>NC_141627.1:21366858-22056858 GCF_047967505.1 Dipteris shenzhenensis
ATCAATCATCCCCATCATGATGGATGGTTGCATGAAGTGGAAGGCCATAGATTAACTAAACTGATTTGTAGTTGAAGTGGAAAACCAACGAACTTTAGTTCCATATATTTCATGAAGTGGAAGGCCAAAGCGTATGTAGTTTAACTAAACTGATTCCTTATGCAAATGTCCACATAGAGGAGAGAGTGGGTAATTCATGCATGTATGGTTTTCTAATATTGTGTGTGAATGGTAGAGAAGTGGGAGGAAAGTAGAAGATTAGTAAAAGGATGGGTGATAGAAGAGGATTAACCATGAGAGGAGGCGAAGGTAAAGTAAGTGTAAAAAGGGATGACATAGGTTTGTGTGTGTGTGTGTGTGTGTGTGTGTGTGTGTGTGTGTGTGTGCAAATTGTTTCCCCCCAATAGAGTACAACACACTAGCGTGATGACCTATTGTCTACCCATAAGGAAGAGAAATTTTGTGATAGGGCATGATTCAAACCTTTCTTTTATTATGAGTGAAGGAATTTGCGATGAAAGAAGGTAGGGTCAAAGGTGTAGACATCAGGTTGGTCATCAAAGTTTTAAAGAAAATTTTTGAATCTATGGAGTGAAATGCAAGAATAGGAGGACTAAATTTTGTTAGTTAGAAAAGTGTGTTTGGGTTTATAAAGAAGGGTTCTTAGGGGAGAAGTATCTCTCCATCCAGAGGTAAAGGAGTCAAAAGTTAGGATAATATCCGAACTAACAATGAAGTGTGAGAGGAGTGTATCTCTAAAGCGAGTTTTAGGGAAAATTTTTATTGAGTGTTTTATTGACAAATGAACATGGAAGGTCTTGATGTGACTAATGTTTATTAGGAGGATGGATTGACACCATCTTTCATTAGGTGATCCAAGGCTAGCAAGTTTGGTTGATCAACATGGTTGGTTTGTCAAACATTAAGAGAAAGTTCCTCTGTGGCAAAAAAATGGTAAAGCTAGCAAGGTGGTGAGGGACGAGCTCCTCAAGAAGAAAGATTGCTTTGATGCGGTCATGGACCACAATTGTGGCACACATTTGAGTGGCCACGAATGCCATATGTAAATGTGTATGTTGCATTGTGCCTATGTTGACTGCACATGTTTTTGTGTGTGTGTGTGCGCGCGCGCGTGTGCGCGCGCATGTGCGTGTGTGTGTGTGTGTGTGTGTGTGTGAGAGAGAGAGAGAGAGAGAGAGAGAGATTTCACTTTCACCCAAAAAAAAGTGAGATTTCAAACGTGTGCGCATGCGCGTGTGCACACGTGCAGACACTTTTTTTTCCCTAGTGCAAGCATGTGCACGTGCACACACACACCCCCCGATCGATAGATAGCTCTCTCTCTCTATATATATATATATATAATTATATAACTTTTCATTAAGAAGAATGTACATTCATACTTGTCCCGGAGTGGAACAGCTAGTACTCAAGACTAAAAACACTAATAGAACGCTTCCAACTGGGGGCCATAGGAAGGTCTCCAAGAAAATGTGCATCCTCGAGAGATCGAAGCAAGGTGAATGAAAGAAATGAAAGACAAAGAGAACACACGCGCGCGCATGCGCATACATACATATGTATGTATGTTTATGTACACTCTTTTTTCTAGTGAGAACACACACACACACACACACAAACACACACATATATATACACATTCATGGGCTTGTTCTCTTGTTAAGCGGACTGCATACATGGAACATTTAATGATAGATGCATAACTGTCCTTTCCTTTCTTCTGTTCGCTTTGCGAAGCACTTGATCTGTAGAATTAGGAATACAGAACCCATTAAAAATCTGTAATTGGGAGACACAATGGGATACATATTACGTGAGATCGAACGCAGCAAGCCTGTGCAGTCATGAGCAGTCAGGCTCTTTTCTACAGCGATGAAGCCTTCAATCAAGAAACAAGAGCTTTGAGATACAACGATCAAGCCAGACGAGTGTCCACTCGATGATGCACTCTAAACTGACCTGCAGTACTATGATGAATGCATTAGATCATCTGCACGAGCTGAGGAACACATATAAAGCCCAAATTTGAGGATGCAAGATGAACTGGATCAATGCAAGAAGGCCGAGGAATCGGGCCTCAAAAGAGCTAGCTCTTTGCCTGCAGAAATCTCAGAGGGAATACCAGTCTGCCACAACAAATACTCACAATCAAACAAAAGTTGGTGGCTACCCTTGGGATGTAACTGAAGCAGAGAGATTTCTTTGAATCAGTGCTGATGGCTCATGGCTACGACCTGTACAGTCTTTTTGGACAAGAAATTAAAAGCAGGGTTGATTTACCTGTCAAAACTACCAGCAGTAGAATTTGCAGATCCAGCAACATACACATTAGCTACACAGACACGCAGGCCTGTACGTCTCTTTCAAGGGACTTTTCATATATTAATATCAGCTTTTAAGCTGCAAGCCATAAAGAGTGGAGATGGATTTTAGCCCAAAAGTACCTCCCGTAAAATCTGTGTGGGGAGTCTGGAAGACATAATATCAGATGATTTCCTTTGTGTCAAAACAGAAAAGGAAACATGACCTTGCAAATATACTGCAGAATAAACAAGCTCGGTTCATTCAAAAAAATTCACCCCTTTCAACCATCCAATGTTAACTCCAAGTAGTCCAATAACTATTGGCCATGTGTGTTCTCAATTTTCTTCTACTTAATTCTTCTCTCTCAGAGTTACAAGAGCTCTCAGTAGATTAGGCCCAATCTTGTCTGCAATAGCACCTTTTTCTGAAAGAGACAGTGTCTTCTCCTTTACCACACTCTGTAGCTTCTTCACGCTAGTCTCTAGCTGTTCTTGATCTGTAAAAGAACCATGTTCTGATAACTTTAGGAAACTGATATGAAATACAACCATGTAAGTGCAACAAATTCACTTTTTCATTCTTCAATGTCCTAGCTCAGTATTTACAACGTTGATGTGCCCTAGCAAGAAAGAGAAATAAAAGAAATTGTGCATTTCACCACTATCCACATAAACATAGGCATCATGAAAATCAGCCAAAGAACAAAAGAATAAAAACACAAACAACATCCCCTCATCATCCCCCCCCCCCCTCTCTTCCCATAACCCCCACATGGCAAACCCTCAAAAAACCTTGTAATTAGATCCATTAAGAAACACAACAAATCAAACTTCATTATCCTTATATAAAAGATAACCAGCCCGATAAAATTCAAACAACAACTAGGCTATTCAGAACTCCAACAGCATGTGGTTCTTTACATTAGGCTAACTCTTTCACTGGGTGAATATTCGGTCATTTGAAGAATGAAGTGTTGACCTCCTTGAGCAGGAGCAGCTCATACAGAATCGTTCAGAAAATGATGACCATGAGCAGAAATATGTAGTATGAACAAGTGACAGATAGCATGGACATCTTCCTCAGGCACAAACCAAAAAGGGAAAATGGCAGCCCTTTATCTGATATCTGTTGAGCTGGAACAGCAGGGGCAGAAAAATCAGGAAGGCCGCCGTTGAGCAAGTTCCAGGAGGAGCTAATGCAACTGGCAGCGGATTTGAACATCACGTGCAAGGAAGGAGGAGGGACAGGCTTAACAGAGGCAATGGTGGGGGTGAAGGCAGCAGGCAAGTACATTGAGAAAGTTGTGTCACAGTATTTGGGAGCTTGCCAGAAGCCAAGAAGGCAGGGGTATCCTTGTCCCCAATCATTTGCCTCAAGCCCTCCACGTCCCACAGATGGTAAGCACTGCTACGATCTCTAGGAAATCTGACCATCGATCACATCCACTGGAAAAGTAGAAACTCCTCAGAATGCAAGGAGGGCAGGTGGCGATTTCCACTTCGCAATGATAGGAAGAGCCGACATCGAAGGATCAAAAAGTAACAACGCTATCAAAGCTTGCCTGCCACAAGCCAATTATCCCTGTGGTAATTTTTCTGACACCTCTAGCTTCAAATTCCCAAACACTAAAGGATCGGTAGGCCATGCTTTCACAGTTTGTATATACTGAAAATCAAAACCAAATGAGCTTTTCCCCTGTTGCTCCACTCGTGATTTCTGTCCTCATTGAGCTCATCTTAGGACACCTGTGTTATCTTTTAACAGATGTGCCACCCCCCAGCAAAACTCCCCACCTGACAATGTCTTCCGCCTAGCGGAGTGCCTTAAGACCACACCCTACCACCCCTTGTGTGCATGCGCAACCACGCCCCCTCCCCTTGCGCATGCGCTACCCGCGCCCCCCTTGCGTGTATAATGCCCCCCCTAAAAAATCAAGCAGGTGGGGCAGCATCCATGGATGCACAAGCTGAAGACACCCATACTCTTCTTTTCTTTTTTTTTGCAAAGAAAGGAACCTTTTATTAAAGCTTGAAAGACTTCATACAAGTCAGCAGCCCCGAAGGGGCTGAGAACGGGAAAAACCGGGAAAAGGTTGAAAGAAAACCGGCCTGTTCCAAAGAAACCCAGCTCACTACCTAGGGGATGTATCTCTAGCACTGGGGCTAACAGCCAGAGGGGGGGGACTATACAACCAGTGAATCTCTCGCGGACTGAAAATGTAAAAAATCCTACAGGCCAAGCCTTGCAGAATCGAGCACGCGTCATGACAATCGCCCTAGAGCCTGGGGTCCCAGTGGAGCAGAGGGTGTATATGATATCTTGCTAGATGACAACCAAGGTAGCCAAGGGTGGAACCGGATGCTCACCCTTCACCAGACTGAAACGAGCAACCCAAATGTTCCACGCAATGATATTGGCTACTACCTCCCATATGCTGTCCCCCGCCTCATGGAGCTCTATCCTCTGAAAGCTCTTATCTGTATCCGGTAAGCTAGGGAGATCTCATCAATCTGGAACGCATGTCCTCCCTTAGTCAACCAGGTCACCATCCCCCGAGTGTATTCCCTCTGAAGACTCTGCATACGGGTCATAATCCTGAGGGCTCCCATCCATCTGTGCTACGACAGCTCCAGAGGCAGTCTGGGATCGTCTCCAAAAAACCAACAGAGTAACAATGACACTACCCCTCCACCCGCATCTGCTCCAACCACAGGCCGATGGGCAAGCCTCCGTGGGTGGCCAGCCAGAAGTAGTAGGATATCTTCCTCGACCGCAAACTCGACCATAACGGCGTCCAAAATTTGGAATGGACATCCCGGGGCACACCCAATGCCTCTCCCTCGAAGGGGTTCGCATCGAAAAATCCATCTGAAGCCTCCTGCCAATCCACATCGTGTAGGAAAAGAAGGGCACCTCGTCCACTTGCTCGGCAAGGCCGCCCCTGGAGGGCCAGAACCACTCTCCCGCATCCCACTGGACTTCCCTCAAGGGCCTACCCTCCCAAAGCCAGAGGCGCCATCTGGGGGCATCCTGCTCTGAGGTACTGGGAGGGTCAATGTGCCACTCCTTCCCCAAACGTCCCACCACTCTGATCATCTGCTAGTGAATCCCATCAAGACTCCCATCTTAGTGAGTACCTGGAGTAGGCCTCCAAGTCCTACACGGAAAAAACCGGGCTGCATGCTACCTTGCTGCATCATCATCCTCAAGGGAACACCAGTCCGAGAAAACTGGCCCAACCCTTTGCTGCCCATCCACATGCGAAGTCCCTCCCACCACGACTTAGGGATAGCTAGGTCAATCTCCCTCATCCGCTACCCTGCCCCTCGCAGATGCACTACAGTGCCAAGCCTCGCCTCTGCCTCCATGGGTAATCTACTCCATCTACCAAGGGACCAAGCCAGTCCACTATCCCACTGTGCCAATGTAACAAGAAACGTTTAAACGCGTTTCGAGATTTTGACAAACGTTTCGTCTAGAAACGTGTAAAATTAGTATATTTTATATAAATAATAAAAATAGTGTATTTTTTATTTTAAAATTTTCGAAAAAACTTCCACATTTTGCATGTTTCTTAGAATTCTTCACGTTTCTACTGCCTAAAACGCGTTTTCGGGTTACACTGCGTGACTGTGCCCAACCAATGTGAGTCCGCTGTCTGAGCATACGCCCCTCCTGATCTCGGATGTCTGGGTGCCAAACAAGGGATTGACGCTCGAACTCCTCTCTGCATCTGGGCTCAAGAGGGAACCCTTCCCCGTAAGGGGGGCCTCTGAGAAGATTCATCTGTGTGAAAGCTGCCGCTGCTCCCCAGTGCGTGGGGTGTTCCTGAGAAGCCCTCGTTGTAAGAGAAGCTTCCAAGGCTCTGCACTTGGTGTGAGGCCACGAACAACCAACTTGCCCAAGAGAGCTCTGCTCTGCATCTCTGGATCGATGATACCCAAGCCTCCCAGTGCCTGCAGCATGATCACCATCTGCCAAGCGACTCGTGCTCTAGTGTTCCTCGTGCTATCCGAACTTGCCCAAAGGAAGTTCCGAGCCAACCATCGGAGCTGCCCAATGCACCCTCTGTGAAAACGCCAACAGGCGGCGATATACCAAGCCGTGAAAGGAAGGACCTGGTTTGCCACTAAGGCACGACCTGCTAGGGAGAGTTTGGCCGAGCTCCAATAAAGGAGCTTGCGCCTAACACTCTCAAGGACCAGGGCGATCTTCTGCTCTGCTATAATGTCAATACCAGCCTGGCATCCGAGGTATCTCACCGTCTGGCCCCGTGGTATCCATCTGAAGCCAAAGTCGCTCCCCCACTCACAAATCTCCTATGTCTCCTCAAAGCTTGTGAAGAAACCTATGAACTTTGTCCAATTGATCCCCGCACCCGAGGCCTCACAGTAGATAGCTAGGGCTCCCCTGACTCTCCCCAAGCTCGTTGTGGTGCCCTCTATATATAAGGCCGTGTCATCTGCAAACTCGGAGTCCAACAGCTCCTCCTCCTGCCTGATTGGGAGCCTCAACCCTGTGAGGCCCCCCACCTGTGATCTCAAGTAGTAGCCCAAAGCCTCTGCCACAAACAAGAATAGGAAGGGAGCGAGGGGGCAGCCCTAGCAGACTGAGCGAGAGAGAGGAAAGGCCTCGCCCACGTGTCGTTCGATAAGCATCTGGCTAGAGCTCCCCGCATAAAGCGCAGAAACTCCTCTGACCCATCTATTTGAGAAACCCAATCTCTGCATAGTACCCTCCAAAAAGAACCACTCCACCCTGTCATTGGCCTTCTCGAAATCCAAGAGGAGGATGGCCAACTGTTGTGACTCCTCCCTGGACCAATCCACTGCCTCCCAGAATGTGAAGATGTTGTCCAGGATGCTGCGCTCTTGGACGAACCCGATCTGTGTCGTGTATGATGTCAGTAAGATGGGGCTGTAACCGCAAACTCAAGACCTTGGCGAGGATCTTGTATGCGGTATCAAGCAAAGTGATCGGTCTCCACTGCTGGATATCTTACCTATCTCCCCCTTTCAGGATCAAACAAATCCATCCCCTGCTCAAGGACTAAGGGAGGGAGCCCATGTCAAAAATCTCTTGACAAGCTAGTCAAAAAGGGATGGACATGATCTCCCACTTCTGAGTCGGGAGAGCCTTGAGGGCTTCCCAGAGCTCCTCATCCGTGAAAGGCTCCTCTAGATTGTTGCACAAGTCTTGCAAGACTACCGTCGGAACGTGATCCCAAACTACCTCCTGGGCCACAAGACCAGCTAAGGTCATCCTCCTTGTTTGAAAGAGCTGGCTGTAAAAACCTGTGGTCAGGTCTAAAATCTCATGCGGGTTAGTGTGCATGATGCCCTGCGGATCTCGAAGACACAGTAGCTGCGTGCTCGCCGATCGGGGCCAAGTGGTTTGAAAAAACTGCTTCGTCATCCTGTCCCCCTGCTGTACCCACCGAGCCCGAAAAGAGTGATAGGAGAACTCAGCTCGCCAAATCTCTGTGTCCTAAAGCTCAAGGCAGCGCTCTCAAACATGTCCCTAGGCCACTGAGATCCTGCGTCCTGTTCCCTTAGCCTCTCCATGGAGGCGAGGTCTCTCATCAGTGCCCGCTCTCACTCCTAAAGAGTCCTCCTCCGCCTAAGGGCATAAGCCTACAACTCCTCACTACTTACTCTCAATCGCATCGGCCACCCATGCGAAGCCCTCATACGGTGCCGTCTCTGACTGCTACCAAATCCTTGCCATGACATGCTGAATCTGCTCGTCCTGTAGAAGGTCCTTTGGAATGCGGACCCCTTTTTGGGAAAGACCTCTGCAGGGCTGCTCTAAGTAAGTACTACTTGAGAGTCTGACATCGTGGTACCTTCCAGAATCCCAATAGAGTCGCCTTTGTGTAGTGCCCAGTCCCCAACGTAGAAGCAATCTAGCCTCTCAAGCAGTCCATCATGTCTCCTCTGTCCGAAAGAGAAGAGGAAGCTGCCAGGTATTGTGCTGAAATCTGGCTCTCGCCACGTGTCTCTGCCACCAATCATGAAAATGAGTTGGTCCCAGGTGCTCCGCTTTGTTGCTGGCATCTCAAAGAAGGAGGCGCTGCTTTGTTTGTCCTCCCCAAACTCCAGGTTGTTGAAGTCCCCTCCAACAATCCAAGAATCTACATCCGGAAGACACTCTGAAAGCCTCCTACAAAAGGCCGGATGGTGCTGTCTGCACGTTGGGGCATACACGTTCAGGATCCCAATCCTGGACTCTCCCACCCAAACTGCCCATCCTAGGATAAGCTCACCCTGATCATAGACCTCTGAAGCCAATGTCTGTGAGACCGAGATGCAGACCCCTCCGCTCCGTCCTACTGTAGGGGACCACACCTCTGGACCTCTACCTGGGAGAAGGTAGTGTCGCCGTCTGATATCTGATGCTAAGAACATATGCTCCTGAATCAAAAAGATGTCCACTGTCCACCCTACCACTGCCCTCTACAGCTCCCGCTGAAGGATCAGGTACTGCGGTTGACTACAAGCACGGTCGTGGAGCCCGTGCACGTTCCAACTCACTATGGTCCAACTCATGAGGCCGAGGATGCAGAAAACAAGGCTCTCTTGTGAGTGGGTGCCAATTCCAAAAAAACTGCCTTATGTAACTTTGCCGAGGGTTTGGAGGGCGAGTAGTCCGTGTCTGTATGTCGACGTACTAAGGCTAAGGTGGACACTGGTGCAATGCCAATCTTCCGTGCCCACTTCATCATGAAGGAGACTTCCACCCCGAACAACTCCGCACACTTCTGGAGTGGCCAGTAGTATGCTTGATCAACCTTTGCCTCAAGCGGCAATCTGATAACTCCTACCGCAGTAGTATGCTTGATCAACCTTTGCCTCAAGCAGCAATCTGATAACTCCTACCGCCAAGCCACACACCAGTTTCTCTCGCATGAAGCCCAGCTGAAAATTCACCTCCACACCATGGGCGTGCCAAAGGTCCAGTCCCTGTGGCCCCATCCACTTGTCCATCATGCGTGAAATCTGATCTCCCATAATAGCATCAAACACCACTAGGGACCACTTCTCCAACCCTGTAGATGCGAGCTGGAATCTCCAAACTAGGTGTGTCTGGGAGCCCACTACGCTGATCAAACCCCCTTTCTGGGGCTGCAAGACCACAACAGTTACCTCTAGGGGTAACTCTTGTGTCAAACACCACTGGGGACCACTTCTCCAACCCTGTAGATGCGAGCTGGAATCTCCAAACTAGGTGTGTCTAGGAGCCCACTATGCTGATCAAACCCCCTTTCTGGGGCTGCAAGACCACAAGAGTTACCTCCAGGGGTAGAGGGTAAGAGTCTGGAATCTCCAGATAATTCCAGAGTCCCAATCTCCAGAAGTGCTAACCGGAAGGACGAGCCCCTTCCCTCTGGCTCCCTCCCTGACTGGACCGGATGCTACGGTGGGGAAGCAGAAGGGGATGTCGTCTTATCCTTGCCTACTGGTAGGGGTGTCAATGCTACGGTGAGGAAGCAGAAGGGGATGTCGTCTTATCCTTCCCTGTAGATGCGAGCTGGAATCTCCAAACTAGGTGTGTCTCAGAGCCCACTACGCTGATCAAACCCCCTTTCTGGGGCTGCAAGACCACAAGAGTTACCTCTACGGGTAGAGGGTAAGAGTCCGGAATCTCCAGATAATTCCAGAGTCCCAATCTCCAGAAGTGCTAACCGGAAGGACAAGCCCCTTCCCTCTGGCTCCCTCCCTGACGGGACCGGATGCTACGGTGAGGAAGCGGAAGGGGATGTCGTCTTATCCTTGCCTGCTGGTAGGGGTGTCAAGGCAGGGGAGGGGTGGGATGCTGAAGAACCTGCTGAGGAGGTGGAGGGGGGGGCGGAGGGGGAAGGGGAAAGGATAGTTATACCAGACGTGAGTGTCGGTGAGTACCGAGGGGGACCGTCCCTTTGAAAATCTCCGCCAAAAGTCTTTAGAGTTGTTACTAAACAAAACGTTCAGTAGTTTCTCCTCCTTCCGATGAACCAAATCTAGTTTCCTCCTACGTATCAGTCGACAATACTCACGTAGCGTCTCTGGTTCGCTCGGAAGGCTGTTTTTGGTTTCGAATCTGAGCTGACGACGTAAAGCCTTACACTCTTCATCGTACCAATTATTACAGGGTATGGTCCCAGGAGGTGGTGGGCGTGTGGAGCGAGTGGTGTGAGGGAAAGCATGAAGGGCAACCTCGTGTAGTGAGGGGGTGATCAGGGTAGCATGGTCCTCTAATAGGAGTATGAAGTCAATGTAAGCAAGGAGTATGTACAGACGGTCAGAGTAAATAGGTGAGTGGTCACGGCCGAAGCATATATCATGATAGGTGGAGTAAGAACTTAGTGGGCTAAAAGGTGTTGTGCAACGGCAGGGAGTGGAAATGCTAAAGAAAAGGTAAGTGTGATCAGCCCTTGGAGGAAGAGGTGCTACAGTGAAATCGGTGATGTGTGATGTGAAGGCAGGGGATCCCATGATGTAATCAACAACACGAGAACCTCCCCCATGTGGGAAGCATGTGAAACTACCCGAGGCAGTCCATCTGTCGAGACCATTATAGATAATGAGATCATGCATCCTGCCAAGGTCTAATAGGGCGTGCCCATAAGATGTGACTGGCCCTCGTCTGTCAGTCGAAACCCGTATCATACCTGCATCCTCAAGGTCAACGTCTAGCAGTAGAATGGAATCATCCCTGAAGTCAAGGAGTGGTACTTGATGGGCGCCTGTCCTTGCGTTGAAGTCTCCAACTAGGAGGACTTCTCCGCAGCTCGAGAAATCAACAATGGACTGATATAGGGCTGCAAATGGAGAAAGTGGAAGGTCTCGGGAGGGAAGTAGCATATTGCAACAAACAAATCCCAGCTGTCCATGTGTTGGATCCGGATCCAAAGGAATCTGAAATGTGTCTCTCTTTGCTCTACTTAAATGGTCCCCAAAAGGGTAGATCTGTAGAGAACTGCTACTCCTCCTGATCCACGTACCCATTCCAGACTACTGCCCACTTCCCCTCCTTACGGGCCTAATCACGCTACTGCAACAGGGAGCGCCTCTCCTCAACTTGTAGTGGGGTGAGGTCCTCATCCATGGAGATCGTCAGCTGATCTCGTAGGACTAACCTGCATCGTAAGGCCGAAAGTCGTGCTTGAGTGTCATGGAACCGTATGATCAGGGACTGCTCTCGGTTGGGGTCTCTCCCCACCCTCCATGCCCTTTCGATCTTGTGCTCATCTACACCCAGAGTAGTGGCCACGAAAGTCGTCGCATCTGTCATCGGTGTAGCCTCAATGCATGGGATCCCACAAACTCTGATGTTGAGAGCCTTACTGGCTCTCTGCTGCTGCTCTATGAGGGTAGCCGAAATGGTTGCCCTTGCGGGTTCCCGTCTGGCCACGTCGACCCATTTGGACGTCTCCTCAATCACCGATTGCATGCTTGCAATCTAGGCCTCTACTATCGGTGTGCTCCCTGTAACTATACGAGTAGAGGAGAGCTCCTCCTTGAGCTGAACCATGTCCTGCCTCAGCACCTGGATGGTACTGGCCTGCTCCTCATCCGAGCCAAGTCCTAAGTGAACCTGGCGTGCTCTTGTGTGTAGCAGGTCAGCTCCTATTCCGTGGCTCGTATACTATGTACCTCCACGAGTGAAGTCTCCCATCTGTTCGAGGGATCGAAAAGACTGTGTCGGAGCTGAAACTGAAAGGGCTGAGGTACAAAAGTGGTAGGGTGTGACAGGATAGTAGGCGGTGGTCGTGCAAGCTGAGTAAGGAGAGCAGATGCCTGAGGTACAGATACGGGTGTCTCAATGGTCCCAATCGGATAGGAGATGGAAGACTGAGTTAGTGGCGAAGTAATCCCAGTGGTATGAGGGCCACGTCAACCCATCTGGATGTCTCCTCAATCACCGATTGCATGCTTGCAATCTAGGCCTCTACTATCGGTGTGCTCCCTGTAACTGTATGAGTAGAGGAGAGCTCCTCCCTGAGCTGAACCATGTCTTGCCTCAGCACCTGGATGATACTGGCCTGCTCCTCATCCGAGCCAAGTCCTGAGTGAACCTAGCGTGCTTTGGTGTGTAGCAGGTCAGCTCCTGTTCCCTGGCTCATATATTATGTACCTCCACGAGTAAAGTCTCCCATCTGTCCGAGGGATCGAAAAGACTGCGCCCGAGCTGAAACTGAAAGGGCTCAGGTACAAAAGTGGTAGGGTGTGGCAGGATAGTAGGCGGCGGTGGTCGTGCAAGCTGAGTAAGGAGAGCAGATGCCTGAGGTACAGATACGGGTGTCTCAATGGTCCCAATCGGATAGGAGATGGAAGACTGAGTTAGTGGCGAAGTAATCCCAGTGGTATGAGGGAGTGGTGGCCGACTGAGAGGGAGAGGGGATGGGAAGGTCGAGAACAGTGGCCCTGCGTGCATCACCTCCTGTGGGGGTGACCTGGGTGGTGGAACGGTTGGGGTCTCCAAAGCAGTGGAGGAAGAGAACTCCAACAAAATGCCGCCTATCACAGGAAGGGTGGCTAAAGCTGTAGACTTGATTGGCGTAGTTAAAGTAGACTTCAATGGTAGGGCTGAAGCAGGCCCTCCCAACGCAGGTGAGGGTGTAGATGTAAGTGAAGTAACTCTTGCAGAAGCAAATGTGACTGTGGCTGATGATGATGATGGCCGAATCGCTCGGCTGTCCACTCCGCATATTATATGACTTCCAAAACCAGCCAGCCCCTGACCTCTCACATATGCCACGCCCCACATCCTACACCCTCTTCACTGCGGGGGGAGTGAAGGATGCCATAATGAAACTTCATAATGGCCGAGCAAAGGATCATGAGGGGCCACACCCCACATCCTGCACCCTCTTCACTGCGGGGGGAGTGAAGGATGCCATAATGAAACTTCATAATGGCTGAGCAAAGGATCATGAGGGGCTATGCACTGAGTTCATTGCATATGGGATTAACCTCCTAGCCTCGATCTTAGCAAAGCTATTTAATGAAGCTGTTTGTTTGGGGTTTCCACGCACCTAGACTATTAACACTATTTCGCCCATCCACAAGGCAAGGGATCCCATGAGCCCGGAGAATTACATGACCATTATGATTGGACATGTTATGTCCAAGATCTATGCATCAGTGCTTGATTCTGAGGTCAGCAGGTTTGCGGAGTGCCAAGGACTTAGAGCAACAAGACAGGCTAGATTCCGACGTGATCATGGCACCATGGATCACATTCTCACGCTCAAGTGTATCATCGAGGAGGCGAGGGCATAGAAGCAGAGGGCTTACTGTTTGCTTTGTGGATTTCCACAAGGCGTTTGATACAGTCTTGAGAGCCCGCCTCATACGACGCCTACAAGATTTGGGTTACGACCAGGAGATCATTTGGGCTGTCATGGCACTTTACGAGAGAGTCGCAGGCAGGGTCTGAGCAAGATCTGGGTGGACAGACGAGATCACGAGCACTATTGGGGTCAAACAAGGGTGTCCTTTATCACCTACCTTGTTTGGCCTTTACATATGCATATGACGTGGCTCTTCTATCTTCCTTTGTAGAGGGACTCTAGAGACACCTTGACGCACTTCAGTCCTTTTGTGAGTCTCATGATCTGAAGGTCAACCTAGGTAAAACCAAGGTTATGATTTTCAATACATCTTGAGCCGTCATGCGCCAGAAGCAGTTCACGTTTGATGGGTCACCTGTTGAGATAGTTTCATCATACACGTACCTTGGGGTTGTCTTCTCTGGACCCATCTTCACTATGAGACCCGCGATGCAGGCACGCTTGGACAGAGGATATGATTCATTAGCCAAACTAGAGAGGCAGTGCTTCTGCTCGCACTTTCAAGATCCACGGACCAAGGGGCTGCTCTTTGACTCCTTGGTCCACCCAGCAGGAATGTATGGCAGCCCTTGTTGGGGGCCGAACTTATCGGATACAGAGTGGGCGCGGGTGGAACGGCTGTAGGTTCTCATGCTATCACGGATGATTCGCAGTAAGCCATCCGTTCCTCACCAGATCATTCAGGCTGAGTTTGGGTCATGTCCATTACAGCTAGATGCTGCATTTCAGGTTATCACATATATGTACCGAGTCAGAGAGTATGCGGATTACTACTCTTCCGGACGCAACAGGCTGCCATAGCTAGCATTGTCTTCCTCTATGACACTCTCAGCAGGGGCTGACCAATGATGCTGGTACGCACGCATAGAGAGATGGTTTGAGGGACTGGGGCTCCACATGGACAGACTCCCTCCCTTCCAGTACAGTATGGACGCTCCGTTTTCACCCCTCATGTCACATGATGTCAACCAGGTAATCTGTGAGGATCTCTTACAGCTACACACATTCCGGACCTGGTTCGGACCGATCGAACTCCCAGTGAAGCTTAGCTTCTACAGAGATCATTGTTTACATATCACAAAGGAGGGTTTCATTGACCCACCAGGATATACGCAGATCCACTTACCCCACTCACTGAGGATCTCTATTGGGAATTTCCAGCTCTCTTCACATAGACTTCGTATCGAGAGCGGCAGGGCAAAGCAGAACACCTACCTAGGGAGAGGCTTATGCACATTATGTGACATGCATCCTGTTTACTATGAGATCCGAGGGTGTTTCTACTTTGAAATGTCACAACGGAGGCACGGTCACAGGATGAATCAATATGGTATCTATAAGGATTCACATGTCTCATTAATAAAAGGAAAGAGGCAATACATGTTAAGCTTCTTTGAAGCCTAAAAGGCACCACTTTTCATAAAGAATATAGCCCTTGCACATATGACTTCTTCCTCTCTATACAGTGAGAGCCTAGACAATAATAGAATATCACTTCTCTTTTCTGCCCTATGCTCAACTCTTCATGAAGGTTGTAAACCTTGATATATAACTTTCTGGCTCTCTATAGAATCGAAGGCTAGAAAGTAATGCAATCTTTTGTGCGAAGGCAGTTTTCTAAGAAAAACTAGCTTTCGACAGGTGGTCTCCATGAAAAATTTCCTTGCAACTCTTAGCCCTTGCTTTTTCTGTTGTTATGAGCAGAGCAGAAATAAAGAGTAAGATTTTCCTCATCACAGTACGTTCTTCCTTGTGTGTCTCCTGTGTGGGCATGTTCATACTTATACATATAATTACATGTGTGTGTTTGTATGTACTTACTAGGTCAATGTATCATGCATGTATATTTGTATCAATGCAATCTTTTGTGCAAAGGCAGTTTTCTAAGAAAAACTAGCTTTCGACAGGTGGTCTCCATGAAAAATTTCCTTGCAACTCTTAGCCCTTGCTTTTTCTGTTGTTATGAGCAGAGCAGAGTTTGTACAGGCCCTGTCATTACTTTGCCTCTATCTATTATACTCCAATACATGGCTCCTCTTCTTGTCAAACACTGACATTTCATCAGATTGATAATAAAAGATATAGAGACACATAGATGTATTGTGATGCAGGATGCCAAGTAGCATGGCTAAAAGAAGGCATAGCAAATCAGCATATCAAAACAGCAGGATGCTCAATGATCACCTTTTTCAAGCTTGGAATGTGCTTCATGGAAAGAAACATTTACAAAAAGATCACCACCCGGGCACATAAGCCACAGAGGCTCTGATCCATCATAGTCACCACAAGTCCGGCATCTTGCTGCAGCATCTTCTGTTTTAGACGGTTCTGCAAACTCATGTGTTACAGGAACACTACTCTGCGACGTTCGTGCTAATTTACGAAGGGCTGTGAGAGCTTCTCTATTGCCATTGCGTGCCTTATCGATTTCAATGAGCTGGACACAAGAGGGCGATACAATGTTACATTCAATATTTTCAAAATCACTGCATCTCTATTACACATAAGATCCAAGTGAGCAAACACACTGCATATAAGTTTTGTGAGATAGGTCAGATTTTGACCATCCTACAAGTTTCTACTACTGCACAAGAATGCTTTTTTAAAACCTCATCATCATCCACAAAATAATCCAATAGAAGAAGAATTTCAAGAAGAAACTGAAAAGCCTTACCAGCTCCTCTTATTAGTCATTCATGTAGGTGGCCATTATCATGAGATCCACATCCAAAGAGATAAAGTGCTTCATGAGGTATACTTTTATTTTCACACGAGGCTCACCAAAAGCCAAAAGAGGGCTGTAGGCTTCTCCAGACACTGATTTCTATGTCAAACCCCTCAAACGTATGTCAGCCTACCTGCTCCCCAGTGCACTGGCAGCATGCTGCTCCTACATCTCTCCTTGCAGATCTTCTTCCTATGGGAAAACCTGCTGCCAAGGGAGTGTATTAATAAAATAATCCAATAGACCTCCCTGCCGCTCTTCTTCCTTGGCAAAAATTTGCAACACACTTCTGAATTGGACCCAAACAGGGCTTCTTTAAATAGGGCTGGGAAGCCCTATCGATTGGCCGACCAGGCCCCTGTAGCAGCCAACCAGAGGCAGGTTGACCTTGACCCATGCTGGCCCAACCAGCTGTCTATGAGGCCGACTGTGCAGACTTGTACGCCTGCCCTTCCAGCTTGGCTGGCCTTTGCAGCTCTTGTTGGCTGCCACTTTTGCTGGCCCTGCTGCCCTATCCTTTGGGGCAGAAGCTTATAGATGCTGCCCATGCGGCCTCCTACATTTCTGCTCACCACCATCCATCCTGTCTTTCCCTCCACCATAGCCTCTTTCTCTTCAGCCCCATGTGGCCTCTCCAACATCCCCTTTTCTGCTACAGGTCATCCTCCCCCCCATGTCCTCTTCATTTGGGGCTCACAACTATCCCAACAATTCCATTGCTTGTACTTACTTCAAACTAGAGGCACACAGTCGTGGGGGTGCACTCCACGCAACTCAACACAGCAAGCACACAGTTGCAACATGTTTCTGCAAAACATCCTTCACTTATTTCAATTGTACTGGAGGGCTACAAGAACAGTCGCACATCCCAAACAAAAAAAAATCCTATACAGAATCCATACAATCAAGCAAAGTCATCCGCAAAAGTATTTATACAATCTGTACAGCACATCTACACCTTTGAGATAGTTAAAAACTGCGAAAACAGTATTGACATGGGCAAAATCTATAGAAACGGTGCTCTTGCACTGTAGCTTGCAGTTTCCTCAAGTTTTGATAGGCTTTCCACTTACAGCAGTAAATTTTCATCTTTGGATGCAATTTGGCACACAAATCCAGGTATTTCTATGCATTTGTGGAAGTTTTGCCAGTAATTGGGCTTCACGACAGCTAATTCTTTCTATACAGCACATTTGCAGACATTTTGTGGTAGCAAACAAAGGGCTTTGCATTTTGTGTATAGTTACACATTTCAAAGCTATTTTGAGGTGATTGGCAAAAGGGATTTTGCAATTCAATGTGAAATTGCAGTTTCTAGCAACTGCTAAAACTCTCTTTTAGTGATATTAGGAAGCTCACATCAAGGTCTTTCACCTTTTCCAAAAATGCTAATACGCTTTCCATTATTTGCACCATTCGTGTTTGCAGGCATGACTTCAAATAATCACATGTGGAAGAGAAGTTGAATGGTACTAAAAAACTATCCCATGTGGAAGTTCACAATGAAACTACTATTCATTAGCACGAGCACGAACATCCACGAAGCCTATTGTAGATGCCAAGGAATCAAAGAGCGGGACACAAAGGATGGACAAGCGATGTCCATTCCCATTGCAAATATCAAATTTTTACTCATTAAGTGCTTCCTCATAAGCACCAAGAATATCAAGAAAGCCCTAAAGCATTGCTCTGTCCATCCATTTAGCATCAATAGATGGAAATTCTTTGGACTTCAGGGGATACTTTTTTGTACCTTTTTCTCCTCTTTTCGCGATAATTGGTGGAAGACTATCTGTTCTGGAACCAAGAGTATCTCATTTTCCTCCACTTTTGGTGGATCGTCATAGACCGGGGTTTAAAAAATATTAACATTTGATCAAACTGACGTGGAAGACATTATGTATCTTCCAAAGTGGTGGGAGATCCAGCCGAACTGAAACCTGGTTAATAACTTTCAATATTTTGAAAGGGCCATAATACCTGAGAAGATCTTCTATGTCCCAACTTGGTTTTCAAGCTGGCTTTTTCAAACTTAAGCAAAACCCATCGGAGTGCCTGGATCTCAAAGGCTCTCCGTCTTTTATTTGCTTGCTGCTCTCTCTTTCCTAAGCCTTTTTGAATGGTTGTGTGGACTTGGCATAAGCAAAGTCATAATCCACAAATTGATCAACGGCAAAGATCTTATCCCTGGTTTGCATTAATGGAGTTGGTAGAGATCTACCATACACAATTTGAAAATGAGTTTTTTTCGTAGGAAAGTATATTATATTATTGTAAGCAAACTCAACTATGGGGAGATACATTTTCCACGTGCTCATGAACATAGATTTTGAGCAGATCAAGTACTATGCTATTAGTAATTTCAGTTTAGGCATCAATTGAAGACGAAATGACAAAGCAAACCTTGGAGTAGATGGTTTTCAAACAATGCTTGCCAAAAATCACTAGTAAATTTGGTATCTCTGTCGGAAATTATAGATTTAGGTATTCCATGAGGTCTGAAAATATGCCTAATAAATAGATGTGCAACTTCATGCATCTTTAATTGTTTTCAACATGAAATCAAATGAGGTTGTTTCCTGAACCTATACACTATAGTCCAAATCATGTCATGTCCTTGATTAGTCCTGGAACTTCCAATAATGAAGTCCACAGTAATATGCTCGGTATAGGTAAAGATTGTAATAGTCCTTTCGGTTGAGTGTATCTAAAGTTGTGAATATAGCCATAATGCCTCTATGACCAACATATGGGGGATTATGGCTTTACTCTAGAACCTTTTGTTGGAGTCCTTTCCTTGCATGGTAAGTAGCTCTGGTCATCAACTGCATCCATACTTGAGAAAAATCAGCGTCTTCTGCATACATATCCTTAAGAGACTAGGATATGTTAAATTCTTGGTCTACAGGAGATTGCATCTGCCACTGCATTTAAAATTGAAAGAAGATAGACTATCTCATGTGCCTCTCTCTCAAAAGAGGATGGTTCAAGAACTATAGTAGGCTTTGATGATCGATCGTAACAAGAAAGTCCATTCCTAACAAATAATGTTTTCAATGTTTAAGGCATGTATCAAAGCCAAGGATTCTTTCTCGCAGATGTCACGATCGTGTTCAACATCATTCATCCTTCTACTTTTCGTAGGCCCAGTGGAATCCGGGAGAGTGGTTTTCGCCTTCCAGGATCGGCCTCGCCGAACAGGTGGACGAGGTGCCCTTCTTTTCATATACCACTCGGATTGGCAGGAGGCTTCAAATGGACTCTTCGACTTGGACCTCTTCGAGGGAGAGGCATTGGGTAGCCCAGAAGTGCCCCAAGAGCTCCGTTCCAGATTTTGGACGTGCCTATGGTCCAGTTTGCAGCCGAGGAAGATCTCCTACTTCTTTTGACTACCTGCCCACGAAGGGTTGTCCATAGGCCTGTGGTTGGAGCAGATGCGGTGGAGGGGAAATGTCACTACTGCTCTGCTGGATTTTTGGAGACGATCCCTGACACGACCCCGCAGGATCTGACCCTATCACTGACCTAGAATCTCGCCCTTGATACAACCAGAATCATAGCGCAGGTGCCTCAACCCTCCCGACCACCCCCGAGCACGTGGGCTACAGCTCGACTCATCCATAGGCCCGTATCTAACCCAAGCGTCCCATACCACCTGAGCCCGTCCAGAGGACCTTCGATACACCACCCATGATCCGCCATGTAGATGGCCAAAGTCCCGGCCTGGGTCCAAGCCCCATCCATCAGTTGAGGAGCGCTCAACTGATCTACACAATAGCACTGGCCCTCCCTCTATATAGAAGGAAACCCACTAGCTATAGATAGCACAATGCTATGAATAGCTCCCTCCATATAAAGCGAGCACTATATATGAATCAATCTCTATATATAGCAATCTCGGCTAAAAATAGCCATCCAGCCCTATGCTATCCCGTCACCCATGTTCACCTGATATCCAACCCTAGGTACACCATGCACATGACATACTCCCCTTTCTCTAAGAACTCACTCCTGAGTTCACCAGAAAGCCTGAAAACTCTCTATGAAGATGAGTCCATGCCAATAACTATACTCTGACTATCAATTTGAGTGTGCTATACTTTCCATGAGATTCATATCAAAGAAAATCTAAGGCCAAAGCCACAATCTGTGATAACCAACCCAAGGAAAGTAAATCTCTCAATCTAAACAAGGTTACATATCGTCGAGTATTCTCCTCGAGAAATCCAGTAACGCTTGAATCCACAAAGTTAGTTCCGTTGACATATCCCGTACACAAGCATGGTAAAATCTATACCTGAAGATAAATGATTCTATCAACCTTATCTATTGAGTATCCTTGAACTCAAAATCTTAGGTTGAGATTCAGGAATCATTGTTCGAACATCCCCATCAATTGAACCCCTCGAGGCCAATTTTTGGGTTGCAATTTCTATCAACCCTAATTCTTGAATTACTTAGTATTCAGAAAATCCCTCAACGGAATACCCTTGTAATTCAAATTCTTGGGTTGAAATACATGACAGACTTTCCATCGCAGAACAATTAGGTATCCATTCATAACTCATGATGGAAGAATCTTCATGGAAGTATCAATGGGCAAAATCTTGACCAAAGATATGGTCCCCTTGATCTATCCTCAAAATGCCCCTACATGAGGATAATCAGTAAAAATTCAATTGGCTATATCCAGTCAATGGTATTGTTCTAGACATGGATATAGTCAACCATAATAGGAATAGCATCCTATGTGATCCAAAGACTACGGAAACATACGATCCGAAATCTCTTAAAACAAGATCCACTACCGAATATCCTGTATAAACTTGTGCATAATAAACTGTTCCGATCACAGGATCATCCAGTTCTTAGGATCTCTTATCTAGGAACATCAAGTTCCAAACAAGGCACTGACATACCATCATTAGAAGAGATGCGGTAACCCTCCTTGAGATTGTGTCTAGACTATGGAGCTCCAGGGTTGAACCCAAAAAATACATGGCTTCTCTCAAGGTAAAGAATCTTAGTCAGCCCTCGTAAAAAAAATCTAATCAGGTTACCCCCAAATCAATTCAACCTACTTGTACTTCACCCTAGAGGTCCTTGGGTATTATTTCACGCTGGATTATACCACCACATCACAGAATCTTAAATGTAACATACCTTAGTGTCCCATACCACCAAAGT
Source organism: Dipteris shenzhenensis (assembly GCF_047967505.1). Classification (NCBI taxonomy): domain Eukaryota; kingdom Viridiplantae; phylum Streptophyta; class Polypodiopsida; order Gleicheniales; family Dipteridaceae; genus Dipteris; species Dipteris shenzhenensis. The sequence continues at coordinate 21,388,431 of NC_141627.1, forward strand.
ATATTGCAAATAAAAAACTCGGTGGACAATATGAGTGAATCAGGTAGCCAATCCCTCTTCAACTCAGATGATCCCAAATTGAGTCAGGGTGGCAAATCCGTTCTCAATCCTTTTCTTAATGTGATTATATGATCCCCTTGTGTTACAATACCGCAACCAATAGGTCAAAGAAGAAAACAAGCAGGTAGCATCCCTAACAACTCTTGAATCTTAACTATCCATGACCTCGGGCTAAAAGAGTGAGAATCAGAATGACCTCGCCTTTGGATATGATTCAAAGATACATATGCATTTTTGACTTGCAGCTTTGACTCTTCTACAGATGCATCTGCTTTCAGTGTTAATGAAACACTGAACACATGGTATTTTGACAGCGGTGCATCCAAGCACATCACTTCTAGGAAGTGTCTTTTTACTTCCTTGCATCCACCTCCCGTTGGTAAGAAAGTCACTTGTGCCAACAACTCATCATATTCAGTACGTGGCACAGGAAAGGTTGAGCTCACTGCCATTGATGGCTCAATTTTCAGACTTTCAGATGTCTTATATGTGCTTGGCATAACCAAAAATCTCCTTTCAGTGTCCACTCTTAACAGAGGGGAATTTCATGTCATCTTTGAGGATGACAAGTGCTGTCCGAGACAGGGAAGCTAACTATGCCTTAAGGTTATCTGGTACTCTGCTGCGTGGGCTTTTTCAGCTTGATATTTTTGAGAAAAGAGCAGCCCATGCTGTGGCAGTTTCTACCCCTACAGCTGCCATGCAAAATGCAGAATTATGGCATGCCAGATATGGCCACATGCATTACAACAGCTTGATGACACTTCAGAAATTTTCAATGGTTGATGCATTGCCACCTCTTGAGATACCTCCTCCACATGCCTGTGAAGGGTGCATTTTAGGTAAAATGCATAGATTCCCCTTCAAGAAGGATGGTTCAGTTAAAGCTGTTCGCAAATTGCAGCTTATACACAGTGATGTCTGTGGTCCCATGAGGACTCCATCATTGGGTGGTCATCTCTACTTTGTTACATTTATTGATGACTGGGTTTATGGGCTGAAAAAGAAATCTGAAGTGTTCATGGTGTTTAAACACTTTTCAGCCATGGTTGAAAATGAAACCGGACTCAGGATACAGACATTGTGCACGGATAGAGGTGGGGAATACCTATCTGCAGAATTTGATGCTTTTCTCAAGGGCAAGGGTATTGTGCATCAGCTCACAGTCAGGCTGACCCCTCAGCAAAATGGCAAAGCTGAGAGGAAAAATAGAACCCTCATGGAGATGGACAGATGTATGCTGAAAAGCAAACACATGCCTCATAAATTCTGGCTAGAAGGTTTGATGTGTGCCAATTACATTTTGAACAGGGCTCCCACTAAGGCTTTAAAAACAAAAACTCCTTTTGAGGTCTGGAATGATAGGAAGCCTTCAATGGATCACTTCCGAGTCTTTGGATGCCTTGCCTATGCACATGTGTGCCAGTTGAATTTAGGCACAAATTGTCAGACAAAGCCATCAAATGCATATTTGTTGGATACAGTGCAGAAAGCAAGGGGTACCGTCTCTACAATCCTGCTACACGCAAAATCATAGTAAGTAGAGATGTGATATTTTCTGAAAATTCAGCTCACACTCAGGCTGAATTTCAAATGCCTTCATCTTCAGAGGATGTCTTTGAGGGGTTGCTACCCATTGCTTTGGGTTCCCCTGCTGATTTTTCTGATCCAAATCAGAATTTACAGCAACCTCCAGATGCTTCAGTTCCGCCACAGGATGTCTTGCCCCCTCCACAGGCAGTGGAACAGGTGGTGCAGCAAGAAATTGCAGACATACATGCAGCAAAAACAGTCCCAAACTGGCTGTTACAGACTCTCAGGGAGAGTAAACTTGATGCTCCGTTACCTGGCAGGACTCGCAGTGCAGCAAGGCACATGGAAGGTGCTAATTCAGTGGAATCAGCATATGCAGGTACTCTCCTTGATGAGGAGGAGCCTGCCACATTTGAAGAGGCAAAGGATAATGTGCATTGGATGAATGCCATGCACGATGAGTTGCAGTCCATTGCAAAAAATCAGACTTGGGATGTTGTGGACTTGCCACAGGGTAAACATGCCATTGGCACACGATGGGTATTCAAAGTCAAACGGAAGCTAGATGGCTCCATTGACAGATGTAAGGCCAGGCTGGTTGCTAAGGGCTATGCTCAAAAAAAGGGCATAGATTATGAGGAGACATTCGCTCCTACATCCCGGATGACCACCATCCGATCAGTAATTGCAATGGCTGCACATTTTGAATGGAATGTTCATCAGTTGGACATAAAAACAGCCTTCTTAAATGGGGACTTGCTGGAAGAGGTGTATGTCAAACCACCTCCGGGCTTTGAAATTACAGCAAATGCACTTCAAGTATGCAAGCTCAATAAAGCTTTATATGGGCTGAAACAGGCCCCTCGTGCATGGTATGCCAAGATACATGCCTTTTTGACCAGCAAGGGGCTGCACAATAGTCCTACTGAGAGCACCCTCTACATCAAGATGGATGGGGGGGAAATCTTAGTCATCCTTCTTTATGTCGATGACTTACTGCTCACAGGGTCCAATGAAGAAAAAATTGCAGATTTCAAAGCTGATTTGCAGACCAACTTTGACATGTCAGATTTGGGGCTGCTTCACTTTTATTTAGGGATCCAGTTCTCTCATGAGAGACGTGGCACTGTTATGTCTCAGTCCAAGTATGTTCAGAAACTCTTGGACAGATTTAACATGCAAGAGTGTAAGCCCATATCCACTCCTATGGAGCCGGGGCTGAAACTCACAATGCATGATGCAGGAGAATCAGTTGATGCCACACTTTACAGTCAGGCTGTTGGATGCCTCATATATCTTTGCAACACTAGACCTGATATTCAGTTTGCAGTATCTCAGGTGAGCAGGTACATGCACAGCCCAAAAACTATGCATTGGCAGGCAATTAAGCGCATCTTCCGTTATTTGCAGGGCACAAAGTCTTTTGGCTTACTATTTCCCAGGGGGGGTGACTTGCAGATGCATGCCTACAGTGATTCAGATTGGGCTGGTGAGTATTGGCAATTGTTTCTTTTTGGGTAAATCTTGCATTTCATGGCTGAGCAAGAAACTATCTACAGTGGCTACCTCATCATGTGAAGCTGAGTACAGGGCAGCTTTCACAGCAACAGTTGAATGTGTCTGGCTGCGACGTCTATTTGCTGATCTTCATCTGTCTTTGGAGGGTCCCTCTCCAATTCTCACTGATAGTCAGAGTGCCATTGCAGTGGCAAAGAATCTAGTGTTTCATGCTCGCACGAAACACATCGAGGTTCACTATCACTACGTCAGAGAGAAGTTGCATGCAGGAGAGAGCAGTATGATCTTTGTGTCCACACATGACAACGTTGCAGATATTTTCACCAAAGCACTACCACGTGAAAAGTTTGAGGCATTTCGCAGTGCCCTGAACTTATATCCGTTTGGTGATTGATCAGCCTTGTACATGACATTGGCACTGCAGGGGGGTGTTAGAATTATAGATATAATTCAGCAGTGACCAATGTAATATAATAAGCTAGTCAGGGGCACTTTTATCCTTCTAGAAGTATGTGTTGCATTTTAGCTCCTGCGAGCTTCCCCTCCCCCGCCGTACCTCTACCTCCCCCTAGCCTCTCCTTGCCTCGCCCTCTCCCGCCCCTACCCCTCCGCCCTCACCTCCCCTCACCCGCTGCTACCACCGCGCCCTCCCTCGCCTCACCCGCCCCTCCTCCGCTTCACCCCTGCCTCCGCTCTCACCCCCCCCCTCGCACCTCCGTCTCTCCCCCCCCCCTCACCGCAGCCCCCCCCGCCTCTCCCCTCACTCCCCGCCTCACCCCCGCCTCACTCCGCCCCCCTCGCCACGCTCCACCCCCGCCCCGCTACCCCCTCCGCTCACCCCCGCCCCGCTACCCCCTCCGCTCACCCCCGCCCCGCTACCCCCTCCGCTCACCCCCGCCCCGCTCCACCCCACCCTCCACCATTCCGCTCACCCCCGCCTCCCATTCCGCCCCCTCACCCCTCGCCTCCCGCCCCGCCCCCTCCCGCCTCTCCGCCCTCCCGTTCCACCCCCGCCTTCCCCTCCCGCCTTCACCCCCGCCCCCCCATCCTTTCGCTCCACCCCGCCCCCTCCGTCCCTCCATTTCCCCCGCCTCCCGTCCGCCCCTTCGCCCCCTCTCCGACTCTCCCCCGCCCCCGCTTCCGCTCCCGCCTCCCCACCTCACCCGTTCCCCGCCTCCACCTCGCGCCACCTCCGTTCCCGCCACACCCAGGCTCCACCCTCCCGCTTCTACCCCCCCCCTTTTTTGGGTGGCAGCCTCTTCCTCATCGGAAGCCTCGCAGTTTGTCTTAGCGGTATGGCGGCTCCCTGCCCGGAACCGGAGGCCCAGACGGTCCCTCCCTCTCCAGATGCCTACCGCGTCGTCCTGACAGAGCAGCAATCATCTCGGGTTCAGGAGGTTGCCAATGACTTTGCCCTTACCTCTGTCTATGGCAAAGTCATTGGACATTCCCCCTCCAGATCAGCCATCAGGGACTGGCTCCAGTCCACTCTCATGCTAGAGGACGGCCATATTGAGGAGGTGGCCCTTATGGGAAGGGGCATCTTCTGGCTTAAACTCTCCAGTGCGAAAGCTGCGAGCAACCTGATTGCTGGCTCCCCCACGTCAGTGGATGGAAAAATTATCATGATAGTCCCGTGGTACCGTGGATTCAGCGCAGCAAATTTTGATGTTCGGTTCCGTATACCTCGCCATCCAGTGACGCTAGTTTTTCCTGGTCTTGCTGCTGAGCTGTGGCCGATTGTTAGGGACCTGGGCTCCCACTTCGGCTGGGTTATGCATGATACTTTCGCCGATGCGGTGACTACGACAGGAGCCCCCCGAGTCCGTGTGGCTGTGGCGGATCCTGCGACTCTCCCGACAGTGATCGAGATCGTGACAGGTGCCGGCAGCATCACCCAGAGCATGGTAGTCACCGGACAACCAAGACAGTGTCTGAGGTGTCATGGCTTTGGGCACCTAGCGGCTGTTTGCCCACGCTTCGCCAGCTCTTCTCGGCCTCCCCCGCCTCCCCCCTCTCCGCCCCCTCCCCCCCCCTCCGGGCAGCCACGCCAGGAGGAGCAGAGGCAGCTGGAGCCCGGACCAGAGATAGCTGGCGGCTGGACTGAGGTTAGAAGGAAAAGAGGAAAGAACAAGAAGATTTCTGATAAAGGCAAGGAGGCAGAGGTTACCCAGCCTGTAGCTGCACCTCAGAGACCCGACAGGCAGCCGCCCCAGGGACATGGGAGAGCATCTTCTTCGACGGTAGCCCGCCCTCCACAGCCTCAGGTCCCCCTCTCTTCCTCTCCCCAGCCTCTTCCCATTCAGCCCCAGCCCATCCCCCAACTGCACCCCATGTCTCCCGACCCGCAGCTTCAGCCCCCTCGTCCTCCTCAGTCTTCTCCCCCTCCTTCTCAGCCCCAGTTCCAGATGCAGCCCCATCCCTCCCCCCCCCCGCCTCTTTCAGCTCTCCCGCAGAGCTAGCGGCTTCGACGGTTCCTCAGCCGAGGGCAGCCCCCGCTCCCCCTCCTCCTTCTCCTCCGCTAGCCGCCCCTGAGGAGTCTGAGCTGCCTATTCCCCAGCCTCCTCCCCCTCCCCCTCCCCCTCCGCTGGCAGGACACCCTGAGTCTACACCACCACCGGAACAGGCTTCTCCGTCCGCTAGCCCCTCAGTGGCTGACTCCGACGGGCCTCAGCTTCAGGAGAGAGAGCTCCCCCGCGACTTTTACAGATCTGGCCCCTGGGACTACTTGGATGTGGCCGACCTCGGGACCTTCCCTGCTCGCCTCGACGTCAGTATCTTCCTGCTCCGCAAAGGGGCGGATGGGAAGATAGCCGCCTTGGCCCCTAGGGATGGCCCTAGCTTTGCTTTCACATTCCTTAGCGACGGCACCGAGACCTGGACAGACGACTCGGTCTGGGAGGCTCTCAGGGAGCAGACGCATGCTCAGATTTGCTCCTGGATAGGCCCGTCCGGTGGGCAGCTTCTCGAGACTCAGTGGTCCGAAGGTGACGTGCGCCTGCGGTGGCGCTGCGCCGCCAAACGATTCAGACTGATTGTGATCCTCAGCCCCCCTGTCTTGGCCCCTCCCCCAAGATGTCAGAGCCTGGACTCCTCAGAAACTTCGTGCCTTCTACGGGATGTCCATCTCAAAGATCTCGAGCTGGCTCGAGAAAGCTTTCGTTCATGGTACCAAAGGCCTCTCGCCTTTGCTGAAGGTGTTGAAGGACGGGCAGGACGACCCCGCCTCCCCCTCCAAACCTTCCCATAAGCGCCAGCGCCTCCACTCCGAAATGCAGCTTCTTCTTCGACCTCGACCGCGAGCAGACAGTTGTTCGCTGCCTCCCAGTCCTCACCATGAGCCTACACCTCGTATCCTGGAATGTGAACGGGTTTCACTCTTCTGGCACCCGTGGTCCTAGGAAGCTCATTTTGAGACACGAACTTCAGCCAGCAGTGATTGGTCGTTTGGATGTACTTCTGCTCCAGGAACACAAGCTTTCGGCGGCTCACTCCCGTAGATGCGGGAAGATTCTCCCTGGTCGCTCTCACACTTATTGGGAGCCCTCGATCGGCACACTGGGGAGGAGTGGTGGTGTCTGTACTTCCGTGGGAGAGCAGCTAGCCCAGGGAGTTTTCGGTTATGGCACGTTGATTCCAGGTCGTGCCCTTTGGGTAGGCCTGGAATTGGAGGGCTCCAGAGTTGGAATCCTCAACATTTATGCTCCCACAGATCTCCGTTGTAGAGCCACCTTCTGGAGGACACTTACAGGGATTCTCCCAGACATGGATTCCTGGATTGTTGGAGGTGACTTCAACAATTTGGAGACCTTGGAGGACCAGCAGGGCAGAGGACCGGAGTTTACAGGTATGTCTCAGGCAGAGCAGTCCGCTTGGGACTCTTTTATCTTTGCGACAGGAGGAAGGGACTGTTGGCGAGACCCGTCCTTCCGGCGCTGGCACGGGAGCTTGGACTTCTCGTGGGGTTTCCGCAGGGAAGGAGGCAGACTCCTGGAGAGGCTGGATAGATTTTATGTTAGTGATTGGGCCATCAGCAGAGGCGGTCAGGCCGGTATAGTTCCAGGGACAACACTCTCCGACCATGCGCCTGTGCTCTTATCATTAGATTCGACAGCTCAGGCCCTTCCCCCCCCCACTCATGCCGGATTCCCGACTCCATTTTCTCGAGGGAGGACGTGCGCAGTAGTATTTGCAGTCTTTGGGATAGAGACTGGGGCGAGTGCGCGGATCTGGTTGATTCGGTGGCGCAGGCTTTGCAGGAGTCTAGCCAGATCTGCCAGCTCGCAGCCCTACAGGTTCGACAGGAGTGGTGCGGTAGAGAGAGAGCTCTTCGGAGGGACCTCGCCTCCATTCAGCGGCTCCAGCAGGCATCCCCGGGCTCGGAGGAGCTTCGGATCCAGGCCCTTCGAGCCAAAGCCCTTCTTGAGGAGACACTCCAGCGTCGCTCAGAGTTTTCCTATCACGCCTCTCTCTCCTTCTGGGCTCGGAAGGGTGACCGGATGTGCAGGGAGTTCTTCAGGACACATGGCCAGAGAGCTGCAGGTGATCAGCTTCGAAGTCTCAGGACAGCGGAGGGACACATCGTTACGGATCCGGGAGAGGTCTTGGGATTGGCCACCGACTTCTACAGGACCCTTTTCCAGCAGGAGCCGCTTGCTCCTCGTACTCGTCGTGCCCGTGAGGAGGTGTGGAGACACACTCCTTCCTTGGTCCAGCCTAGCATGCAGGCGACATTGGCACCGTTTACCACGGATGAGATGCTGGAGGCCTTGATGGCCATCGATGGACAGAAGTGCCCAGGTGAGGATGGGCTATCCCGGGCATTCTTCACCTCCTTCTGGGACCAGATCCATCAGCCCCTCCTAGCAGCTCTTCAGAGGATTTTCAGCAGCGGTTATATGCCAGAGAGCCTCTCCTCGGGACTGATTTGCCTCATCCCGAAGGGAGGAGATAGACAAGAGATCCGTCAGTGGCGCCCGATCACTCTCCTTACCACTGCCTATAAAATCCTCGCCAAGATGATCAACGCCAAAGTTCGGCCTCTACTTCCAGACCTCATTCATGACACTCAGACAGGCTTTGTCCAGGATCGCAGTATCCTGGATAATGTCTTCACCTTTTCAGAGGCGGCGGAGTGGGCTCAGCACAGCGGATCACACCTTGCCATCCTACTTCTCGACTTTGAGAAGGCCTACGATCGGGTGGACTGGTCCTTTCTGGAGGGGACTCTGGAGCGGCTAGGTTTCCCAGCAGGTTGGATTCAGGGTATTTCAGCTTTGTACAGGACAGCTTCTAGCAGAGTCTTCATTGGAGGCAGGATGGGTGAGCGTTTTAGCTTGGAGAGATCAGTGCGTCAGGGCTGCCCCCTTGCTCCTTAACTGTTTCTCTTCTTCGCCGAGGCTATGACTTACTACCTCCGGGCGAGGTCTACAGGGATCAGGGGTGTTCGCCTTCCCCTCCGGGAGGACACGGAGCTCTTGGACTCGGAGTACGCGGATGACACAGCCCTGTATGTCCAGGACGATGAGTTGATGCTGGAGAGGGTGAGGATGGCCCTGGAGGTCTTCTGTTCAGCTGCTGGTGCGAAAATCAACTGGAACAAATCAGTTGGTTTTCTCACAGACCCCGGGGCGCGTTCTCAGTGGGGGAGGTTTTTGGGTTTCAGGTGGATCCCGCGGGGACAGACAGCTAGATACCTGGGTTTTCAGGTCGGCCTGAACATCACACCAGCTCAGCAGTTTCTCTCGGTGCTAGATTCCATCCGACGGAAGCTGGCTTTCTGGAGCACTGCTAAGCTTTCCCTTGCAGGTCGTGCCTTGGTAGTCAACCAAGTCCTCCTTGCCACGGCTTGGTATGTGGCTTCCTGTTGGTGTTTCTCGAGATCCAGTGTGGCACAGCTTAGGAGGCTGGTTCGGAACTTCCTTTGGTCCGGGGAGGATGGCCTCAGAGATACCAGAGCCAGGGTTGCTTGGCAGACAGTTATTCTTCCGCAGGCTGAGGGAGGCCTGGGAGTCATCGATCCAGAGCTGCAGAGTCAGGCCTTGTTAGGCAAGTTAGTCATCCGCGATTTGACCCCGGGGGGGCAGACGTGGAAGATGCTACTTCAGCAGGGGGTCGGCTCTTGTGTCCCGCGTCGAGGTGGAGAGTGGCTCCCGTCCCTCAGGTGGATCTTCACTTCCGCCCCGCTCACTCAGCCCCGTTTCCCACTCGTTCGTAGCCTCCTCATGGTTTGGAGGCGGCTCCGCCTCAGTCTCCTTCAGTCCCCTCCCCGCTGTCAGGAGGAGTTCGATCGCCAGCCGCTTATCTGGAATGATCAGGTCAGAGATGCCGAGGGCCTTCAGTTGGGGGAGAGATCACATATCAGGTGGGATGGTTGGATGAGGGGGCCAGCCCGGTCCCTTCGAGTTTGGAGGGACACGTACAGACATTTGGAGATGGCTGATCTCGCAGACGCAGCTGGAGGTGCACGTGGAGCCCGAGACGCACGGAGATCGACGGCGCGCTCCCAGCTGATTGGTTGGTTCCACCTGAGCCTCAAATCCTCATGCCTGGTGACGACCGTTGGCTGGGACAGTTCACCCCCCGTGGCATCCCACTGGTGGTCGCAGGACGTATGGACGACTCCTCTATTTCCTTCTTCGCGGTTATGGGGGATGGATGACTCAGGAGAGAGGATGCACTCATCGACCCCCTACTCCCATGGCAGAGGGTTCGGATCGTAGGCCTTTTGGGGAAGGTCTGGCGTACCGATCCTAGCATTGAGCAGGATCAGATGCAGCTTTGGCGACTCTGGCTCTGGGAGGGGCGGGCCTTGTCAGAGCTTGATTGGGACCCAGGAGAGTGGAGCTGGCCAGAGGTTGTGACAGGACAGGGGCCAACCTCCTTCTTTGCCTACAGCACGACTTTGGGCAGGCGAGTTCTTGGGAGGATGCAGAGCCGCCCCCCCACCCAACGGCCCAGCTGGTATGCACAGGGTATTTCCAGATTCTTTTTGCAGGCCTTCTGGAAGGCCTTGTGGGAGAGCTGGCGGCCGCGGAAGATCTCCTTCTTCCTGTGGCTTCTCGCCCACAAAGGTCTTCCGGTGGGGAGCTGGTTGAGACAGATAGGCCAGGACGGACGCTGTCAGATCTGCCATGAGGTTGAGGAGTCACCAAAACACTGCCTGTGGAGCTGCACTCGCGCCCAGGAAGTGTGGAGGTGGACTTTCGGGATTCTCACTCGCGCAGCACCAGAGCTAGGCTTGATCACGTGGGGCGCGTTCTGTTGGTGCAGCACCGCACCTGGTCTACATCACTTATTCGAGGCGTGCCAGCAGGACCCCACTTTCCTTATCACACAGGGTACATGGGGGCCGCTCGAGGGTATCCCGCAGCACCTAGCAGAGGCGGATACAGGAGTTCAGGAGAGGCAGCCAGTCTGGGAGATCATTAGCAGCATAGCAGGGTGGCACATTTGGACCTCGCGTTGCGCGCAGATCCTCGGTGGCACCTCCTTATCGACTGCCCAGATCATGACTAATATTTGGTGCGAGATTATTCATACCCTCAGAGGCCAGTGGGATCAGATTCAGGGAGATTCCCGGTCCGGTCAAGAGAAGCGGAGACGCTTCCTCCGGGCTTGGAACACTCAAGGCCTCTTCTTCGAGCAGACTTCGCAGGGCCTTCGGTGGCGCTACTCACCACCCCGATGGCTGTTCATTCACACTCGCCTTATCCCGCCGTGAGAGAGTGATTTATTTTGTTACCTTTTAGGGCTGTGTCTGATTTGTGAACGCAGCCCGTCAGCTACAAGCTGACCTTTTGTATCTTGTTCTCGGAGTAATATAATTAGCACTGTTTTTTCGGCAAAAAAAAAAAAGGGGCACTTTTCCCTCTTTAAGAGGTTTTTCCCCCTAACCGCAGTTAGTTCACTAACTATGGTTAGTGACTACTAAGGTTTTGTCACTAGGACAAAACCTTATCTTTTCCTTCAGTGTGTTGTACTCTCACTCTCTTCTATTGCAACTAAGCTTTCAACTTCCAAGCTTCCAGCTCTCACACTCTCTTGCTCTCTCTCACTCACTCTATTCTCACACTGACATACCTAACTAATGAGTCACTAGAACCTTTTAGCACACCTACACTCACACACTCCTTGCATAGGCCTCCAAGCCCATAGGCACACACACACACACACACACACATCAATTTGCCCCTTCACATTCTTTATATCCCAAGCTTGCAATTTTTCAAGCCCTTGATTGTTTGCAGGCTTCTTTTCTGACCCAGACACGACCCCCCACAAGCCCTTCTCCATGAAAAGTAAGTGAACAAGCAGTTGCCAAGAGGGAAAATCTCTACCATCAAACTTTGAAAAAAAAAAAACCAAATTATAAATGCCACTAGTTACAAATCAAACCCAAATTAGCCAAAACTTGGTCAATTTAATAACAAGACAGTTTACAATTCATACAAAAGTGGGAAGCTTCTTGAACCAAACGTGGTTCAAAAGATCCAGTCGAGCCAAAAAATAATTGGGTGTCGGTCAAAACTGAGGATGTCGGTCAAAACTAGACAGAGGTGGATCGGTATGCATTGCTGCTGGGGTTTCCACTTCAAACCACTTTCCTGTTGTGCTGGCTATCTCAGATTCTCACTTGAGAGGCCGGTCTGCCAGCATCAGGATTCCAGATGCCTTTTACACAGAGGAGGACCTTACAGAGATGGATCGGTATGCATTGCTGCTGGGGTTTCCACTTCATACCACTTTCCTGTTGTGCTGGCTATCTCAGAACCTCACTTGAGAGGCCGGTCTACCAGCATCAAGATTCCAAATGCCTTTTACACAGAGGAGGACCTTACAGAGGCAGCCCTGCAGATATGGGTTTCTCATGTCCAGGGTGGGCAGCCATATCCATCACATGTAGCCGCTGCCCTTTCTGGTATTAGCGACTTCTACTGCTCAGTTGCTTGTACCAGGAGACGAGATATTCTCAGACGTGAGATTGGTGTTCGCCAGCAGTTGGCAGCTTTGCAGAGGGAAGAGCAGAAACGGCCTATATTCTTTCTACATACATTCAGAATACATTCAGACTCTAGTAGCATGCTATACAAAGACTTTGTGTTTCTCAAGTATTGAAGACTGCCTTCCTGGAAGGCAGCCTTGTTGATTCTTCAAACCTTGTCTGCAGATTGCTAGAAGAAGAACATGATGAGCCTTGAAGCCTTCATGGTGGAGACGGGGACATCTACAGGTCAAAAGGGTATATTGCTGTTGAAGGATTACTCAGGTTTTCTAGGAAAACACTTGGCTGTCTGAGGGGAGGGGTTCCTATCCTTCCGGAGGTGTTACTGGAGGCCAAAGGCCGCTAGCATGAGAAGCATGAGTGTTGCAATGCTCTACTTCTTGAACCAAACGTGGTTCAAAAGATCCAGTCGAGCCAAAAAATAATTGGGTGTCGGTCAAAACTGAGGATGTCGGTCAAAACTAGACAGAGGTGGATCGGTATGCATTGCTGCTGGGGTTTCCACTTCAGACCACTTTCCTGTTGTGCTGGCTATCTCAGAACCTCATTTGAGAGGCCGGTCTGCCAGCATCAGGATTCCAGATGCCTTTTACACAGAGGAGGACCTTACAGAGGCAGCCCTACAGATATGGATTTCTCACGTCCAGGGTGGGTAGCCATATCCATCACATGTAGCCACTGCCCTTTTTGGTATTAGCGACTTCTACCGCTCAATTGCTTGTACCAGGAGACGAGATATTCTCAGACGTGAGATTGGTGTTCGCCAGCAGTTGGCAACTTTGCAGAGGGAAGAGCAGAAACGGCCTTCAGATGCTTGGACTCAAGAGCGCCTTGCTGCAACAAGGGCTCATCAACAATTATTGCTTGATCAGAGAGCAGAGTATGCCTTTCATGCACGGGAGTCCTTCTGGATTCAAATGGGTGGTAGAGTCAATAAACACTTTTTCTCTACTCTTGGCCCTAGACATAGTAGAGAGAGTGTATCCCAGCTTATTGACTCACATGGGGTTTTACAGACAGAGCCTGATGATGTCTTACGCATAGCTTCAGATTTCTATGCCACCCTTCTTACTGCTGATCCTGAGACACATGATAGAGAGGATGCTAGACAGGCTATTTGGCAGAGCATCCCTGTGTTGGTGAATCCGGGTATGCATGTTCTACTCGATGCACCTTTCACCAACATAGAGTTCAGGACTGCACTTTCAGCCCTTCACAAGGGCAAGTGCCCAGGTTCGGATGGCCTCACCCCGTCTTTTTTCATTGCATTTTGGGATATGATTGGAGACTATATTACTTCAGCCTTGCAGGCCATTTGGGACTCTGGCAAGATGCCTGGGTCGCTTACAGAGGGTTTCATCCACCTTATCCCAAAAGGAGGTTGCAGAAATTTAGTGTCCCAGTGGAGGCCTATCACACTTCTGGGGACTTGTTACAAGATTCTGGCCAAGGCTATCAGCCTCCGATTGCAGCCCCTTCTCCCTGATCTTATTCATGACACTCAAACGGGATTTGTGCATGGCAGAAGCATTTTTTATAACATTTTCTCTTTCTGGGAAGCTTCAGAGTGGGCCATGCAGAGTGGCCAGAATCTTGCCATTCTACTTTTGGATTTTGAGAAAGCTTATGACAGAGTAGATTGGGGTTTTTTGGAGGGCACCCTTCTACGCTTTGGCTTTACTGATGCTTGGATCAGAGGTGTTTCCTCTTTGTACAGATCAGCCCACAGCCAGGTACTTATTGGTGGGGTAAGGGTGAGAGATTTCAGATTTCGAGATCAATCCGTCAGGGATGCCCCCTTGCTCCTTTCCTTTTTTTGTTCGTGGCCGAAGCTATGAGTATCTATGTTAGATCTAAAGCTGACATCTTTGGGCTGAGACTTCCCATCAGAAGGGAAGAGGAGCTACTTGACAGTGAGTTGGCAGATGACACAGTAGTTTACTTGGATGCCACTCCACAGACGCTCACTTCTTTTAGGACAGCATTGGATTTATTTTGCTTGGCGGCAGGGGCGCAGATAAATTGGCATAAATCCAATGGTTTTTGGATCAGTGATGAGGACACTCCAGTTTGGGGGCTTGACATAGGATTCACTTGGGTTCAGAGGGGTGAGCCTATCAGGTATTTGGGCTGCCAGGTCGGCTTGGATATTTCTACCACGCAACAATTTGCTCCCGTTTTGGAGAGCATCAGGAGAAAGCTTCTTTTTTGGAGCTCAGCCAAGCTGGATCTTGCCTCTAGAGATGTGGTGGTCAACCAGGTCCTCTTGGCCACGGCCTAGTTTGTTTGTTCATGCTGGTGCCGTTCTAGGGACTGCATCATTCAGCTCAGAAGACCGATCAGAAACTTTCTCTGGAGTGGGCTTGATGGCACAGCAGATGCCTTAGCCAAGGTGGCTTGGGAGACCCTCATCCTCCCTACACAGGAAGGGGGTCTCAATATTATTGATCTAGATTTACAGTGCAGAGCTTTACTTTGCAAGATGGTGGTGCGGGGACTTATGCCAGGGCAGGAACCGTGGAAGGACTTTCTTATCAGCAGCATACAGAGGTGCACACCTTCTTCAGGAGGAGACTAGATGAGCAGTATTAGGTGGATCTTCACCACAGCACACCTCAGATCACCTTCGTCCCCTCTCATGGTTGCCATTCTGAAAGCTTGGGCCAGTTTCAAAAGCACTCTTCGGAGGATTCCTCCTTCCTCTAGGGAAGAGATTGATAGGCAACCCATCATGTGGAATGACAGTATTTTAGATGATCATGGCAGACCACTGGGTGCCTCACTCTACATGCAGTGGTCCAGGTGGGAGAGCGGACCTGCATCATCTATGGGGTCTTGGAAAGCTTTCCGGAGGCTTCTAGAGGAGACCAAATCAAGGTTGACAGGACATCTCAAAGAGAGTGCAAGGAGGATCTTGCAGATTGAGGCAGCCCTTCCAGAGGTTTGGGTAGACACAGATGATATGCCACTCACTTCCTCCACTTGGGCAGGTACTTTTACGAGAGGCGGTGTTCCGCTTCAGGTTTTGGCCTTTCGAGATGCACAGGAGGATGCTTTAGTTTTTAGTGTCCAGGATGGTGGCAGATTGCTCAGGTCCACAGAGGACATCTTGCTTGAGTCTGCTTTTCAGCCTATCAGGGTTGTACGTCTTTTGGTGCAAGGATCAGATTCAGAGTGGTTCCTAGACCCAGACCCCCGGCTACTCTCCATCGGGTCTTGGAGGCTCTGGCTCTATGGGGGAGTTCCCATCAGGTATTTGCAGTGGGACCCCGGAGAGTGGGAGTGGATTGACGCAGGGCATCGAGAGAAGAGCATCTCCTTCTTTCGTTACACGGTCAGTAATGCCAGGAGATATCAGCTCAGTAGTAGAGGTTGGAGACCTTCCAGAGTTCCTCATTGGGAGACATTTGATATCACTGCGGATCTGCAGAGGTGCTTCTGGAGGAGACTCTGGAAATCCCACAGGAATAGAAAGATCACTATCTTCTTTTGGCTTTCTATCCATGGTGGGATTGCAGTGAACCTTTGGAGGTCCAGGTTCGGAGCCGACCCTACTTGCCCTCGATGCCTCTCTGCTTCGGAGACTATTCAGCATTGCTTATGGGATTGCAAACAGGCGAGGATGATTTGGATGGGGGTAGCCAGGATTTTCAGTCACTTTGACATGGGGCTCAATGGCTTGGCTTTCTCTTACAGGGCCTCAGGTATTCTATGAGAGATTTGACTCCTCTCGGGCCATTTCGGTTCGACGTCATCGGACTGAGTCCTGTTCGTTGGAGGTGGTACCACACCTTCCTTTTACAGCTGTACATGCCTCTGTGGATACTTCTTGGGAAATTCTAGCGAGCATAGCATCCTGGCATATCTGGAGAGCCAGATGCACAGAGGCTTTGGAGGGTACTCAGGTTCATCCCTCGCACACATTGGCTAGTATCTGGACAGACACCGTACATACTTTGATGGCCGTATGGACGGGTATGCAGGGAGACTCCCGTGCAGCCTCAGCTAGGAGGGCTTCTTTCTTCAGGGAATGGAAGGATTCTCCTTTCTTCTCTGAGACTACTACAGGGTTGAGGTGGCACTTTCAGCCTCAGCCTTGGTTGTTTTCCACCTCACTCTGAGGGGGTTTTTTATTTATCCTCATGATTTCATGATGTATTCCGCTTTGAGCTTGCTCTCGCGGGTTTTTTCTCTTACTTAATAGAAGTCTCTTTCTTGGAAAAAAAAAAAAAAACTGAGGATGTCAACCTCTTCATCGCTTCTCAATAGCACGGAAGCGGTATAAAGACTCTAAAACAAGCTGTCTACATTTAGAACAACATGAGCCTTCTTCAATATATTTCTGGTACTGAGGGGTTTTATAGTAGTGAAGAGCTGCCCAGAGTTCATCCATCAAGGAATCCATCTCTTGTAGCAGGTCATGAGGTCTACGAGGAATAATCTCCGATGTAGCCTCGTCCTCCATCTCAATAAAACAGTAATCCAACGTAGGTGTCTCATTACTTTGATGTCCTTCCATGGCTGGAAAATATCTCGTACGGGAGAGAGACTAGAAGAAAAGCAGTTGTGTCCAAACGCGTGCTCTTCACACTAACAAAAAGAGAATCTGGGGCTGCGTGGAATCAAGGAAGAAGGCGAGTAGAGGACAGCAAGAAAGATGTCGGAATCTGATAGGCTGATCTCAGACGAAAAGAGGGTGGGAAATTCGCCTTCATGCACTGAAGTGCTGAAGTGAGAAAGAGAGAGAAATCCCGGGTATATAAATAGCCAGGAAGGGCCATCAAAAGCTAGGCAAATTTAGGGTGGGTGCTTGATTTAGAGCAAGTGCTTTCCTTGCTAGAGAAAAACAAAAAAGCAACCTTTTTTTTAAAGCCAAAAAACAGTCTCGCTTTTAACAGATCTGGTCCCGCTTTTCTCCAGCCAGCCAAAAATAGCCAAAACGCACTAGATTTAGAGCAAGTGCTTTCCTTGCTAGAGAAAAACAAAAAAGCAACCTGCTTTTTAACCAAAAAACAGTCTCACTTTTAATAGATCCTGTCCCGCTTTTCTCCAGCCAGCCAAAAATAGCCAAAACGCGCTAAAATCAGGCCATATGCTCCTTCCCAAAGCCAAGCAATGCCCCCAATCATATCGCCCCTGTCTCTGATGCCCGAATCTCTAAGACAAGCCGCTTTCTAGGCTTATGAACGCTCTCTCTTTCCTCCTACTTCTCAACTGCAGCAAATCTAGGTCTCTAGGGTAGGAATCTCATCCTTGAGAACCTAGAGCGAATTCTTTCCCTAACCAGCCTACTATCATGCGTCCCCACACAGCCAATCACATCAACAACCCAAGCGTGGGTAGTTATAGGTCAGAAACGATCCATCCTCATATCTCTTGCTGAAA
This sequence comes from Dipteris shenzhenensis, assembly GCF_047967505.1. Taxonomy (NCBI): domain Eukaryota; kingdom Viridiplantae; phylum Streptophyta; class Polypodiopsida; order Gleicheniales; family Dipteridaceae; genus Dipteris; species Dipteris shenzhenensis. The sequence goes on from NC_141627.1 coordinate 21,405,931, forward strand.
GCATCAAGTCTTCTCATTGCCTACCCTTCTCAGGGAATCACGATTTCCAAACACGTAGCAACCGAGAGAGAGCACACAGCCTATGGACTTCTATTTCTTCCACAACTCTCCCAATCGTGAGCGCACATCATCAGCCAACGATTCAGCCCATACATGAGCGGAAATTCAGATTTGCAAAAGCAATCTCAAAAAGCGTACCTAGAGACATCTTTTCTGCATACCTCGCGTTGAATTCAATTGTGATAGGACGGCTCTGATACCAGATGACACGACCCTGCAGGATCTAACCCTATCACTGACCTAGATTCTCGTCCTCAATACAACCAAAATCATAGAGCAGGTGCCTCGATCCTCCCGACCACCCCCGAGCACGAGGGCTACAGCTCGACTCATCCATAGGCCCGTATCTAACCCAGGCGTCCCATACCACCTAAGCCCGTCCAGAGGACCTTCGATACACCACCTATGATCCGCCATGTAGATGGCCAAAGTCCCGGCCTGGGTCCAAGTCCCATCCATCAATTGAGGAGCGCTCAACTGATCTACACAACAGCACTGGCCATCCCTCTATATAGAAGGAAACCCGCTATAGATAGCACAATGCTATGAATAGCTCCCTCCATATAAAGCGAGCACTATATATGAATCAATCTCTATGTATAGCAATCTCGGCTAAAAATAGCCATCTAGCCCTATGCTATCCCGTAACCCATGTTCACCTGATATCCAACCCTAGGTACACCATGCACATGACAATCCCTCACTCCCTCTAGAGCTGTCGCAACGCAGTGAGTATCTGGCTCAAGATTATGACCCGCATGCGGAGCCTTCAGAGGGACTAGACCTGAGGGATGGTGGCCTGGTTGAGTGAGGGAGGTCACGCGTTCCAGATTGATGAGGTCTCTCCGGCTTACCGGATACAGGGTCTGAGCATTCAGAGGATAGAGCTCCAAGAGGCGGTCCCTCCTGATAGCCCGGATCCTCATTCTCCTTTGGTAGCCAGTATCACAGTGTAGAACATTTGGGTTGCTCGTTGTAGTCTAGTGATGGATGAGCATCCGATTCCACGCTCGGCTACCCTGGTCGCCATCTGACAGGATATCATCTACACCCTACGCTCCACCTATGAGCGTGGTATGAGCGTGGGACCCCCGGCTCTAGGGCGACTGTCGTGAGGCATGCACGTTTTTGCAAGGCTTGGCCTGCAAGAGTTTTCTACATTTTCACTCCGCAAGGGATTCGATAGTTGTATAGTCCCCCCACCTGGCTGTTAGCTCCTATACCAGAGATCCCCTAGGCAGTGAGCTGGGTTTCTCTGGAACAGGCTGGTTTTTTCTTCTTTTAGCCTCTTTCTAGTTTTTTCCATACTCAGCACCTTCGGGCTGTTTTGTATGAAGTCTTTCAAGCATTAATTGAAAATTCCTTTCTTTGCAAAAAAAAGAAAAAAGACACTCATGCACATCTGGGGGCGGCGGTGAGCTGGGTTTCTCTGGAACAGGCTGGTTTTTTCTTCTTTTAGCCTCTTTCTAGTTTTTTCCATACTCAGCACCTTCCGGATGTTTTGTATGAAGTCTTTCAAGCATTAATAGAAAATTCCTTTCTTTGCAAAAGAAAGAAAAAAGACACTCATGCACATCTGGGGACGGCAGTGATCTGGGTTTCTCTGGAGCAGGCTGGTTTTTTCTTCTTTTAGCCTCTTTCTAGTTTTTTCCATACTCAGCACCTTCCGACTGTTGTGTATGAAGTCTTTCAAGCATTAATAGAAAATTCCTTTCTTTGCAAAAAAAGAAAAACGGCAACGCAGTGAGTATCTGGCTCAAGATTATGACCCGCATGCGGAGCCTTCAGAGGGACTAGACCTGAGGGATGGTGGCCTGGTTGACTGAGGGAGGTCACGCGTTCCAGATTGATGAGGTCTCTCCGGCTTACCGGATACAGTGTCTGAGCATTCAGGGGATAGAGCTCCAAGAGGCGGTCCCTCCTGATAGCCCGGATCCTCATTCTCCTCTGGTAGCCAGTATCACAGTGTGGAACATTTGGGTTGCTCGTTGTAGTCTAGTGATGGATGAGCATCCGATTCCACGCTCGGCTACCTTGGTCGCCATCTGACAGGATATCATCTACACCCTACGCTCCACCTATGAGCGTGGGACCCCCGGCTCTAGGGCGACTGTTGTGAGGCACGCATGTTTTTGCAAGGCTTGGCCTGCAAGAGTTTTCTACATTTTCACTCTGCAAGGGATTCGATAGTTGTATAGTCCCCGCACCTGGCTGTTAGCCCCTATACCAGAGATCCCCCAGGCAGTGAGCTGGGTTTCGCTGGAACAATCTGGTTTTTTCTTCTTTTAGCCTCTTTCTAGTTTTTTCCATACTCAGCACCTTCAGGCTGTTTTGTATGAAGTCTTTCAAGCATTAATAGAAAATTCCTTTCTTTGCAAAAAAAAGAAAAAAGACACTCGTGCACATTTGGGGGCGGCAGTGAGCTGGGTTTCTCTGGAACAGGCTGGTTTTTTCTTCTTTTAGCCTCTTTCTAGTTTTTTCCATACTCAGCACCTTCCGGATGTTTTGTATGAAGTCTTTCAAGCATTAATAGAAAATTCCTTTCTTTGCAAAAAAAAGAAAAAAGACACTCATGCACATCTGGGGGCGGCAGTGATCTGGGTTTCTCTGGAACAGGCTGGTTTTTTCTTCTTTTAGCCTCTTTCTAGTTTTTTCCATACTCAGCACCTTCCGACTGTTGTGTATGAAGTCTTTCAAGCATTAATAGAAAATTCCTTTCTTTGCAAAAAAAAGAAAAAAGACACTCATGCACATCTGGGGGCATCCTGCTCTGGGATGCTGGGAGGATCAATGTGCCACTCCTTCCCCAATCGGCCCACCACTCTAATCATCTGCCAATGAATCCCATCCAGACTCCCGTCCATCTCTGGGTCACTCTCAGTGAGTGCCTGGAGTAGGCCGCTAGGCCCTAGCTAGGCCCTACATGGAAGAAGCCAGGCTGCGTGCTGCCTAGCCGAATCATCATCCTCAAGGGAACCCTAGTCCGAGAAAACTGCCCTAACCATCTGCTGTCCATCCACACTCGGAGTCCCTTCCACCAAGACTCGGGGATGGCTAGGTCAATCTCCCTCATCCACTGCCCTGCGCCTCGCATATGCGCTATGGCTCCAAGCCTTGTCTTTGCCTCCATGGGTAATCTACCAAAGGAACAGGCTGGGCCATTGTCCCACTGCACCCATCCAATGTAAGTCCGCTATCTGAGCATACGTCCATCTTGATCCCTAATCTCCAAGTGCCAGATGAGAGACCGGCGCTCGAAGTCCTCTCTACAATGGGACTGAGCCCGGATGAGGCCCCCTTGCCACGTCCCAGCACTCCTGAAACATCTGATCTGCAAGCAAACACAAGAACACACACAACGTGAGAAAACTGAGCAGGCTGCTCACCACCCAACCATGACATCTACGGGATGTGATCCCGAATCAAGAGATGTCCCCTCCGAGCCACGGGCTGAGCTACAGGCACGAACTCCCAACCAGATCCAAACCAACCTGGTGTCCCAAACCACCAAGTGGCGCTGTGAAGCTTGGGATCTGCTACTGGGCCTTGGGCTACACTATGATGCAGGCGCGCGTCCGCGACTCAATCCAGGATCAGACCTAGCACCTGGGAACGAACTTTGCTCCCATCGGCTCTCTGAGAACTGAACCCCTGGGCCCCTTTTATAGACTCGGGCTGTCACCACAATGTAAATATCCTAAGTCAAAGTACAGTTGACCATTTATTTGATCATAATTAAAGTGTTTTATATGCGTTAATTATGGTCAAAGAGTTCTTTTAATGGTCAAGGGATTGACTATGGTTAAAGATACTTGATTCCAGTCAAGTAAACCTGACTTTGGTCAAGGAGACTTGGTTTATTACCAAGAGGGTTAACTGCGGTTAACCAGACAACTACAGAGTTGACTACGGTCAGAGAGTGTTGACTTCGGTCAACAAGACTTGGCATGCGCCAAGAGGGTTAACCCCGGTTAACCAAGATGTGCCAACTTCGGTTGGAGAGACTTGGCTATAATTAAGGCGCCTCGACCCTTGGTCAAAGCTCCTTAATTATAATCAAGAGTGTTGACTCCGGTCAACCAGAGAATAAATATATATTTTTATATTTGTTAGGTGTGCACATGTGTTCAGTGGGGACGCCCACCGTGACTAGAATTAGTCCACAGTGTGTTATTTGCATGCAAAGCGCTAACAATTAATGGGTGCCATGGTGGTGCACTTTAATTAATTGTTGCAGGTACTAGGAAGAGTTATTTTTCCTAAGCGCTACGGGAGCCTGACAAGCATCTAGGAGGCGGTTCGTGTGACCAAGTGCTTTGAAGACTCCAGATTGGCCCTCAGTGGCATGTAATAGGACTTAGTCTAGATTTTAGACAACTGGCATGTTGCCAATTTGAAATGAGCTTGAAGCTCTTGTAATAAAGGGGATTTTTCACATTGTGAGAAAAGAGGACCAGACAGCTCTATGCTGAACTTTTGTAACAGATTCTCTTCAAGTAATAAAATACCTTCGGGGGGGTCCAGCCCGACATGTTGTCCTGGGCCCTAGTGTCTCTAGAGAGAGAGAGAGAGAGAGAGAGAGAGAGGGAGAGCAGAAAAGAAAGTGTACTTGCTGGTTATTACGAAGGAAGTTTCGTTTAAAAATTATTGATGTCTCTCAGAAGAGCGAGATGGATTTCAAAGAGCATGAGGGATTCCATAGGGATTATATTGGTATCAGAGTGTAAGGTCTCATTTCCTTCCTAGGAAGTGACGATCCAAGTAAGGTTGAAGAGTGCAGGCCTTTGACGCAAAAAAGTGACGGCATAGTGCAAGAAGGTGTAGTGTTGATGGTGTAGAGCTGCCAACGAAGTTATCTGTATGGACGTCGATGCAAGTAGCGAGCAGACGACGATGTGGCTATTGATAGTGCAAATGAGCTCCACTGCCATAGGTCCGATGATAGCAGACGAAGGAGAATACGCCGGCGATAACTGATACGATAGACATCGTATGCAGACGAGGAGCAGACGATTGCGTACGCTCAGGGCGGAGGGCTAGGAGGGAATATTGATGCTATCACGCAGGCACACCTGGTCCTCACGCAGGATGTATTGTAACATGGCGTTTGCGTGACGAGCAGCGACGAGGTGGCTCCGTCGACCATTTCCTTGCGCAAGGTGCCGGCGTGACGCTGCCAAGGTCTGAAACCTTTGGCTGTTGCTGACGTGGCCAGGGTGCCAGCTAGGAGGACACGTGGCGTTGACGTGGCAGGCCTAACCGACAGATGACGTGGCAGCCAGCAGGTCCAGCTGACGTGGCAGCCTAGTGGCATGCATGTGCAGGTGCTGACGTGGCAGTACATGTGGCAGCCAGCTCAGGACTGGTTAGAGGTCCAGTTAGTTGACCCAACCAAACCAGTCTGGTCACTGTAACTAGATTGTGACCAGTCCAGTTAGTCTAGTTGCAGACTAACCAGACCAGAACCAGTCAGTCTAGTTAGAGTAACTAGCCAGTTACTCCATCTGGTTACTGTTCTTTCAAAAAAAAAAAAAGACAGTTGCAGAGACTGTTCCTGCTAGCAGATTTCACCTGCCTGTCAGACTTCTACTGTCAGAAAAGCAGCAGAAAAGCAGAGAAAAGCAGAGAAATCAGATATTTGCAGAAAAAGAGTATGCATGCCTTTGAGCAGTGAAAAGAGGGAAAAACAGATGCCTTTTGAAGCCATCTGCAGCAGCCAGAAAAGGGCAATATAGTTGTTGATGCTTTGGCAACTGTGTGGGTTTATGCCTTGAATTGATAGCCAGTACTGGCATAGATTGTGAATGCAAGACACCTCTTGTTGAGGTAAATTTTCTCTTTGAAAAGCGAAGGCAGCATGCATCAGTTGCATACACTGTGTGTGTGTGTGAAATTTGCAGATCTCAGAATATGGATCAATCACCTATCCAGTGGGATTCACAAGATAGGGATGTACATCCAAGACAGAGAAGTGTGCAGCAAACTCAACAAGAATTTGAACAGATGGTACGTGCTCGTATACAAGAGATGGAAAATCTCAGAAAGGATCCAAGGGCTCGGCATTTGTTTCAAGCAGAAGCTATGCCTAATGCAGTATATGACGTGCCAATGCCAGAGGCACACTCTCGTGTACAGCCTGAGAAAGAGAGATTTCATAGGGGACGGTCCCATAGCAGGAAGAGATCGAGGCATCATCACCGATCTCCTAGTCCATCACCGTCTACCTCGAGTTCGACTTCTGTATCTTCTTCTTCCTTATCAGATAAACCATCCAGGAAAAGAAGGAAACACAAGAAGTCTAGGAAGAGAAAGTCTTCCAAAGAGACCAAGGAATTTAAAGAGGGAGGTAAATCTGTCAAGTTTATGACCTACAATGGACAGTATGGTCATACAGACAAAGCATTGCAGTTCATCACGCAGTTTGATGCTCCATTCGGCACAGAAAAGTTTTCAGAATCCTCCAAGTTAAGAATGGTCAGTTTGCACTTGACAGCGACAGCTAGTGCATGGTGGAGTGCACAGACCACAGATGGGTCAGCCCCAAGGAAGTGGAAGGACTTCAAGAAAGCCTTCTACCAGCAGTTTATGCCTAAACAGTTTAGAGACCATGTTCTTCAAGATTGGGACAGCTTGCATATGGATGCAGGAGATACAGTGGATGTGTACAACCAAAAGTTTTGGGATGCTTATTTGCAGGTTGCACCTTTCAAAAAGATCTCCAAAGGGACCCAAATGAGAAAGTATAGAGCAGGTCTCACTCCAAGAATTCAGGCAGTAGTGAATGCTTTGGGGGCAAAGAACATTCAAGACCTTATGCATTCAGCTTCAATAGCTAGTCTTGTGCCGTTACAAGATCCATCTACAGTGCTATTCTTGCATGCAGGACGTACTGATAGAAAGAAAACTGATTTTTCAAAATCAGAAAAGAAAGAGTACCCCAAGGCTGAAAAGAAAGGGTTTCAGCCTCAGAAGCCAAGGGGTACTCAGTTTTCAAAGGCTTATAAAGGCAAATCTCTATTCACCCCTGAATAGATAGCTGAATTCCGTAGAGATGGGAAATGCTTCAGGTGCGGCAAAGAGGGGCATGTGGCTGCCCAGTGCCCAGAAAAGCCTTCAACTTCGAAGGGAAAAGAGGCAGAGAAGCCACGAGGACCGCAAAAGCCAATGGTGGGGGGAATTCCTGACATACTGGGTCATGCTTCAAACCCAGAAGAACGAGAATTGCTGCTATCATGGGGCAAAGTTAGAGACCAGCAAGCGCTAATTTTAATTGATCCAGGGGCTACTGATAATTTCATATCAGAGAATCTAGCCCTGAGGCTGGGAATAAAGACGGAGGAGTTGGGCAGGGCTTTGGATGCCGATCAGATGTTCTGTGGGAATCTTGTGCCAGTTACTCCCTTGATAGGGAAGCTCCGTCTTCATGTTCAGAGTTATGTGGATCAGGAAGACTTCTTCATTTCTCCACTGAAACATCATGATGTAGTCTTGGGAATGCCTTGGTTTCATCGCAAGGCAGTGAAGTTGACTCTTCTTGAAAGAGTGCTGGAGTTTTTGCATAGGGGGAAAAATCAGCGTTTAGTTGCCACGAATAAAGGGGACACTATCCCCATTGTATCTGATGTTACATGTGGTAAAGCAATAAAGTCTGCAATTTCTACGTACATGGTTTTTGTAAAAGAAAAAGAGAATGATATGCATGCTGAAATAAATGATGCAGACAAAGATAAGTTTCAATTTCTTGTAAACTTTAAAGATTGCTTTTCTGATGCTTTGCCAGGGGAGTTACCCCCAAAGAGACCAGAAGATCATCAAATAGAGTTAATACCTGGTAGTGAGCCACCAAACAAACCACCTTACAGAGTCAGTGCGACTCAGACAGAGGAGATTATGGCTCAAGTACAAGACTTGCTGTCAAAAGGGTTGATTCAGCCCAGCTCGTCTCCTTTTTGTTCCCCTGTACTGCTAGTACAGAAGAATTTCATTCCGTATGTGCGTCGATTATCGCGCACTGAACAAAATGACCATCAAGAATAGATTCCCTATTCCACGCATTGATGATGTGCTGGATCAGTTAAATGGAGCTTCAGTTTTCAGCAGGATAGACTTAAAGAGTGGCTATCACCAAGTGAGGATACAACCTCAGGATGTGCACAAGACAGCATTCCGCACTACATTCGGGTTGTATGAATACTTAGTGATGCCTTTTGGGTTGACAAATGCTCCATCCACATTCAATAGAATGATGGATCGCATCTTCCGAAAGTACAGGCATTTCACGGGTACTTTCTTTGATGATATCTTAGTCTTTTCTAAGACAGAAGAAGAGCACAGGGAACATCTTGCTATAGTGTTTCAAGAGCTGAGAAATCATCAGCTCTACGCCAACAGCAAGAAAAGTGAATTCTTCTTGGAAGAAATCCACTATCTGGGGCATATAATATCCAAGAATGGGATACAAATGGATCCAGCGAAGATCCGTGCCATTCAGGAATGGCCAGAGCTGAAAACTGTGCATGAAGTTCGAAGTTTCCTAGGCCTATGTTCTTACTACAGAAGGTTTATCAGACATTTTGTTGATATCGCAACTCCATTACATGACCTTACTAAGAAAAATGCAGCCTTCTCATGGGGAATATCACAGAAGAAAGCATTCAATACACTCAAGGAGAAGTTGACTACAGAGCCTATTCTTGTGGTCCCGGATCTTTATCAATCTTTTGATGTTGATTGCGATGCTTGTGGAGAATGTGTTGGGGCTGCGTTGCATCAGAATGGTCATGTAGTAGCCTATGAAAGCAGGAGACTTCGGGATGCAGAAAGATATCTAGGAATCTATGAGAAAGAGTTATTGGCTGTAATTCATGCCATCCATACATGGAAGCACTATCTTTTGGGTGCAGATTTTACTGTCAAGACAGATGACCAAAGTCTGAGATACTTTTTGACTCAGACCAAGCTTTCCGAGAAGCATATGAAATGGGCAAACATGCTGTCAATGTATCATTTTCAGATTGTCCATACTCCAGGAATTCGGAACAGAGTGGCAGATGCCTTGTCCCGAAGACCCCGGTCAATAATGTGACTATTGCTTATCATCAGGACCTGGAAGGCATGAGGGAGCAATATGCTCGTGATTCAGATTTTGGTGAAATTTTACAGCAAATGCAAGAGGGGCAATCCACCAGTCACTATTCCCTGAAAGATGGGTATTTAATGAAAGATGATTGCCTATGCATCACCCAGGAGATGAGGAAAAAGATTTTGGAGGAATGCCATGCACCTCCCTATGCTGGACACAGAGGAATTACAGCAACAACTCTAGCACTAGAGAGGTATTTCTTTTGGCCAGGGATGCGGAAAGATATACATCAGTTTGTTATTGAATGCCTTACGTGTCAGAAAGTGAAGTATGATAGACGGAAGGCAGCTGGCCTACTTATGCCTCTTCCCGTGCCTCAGGCACCATGGGAAAATATTACAATGGACTTTATTTTTTATTTGCCAAGATCAAAGTCCGGGAATGATGGGATTTGGACTATCATTGATAGATTCAGCAAGCAAGCTCATTTCATTCCGGTTCGCAAAACCATAAAGGCAGATCATATGGCTAAGCTTTTCATGGTACAGATTTTTAAACATCATGGTATGCCTAAGTCCATTGTTAGTGATCGAGATCCCAGAATGACCAGTCTATTCTGGAGAGCTTTATTTGATAACATGGGGACGAATCTGAATTTTTCTTCTTCTTTCCATCCCCAGACAGATGGTCAAAGTGAAGTAGCAAATTCTACAGTTTTGGATATGCTGAAATGCTACGTGGGTGACCGAAGTTCAGACTAGGAAAAGTACCTACCGTTGGTAGAGTTTGATTACAATAATACAGTACATAGCTCTACAGGGAAAGCCCCTTTTGAGGTCATAGGCTCCGCAAGTTTAAAGGCAAACAAAAAGTGTATGCAAAGTTATCTCCCAGATACTATGGCCCTTTTAGGGTTACGGAAAGAATAAATGAGGTTGCATACAGGTTGTCATTACCAGAGCATTGGAGGATTCACAATGCATTCCATGTGAGTCTTCTAAAGAAATTCCAGCGACCAGAGCCTACAAAACCAGTATCAGAAGATCCACCAGAAGTGGATGAGCTGGAGGAGATCCTTCAGCCAGAGCAGATTGTGTACCATACTGTGCGCAAAGGCCCTCAGAAGGTATTCAAGGTCTCATATCCATGCCAACAAAACTTCAGGGCGATCATCTCCTTTGTAATAATTGAACTTGAATGACTTGTCCCCAAGTTTGACCTTTGACTCGGCTTGTCTTCTCTCTTCTTATGCTCCAAAGAAAATGGGCTATGATGCCATTTTCTACCTCTTAAACATGAGGCACGATCCTTTAAGTCAGTGACTTACCCTTAAGTACGAAATCTCGAATGTCTGCACAGCATCTTCATTCGGATAGAGGCCCTAGTTCATGGGAATCGACATGGTTAACTTCATGAGAATGAATCAGCTAGGCTATACTATAGATGTTACTCAATTCATTGGGACTTGGAGGCAGATGTAGCAAATGAACAAACTTGAAACGGACCCAAGGCCATGTAGAAAACAAGTGAGATGAACTCACTCTCGGTAAAAAATGGATTTCTCAGGAGGAAGTAACTGCTCTCCACCTCCAAGAAGAGAATATCATTTGGAGGTGTATATGGACAATTTGAGCTTGAAGTGCGAGCTACCAGAGGATGAATCTTCAAGTGTCAAACAAGAAAGTATGTCATATCTTCCAGCATGTGTATCTCCAAATGTGATGACCCCTTGTACTAAAGCACTATGTGAAATCTCCTTGGACAGAGTACTGGCAAGCACCCGTATAATTACCTTGTAGGTGAGCAAAATACACATATATCTAGATAGTTTAAGAACATGCCCAAACTCATCCTCCAAAAACACAACACGCTCATAAGGTTGAAAACCGTAAATTCCATCACGCATAGTACAGACTAGCTACTATGACTTCCCAATCTGACATCATCAATGCCCAACAGTGAGAGTAGACCATAGTATCAGCATAAGCTCTCACCCTTACAAATCCACACACCCACACATACTTGAGCATCCATTTATACAAAGATCTTCATAGCAAGTTTCTGTCAAAACTCCGAGGTGAAGGGCAGACTCAGCCGTAACAAAGGCTGAAGGAGAAGGTGAGCAAAATACACATTGATTGCTGGCCATCTAAACAAACAAACTGGGGATGTGGTCCTCCAATGATGTGTCTTTCCAGAAGCTGTACTGCAGGGTCTCATGCTGCACTAATGCAGGGCTTAACAGCCCTCACCAACTTAAACAAAATAAGGATTCCCTCCCTACCTGCCCCCAAAACAGGCGCATAATAAAACCTAAACAAATACCCCTGAGCAGGTCTCAGGCAAGCACTGCCCTTATTCAACAATCCTATCACCACCCAAGCCAAGATCCTACCAGTTCTATGAGATTCTGAACCCCTAGAGGACTGCATAGACAATCTTTTATAGCAAGGTTAGGCAGGACATATTTTTAAGTTAATGCTTTATTGAGACAAATCACTCTTGTTTTGCAACATCAACGATGAAACTTTTTGTCTAGTGATACCTCCTGACGGGCAAGAAGTACATGTTCTGCCTCATACTCGACTTGGCCAAGATCCTGCTGCAGCTTCTGCACACCCTCATCCATTCGGCACCTAGCAAAAGTAAGGCATTCAACAATATAGAGATATGATCAATAAGCAAGTACATGCAGATGAAACTCTTTAACCTTCCATAATGGGAAATCATTATGACTTCTATAAGTAAAACTCTCAAGGTGAGGCTAGAAAAATTCAAAAGCATTGACACATTCTAAACTTGGCTAGAAATCAATACAAACTCTCTATAACTATATCTATATCTATAAGAAGCAAAAGCATATTTTGGGACTGGATGACCCTGTTCATGCCTCTGAAACCAGTTGATTGTTGCTGAATGTAGCGATATTGGAACAGATGCTGTACTGGCGTTTGACAAGATCAAATACATATTTGCGTAAAGTCTCCAATTACAAGTGTACCAGAAAGTAAAAATGCCTTATGGAAGCCACTAGCCACTTGAGATACCAAATCGGCCATCCAAGCAAATCAGTAAATCGGCCATCCAAGCAAATCAGTATGGCTAGCGGGTGAGATTTCAGATGCCAGGTCTAGTCTCCCAGAGGATGTTGATGCTCTGCATCCTCACATTGCATTCAACCTCTCCCCTCAACCACACACACACTTTCAATGATGTAAAGCTTGGTTGATGTAAACACCCAGGCTCTCCCCTCAACCTCATGCACAGCTTTGGACAGCGTGATGGCATTGATGGTGGCTTCATGGTTATGGATGCTGGTGGCTTGAAGCAACGAAGTCAAGGCTGATGGTGTAGATTCAAAATGTAGACAGGGATTCTAAATGAAGCCCTATGATGCCACATGGCACTCAAAATAAGGAAAGGTAACAAAAGAGACATGGAAGTAAACCTGCATGCATCATCAGTTTTAAAGGAGGGACAATGTTGGGCAAGGCACCCTAGATTGCAAGGAAGAGGAGCTAGTGCCATATGGCACATCTCCCAATCCCCCTTCACTCTAGCTCCTCCTACCATGTGGCACAACTCTTCCTTAAGATATAGAATAGATGCTATGGGAGATCTCCCATGTGACCCATCCTAGTGGGGAACCCACGTGTTGTTGCAACAGGAAAAAAAAAAGCTCATTTGCGATAAATACCTAAGTAGCATTGATTCGAGCATCTATACAAATTTTAATTGTGAAGGCTAAAACAGTGAGTTGCAACAAAAATGTCACATGCAAGTGGGCACAAAAAATGAATACAACACAATTGAAGATCCTCTTGCTACTTGATTGTTTGTATGCTTGTGCTTGTCTTCACTATAGATGTGTACCCAATTGCCTAGTTGTTCTCATTGTGTGTTTGCCTCTAGTCACTTGTAAATCTACCTCTACTTTTTTGCTTGGAAATGCAGTGGATAGAGTAGTTTATGGCCACCTCTTGCTACGCTTATACTAATCATGTTCCTACCTCCTTGTTCTCTTTTTGTTGTTGCTCTTGATATTGTGCTTGTCATACTACTATATGGGTGAGGTGATGATGAAGGGATTTACCATATGGAAAGATTGATAGGGAAGCCATGTGGACAATCATCTTGATGTGCTTATGCTTTGGGTCATGTTCCTATCCCTTTGTTCTCTCTTTGTTGCTACTCTTGATATTAGGCTTGTCATACTACTATATGAGTGAGAAGATAAAAGGATTTTCCATATGGACAGATCATCGGATTGAATGGGAAGCCACATGGACAGTGCCTTAGTTGCGAGGTAGGCAATTTACTTGACAAAAACATGTAGACCAAAATGCCTTCGCAAGATCCCCTACCTTGAACTTTTTATTCATCTTGAATTCTTTATGGATAAAATCAGTACAAAGGCGTAACCACACTATGTTCTTTTGCAAAAGATTATCGATAGATAACATTGCATGTGTACCTCCTCGAACCTTTTCATAGTGTTGTTTTTTCATAAGCTTTGTTTGCTTGGAAGAAAAAAGTATATGCATGAAATCTCGAAAAGATGAATGAAATACAAAAACCCAGCTATGAGTCTACCAAATGTTACAAAGAATGCAATGGATTCTATTGCATCCAACGTAAAAGAAAACTAAGGTCTACAATATGGAAAACCACCAAAGCTATCCGGAGCATTTTGTGCCCTTCCTTCGTGTAAGTTCAAGGATAATTGAAACAATGTAAATGAAAACTCTTCAATATGGACTTGATTTGTCCGCCCAAACTTGCCATTCTACTGGAACTTTCCCTAGCTGTAGTACACCAAGACACAAATCTAGCTTTGAAACAAAATGCAGAGCACACTTTCAATAACAAAATGAGAAAAATGTGAGAACCACGCAAGAGAGGGGATCTCCTCTTTCTCCTTTTTAATCCATGCTAGTTCCTTTCTCCTTGTGTCATCATCTTGGGGTAAAGACAAAGGCATGACTGTGACAGCACTTCGACTGCAAGCTACCCATGAAGGGATGAGCCACAAAGCCAATGAAGCTCCCATGGAAAAAAAACAATAGGAAAAGTATAACGCTTCTTACCTTCTTCAGAAGGAGGAAGACTTTTTGAGAAAGAATAGGATAAATCCAACCTTAATCGAATGAAGGAAGACTTTCTTGAATTCCTCGACGAAAGCTTGGGCGTTTTTGCATGCAAAGGGCATCCTTTCGTCCCAACTTTTGCATTGTCTGGTGTCTTTGTAGGCTCCTTGTTAGTGCTATAAACAACTGAATTGCTCAGTTGGTAAGATCAATGGAGGTCTTGCCATAAGCTTGAGGCTCCCATCGCTCAATGTTGGCACTTACACACAAAGCCTTATGGGTAGAAAGGAAGAACCTACTGTATATCTCATGAAGAGGATTGGGGGCTTCTCCTAGTATTTGCATAACATCTGGGTTCTACTGCTGCAAATTATTTTAGCACTGGCGATCTTGCAAGTGTCGTTCTGGCCTTCATTGCAATGTTGGCAGCAACAATTGTCTGTATAATCCGCGGCAAGGCCACAGCACTGGGGAGATTATCAATTACATGTCTATCGATGGTTGAAGGAAAAAACACAAATACCTCTGGCAGGAGGCGGAACGTAGTTGAGAGCTCGCAGTGAGTAAGAGGAGCCAAAACCACCTGAAGCACAAACCGAAAAGATGCCAGAGCTGAAAATTTAGATGCGATAGGCGATCAGAGTCCTTGAATCCTATCTTCGGAGTTTCCTTTGGCAATAGTCATGCATAAAAAAGCAACGCTCTATTGACCTACATGACATAGGATAAAGAATTTTGGCGGAGCAGTCACATCGAAATCGAGAAAAAGCTCCTTGATTTTAGCTCAAGAAGAAAAAATAAAATGAGGAGGAAATGAAGCGGGAGGAGGAGGGCAAGCAAGAGAAGAGGGAAATGGAGGAAGAGATGAGAGAAGCGATCAAGGGGGCTTCCATGGAAGGAAAGAGGAAGGTTGCAGCTGCGCACGGTAAGTCTTGTAACGCCAGCTCCAACCGAAACATTTCTCTCCAACTCTCTTCTACTCTACCTCCCCTTGTGTAGCCTTGGCCACTCCAACTCTCGCCATAAAGAGTAGAAGAGTAGAAGTAGAAGACTTCAAGATTTGTTACAACAAGAGGATCTTTTGTGAAAAAGACTATATCTAGCCACTTGGCTTAAACATTTTTCTTAACACATCACAAAACTAGGGGTTTCAAAATTTGAAGGTTTTCCCTCAAATTTTGCTGATTTTTTTGGTAAAATATAACTAAATTGCCTAAAACTTTGCAGATTTTACAAAATTGAGGAAATATTTTTTACGGGTGAAAATGAAAATGTTGCAGGTTCATTGTATATAGTTTGCAGGTTTCCTGTGAACACTACACCAAAGCCCCTCCCCCAAGCCTAGGCACGGGTGCTTCCACACCTCCATAGTCACCACCTCAAAATGCATTTAAGGAAGATTTCACAAACGGGCACCAGACATTGGACCATGGGCCTTACATGTCCACAACGGCGGCTAAGGGGGAGCTTGGGCATGAGCACTTTCACAAATGGCGTCAGACAAACATATAAATTTAGCTATATCAGCAAATGAGAAGTGGCCAAGGCAAATTCTCTACTCTCCAAATTTTTTTGGGCGCCCTTGGATTGTTGCCCAAGAAAAATCATTTGCCCAAGCTTTATTGGGATGCCACATAAGCATGTCTGTGCCCATTTGTAAAACCATTTGAGGGCGGACAATTGAAATGGTAGCATGCTATTCATGGATATCATTTTTGCTACGACATCCGCACTCGTGTGTGAATCCTACCTAATGTTTTGAAGAAGAAATCCCTACCCAAGCCCTTGGGGCTGGGAGTCTTGGTAGTCCAAGTTTGGCACATTGCGTGATTTTAGTGGCCAATTGGGCCTTCCCATCTAACGAAATGCCCCTGCATTTTTGGCTGGCGTGTGGGCAAGCTAGCAGTGTGTAAACAGCCTTAGTTAGAGAGTGGAAGGTGAAAACTTAAACTTATGTAGGTTTTAAGAGCCAAGTGGCTTAGTTAGAGAGTGGAGGGTGAAAACTTAAACTTCTTGAAGGTTTTAAGGGCCATTTCATACCCTTCCGCCTGCAAATTGGCGAGGATGCAATGACCACCAATGGATATGCCCACCTGTTCCTGCAAGGCTTCACACCTATCCGCCCAGTCGGAGCAAAAGAATGATATGGAATCCAAGTCACGCCCCGACACGGAAAAGATTTCGAGCGGCCTCAATGCGCCACCTAAGAAAGCCTCTGCACAATTCGATCTGATCACATTGCGAGCCAGGACTTGAACCTAGCACCCCCTAGTCGCAAGTCTAACAGCTTTACCATCCCTTTTGGTGTAAGACATAGACAACATTTATTACTCAAGCATCCGCCTGCATGTGAATAGGGATGAAGATAGACAGGGTAGTTTTCTCCAAATGGAAGCCGGACATGCATTTTGGGGCCCTCACCTAGATGTGAAACCACCCTAAGTAACAATATGTTTGTCTATAATCTATAAAGGATGGACAACTTTTGTTGCTTTTACGATGCCATAGGTAAAGTTAATGCATCTGTGTTTCCATGAAACAACTTAATATACACAAACAAGCATGAAGCTTTAGAATCCTCAAGTATAAGTAATAGATACTGGTAATCATAATTATCATAGTGAACCACCTTTTTTGTGGAAGACCTTTTCACTATCATTATGATGATGAAAGTATCGGACATGGACGATATTTTGTTTTTTTAAAGAGTATAAAGTGAGCAAGCTCCCAATAATCACATGATGTTATTGGTGTGTTTGTCCATATCTTTTCTTTGCAAGAGATTGTACTTTATTTGATGTAATGTTCAGTTGGGTGTTGCTGATTGTCGCCCACACAGCGGTTTTGTTAAACATCAGCTATCAGAGAGTTAAAAGGAATTAGTTCACCTTTTGTTTGCGGTTCTCTATAGAGCTATAAATAAATATGATTTCATATGCACCTTACCTTCCATCCAAGTGGTGATGGAACATATGTTAAAGGTAGTGTTCCACAAAGCATATTGAACTCTAGAATCTAGCTATTAAGCATGTCAAACAAATAATACAACTATATTCTATAGAGTAATGGGCTTTAAATCTATTGCATGTGCTGATAAAGAATGAGTGTTTAATGTCATTATATAATATTATGGTGGGTTTCTTGTAAATCTTATATTTGTAAGATTGAAAATTGCATGAGGATGCTGTTAATAGCCATTTACATTCTTGTTCTACGGTGTTATCTACTTGGAAGTTTGAAGTTTTCAACGATGATAGTAGATATAAGTTTTCTTTTGATCATATGCATGAGAGTGCAGTGTATGTTAGATCATGTTTATTAGCTACTTTTTCTAGAGTTTAACCCTTGTGAATGATGTATTGTATGAGCTACATCACGTTGTATTGGAAATTGCTTTCTTGTTACTTTATTTGTGTTGTGGTGCCCTATTTGTATTCTTTTGAGATGGGAAAGATGCATATCCAATTATGTTGTATTTGATTTGTATATTTAAGCTTGTATTTTGAGCTCGTGTAGTTGGGCCCAAACGTGGGTGGAGGAACTGTATCCAAATGATTGGATTATTGGAGGAACTGTAACCAAACCAAATGATTGGAGGAACTGTATCCAAACGATTGGATTATTGATGTCTATTATTGTTGCACCACAGAAGTAGCCATCCACTCCATTGACTAGTCCATCTATTGTATCATAATCACCTGCACATAGTTCTACTAACATTGATGGCTTTAGTTTGAGTGTTGTGTATAAACAACTGTTTTATTTGGATTATTTGGTAATGTTATGTTTGTTTTGCAACGAGTGTCGTAAAAGTCTTTTGCTTTAAAAATGTAAATTTCACCTGGTGTTTTTTGAAAAATGAAATTATTGTGTTGATTTGTAGCCTTTTGAGTATAGAACAAGTGTAGTATTGTCAAGTCATCGGCAGGTTTGCAAAAACACGCTTGGTTTATGGCATCAATTTGTTGCTATGTTTGCTTGTCCTTTTGGAAGTTGTTTAAGATATTTATAAACTCAATATCAGTTTGGCGTGTAACTTGTGAGAGTTCATAGTATTTGAAATTATGTGTCCAAATGTTTGCAGGTAGTATATCTTGTTGTGCAAATATCCATTTATCACTTATTAGTTATATTGCTAGTCAATTTCCCATTTTGTTTTGTTTTGAGCGTAGGTTAAGGCACTAAGAGGCCGTCCCCATACCATTGCTAGTTGCGATGCAGGGCCGTCTTTGCAGGAGGCTTGTCAGAGGGCCTCCAAACCTTGAAGATCATCCCCATACAAAACTTCTTAACGTTGCCAAAACCGGTTCACAGCCGCTGCGGGATACAATTGGCCCCCCCTCACTGCAATTAACAGATACTCTGCCCCCATTTGAAGAGTGGCTCTAGCCCATTCGTATCTTATGTAGTGGGTGTGGCTGGTTGCAGAGGTGCCTATGGGAACTGGCTCATTTAATGCAAAGCCGCCCTAGGAAGCTCGTGCGGGGGCCTATGGGGAAGGCCTCTAGCACCCACCACTCGAGACACGAGAACCCAAGGATCAGGTTGAGAATATGACTAGCGGTAGACTCAAGAGATGATGATGATGATACTGATGATGATGATGATGATGATACTGATGATGATAATGAGAAGTATCAATACCTGCAGAGCCGTCGGAAGCTTCAATCCGCTGTCACAACGAATCGGCTGTACGGTTCTTCCAATTTACTCATTAGCTTCGACCATTTTGATAGCTTCGAGCTCCTCGATCTCTCCTCGCAAACAACGACGCAATTGCACCATCTAGGCAGCCTCGGAGATATGGCGTGGCCGCTGTGGACAGTTCATGGGAGGGGAGCTGACGAAGGACAAAGAGAATTTGTATCAAATCTTTGCACGAGAGTATATGCACTCTGAGGAGGCTCCAAGGCAGCGCGAGACAAAAGAAAGGCCGCTTGGATGCATGCTAACGAATATTTCTTCCACAAAATGCAGATTTGGAGATATCCAAGATTTTATGTGGATAAAGAGCTGCTCAATCGGGTGAGCAAGTTTATATACTACTCGTAGACCTAGCTAGCTAAGACCAATCAAAGGGTTTGTGGAGGTCAATTCTAAGCAACAGAATTGATTAAGTGCTTAATCTGCGAAAAACCACAAACAAGAGGGACAAGAGGAGATATGAATATTCTTGGTGCAACATGATGCACAAGGTATGATACGAGCAAAGTAGCAATAATTTTGTGTCTCATACTGTTTTGAAAATTACCCATTAGCGGGGGGGGGTCAAGAAGCTCACTTGCTGTATATGTATTAACTTATGGTGTATCTTAAAGCTCGTCATTCTTTTAGAGTTGAAACCGACTCTGCCACTTGGATCAATAGAATATATCATATAATTGGATCATATAGCAATGGGATTGTCATATGTGGCACATCATCAAATGTCCTGTGTCACTTCAGGGTACTCTAATATTGAGAAGTCTAGGCACTTGTAGTGCCTATGAAGGAAGTCATGAAGCTCCAGCTATGTGTATGACATGTGTCCTCTTCTAGAACATGACTGTTATTGAAAATCGTCCTAAGGCTTTCATGAAATATACAGGGGTCTAGTCACTGGATTACTAGCTGTCCGAGTTGGTCCTCCAGACCATCAAAGCTTGGTCCTCCAGTCTATCATAGGTTGGCCCTCCAGTCTATCATCCCTCTTATTGTTATCTGTGTTAAAGCATCCTGAGTGTGCCCTGGTTAATCTTCACAACATACTTTCTGATCATTAATGGACGGTTACCCTCAGCACTAATGCACACAAATCTGGCCTTGGAAGCTGATGTGGATTGCCTGGAGGTTTACCTAAAGACAAAAGAATGGGCTGAATGTAAGCATCATGTCATGGGTGGGGATATGTCCCCACACATTATCGCGAGACACATTGTCCCCTGAAATTGTTGCATCATTCGAAGGTCACACAGAGGTTAGAACAAGTCGTCTTGTTGGACATGAATGTTGAGGCTTCATCAATGACTAGCCGGTACGGGGTTGTGATGGAAACTGAAATCAGTGTTCTACTGCAATAATAACCTTATTTGGTTTGGAATGTGTTTGCAGGATCTGGACCTTAAATGCTGTCCAGGCATCAGAGTAGTGGCCCCTCTAGGATCTTGTGTGCATTTACCGAAGGGAGCATGCCAGGAGAGGGATCGTATGAAACTGGTAGGAATTTGAGAAGGCTTTCTAAGGAAGGGAAACTGATGCAGGCAGGGCAATGTCTGGATGCTATGGGCCATCAAGGTATTCGTGCATCTGCCAGTGACTATGTGCATGTGTTGCAGGGATGCATAAACATGAAAGATTTGGCAGAAGGAAATCAGGTTCATGCTCACATGATAAAAAATGGTGTACAAAACATCTCCCTAGGGCTGGCGCTTATCATTCTGTATGTGAAATGTGGAAGTATGGAGGATGCTCACCTATTATTCAGTAAGGTTCATAAAAGAGATGTGTTCATCTGGACCAATATGATTTCTGGGTATGCCAGAAAGGGTCGTGCTTGGGAAGCTATAGAACTGTTTTGGAAGATGGGATTGGAAGGTGTGAGGCCAGATCAAGTAACGTTCTTGAGTGTTCTCAAGGCATGTACAAACCTAAAATCCCTAAGGATGTGCAAAACACTTCATAAAAGCATATTTGAAGCTGGATTAGAATTGGATGTCTTTTTGGGCAGCTCCCTTATTGATACATACTCCAAATGTGGAAGCTTAGAGGATGCACACTCAGTTTTTGAAAAATTATCTAATCGCAATGTCATCTCATGGAGTGCCATGATTGCTGGTTTTGTTTTGCATGGGCAAACTGAGGTCGCATTGAAGCTATTTTTTAAAATGGAACTGGAAGGTGTGGAGCCAAATACAGTCACCTTCATTAATATCCTCAAGGGGTGCATCAACATGGCAGCACTAGATCAGGGCAGGCAAATCCATTCCCTCATTAGGAAAAGAGGATATGATGCAGACATTTGTGTGGCCAGCACCCTTGTTGATATGTATGCCAAATGTGGGAGCATAGTTGAGGCACGCAAAGTCTTTGATAGAATGCCAAAACGTAATGTTGTCTCATGGAATGCAATAATTTCTGGTTATGCTCAGAGTGGACAGGCAGATGAGGCTCTAGATTTGTTTCACCTGTTGAAAGGGGAAGGTGTGAAGCCAGACCAGCTTGTATTGGTCAGTGTAATGAATGCATGTGCTACAGTTGCCGCCTTAAAAGAGGGAAAGCAAGTTCATGCATTCATCGTACAAAGTGGATTTGAATCTAACATCTTTGTGGGGACTGCCATTGTGGATATGTATGCGAAATGTGGGATTATGAAAGATGCAAAGGTTGTTTTTGACAACATGCAAGAACATGATGTGGTATCATGGAGTGCAATGCTTGGAGGTTATGCCATGTGTGGGCTTGCAAATGAGGCTTTTGTATCGTTCCAGCAAATGAAAAATGCTGATGTCAAACCAGATTCATTTACTTTTGTCAGCATCTTGAACGCCTGTGCCAGCGTGGCAGCCCTTCAAGAGGGAAAGCAGATCCATTCCCTCATTCTGAAGAATGGTTATGAATCAGATGTTTTTGTTGGCAGTAGTCTGATTGGTATGTATGCGAATTCTGGAAGTATATCAAGTGCGGAGAAGGTATTTCATACTCAGTTGAAACAAAACCTGGTCTTGTGGAATGCAATGATTACAGCATATGTGCAGCATAATTATAACGAAAAGGCATTTATTCTGTTCAAGCATTTGCAAATGGAATGCATGAAGCCAAATGCAGTAACATTTGTCAGCGCTTTGAAAGCATGTGCCAGCCTGATGACCCTGGAATATGGCAAGCAGATTCATGTTACCATATTGGGTACTCGATTGGAGTGGGAGCTCTTTGTACTGAATGGTTTGGTTGATATGTACGCAAAATGTGGGAGGTTAGATGTTGCACAACAATTGTTTGATAATGCGCCTAACAAAAATGTGATCTCATGGAACACAATTATTACAGGCTATGCCCAGCATGGATGTGCTGAAGATGCTTTAAACCTTTTTTGTATTATGAAGGACAAATGCATGGCACCAGATGATGTAACTTTTGTAAATATTCTCAAGGCATGTGCCAACCTAGCAGCCTTGGAACGAGGCAAGCAGATTCATATGCTCATAATGGTGAGCAGATGTCAATATGATGTCCTCGTTTATAACTCATTGGTTGATATGTATGCCAAAAGTGGAACCATCGAGGATGCAAGGCAGGTGTTTGACAAAATGCTTGAACGAAATGTGGTTTCTTATAATGTTATGATTGTTGGTTATGCCCAGCATGGGAAGGCTGAGGAGGCTGTTAACCTTTTCTGGGAAATGCAACATGAAAGTATCAAACCAAATTACATTACCTTTGTCGGTGTGCTTTCTGCATGTAGCCACGTTGGGCTAGTCCAAGAAGGTCATTTCTACTTTGAATCCATGAGTCAAGAACATGGTATCATTCCGATGTCAGAGCATTATGCATGTATGGTCGGCCTTCTTGGTCGATCTGGGAACCTGGAAGAGGCAGAGAGTCTGGTAAAGGGAATGCCTTTTCAACCTACTGCTGTGGTTTGGAAGGCATTCCTCAGTTCCTGCAGATTTAATGGTGATTTGGATGTAGCAAAATCTGCTGCAGAAAACATTATCAAACTGGCACCAGAGAGTTCTGCACCCTTTGTGCTGCTATCAGGTATCTTTGCGTTGGCTGGCGAGTCTCAAATGCTAGTTTAGACAGGCTGCACTCTCATGCAGAGTGGGATCGGAGATAGAATCGATGATGGACTGTACAGCTGGTGAAGGATAAAGATGCAGGGATATATCCCTTAGAAAGGACTATAGGAAACCAAACCTACAGTAAACAAGCATGGATTAGACAGAATTTAGAAGAAAGTAGGGATGTAGATCACGACTGCTATCTGATTTCTAGTGGAAGAGCAGAGAGAAGACATGCAAAGCATGTCTGTTTGAATGCCTGGAAAATTACTCCTACGGACAAGTAGCAGTGATCTCTGGCCTGGAAAAAATCTAGTGGTGGAGGGGTATAAAAGTCTTTAGCTGAAGCTCCAAGTTTTACTCCAACCTCAGGACTTGTTACCTGCATTCATCTAGCAATAGACACCCAATTAGTTATAACTTAGCTGCCTTACTGTGACTCCGAGTGTTGTAGGTCTTGACTGCTTGGTACTGCACGAGTAGAACGAGGAAACTGCTGAAGAGAAAAAACAAATGTTTTGTATGCAAAATTGGAAACTTAAAGTAAAAGGGTGTTATTAATTTTCACGAACTGGAACAGTACAAATAGACGAGAACTTTCAAATAAGGGGCAGCTCGTGCAATTCAGGGACAAATTCATTCAACCAGGTAGCAAGAAGGCACACCAAAGGACAAAATCAAAGGACTGAAATGTCCGGTAGACTATATCTCCATCTATGGTAAGGGACATGGCTCATGCAGACATACCCGTAGAGCAGTCAAGGAACCTAGTAAGGGATCGCATCATTATACTGTTTGTTGGGCATACAGTTAGAACAAGGAATATGTGTTTTTGACTAAAGTCGATTGATCAAAGTACGAAGACCTGCGGAGATTTGTATCGAAGTAATAGTCAAATGGACAGGTGGCATTGGTTTAGACCAGATGGGGTTGACTATGAATTGGGAAGCTGCCTAGCTGTAGTTCACTGCAAAACAGTAGTGATAAGACTCCTAGTGGAAGGACATGGATTTTAGCATGGATTCTCCTCCCCCCAATATGATGAGGGGTTCCTAGTAGCGAGCATGTTGTGGATAATGTAGAATGGATGCCTCCTAGTTTCTTCAACCGTTCCAGTTCCAAAATCATTGTTGCAGACATGATGAATGGCATGGAGCCGACCAACATTATAGACATCGAAGATATGGTTCAAGTGGTTTTAGTGGGTGGAAATTTAGTGAGACAACATGCCAAGGAGATTTTAGACTTAAAAGTCACAAGGTTCTCAGAAGATAGAGCCTATCCTATGTTAGTACTCGTGCATATGACTCGTGCATATGTGGTTGAAGTGATGAAGTGGGCAATTGACACCCCATTCATCAATTGCCTCCAAATGTTGCTCATAATCGATGTCATGCTAAAAGAAGGTGTAGGGAATCGGTGCCAGGATCCAATTCGCGGGAGCAAACCGGGGCGACAAACGATCTGCCGGAGGTCAGTTTTCGAAAGGCGGAGGTTGGCAGACACGCGTAGAGTTTTTATGGGTCACATCGGCAGCTGTTGGAATTCACGTTTTTTAATTTTGGTGGGGTGAGACACATGGTGGGTGTGGTAGTGTTAGATCGAAGGACAATCTAACGGCTTGAGAACCCGCGTTTGCCACCCTAGTGTGCTTCCTTCATTGATGTAAGGGCTGTTATGTGGTGCTCATCGCAAACCGTCGATCTGCAAGTCTTTTATTAGAGCCTGTCGATTTTGGATCATGGACCCGGTGAATCCAACGGCTGGGATCTTGTTTCCATCCACCGCAGCTGTGGTCTATATTGATAGGGTCTTACCTTTCGGTAATCCACAAGTACCTGGGTATCATCAATCCAGTTCGATATCGACAGGTCACAACAATTACTCAAAGTGCATCTTAGGGATCGAAAATAAAGGATTGGCTTTAACTTGGTGGCACTATGGATCAGATAGTTCAGAGGACTGACCTCCAGTTAGGGAAAAGCCTCAGGAGCAAGCTACCAGAGAAGGTGCTCGACCATCTGAGGCGTTTGAGAGATGCAAAGCGAAACGGCAAGGGACCATTTCATGAGCAGGAAACACATGAAAAGCCCAACCGATGATGGCATCGATCATCAAACGGTCCTGATCGAGGCGCTCAAGTGAGTTTGAATTTTGAATCTCCTTGACTATCGCAACTTGAAGCAAGGATTCCCGCTTCTCTAATCATTAGTCTAGATGATTTTCCACAGTTCCCACACCCAAAATCTGTGCTCCTTGTGGATGGGGCTTTCTTGACGCTAGGCATTCCTCTCCAGGTTATAGCTTTTTTGGGAGCACACGAGGATGCCTTGGTTTTGGATGGGTTATTTCTTCAGAGGATATTCTATTGGGCTTGTCTTTTCAGCCTGTCAGGATCATAGGCTTTTTGGATTAGGGCAAGGACTCTGCATGGCATATTGATCCGAGCCCACGTCTCTCTTTTTCGAGTTCTTGGAGGTCGGGGCTCTCTGGAGGAATGCGGATAAAGTTTCTCAAGTGGGACCCAGGAGAGTGGGAATGGATTGTTGGAGGGAGCCTTCCTTTTTTTGCTTACACGGTTAGTAATGCCAAGAGGTTCCATATTAGTTGTAGAGGTTGGAGACCTTCCAGGGCCCCTCATTGGGAGAGCTATCAGGTTTCTGCTGATTTGCAGAGGGTCTTCTAGCGGAGGCTTTGGAGATCCTGAAGAAATAGAAAGGTCACTCTATTTTTCTGGCTTTCTATTCATGGAGGGATTGCAGTGAACAGGTGGAGGTATAGATTTGGGGCAGACCCCTCTTGTCCTAGGTGCTCGTCTGATGATGAGTCGATTCATCAGTGTCTATGGGACTGTAGGCATGCGAGAGCCATTTGGATGGGAATTGCCAGGGTCCTCAGTACTTTTGCTCCTTCTCATTTCTTCATGACGTGGGGATCAGTGGCTTGGCTCTCCCTATCAGGGCCTCAGATCTTCTCTGAGTGGCTAGATGCTTCTTGGGCCATATCGATTCGACGTCCCCTAGTCGACGAGACTTGCTCCCTTGAGAATGTGCCTATCTCCCGCTATAGACCAGTACATGCTGTTGGGGATACAACTTGGGAGATACTGGCTAGCATCACTGCTTGGCATATTTGGAGGGCTAGATGCACAGAGGCCTTAGATCTCAGGTCCATCCCTCGCACACCTTGGCCAGTATTTGGGTTGACACCGTTCACACACTGATGGCCAGTTGGGCGAGCATGCAGGGTTCTTCCCAGGCAGCCTCAACGAGGAGGGTTATATTCCTTAGGGAATGGAAGGGTTCCCCCTTTTTCTTAGAGACTACAACAAGGTTGAGGTGGCACTTTTAACCTCAACCTTGGTTTCTTTCCAGCTCATTCTGAGTTTTCTGTTCCCTATTTCAGGGGGGTTTCCTCATGCACAGCATGATGTATTTTTGCTTTGAGCTTGCTCACGCGGGTTTTTTCATACTTAATAGAAGTCTTTTTCATGGAAAAAAAAAAATCCTTGTTGGCATTTGTTCAACAAAATGAGTAGGCAGGAAGGCAAGAGAGGAGTTGAAGACACATCATTTGACGATGATACAGGTAGCGCAAAATCGTTGGATAGTGAATCTCCTCTCAAGAGTGCATTTTCAACTTGGAGGGTATTCAAAGGTCGTAGTGTGCAGTGGTAGAAAAAAACCGCCCTTGAGTGTATTTTGCACTAGCAAAATTTGAAAAAAAATCAACGTGTGCCTAGATTTTGAATATTTTAGTGTAAAAATTGGCAAATGTGTATGTTTTGAGACTAAAAAACCAGCATGACTTGGAGTTTGTCCTTAATTTGACTAGTTGGGTAAAAACTTGTTTCCTAACAGTGGTTGTTGCAGGGACATTTTCAACGAGAAGCAAAGCGGCAGCTAAATTAGAAAAGTTATTTGGTGAAAGAAGTGACTGCTCTCGTTGCCAAGGGAGAAGAATCTTGTTAAAGTGAGGGATGCTTTCTTGATCGTCCTCTAACGGGCCGTCGTCGGCTCAGATTTAATATGATCTGGCTGATTAAAGCATTCTCAGAAAGAGAATGTGGCTCGCCTATTTGCGGCGACTAGATTCCCTGACCCCATATTCCCAGGAATCGAAATTCCTACCTCAAACCATCTCCCCCCAGCCCTCCACATGGGAGAATGGGCCGTGGTTGGCCTTTTTAGGCTGAAAAGTGCCTAGCAAATGGCTTGTTGCCGTCGCTTCACATTTGCCAGACATTTTCCTTCTTGAAAGGGCAACTCCTAGTCCATTCCCTTATACATCTAGCATATAGTCACAAAGGAACTGATAGAGACAATAGTTGCATTTGTGCAAGCATACATTGGCAGATCTGGGACAACGAAATCGTATGCAAAGGAGTTGTAGATCAATCTACATAAGGCACAAATAGACGTAGAGTCGGCCCAGGCCTGAGTGGCCGCAGGTGGAACATGGCACTTTCCCATCACTAGGCTGCAACAGACAACCCAGATGTTCCATATCGTCATGTTGTCTACTGTCTCCCACACTCCGTCCTCTGAAGAAGAGAGGATGGTGTCATGTAGGTGGGTTGCCTATAGGCTGGGGAGACCTCATCGATGTGGAAGACATGGCTCCCCTCTTTCAACCTGGCCATTCCCAAAGTGAAATTTCGTTGTAGACTACACAATCGAGCTAGAAATGTAGGGATCCCTACTGGGCGTTAGGGCAACTCCCTAAACAATGTGGGATCGCCTCAAGAACCCTTTACTGGTAATAGTGACACTGGCCATCTGCCCGCATCTATTCTAGCCAAGAACCTATGGGTAAATCCCTTGTGGGCAACTAGCTTGGAGAAGTAAGAGGTCTTCCGTGGATCATAAGTGCATCTAGAATCTCAATCTAACCTCATGGGACACCAGCTACTCAGCCCAATGCCTCTCTCTCAAGGGAGTCCATGTTTTTGCCTCAAGTTGGAGTCATCGACCTATCCATGTCATGTCAGCCACCCGCTTTGAGTGGCTTACTCTAGGCAGCTAGAACCACTCCTTTGAGTCCCAGTGTACCTCTCACAAGGGTTGCCTTCCCAGAGCCAAAGGTGTCATCGGTATGCATCCCGTTGCAACGTGAAAGGAGGATCTATGAGCTAGTGCTCGTCCAAATGACCCACCACCCTGATCATCATCGAATGAAACGATCTAGGCTCCCATCCCTCGGCCAACGGTTGGAGGATCCCTCCTAGCGCTACTTCGTGGAAGTTGGCTCAGGTCCCTGCCTCACCTAAGCATAATCTTTAGTGGTACTCCTATATGAGAGAACTAGCACATCTAAAGTCGTGCCCGCCACAACTTAGGGATGGCTGCATTGATCTCTCGTGCCCTGCCCCTTGGAGGTAGGAGATGGCCCTTAGCCTTGCCTCGCCTCTGCCAAATCCTGTGTAAGCTCTGCGTCAATAGGGAGCCCTTTCCTATGAGAGGGGCCTTAGAAAAGATCCAGTGGTGAGACTGCTATCACTATCAACCAGTGCGTGGGGTATTCTTGTGAAGCCCTCGCTGTAGGAGGATCTTCTAGGGCTCTGCGCAAAGAGTGAGGCCTCTCACCACTAGCTCGCCTAGAAGGGCTTTGCCCTGCATCTTCGAATGAATGATGACCAAGTCACCACATGCTTGATGCATGATCATTGTCTGCCATGCCACCCTAGCTCTAGTATTCTTTGTACCATCCGAGCGGCCCATAAAAGGTTGTGCACCAAGCGCCTGGGCTTCCCCATCGATCCCCTACGAAAGCACCAGAGAAAGAGGCTGTGCTCATGTCAATGGAGGGGTCATTTAGCTAATCCCCGAAGGTGGGGATAGCTACAAAATCTTTGCATCCAGAAAAAAATGATACTTTGAATACTCCCAGAGCAGAAGGGCTTCAGTAAAGGGAGGAACCTTCTTGAAGCCATTGTCAACTTGTGGGAAGGATGTCAGTATGCCAAGGACACAAACCAGGACATCTACTTTCGGAAAATAGATTTTGACAAGGATTATGACAGATTAGAATGGGATCTCGTCATCTAGACTCTCCAAGATGTTGGGCTAGGGTAGAGTTTTGTTTCCTATGTCAAGATCTTGCTTTCAAATGCTTTAGCCAAAGCCTGTCTAATGATATAACCTTTTCCTCTCTACAGATTAATAAGGCAAGGCTTCCTCTTGCCCCTCTTCTGTTTTATATAGTAGTTGAATCTCTAGGGTGGCTCCTAAGAGATCAAGTTGAAAAAGAGACCTCAAAGGAATAGAGCTCCCCTTTGGGAAGCACTTGGTCACTCAACAATTTGCTAAGGACAGCCAGTACCAATGGAAAAAAAGATTCAAAGCTATATGGGACAAGAGGATACCTGAAACATTTTCTGTGCTCCTTTGTCTAAGCCTTCACAGAGCAGTCTAGACAAACAACAGAGGGCTCAGCATAGGCACACGGGGTGGTCAGAGTAAAAGATGCCCAGGACATAAAGAGGACATCTTTCACCTCTTTGTATCCTGCCCAGTAGCAAGAATGGTCTGGAAAGTGGTCCAGATACAGCTAGGTGAACAGGAGGTGAACCCTTTAAATTGGAAAGCTATCTTACTAGGGGATGCCCTGGAACCAAATAGGATACTTGGATACTTGTTAGAGCACAAGCACAAGCACTATGGTAGATATGGATACTTGTTAGAACACAAGCACTATGGAAGATATGGATCTAAAAAAAACCCTGCAGATTTAACAACCTTCTCATCAATACACAGGAAGTCTTTTGCAACTGGCTGACTAATTTTAGTTCAAAAGATAGCTTGCCTGAGGGGTTCTTGTGGGAAGAGGAAGGCAGGAAAGAAAAGTGAGAGGAGGAGATGGAGGTGGACTCTGGAGGGAAGCTTCCCTCCATCAACCACCAAATCTAGCCTAACATATGAGACTAATGTGACTCCGGTTACAAGATTGCATGAGGTGACTCCGAGTCACCTCAGATACACGCGTACTTTGTTGCATGATGAGGGAGAGATTAACTTTCCCAGGTTCGATTGGGACAAGGAGTTTAGCTCCTCTTTGAACTTTCCTCCACTCCCTAGTCAGAAGGACTTCAGCTATGAAGGGAAAACATGGAGCGACTTGCACGGAGGAGGAGCTGGCAGAGATCCATCCCAAGGACTCTCCCCAAGAGAGCCTACAAGAGGAGATTCGACTAAGAGATCAAGGACCTCTTGGGGGTTTTACAGGATTTTAAGGGAGGATTGTTCACACATCCTTTCACACGCATTTGTGTTAGCGCTCCATTTGATGAGTAACAAGAAGGAGAAAGAGCCTCCTTTGCCAAGTCTGGAGTTCTTCAAACAGCCCTTCACAATGCCAGAGACTCTCAAAGGAACGCAAGGGATCCCCCAAGAGATAGAGAACCACGAAACACCACATCTTGATCCTCAGGTAGCTACCCTAGACAAAGAGATGGAAAGGGAAAGGATGAGTCAAATGTTGAAGCCAAGGAAGACACTAAAGGCAAGAAAAAAGAAGAGGTGCCACAAACCCCATCTGACAGTTGCAATAATTCCACAACAGGATTCTCATATCCCCACGGGGAAACAGGAAGACACTAAAGGCAAGAAAAAAGAAAACCCCATCTGACAGTTCCAATAATTCCACAACAGGATTCTCATATCCCCACGGGGAAACAAGAGCAGACGGTGACCCCAAAGGAGGAACAAAGATGACCATCGACTTGCATAGGCAGACTAGATGGGAAGACCCACTTTTCAGATGCAACTAGACCACCAAACAATCCATCAAAATTTCAGCAAGAGGGCGATGAATCTTTGGATGAGGAAGGCTCATTTCCTAAAGGTAAGGTTGCTGCTTACCTTGATGAAGAGAAGCTCAAAAAGTCAATTGAGGACAAATTGGATAAGGAAAGGCGTAGTTGTATAGTGTAAGACTTTTAAGTAAAGGGTTCTGTAAATGGCTTTTAATTCCCTTCATCATGGATTGTGGACCTTAAGAAACCAACCGCTATGACTGGAATATTGGTCTCATGGCTTTAACTTGGACAGACCAAGGTTCGCTTTTATTCTAGTGTAGGTTGAGCTTCCTGACCTTCCCTTCTCCTTAGTAAATTAGGCTACAAATCTATGTAGAAGCTTGGGATAGATAACAAGTGTTGATTAAAAACAATTCATTAATCCTAGAGGTCACCCTCAGGTTTTGTCAACCTGGATGCAGCTGAAGAGCTCCCAGACACTCTAGTAATTTTCAACATGAATGGGACTCTCTACAGAGAATAGCCCGTAGTATTCAAGAATCTACCTAACTCATGTTTTCTCCACTCACATTGTCAAGCACTGTCCTTTGAAGAGGAACAAGACCAAGCCTGTCAAGGAGCCTGCTCACACTCATCAGCCTTGTAAGACTAAATGGGCTACAAAAGAAAGTCAAAATCAGTAAAAGTAGGAAGAGCCTGACTCAAAGGTAAACAAGCAAATCAAGCCTCATTCTATAAAGGAGAATAACTCCATTCGCCTGGTAACACACAATGCCTATGATGCCTTAATTAACCAAGAAACATAGAAGTGGATACAAGTAAATGAAATGGAAGAAGATGAGGTAAAGCCTAGGTCATCAAAATAATTTGAGAATGACGTCAATCAACAGGATACCGATATGAGTGACTCCTTTGAGGTTGGTGATTCTGAAAAAGAATTTCCTACCCACAATCCTATAATAGAGAAGGAATAAACCTCAAGCTATAGTGCAGAACAAACGAAGAATTTCCTTAGTAAACTCCCCCCCAAAAGCCCTGCCCCCAAGGCTAAAAAGGGTAAAAGTAAAAATGGTAAGTAGCCCAATTTCCTTTCTCACAATGAATGTGTGTGGTCTTACTGACCAATTTAGAAGTAAGGAACTTGCCAGTTGGCTTAAGGAAAATTCTCTCCCCCCAACTTTTCTTGCACTACAAGAAGTGAAAGTCACTGTAAAGAACTTTTCTCACTATAAAGAAGGCATCGCCAACTTTCAACAGGACAGGAATCAGAGATGGGTGGCTTCAAGATGCAATATTAAGAAATGTCTTCTTCACTATAGCTTTAGTTTATGCCCACATGGGTGCACAGGCTAGAAGGATGACTTGGGATTCCGTTAATGTTTGGGGCAGTAATTGTGTGGTTTTAGGGGATTTCAGCATGCTTGAATGTTCAAAGGATAGATGGTTGAGGAAAGGCTCTGTTTTGATAGGCTCTGAACTTCAGGTATGGGAAGAACTTAAAGAACACTTGCAATTAGTGGACATAGGAAAAACAAGAACCTTTACTTGGGTAACAGGAAAATTGGTGAATTGAGAAGAGAGCCTGCTGACTGGACAAAATCTACATCTATCAAGCCATTTTGGATCATTCATTAGAGACTAAGGTCAAAATTTCTCATCATTGACACTATTAGACCACAAAACTATTTTCACTCTGCTAGGTTTTTCTTTCGGAAAAAGGGTTGCTCCTGGTGTAAAGTTGATTCTTCTCTTTCCAATCAGCAATCTGTAAAACCAGAGATTATTAGAATGTGGGTATTGGTATTTTTATCAGCTGACTCTTACTCCCAAGGTGGCAAGATGCAGTGTCAAATGCCCAGAGAATTCTGAAGGATACAAGAAAAAACAGAGCAAGGATCATAACCAAAATAATGGACAAGTTGAGGGAGGAATTGGAAGAAAGAGAAAGAATGCAAGATACTCAGGCCCAACACCAACTTCCTACAAAAAAGGACATCAAATGCTATGTACATATCAGATTACAGAATGCCAAGATTTATTTCAGAGAATGGTGGGCTGGAAAGGGGGACAGACCTACAAGGGAGAATTTTGAGCTCATAAGGAAAAAGAGAGCTTAGCCTCTTTCTTCACAAAAGGCTCTTCCTTTGCTTCTTCAGAGATGAAGAAAGTAAGGAAATACACCTTAAACACTTTAAAGGGTTGCTTAGTACTACTGATCTCATTAATGACAAAATGTTAGAGGCTTGTAGCAGATGTCAGCAAACAAGGCATAAAATGGTATCAAACTTAGACAAGCCAAAGCTTAACACTGAACTATCACCACAAGAAGGGGAAGAGAGGAAGGGGAAAGAGGGAGGAAAGGGGGGAGAAAGAGGAGAGGGAGGAAATTTCGTTTTCTATCCCAAGCCCCTCTCTTCTCCATGCCCTCCTCCTCCTCCCCTTCTTTTCCTCTTGCATGTAGAAAATAAGTAAAAAACCCAAAGAAAACAAGATTTTAAAGGAGAGAGAACGGGTACAATCATGCCTAGAACTAGAAATGCAAGCTGTTTGAAGAGTCTCTTGCCTTTCTCCTTGCTGCCTGTAGTGCCTCTGACGTAAGAAGAGGAAGGGAGGTGGTTGCAAAGTTTGAAGGGGAGAGAGTGTGAGGAAAGCTTGGTCTTTGAGTGAGAGAAGTGACGTAGAATAGGGGGTGTAGGTGTTTTTGGTCCCGACAACATCAATATTAGTGTTGATAAAAGCATAAAAATACTAATTATTAAAAAAACAAACTACCATAACCTTTTTTGTTATTTAAATTCAACACTTCATTGATTTGGCAGACAAGCATGCTCTGTCTTTGGTGTTTTGCATTGAAAAGTTTAAGCACTATGTGGCAGGTAGACCCTTTGTCATCATTTCAAGCAATGGACTTGCAAAGCAGGTTTTGAAGTCACAAAATCCCCCTGGCCGGTTGGCTAAGTGGTTGGCAATCCTTTAAGAATATGACTTTTCTTTCAAGATTTTAAAAGGGGGTTGTTTGAATTTTAAGAATTCCTTGATTGATTTGGAGGAATGTCTCGATGTAAACCTTGTATCAGCCATAGAAGTAAATGATCCATGGTATGAAAGCATTTACAGGTTTTTGGCTACTTTTGCTTTTCCTCCTGATAGCACCACTTATGAGAGGAAGAAGATCCACAAAGATAGCGTGCTAAACCGTCTTTGATGGGGTGTTGTACTGACAAGGCATGGATGGAGTATTGAGGAGGGCTATTGATGTAGATAAAGTGCCTAAAGTGTTGAAACAATACCATGATGGGATTTGTGGTGGACCCTATGTAGCAGAATATACCCCCAAAAAGATTTTACATGCTGGATATTACTGGTTGACTATATTTAAGGATGTTGCTACGTATTGTAGGACCTATGAACCTTGCCAGTTTTTTGGTAGGAAGGATTTGCGGCTTGGGCAACACCACCCTATGACATCCATCCATTTTAGAAGTGGGTGATAGACCTTGTGGGGCCTCTACCAATGACATCCCATAAGAAGAAGTATCTTTTGGTGGCCATAGTATGTCACCAAGTTAATTAAAGCCGTAGTCCTCTCAGCAGCAAATGGTAAGGTAGTCTCTGATCTCATCTTTGAGTGCATATGCACACGATTTGGAACACCCATGGAGATCATGGGAGCCCATTCCTACGGATTGTATGGGTATTAACCATTGCATTTCTAGCATCTATTATCCAACATCCATGGGTCAAGTGGAGTAAAAAAATGGACTCATGTGCAAGTCCATGGGTAGGATGGAAGCTAGACATCATGGTCAGTGGGACCAGAAGGTTACTAAAGCGGTTTGGGTATACAACATCACTCAAAAGACGTCCATTGGACAAAGATGAACATGTAGAAGCTAGGTTGATACAGCTTGAAAATTTAAATGAAACCTGATGACATGCATTGCACCATGCGGAGATTTGAAAGAATCAACAAAAGGCCCGCATGGATGCTAAGATCCACAAGGGCTGAGAGCGACATTTTGGGGAAGGTGATATAGTGTTGTGCTTTGATAGTAGCAGATTGGACCACCAAATGGATAAAAAGTTTTTCCGAGGTGGTGAGGACCACACCAGGTTACCAAACAACATAGAAATTGAACAGTGGAAGTCCATGAGTTACACGACCCACATGGAAAGAAGGTGTTCAACAAGTGACATCTCAATCCCTTCTTTGTGTGTGATTGCCCCAGGCATGGGGTTGCTACATATGCCATGCTTGGAAAGGGGGGAAACTGCTATAGGGAAAAAGTTTATAAAGGAAAATGGTATAAATAAATGCGTGTGTATATGTATATGGCGCTAGTTAAATAAAATATAGTGTGCTAAGGGTCCAAGGTTGAGGTGGCAAGGTAAGTCCATGTGCCATCCTTTCATGTAAGAGGACCCATAGGGGTGTGTTGTACACAGGGCATGGCAGAAATAATATAGTACGATGAGGTGGCAGGGTACCCCCACGTGCCAACCCCCCACATTAGAAAAAAAGAGATCTCATTTTGGGGCCTTTTAGGGTTTGGGAAAAATGTCTCTCAACCAATGAAGAGAAGGCCAACATAACGTAGAAATTCCACCAAAAAAGGCAAAAATATGTAAAAAAAAGCACTCTATGTTGCTACAAGCGTGTGGCATTAATGAGAAGATTTATTTTTTATTCTTTTACGGTTCGCTTGTCCCTATCAAGAGATGTGGATCCAAAATTGAAACAGAGCTCCATTCTCTCTTCGATAAGTATTCTCTCTTCCCGCGTGGTGACTCAAAACAACCATTCACTTTCTCTTGTTCTCAAGTGCCATTCTCTCTTCAACAAGCATTCCTCTACTTTTGCCATGAGCCATTCCATTCTCTCTTCGACAATTATTCCTCATTGCTTTACTGTTGTGATGCTCTTAAACTTTCAAGACAACAAGCTCCTTTCACCTTTTATTCGCTTGTTCTCAGTTTCGTTCAGTTTTGTTAATGTCTAACTATTTTGCTGTGTGCTTCTTTGACTTCGCACATGTATTAGAGTGAGGATTTCAGATGGCAACCAAAAACTTTGCTCGTGCCACTAGGAAACGGTCTATCGCTCTACTTGCCGAAGATGTGGATGTACAAAATATCTCTTTGCCACGAAGACCTACCTTACTAATCTCATGTGTAGAAGTTCCAAATTCCAATAGTGTGATTGTGGATGGTAGCTAGAAAAGGATAGCAGTGGTGAAAGGAGACTGGGTGCTAATGCAACCCAACAAGCGGAGAAAGCAACAATCAACTAACACGTTTTTGGCTTCTTGGAAGGGCAGAGTGAAAGATTTCAAAGTAAAAAAGAAAGGCACAAGATGCGTTAGAGAGGTTCAGATACAACATGTCTACAAGCATCGAGAACTTGTATTACGAGATAATCCTACTTATCTTCCACACCATAGACCCAATTGTAAGTGTATTTGTATAATGAAATAGTTGAAATGAAAGAACTTTTGCTTTCTATGACAGACAGTATCTTTGTTCTGGTTCATATATATATCCCTCATCATACGAAGAGTGGCAACCAATGGAGTGCAGATTGGGATTCTTTGATACTTTACATGGTGCTATTGGGGAGCTACAATACAAAGGTAGAAAATCAACAACACTGGTTGAATCGGGTATATGTTTTTATGATCACTTTTATCAATTGATGGACAATGTTCACTCACACGGTTTATTAAAAAAGCAAGATCTCTCGGCGTGGAATACAGCTGATTGGCCAATCCCTGATGGTAGCATCATAGAATCATATAGAGCCCAACTATTTTCAAAAATACAACATTCCCTGAAACCAAATATTGCTACCAGGATAGTTAAAATCAATGTTTTCATGCCACTTACAGTTTTTATAGAACTTTTTCACGATTATCCAGCTAAAGTTTGTAAGACAATGCTGACTTTTAGAGCAAAAGGATATGATGAAATTTCAATTCCAAAATTTTTGGATAATGGTTGGGATAGAATGGTGGCCAACAGTGTGTATTGTGAGGTTTCTCATAACTCCATCAACATTAAGTACATGATTGCCTCGCAAAACTTTATTTTCTATTTTTACTATAAACGCAGTAGGATGATAGGTACAAAACTTGTGGCAATGGACCAAGACGAGAGGTCTTTAGGTCCAATAATTGAAATAAATGTTATTGAGAATGACATCCTTCTAACACCCATCTCACTGAGATAACGTTGCACTCTCTCTCAGTTACACATCTCAGTTACACAATGACATTATTATGGAGATTAAGAGATATCTACAAAGAATTTTCATTCATTTTGAACAACAGGAAAGTAAGTTGGTTTCCACCCTGTGTTCCTCCTAAATCCATTCTCTTTACATTTGCATAATACATTCATCTATCACTTCTAAAGGTATGATATTGCTAAAAATTTATTTTTGCTGATACTGCAGAGGAGCGAAAGTAAAATTCCATGCAAGGACATTATAAATAGAACAATTCAGATAATTTAAAGCTATTGACTCTAGGTATTACTTACAATACAAAAAACAAATACAAAATGATTACAAGTATCATGTGTTTATCTATTGTTGCTCAGAATCTTTCTCTTGACTTTTGTGCAATGGAGACTACTTCTGAGAAGAGTTTTGGCTTCTTCCACTGTTGGTTAAGTGGCTGCTGTTGTACATCCTATGTGGGCTTGAGATTGTCCTGTTACAATGGTACTGCCTCCTTGTGCATCGACTCCTCATGCTTCTTGCATGGGCTTGGGCTTGTGCTGCTTTGATATCCCTGCCTCCTCCTGCATGGGCTTGGGCTCGTGCTGCTTTGATGTCCCTGCCTCCTTGTGCATGGCCTTGGACTTTTTTGGTAGCTCTGCCAGGAAAGGATCAACTGCGGCTTCTACTTCCACATCCTTTGAGAATTGTTCGAGCAACTCATCAACACCAACACCTTCTAGAATATCTTCTATATTGCTAGTGATAGGGACATTTTTGTTGGCCTCCTCAACCTCTTGTTCAACCCAGATATCTTCAAGGCCTTTTCAGCCCTCTCCTATATGGAATGTTTAGTCTGGTGGTGGACAAGGGGAAGAGACCTCTAACAGCTTCAAAATTGTCTTTGCTCTGAAGCTATTTACATATTCATAGCCAAAACTATCCTCTTTCATCTGCAATAAAAACAAAGAATTTTTTCAGTCTTTGTTGTACTAATGCATTGAATTTAGTACTTCTCAAATAGTATGCAATAAAAGTGCTTACAAATTCACGCTGTATCTCTAACCCATCTCTAAAGAGTATGTGTCCATCATATATTTTTCACTTATTAGAGTTTTCCATCCACCAGAGAAAGGATCCTCCTATTGTGGTGTACGTTTTATCAAAATAGAATGCTAAGATGTATATTGGACTATGAAGAGTGCCAAAATAAGAGAGATATAGATAAGTGGCTATGATTATTGTACCTACAATGGCATTGGTTAAGTTGAATCTAACATCTTTAAATTTGGATTATGAAGGTCTAGTGCATCCATTAGTCTTTTGAGGAAGTTGCAATGGGAATGAAGGTTGAGGGAATGCATACTGTTAAATTAAATTGGGCAATAAATATAAATTCCATACTTCTGCATGTAAAAGCGATATGGCTAACTTTTTAGGAGAAAACATGAAAATCGCAATTTGCAGCAAAAGTGTGGAGTACTGACTTACAATTCTAAATCTTGGTGGGTTTCTTTTAAGGAGTTGAAGGTATAGCATAACTTTTGTTGACTACATGCACCAAACTCCAGTGATTGCTCCAAGAAAAACAACAAACAGGAGGGGATTAGACCAAGAGGGTGTAAATACAATTTGAACATATCAAGATTTTGTCAATAGAGGGTATTAGTGGAAAAGGTCAGTGAACATACTCCGAACAATATGGGAGGAGAAGCATATCAACCATGGAAATTGCAAAAATGAAACCACTTGGAAATCCTTTTGGTTGATGTCTTGTTATCCTTTAACTTGAATGAGATAGCTGGATCAACTATATATATAGTATGCTGAAGGCTCTGGTGGATTTGACTCTTCAAAAAACTACAGAAAACTACCAAAAACTACAAAAACCACTTCACTTAGCCTATAAAAAAGTGACTACTACAAAGACATAAACACAATGGACCTTGAAAGATATACTTACTATAGAGCTGCAAGCATGATTGTGCAAGTGACATGGTTTTCTTTTGGTGCTAAAGCCATTATGAAATCTTATGTCAATCCCAGCTCAGGTCATCATTCATAGTCTTTATAGATATTCTGATCCTTGGTCCAAGTTGTAGGAGCTTCTGTTGAATTTGCGCCTGCCTCAGTAATGTCTGGGATTCCAAGATGGACACTATTTCTTTAACTTGCTCCCCGAGTGACTCTTCATATGCAACCTTGTTTCTGGTCGCATGTTGGTGAGTGACCTCTATTATCTTTACTGCATCTTCTTTAGGTTTCTTGTATGGAGGTATCAATAGGATATCTCTCATTTTAAGATCATGCCAATCCTCTGCATTAAGGATTTTGTCATATCTATACCTGACCCTTACAAGTGTTTGGATGTCTTTTTTCATTATAGTCGCTCTGTGTGCATGCACTGCTACCATCATTGTGTCTTGGAAAAACTCTTTAAGCCACTCTTCAGCAGCTTCTTGGAGAGCGAGCAGTGCAGTCCTTTGCCATCTGAAGTCCACATGCCAGTTGATGCATATTGTCCTCACAAGCCTCTAGAATGGCCGTGGGTATTGCATACCCAATGGATTTCTAAGTCTTCATGATCTCCATCAAGATAGATCTACTTTGGCTCACTCTTTTCTTCTTGTTCCTTGCTAGCATGTGCACATGCTTCCCCTTCTTTGAGGATTTTGATCTTGATGGAGCTATGGGGCAGCCCCTGCAATGTCAGGTTCCTTGCCTTTCCTCTTGGCTGTTGCTTTGGTTCTTGCCATACTCTATTGTTGTCTTCTCCTAAAAAAAAATCCAAACATAACAAAGAAATAAGCCACCCAAGAGTTTGCTTGAAAATGCGATTTGGAGCAAAGATTTAAGCACAATGTTGAAATCATGTTTTTGAGCAAACATATCTGCAAGATACTCCAGCAACACACTCCAATAGTATACTCCTAATTTTGATGTGTCAAATGCTATAATGCAGATGTCTTTCTACTACTAAGATGAATCCAAACATAACAAGAAATACTCCATGCAAACGTTTTCTAGAAAACGCGATTTGGAGCAAAGATATGAGGAAAGTCCTGAAATCACATTTTAGAGCAAATTCTTTGTAGCATACTCTAATCAATTAGTTTGATGCAGCATCCTCCTATATTTGATGTAGCAAACTTTAGAATGCAGATGAGATGTTCTTAATGGAAACAACTCATATAGTGTCCTTGAGAGAAAGCTAGAGAATGGCCATTTCACCTTAACAATAGGCAAAAAACTATGATGGGTGACAGATTGCTTATCTGGGCTTGTGTCTCGTGATGATAGATAGGTCTAGATGATGGTTCATGATAGAGCTGGAGCTAGTGAGGTTGGAGCTAGAGCTACAGTGGGTGATGGAGCTTGTGAGGTTGGAGTTGGAGCTCCAGTGAGGCTGCAGTGGGTCTTTGTGATGGAGGTGGCAAGTTGGTGAGGTTGGAGGCAACTGAAACTAGAGATAGAGATGAAAAGAGAAGGGCAACTCTACTTAGTGGTAGTTTGGTGTCAAAATATGTGCAAGTAATGATTAGCACTTAAATAGACATGTACTTATAAGACCATTTTTTGCACTTGTGGCTGATAGGACTGATGTGACTTGCATTGATAACTGTGCCATCTCCTCTTTGTGGGGGTCAAAGGCCACTGTGCCTTTACCTTGGTTATGTACAATACTCAAACACATATATAAATGAATGAAAAAAGAAGATTAGGGTGTTCTGCGCCCACCAAAACTTGTGTGGCTCTCTGTTTCTCTCTCTCCCTCTTCCATTCTTGCTTCCGTTGAGAGCACTCTCAACTGGTATCAGAGCCCGTGTGATCTAGCCGAGTGTGCGTGAATGCCTGGAAGCTCAGTAGCTCTATGGGAGGAAGGAGAAGCTCTGTGGGAAGCTTTGTGGGTGACTTTACTTGCATCCGAGTGTGCAGAGACCTTGGAGGAACCTTTGGAAAAGTCACTTTGGTTTTGCGAAGTGGTTTTGAGAGCCTGTTAAGTGTTTTCAAAGAAAAAGTCGTTTTTTGAGCTTTTCCCTATTTCGTTCAATGAGAGAGACTCCGTATTGACTTGTAGAGGCAACTATTGCTTGCTTTTGGTGTCCACTTCACTTCAGGAGCTTGGAAACACCTTCATTCTTGAATCTGGGATCATTTCATTGGATTTCTATCTCACTGTGTCAGTTTTTGCGTTTTTCTGCCCAGGTATTGGAACTCAAGTTTGGAGCAAGCATTTGCAGATCTGTCAGTTCTGGTGGACTCAGGAGGTCCTAAAACTTCTATGTTGCTCATCATTTGCACTCCGGTGGAGTTTACAAACAGCTCTGTTTCCAAAAACGTTTTTCAGTCCGTGTGTTGGACCCAGTGATTGAGACCACGGTTTCCAAAACCGTCTGTCCCATTGCGTTTCGGACGCCCAAAAACCCCCACATGTCAGTTCTTACGCAATTCGGTGGAGTATTTTCAGAGTTATAGATCTCAGTGTATTCGATTTCATCTCTCTGTTATGCATTTTTCATTCTAAGGTTTTGAAACCTTAGATTTACGCCACATGGCAGTGGATAAGTGTTGACTCCCATTTCTCACTCATCGGTTGGGATTTTGGAGTTCCGACAGAAGAGAGATATTTGTAGATTTTCTTGTTGAGTCCTATTATGCAATGATGCCCATGTTTTGAGGCATCTCAGGTTCTATTTTCAGTAGCAGTCATTACCGTGGGACTATGATTTCTTGAGCATACCTCATGCAGATTACTCTGGTTGCAGTTTGAGCAGTGTGCACTCATTCGTAGTGTGCATTGGATTGCAATGGGTGATTTATAGGCCATTTGGATGCATTGCGGTCCTTATTGGATGCGTTGATAGGCCCCTTTGTGGGATGCTATTTTTATGGACGCTTTGCACATGGATGCTATTTTATGCTGAGGGACAGCTTTGACACATTGCAGGTGATGCACTAATAGTGCTATGCTCTCTTGGATGAGATATTATTAATGCTATGCCAGTGGACGGTGTTTATGCTTGAGTCATTTGGCACTTATTGGCATTTTGGATTGCCATTGCAGTTGGCATTTTCTTTTAGGCCAGATTTGCTCATATGGATGTATAGTACATGCACATGAGTCGGCTGCATCTTTTGATGCTTTTGAGTTTTGGTGATATTTCAGTCTATTGTGGCATACACATTTGGGTGCACCTGGTATTTGGTGTGATTCTATCTTGCAGGCACTAGCATTTGGGATTTTGCTTTATTTGCATCATAGCATCCTCTTCCATGTCTGAAAAGGAGTTTTTCAGCATTAAAAAGTTTGATGGGACAAACTTTTCTTTGTGGAAAGAACAGATAAGGGATGTGCTTATTCAAAAGAAGTAGATTAAACCCTTGGCAGGGATTGAAGCTAAGCCTGCAAATATGTTTGAGGATGATTGGAATGAGTTGGATGCATTAGCAAAGTCTACTATTAGACTTCATCTTGCAGAGTTTATTTCACAGTAGTAAATGAGCAAACTACAGAAGATTTGTGGAAGAAACTGTGTGCCACTTATGAGAAGGAAACTGCCTCAATAAAGTTTACCTCATGAAGAGGTTGTTTGAGCTGCAGATGAAGGAAGGGGTCTCCATTGCTTCTCACTTGAATGAATTCAAGATTATTTTTAGCCAGCTTCAGGCTCAGAAGATGAATTTTGATGCGGAGACTAAGGCAATATTTCTCTTATGTTCATTGCCATCCTCATGGGATACCTTCCGTATAGCTGTCAGTAACTCTGCACCTGGTGGAGTACTGAAATTTGATGATGTTGTGGGTAGCTTGTTGGCCGAGGAGATTAGACGGAAGTATATGGACGGCAACAAGCAGGATGTAGCCTTAAATGTGCAAAGGGGCAGATCACAGTTCAGGGGGAGTCCCAAGAAAGAGGGAAGTCTCGTAGCAAATCCAGGGCATGGAACATTGAGTGTTACCATTGTGGCAAGAAGGGCCATATGAAAAAGGATTGCTACAAGCTGAAAAGAGAACAAAAGGATAAGAAAAGGAATGCAAATTGGGGTGCAAATCAAAAGGAAGAGAGTCCAAGGGAGGACAAAGGAAAAGATCGAGGAGATCAATGCAGTCACACATGATGGTGACAATGGCATTCTCTTCATGTCTAGTTTATCTGCAGAGTTGCTTACCACTTCAGATGATGCATATTCCCAGGATTGGATTTTGGATTCAGGTGCTTCATTCCATGTTACTCCCCATAGGGAATGGTTCTCCACTTATGACAATGGAAAGACAGGTTGTGTGCATCTTGGAAATGACTATGCATGTGACATAGTGGGAGTAGGTGACATAAAGTTTTCTTTTGCAAATGGGTCTGCATTTATTTTGAAACATGTGAGACATATGCCTAAGTTGACCAAGAGTCTTATTTCAGTGGGTCAGCTAGATGATGCTAGTTTTCACACCACTTTTGGCTTTCAGAGTTGGAAAATTTAGAAGGGCTCTATGCTTTTGGCCAGGGGTGCCAAGTGTGGGACTTTGTATCCCTTACATGTATCAGGGGTATTTGATCATGTTGTTGCAATAACCGAGTAGCCAAACACTTCTTTGTGGCATTGCAGGTTGGGGCACATGAGCCAGAATGGAATGAAACTCTTATGCCATTTGGGTTATGTACCGCATTTGAGTTTCTCTGATTTTGAATTTTATGAGCACTGTCTCTATAGGAAGCAGACTAAATCAGCCCATAAAAGAAGGGGAAAGAA
Source organism: Dipteris shenzhenensis (assembly GCF_047967505.1). Lineage (NCBI taxonomy): Eukaryota > Viridiplantae > Streptophyta > Polypodiopsida > Gleicheniales > Dipteridaceae > Dipteris > Dipteris shenzhenensis. The sequence continues at coordinate 21,449,639 of NC_141627.1, forward strand.
AGAGTTTGAAAAGCTTGATTTGGTGCATTCAGACGTATGTGGTCCCATGCCTACATGGTCATTAGGCGGGGTTGAATACTATGTGACATTCATTGATGATGCAACTAGGAAAGTGTGGGCTTATGCTATAGCTTGGAAGAGTGATGTGTTCCAGGTATTTTAGAAATGGCTGGCCTTGGTTGAGAATCAGTGAGGTAGAACGCTTAAATGCCTATGGACTAACAATGGTGGAGAGTATCTCTCTCATGACTTTTAGCATTTCTATGATACACGTGGGATTAAGAGGGAGCTCACATCCCCTCGTACTCTAGAGCAAAATCTAGTTGCAGAAAAGATGAACAATACCATTCAAGAAAGGTTGCAATGCATGCTTTCCAATGCAAGTCTTTCTGGTGGTTTTTGGCCTGAGGCAATGAAGACTGTAGTGCATGTGGTCAATAGATCACCTAGTAAGAGTTTGGATGGTGGTATTCCTGAAGAGGCATGGAGTGACAAGAAGCCCTCTTACTCTCATTTGCATATATTTGGGTGTGACGCATATGCACATGTGCCAAAAGAGCTTCGAAAGAAGCTAGATCCTAAGTCTAGGAAATGCATCTTTCTGGATTATGGTGAAAGTGGAGAGATGGGCTATCGTCTCTCGGATCCAGAAGCAAAGAAGATCATACGCAGCCATGATGTAGTCTTCAATGAGAAGAAGATGAATAAGGCACCCATGAGGGATGTGAAAATGAGGAGAATCACTTTCCAGGATGTGAATCCACCTGCATATGTTGATAGACAGCAAGCTGTCCATGCACCAAATGTGCAAGAAATGGTACCACCAAGTACTCCCACAGGTATACAATCAAGGGTAGATGATGGATCATCTATTGGTGGACATGTTATGTATGCTATGATAGCTACTAGACCAGACATTGCATTTGCAGTGGGAGTTGTTAGCTGGTATATGGCTAATCCAGGAAAGAGGCATTGGGAGGCAGTTAAGTGCATCATGAGGTACATGAAGGGTACCAAGGAGATGTGCATCTGCTTTGGTAAAGGAGACATGTGTGTACTTGAGTACACAGATTCAGACTATGCAGGGGGCATGTGGATAGTAGGAGATCCACTTCTAGTTATGTGTTCACCTTTGCAAGTGGTGCAGTGTCGTGGATGTCTCGCGCACAGAAGTGTGTTGCTTTGTCTACCACATAGGCTAAGTATGTTGTAGCCACAGAGGGTTGCAAGGAGGCTATATGGCTTGATCGGCTAGTGGGAGATTTGGAGATTCATACAGGTGTACCGACATTGCATAGTGATTCCATAAGTGCTATTCAGCTAGCACGAAATCCGGTCTTTCATGCAAAGACCAAACACATTGAGGTCAGGTACCATTTCATCAGGGAGGTACTTGAGGACAAGCGCATAGAGCTTGTCAAGGTTCATACAGATGATAACCCTGCAGATATGCTGACGAAGAGTCTACCTAGTCTCAGCGGTTTGAGTATTGTCATGTATTGATGGGCATTGGATAGTATGCTCACTAGTTGTTCTCCCTTAAAGGCACATTGTCCTTTAAGTGGGAGATTGTGGGGGTTAAAGGTCACTGTGCCTTTACCCCGGTTATGTACAATACTCAAACACATATATAAATGAATGAAAAAAGAAGATTAGGGTGTTCTGCACCCACCAAAACTTGTGTGGCTCTCTGTTTCTCTCTCTCCCTCTTCCGTTGAGAGCACTCTCACTCTTATCCACACTTTTCTCCATCCCTCCAACAATTTTGATCTTCTTTTCTTTTCTCTAACACCACATCCTTATCTGCATTTGGACAACATCATCACTGCCATCATCCCCCCCCTTCTTGTACCTGTGCAAGAGCCACATACAAGTCACTAGGTCTAGCCATGGAGAGAAAAAATCCAGGTATTCATATATCCCACTTTGGAATCTGCTATATTTGTGGGCAGTAGTGTTTTCTTGATCTGTGATTGTCTAGACCTCACTTTTCCTTAGATCCTAGTCCTTGTTCCATAGAGGACAAGAGTGTTTCCTAGAAAACGCAATTTAAGACCGTCTTAGCCAAAAAACACCCCATAATGCGTTTATGGTCAAAACATGCTATGTGTGCCATGATTTGCTAAAAAACATGATTTGGAGCAATACTCTTGAAAACACTGGAAAATTGCATTTTTGAGCAAATTGGTGTGCAAGAGTGTGTAGAATGCATAGAGAAAGAGCAGCTTACAAAAACTACTAACCTTATTAGTATGTAAATAATATGAGCTTGATGGGTGTCAGCTTGATGGGTTGAGATAGAGTTGTAGTGGGTCTAGGTGATGGAGCTTAAGCTGTAGTGGGTCAGTGTGATAGAGTTGGTGAGGTTGTGGGTGACAGGTTGATGGGTATTAGCTTGATGGGTTGAGCTAGAACTGTAGTGGGATTGGGTAATGGAGTTGGAGCTATATTGAGTCAATGTGATAGAGATGGTGAGGTTGCATAGCACAAGCTAGGCACTGAGAAAAAGGCCCTATTTTTGCTGTGTGACCACTACTCTACAGGTTGCTAAAAAGTTTCCATAGAAATTGCATCATATGCCTGTGCGTAGAGATATTGGAGTTACAGAATCATCCTTATTTCCTGTTGATGCAAAATCGTCACTAGGAAGTGACTGTGCGGTCAAATACCACTTTCGTCAATTTTGTAGATTTGCCCTTGTGAGGCAGAAGCTGTGTTTTTTGTAGTGACAGAATATTTTGCAGTGTTTTGTAATGGCATCTGATTCTCTTTCATAGATTGTCACTGAAAAGCTTGACAAGAACAACTTCCAAGCATGGAAGTTGAGAATGACGAATTTCCTTATGGAAAAAGGCTATTGGGAGTTCATTATAGGAAATGAAGAAGAACCAATTCTTCCTAATGTTACCAATCAACAAGAAATGTAGGCATTTAAAGGATGGCATGAGAGAGCCAGAAAAGTTATGTACTGGCTATTTATCAGTATTTCAGATTCTATGATTGTGCATATTCAGGATGCAAGTATGCCAAAGGAGGCATGGGATACTTTGGCAAAAATGTACAGCACAAATACGCAAGCCAGGAAAATTCAGCTCAAGCAGGAGTTGCACAATGTGCAGAGAGAAAATATGAGCATCAATGACTACCACATGAAGGTGAAGAAAATTGCAGATGCACTTGCTTCCATTGGGTCGCCGGTGGAAGATGATGATTTAGTTTCCATGACCTTGAATGGTCTAGGAAAGGATTATGCATAGTTTCGGACATCCATTGCCATCCGTGAAAAATCTCCTAACTTTGAGTTGTTTGCTCTTCTAATTTCTGAAGAGCACAGAAATGGTGGTGCACCTTCTTTAGGAGAAACTTCAAAAGAAACTATCTTCTACTCAAATGCTGGAAGAGGTAGGTAGAGGCAGAGGTAGAGCAAGCCGATCTAGAGGCCATGGTAGAAATCAAAATATACAGCAAACTCAAGAACACTGGTCCTATGGAGGAGGACGTGGTAACTCTAGAGGCAGGGGGAGCCAAAGAGGTCATGGTGGATGGCAGAGAGGCCAAAATGCAAACAACAATGTTGAATGCTACTACTATTGTAAAATGGGTCATATGGCTAAAGACTGCTACAAAAAGTAGAATGACATTATGAATGGAAAATTGGAGCAAGGGTGATGACAAAAATGAGCATCTATTTATGGTGCAGCACATGACCAATTTTGTGACAAGTGCAGAACTTGAAAGAAATGATGTGTGGTATGTTGATTCAGCTACGTCAAACCACATGATAGGTCATGCAGAATGGATGCAGGATGCAAGGAAAATGGATAGACTAGGATTTGTGGAGACTGGTGATCATACTGCACATCCTATTGTGCAGATTGGTAAAATTCCTTTGTCTATGCAGGATGGGAAAAAGAAATACCTATCTAATGTATTTCATGTCCCGAATATCACCAAGAACCTGGTTTCTGTTGGTCAAATGGTTGAGCAGGGCTTGCAGGTCAGATTTAATCCTCATGGATGCTTTGTTGAGGATATGAAAAATAATGGTCGCTTTATAGAAAAAGGAAGGAAGAAGGGCAGGATGTTTACGTTGGATGCAGACATGCCTGAGTTGAGTGCAGCAATGTTTGCTCATGGGATCAGTGTAGTTGCAGATATTGATATCTGGCATAAACGCATTGGTCATGTTAATGTACAGTGACTTAAATCAATGTAGGCCCAAAATATTGTTGCAGGATTGCCTAAATTCAAGGTTCTAGAAATGCATAAGGTATGTGAAGCCTGTCAATTTGGAAAACAGGCAAGGAAACCATTTCCTAGACATGTTCAAGAGAGTAAGAAGCCATTATAATTAATCCACTCTGATGTGTGGACTACTAAAGTTGCATCTATTGGAGGATGTCATTATTTTGTCACTTTTATTGATGACTACAGTAGAAAACTTTGGGTGTATTTTATGAAAAAGAAAAGTGAAGTGTTTGGGCATTTCAAATCTTTTAAAGCTATGGTTGAAAAAGAAACAGGCCTGCAAATAAAAGGCCTAAGGTCAAATGGAGGGGGAGAGTACCTCTCAAATGAGTTTGCAAGGTTCTTGCAAGAGCATGGCATAAAGTAGCAATATTCATGCAACCATACCCCACAGCAAAATGGACTAGCAGAAAGGAAAAACAGGCATATTAGAGAGGTATCTCGGGCCATGCTAAATGAAAAAGACCTACCAGATTATTATTGGGCTGAAGGAGTTGCTACAGCAGTTTACATAATGAACAGGACTCCCACTGCGGCAATACATGGCATGACGCCAGAGGAGATGTATACTGGTAGGAAACCAGATATTTCTCATTTGAAAATTTTTGGTTGCATTGCCTATGTTCATGTCCCAGATGAGTTGAGGTCCAAGTTGGATCCAAAAGCTGAGAAGTGCATCTTTATTGGTTATTCTCTACAGTCGAAAGGGTATAGATGCTATAACCCTTCTATTCGTAAGTTTACAGTGAGCAAAGATGTTGTTTTTGATGAGATGAGCAGCTAGTATAAAGCAGTAAATGTGATTGATGATATAGATGCACAAAATGGTAATGCTGCACAGAATTCACAAAATATTAGTGGACCTGTAGTGTCCTCTAGTAATGGTTCACATACTTCGCCATGGACAGGCAGATTGAGATCAGGAGAATCTCCTCAAAGCAATGCAGATAGTGGTATGCAGGTATCATGAAAAGGAAAAGAGAAGGTAGATCAGCCCATGTTTGATGTGAATGCAGGTCACTCTTATGTGGATGGTGAATCCAGTGGCTCAGAACAGAGCATTGATGATGATTTGGGTATTCCTTCTATTGTTACACCTGGAGTAAGGAAGACCAGCGATGTTTTGAGAGCACCTGGAACTGAGCCTACTTTGCACAGGTCTACTAGAGCTAGGTATCCTGTGGATAGGCTGAAATATGATGGATTTACAGCCACTCACTATGCCTATATGGTCAAAGTGATATAGGATTCAAAACCCACTTCTTTTGAGCAAGCCATGGGAAAAGAAAAATGGGAGAAAGCCATGGATGAAGAAAATGCTACATGGGAATTGGTGCCTTTGCCTAAAGACAAGAATGCAATTGGCTGTAAGTGGGTTTATAAGGTGAAGCACAATGCAGATGGTTCTGTGAACAGATACAAGGCAAGATTAGTTGTCAAGGCGTATGCATCTGTCCTCATCCTCCTCCTCCTCCCTCCTTCTCTCTCTTCTTTCTCCCATGCTCTTATACCTTCCTCCTCTCCCACTCCTATGCTCCCCCTAAACCCTTAGTTCCTCAACCCTTAACCTCCATGATCTACGAGGGAGACGAGTTCTCCACCATGCACTCTACCCTAAACCTTGGATCCTCCTTCTAAACTCTGGAATCTCCTTCTAAACCCTGGAAGCTCCTTCTAAAACTTGGAACCCCTTCTAAACCCTGGAACCCCTTCTAAACCTTGGAACCTCCTTCTAACCCTGGAATGTCCTTCTAACCCTAGAACATCCTTCTAAACCCTGAAACCCCCTTCTAACCCTTAAACTCCTCCTAAATAGTGTAACATCCAATGAAGGCGAAAGCCTTCATTACCTCAACCATGATGATACATGTTCCTTTTACACATGCATGCACTATGTTTGCTTACCACACTTAAGACAGTGGGTGGATGGCTGGGTTATCGCTGCGAGATGGGGCTCGAAGTCACTTACAATGTGAGGATGGGAGTAGGGTGGTGGTCAATGGAGAGGGAGGAGTGTCTTGCATAGGGCTTGGAATGGGAAAGAGGATGGAGGAAAAATGTGAAAGATGAAGAATGAGGGGGTGGAGTGGGTTTTTATAGGAAATGGGTTTAGGTTTAGGGTTAAACACTAAACTCTTCCCAAGCTGTAACTTTTTATGGATAGCTCGGTTTGCTCTTCTGCAAAAAGGTGAAATGATTGAAATTGCGAGCCCTATGCATTCGTGTCCACTACCTAGTCTGATTGTTTATAAAGTGGCTTCTATTTAGGAAATAAATAAAATTTCTTAAGGTAGTAACCCAAGGTTGATGCTTGGGGTTGATATGTTTGGCTAGAATTGGCAAAAATTTTACTCTCCTTGCCCTTGAGTGTTATTTTTGTGAAGGTTCAAAGTAGTTTGTTTTCTACACATACCTGCATATGTACATGACAAGATTTCCCCCTCCTTTGAATTACCTACTGTGTCCAGGTAGCGAATAAATGTAATTGATCAAGCTTAGTAACTTATTCCAATCTTCGTTGTATTGCTTGAGGTCTACCTAGTCCATGTTCTATTGCATAAACTTAGGATGAAAATATCAATTGGGATAACAACTAATCCAAAGGTCATTCAAAATGGAGTAGGAATGGTTTTGACCTTATCCATTCTATAATCTCATAATGCTGCATGCAATTTGGTATCCAAATCAATGCGAGTAGAATTAATTATTTTTATGAGTACCACCTTCAAAGACTTATTGCTGGACTTGGCTTGTTCATTACATTTAGGGTAGTAAGTAGTAGTAACTCGGTGAATAATCATGAATCTTTTATCAAATTTTCAAATTCTTCATTCATGAAAGGAGTATAAATAAGTGAGAGTCGCTTGTTGAGATATCGAGCTCCACTCGTGATATGTCGTTGTGAATTTATGTCATTGACTTGTTAGCTATAGATGCGGTTGGTGAATAATAGATGGATGACATCTATCTTTATGTACTCTACTTAGTGGCTCAGTTAGTATGCCACCTTAGTTAGTTGAGTTTGGTTTGAGACCCACATATAGGGTTCACCTATTCTTTTGTACTAAGAGAGTTCTTCTGGCTTTCATAACTAAGAAGAGGAAAACTGTTTTTAGCCTCCACCTTTGTGTATATTCCCCGGTTGTGTATGTGAGAAAGCTGCAAGTGAGATTCCTTCCTTCTCTCCCACTCTTTGCACATGGTATCAGAGCTCAATTCATGGTAGGGAGCTCAAGAAAGCAAACCAAGTTTGCGGTGTCCTAGTAAGAGGATCAGTGTTGCTTTCCTTTTCTTTCGAGTTTGGGAGCAAATCTCTATAGGTAGCACAGCCGGAAAGTGCAAGAGTGCACTGTCTCAGATTGGGACGCCCTTCGCGATGTGATGAGAGGGCAATATATGCTATGGGTGAAATTTTTTTTTGTTTCGAGGCCATTTTGGGGCCTGTTTTGGTGGCAGAAGTTTTCCGCAGGCACTCAGGAAAGTGCCTTGTTTTTGCTGTGCAACCACTGTTCTATAGGTCGATGAAAAGTTATCGTAGAAACTACATCGTATGCCTGTGCATAGAGATATGGGGAGTGACATTATCATTCTTATTTCCTGTTGATGCATAATCATCACTAGGAAGTGACTGTGTTGTCAAATCACTTTCATCAGTTTTGCAGATTTGCCCTTGTGAGGCAGAATTTGTGTTTTTTTAGTGACAGAATATTTTGCAGTGTTCCGTAATGGCGTCTGATGCTCTTTCACAGATTGTCATTGAAAAGCTTGACAAGAATAACTTCCAAGCATGGAAGTTTAGAATGACAAATTTTCTTAAGGGAAAAGGCTATTAGGAGTTCATTTTTAGAGCTGAACAAGAACTAGTTATTCCTAATGTTCCTAATCAACAAGAGTTGCACGAATTTAAAGGCTGGCATGAGAGAGCCAGAAAAGTTATGTACTAGCTGTCTATTAGTATTTCAGATTCTATGATTGTGCATATTCAGGATGCAAGCACGTCGAAGGAGGCGTGGGATACTTTGACAAAAATGTATAGCACAAATACACAAGCCAGGACAATGCAACTCAAGCAAGAGTTGCATAATGTGCAGAGAGAAAAGATGAGCATCAATGACTACCACATAAAGGTGAAGAAGATTGAAGATGCACTTGCTTCTATTAGGTCGCCAGTGGAAGATTTTCTGTGACCTTGAATGGTCTAGGAAAGGATTATGCACAATTCCGGACATCCATTTCCGTTCATGCGAATTTTCCTTATTTTGAGGAGTTAATTGCTCTTCTAATTTCTAAAGAGCAGAGAAATGGTGGTGCATCTTCTTCAAGAGGGACTTCAAAAGAAGCGGTCTTCTACTCAAATGCTGGAAGAGGTAGAGGTAGAGGTAGAGGTAGAGCAGGCCGATTTGGAGGCCGTGGCAGAAATCAAAATATGCAGCAAATTCAAGAAAACCAGTCCTATGGAGGACGACGTGGTAAATTTAGAGGCAAGGGGAGCCAAAGAGATCGTGGTGGATGGCAGAGAGGCCAAAATGCAAACAACAATGTTGAATGCTACTACTATGGTAAAATAGGTCATATGGTTAAAGACTGCTATAAAAAGAAGAATGACATCATGAATGGAAAATTGCAGCAAGGCAATTATGCATCCTCTAGTAGATAGGGTGATGACAAAACTACTTGCATGTAGCCTAGTTGGCAGTGTACCAACTCTATCTGAAGCCGTCCAGCCATCAGGCCACACATGGTCCCCATCTGGTGTCCAAACCAGGGCCTACCGGATAACCTAGCTACACAAATGCCTTCTCCTTATATGGGGGGCTTACAAGTAGAGTTAGCTGGTTCCCACGTAGTTACATGAGAGTGGAGCATTGATATCTAACACCCCCCCTCAATGTCCACCCGCACGTGAACTTACTTTTTTGGCCTAATGCCAAGTAGATGAAGGTGCCTCTCCAACAAGTCTCTTCCAAGAGCCTTCATGAAGATGTCTGTAGCATTCTCTATAGTCGGATAGTACACCAAGTCAACCTCTCCAACCATGATGAGCTCACGTACAAAGTGATATTGAATCTCAATGTGTTTTATGCGAGCATGGTATACCGGGTTCTTGGCAATTGCCATGCAACTCTGATTGTCACATGATAAATGCGTAGGCTTGTTTTGCACAGCACCCATGTCCCCTAAAATCCTCCTCAACCACACTGCCTCACAAGAAGCAAAACATGTTGATTTGTACTCAGCCTCAGTAGAAGAAAGAGCAACTGTAGGTTGCGTCTGACCCACTGACCCATGACATAGCTCCAAATCCAAGTGAGAAATAGTAACCTGTCACTGATCTCCTGTTGTCCACGTATCTTGCCTGATGTGAGTCACAAAATCCAGTCAAGATGTTGCCCTTGGTATAGGTGATGCCATGATGTATTTCAGCACCCACATCCCTGCCCTCCAATGGTTCTCCCGGGGCTTATTGGAAAACTTGCTTAGTACACCAGTCACAAAATTGATGTAAAACACTCACAAATTATATGCAACACAATTGATTGTCATGAATCATGATGCAAAATAACTTTTGTAGAAGTTTCGATCCATAAAATAATAAAATACTAAATACTTTTTGCTTTCTAAAACAATGGAGGATTATGTCAAAATAATATGTAGCCCACTACACTATTTAGATAATGTCAATTCACTATCTAGTATCAACCTATCAAGTGGTACAGGCTAGAATAGGAAACATGTAATGTCATCATATAACCAAGATGATCTAGATTAGCTTTTCCAATCACACATCTGGTTGGGAAAAGTTGTTATTGGGATGGATTGATTGGCAAAAATGAGCCATCATTCGGAAAAAACCCGGCTCTATTTACACCTATGCTTATAAATAATACATAAATAAATATGATATATGAGTAGATTTAAGCGGGGGGAACTGAATGGCAAGTGCAATCCATCACCCATCTTCAATCTTTATTATCCAAGAACACATGTCAGTTGAGAAGTCAATTACGATCGACTGAAGTGGGTCATCTCTTGGCATGACTGACACACAAACATGCATCTCTCTCTCTCTCTCTCTCTCTCTCTCTCTCTCTCTCTATCCTATTATCAGCCAGGTTGAGGTGATTCTGGCCGACCAAGGTGGGCATCACTAGTCCCAACCGACGAAAACCAAAAGAGCTGCAAAAGAAGAAAACTCACCAAAAGAAGAAGCAAATATGCAAAATCCCGACTCTATGAAAGTGACAGCTCAAATGATGTTTTTGCAAAGAATGCAAGAGGCACTCTTTTTATAACCTATCACAAAACCATTGCATGGTACATCGATCTACCACATGGTAGCTCAATGGCCCTGATTTGTTGCACCAAAACATTTGATGGTCTGGTTGTGGTGCATGTTGCCCTAGGATATACCGCATGGTATAGCATGGTACTATATGGTGTGTTGGATACTACAAGGTATGAGCCTATACCAGACGATACAGCAAGTACCGCATGATGTTGATGAATACTGTATGGTATTTTACAAGTCAACCAGTCACCTTTGACTAGTTGAAAGATACACAGATTTTGTGTTTAGAACATGGAGATGCATTTTTTAATTGAGAAGTACATATTATATTTTTTTAATGTACTTTTAAGTCCCTAGCATGGCAGAATATGAGCCAGAATGCAAATTTGTTTCACTAAAAGATGGATTGAAGGTAGTAGAGGGGATAATTATTTCAGACACCAAAGTAGAACTCAACACAATGCCCCAAAGAGTGTGGGATTCATTCCATTATGGATATTTATACAAGTTGGAGATCTCTCTCTACATGTAGGAATTGTAAGGATTTCTCTCCCTACATGTAGAACTTGCATCTAGACATGTAGAAGTTGCATATTGCATGTAGGAGTTGGGCTTGCCGATCGATGAAAGAACAACAAATAATTCCTTTTTTTTTTATTCTTTTTAAGTGCTGGGTCAAATGCGTCGATGTAGAGGCAAATGTGCATGAATAAAGTGGTTTTGACGACGAGGCTCAAATGTGAGTGTAACTTGTGCTAAAATGTGTGCACGATATGACGAGCGCATAGAGCACAAAAAAACGAGCGACTTTCCTTTTTGGAGCGCCCTCAAATTCTTCCTGGATCAAGAGATATGACTTGATCTAGGTGGAGGGGCAAAAGGAGTGCAAATGGTGCTCAATGATGATGTGTCACTGTGAGTCACATGCAGTGATGATGTGGCACTGTGCTTAGCAAGAGGTGTGCCAGTGAAGCTCTCTGCTGAGGTGGCAACTGTGTGCACATGCAGTGTGTGCACAGTGTGCCTGACAAGGGACTATGCCTATAGAGGGTCAGTGCTAAGTGGACAGCTGAGGTGGCACTACTGAGGTGGCACTGACTGAGGTGGCACTACTGAGGTGGCAGATAAGGATTGAGTTAAGGTAGCTTAACCATGGTTCATTGACCCATGGTAAACTTGACTTGTGGTTAAGTCAACCAACCTTATCCACTCTCTAACCAGGGTTATGGTACCCAAGTTAATTTAACCAGATAAGATGATGATGTGGCATCTTCATGACCAAGCCCAAGGGTGTGAGGTCACCCGGGGATAAGGTTCTTGCCATGTGTCACTCTAAGGAGAATCAAAATCTTCCACAGATTTCATCGCTTTGTCTCTGAGAATTCTGTCCTGTAGAGGCTGTCGTTGGCAGAGGACTTGGAGATGCTTGGTGCGTGAGTTACTGGCTTGGAGATCCCTAAGCGCGGGAGCCTTTGCTGATGCAAGCAGTATTAGAAATGGTCGTTGAAGGGCATTAGAGCCTGAGTTGCTCGGTGTGTTCCTGCTTGGAGCTTTGTGTGGCTGTGGATATGCAAGGAGCCTATTGGTGCAAGTTGATGTCTCTCAGGAGTCCGACGGTGCTGCAGGTCGCGGGTGGCGCTCGAGTAGTGTGTAGAGGAGGCTTGCCATTGAAGGATAAACAAGGAGTCCTATCGTCCAAGCCTGGTTGTAGGAAGCTTCGTAGATCCTGTCGGGTGGTAGTCGGGTGGTAGACTGATAGAGAGTTGGTAGTCCAGGAGGGCCGTTGAAGGAGATGACTGAGTGAGCACTATAATCACATAGGTGCCTTAGAAGATGAGCCGTGTTGACTAGAGCATCCCGTGAAGCGGCATTCAAAGGAGAGGAAGCACTCTTATTGGAGAGGAAGCACTGGAGTAGAAGCAAGACGAGGCCTTGGCTATTGGAGGTGCTATTGATCAGAGGCCCATGAGGTTTGGTGAGGTGTAGAGATCTTAGAGCTGCCATGCACCTGTGGCAAGAGCCTTAAGGCTATATGGAGATTTGGCCTTCATTTGATGTAGAAGTGCTCGTGAAGGAGACTGAAGCCATTGATGAAGCGGCTCGTCTATAGAGTTCATTGTCTATAAGCTTTGAAGAACGTCATTGTAGGCTTGTTCTAGAAGTAGTCTTAGAGCTAGAAGCCTTGATAGAGCTGTAGTCTGAGTTTGATGGAGCCCTATCTTTTTCTCTCACACATTCTCAGCTCTCTTCCTCACAAAACTAATTCTCTCTCTCTCACAATAAGAATGAATCACAAAATGAATTGAAATCCTCACAAGGAAATCTCAAGAAATGAATGGAATTCTCTTAAGGAATGACGAAAATTTTCTCTCAAATGGACGGATGAAGATCTCTCACCGAAAGTGGACTCTCATGGAGAACACTCAAGAGAACTCTCAATCTCACAATCTCTCTCACACTCTCAAGGATCACAATGCCTCAGTGGAAGGCAAGGGAGTTGTGATACCATGACAAAATATGAAGAGGGTAGAGGAGAAGAGTGGAGATGAGGAGAGGGCATAGCTAGAGAGCACACCACAAATGACTAACTGTACACTAGACTTAGTTGAAAAAATAAAATATATACAAACCCATTTAGGGTTAGGGTTAGGGGATCTAACCCTTTCCTTTATAGCACTCTATAAGGCTAGTGCTATGCACATATGATCACATGATGGCGCTATGCACACATGATCACATGATGTTGAGCGTGAACTCTCAACAAGAGGAGTGTTGTCAGACTATATATTAAGGAGAGTGGGAGGCAAGTATGCACCACATGTCATGTGGAAGGTATGCCACATCACTACAAGCCATAGGCCCTTTTTCGACGAAAATATCGATGCTTTTTACATTTTTTTTTCACACGCACAAACATCATTATTAAAGTCATTAAAAGCATCGGAAAAGAACCGTCACTATATAGCGATGCTGTTAAACGTCACTATATGGTGACACTGGTAAATGTTGCTATATAGCGACAATTAACAAAACTTAAAAAAAGCATCAGTGGGGCTAAACACGGCTATAGCAAGCCCTATTTTGCCCCACTAATGCTTTTGTTTTTAAATTACAAAAAAAAGTTTTTAATTACAAAATTTCCCTTGCGAAAAGGGTGATACAAAATCACTCAAATGAAATGATCGCGCAACAAAAGCATATACATGTCGAACATATACAACATTGTTTGTTACAAAATTACCCTTTCGAAAAGGGTGATACAAAATTGCTCAAACGAGTAGATATACAAAATGACATACATGGCGAAGTATATACAAAGTGCTACTACTACTACTACGACTACTACTACTACTACTCATTCGAATCATCCTTGTCATCCTCGTCCTCGTCCTCATCTTGTTGGCTTGATCCTTGGTCCTCGTGAGCTACGCCTTCTCCCTGATCCTCGTCACGTGCGTCTGATCCCTGGCCCTGGTGATCGCTTTCCTCCGGTGATGGGATGCTCGAGAGCTTTGACCCTAAGAGTGAACCATAAAAATTGAAAATTAGATTGGAACTTAAAGAATAAAACAATTTAAAAAGTGAGATTACAAGTACAAGTAGACTTATACCGTGTGAGCAGCCACCTCAGCCCAATCGATTGTCACTCCCATTGCCTCTTGCTCAATAAACCACAGCTTTGTTCCTATGTGAAATGTGCATCGCATCTACATCTGTAGGAAGACGACCCATCGTAGCTTGCTGTGGATCTAATTTACGAGAATTAGAGTTATTTAAAGTGCATGTAATATGTAGTAAAACAAATAGAACAACACATTAAATGAGAAGAAGTAGACTTACCACGGTTGCCTCGAATGCCAACCGTCTGCCTGCACCAAAGTGCGAAGTACCTACGATGTCCAGCCGTCTCTTCGCAGCCCTCCTCTGACCCTCGAAAATTTCGGGATGGTCCCTATTCTACTTCTTGAAGAACTTCCAATCAGCTTTGTCTGCCCAGCTGGGTTTAGCCAACCCCTTTGTGATGGAAGTACGCAAGGTTGATCTACGATGCTTCAAGACCAAACCCATGCACTCTCACATATAATTCTCATTAAACTCCCAATTTGGCAGGTTAGGGTATTTTTGTTTTAATTCATCGATGACCGCCTACTTTTTTTGGTCATCTTGATACTGCCAATCGATAGCAATGCCACCTTGCATGTGAAATGGCCTCCCAACAAAACTATAGTTCCAATGCTTCTTGTTACCTTGCATGTGAAATGGCCTCCTCATATATTTTCGCCAACGAAACTATAGTTTCTCTGCTTCTGGTGAACTTGCAAACTCCAGTTTTAAATGGCCTCCGGTGTAGTTTTGCCAGCAAAATTATAGTTTTACTACTTTTAGCAAACTCAACATGAGATGTTTTTTGTTACCTCCCATAGTTTCGCCAGCGAAACTATAGTTTTTCTACTTCTTGTTACCTCCCACATAGTTTCGCCAGCGAAACTATAGTTGTGAACTCCAAATGAAATGGCCTCCAATAGTGTTTCGCCAGCAAAACTATGATGTCTCTACTTTTTGCTACCACCTTCAATCCATTAATCTTCTTGAGCTCTATTATTTCATTATATCTAATGATGGCATCATGTCCATGATTTTTCTCTCGTAACTATTCCATCCTTTGGTATGATTGTTTTTAGAGTAAAAATTATACTAGGGATACACACCCATTTAAGGCCTCTTCGGCAAAGGTATCCTAAAGATGATGTTTTCCATTGTTTAAAGTAAAGTACTGACATTGTGATATTTTTCATTGCTCAAAACATTGGGCATGAGATTTTAAAATATTATATGATTGAGAGCCCTAATTTGGCCCTTATTCCTTTGGGCATTGGATACTACTCGGTGCATCTAGTACTTGTCAATCTCAAAGAGTCATTAGCCTTAGCCTACACAATCTATTAACATAATTGATTAGAACACACATAGCATACATCCCTTTAGTGCTATTCAAAATGGTTAAAAAAATGCCCATAGCATACTACTTAAATTTTGTCACCGAAACTGTAAGAGATATAAGCAACAGCTCCCATAAACTTGAAACTTGCTAGTGTAGTGAAATTGACAAACCCTCCATCCAAGCTTCCGTCAGCACCTCCCATCCATTCTTTGAGCTAGTTGCATCTGCTAATATAGTTTTGCCAGTGAAACTAATTTGTAGTGGTACTTTTTCGTGTGCATTAGTCTTGGAAAGCTCAACCTTGAGTAACATGACTCTTTTATGACTCCCCATCCTCTCCATCCTAGAGAAAGTTTCAATGAATGATAAATGGGGTGCCAACTTGAGTGCTTGGAACGTGGGCGGTCAGACTGAATGTTGTGAATTGATTATATGAGTAGATTCTTATGAATTGGTGGTTACAAGGACTTGTGTGCTTGGGACGTGGCGGTGGCAATGAATGTGGTTATATTATGAGTTTGATCTTCTAGCTGATTTAGTATCAAAGAACAATGATGGCCTCTTTCTATTCTTTTGCATTGCAAGTGCAGAGTTGGTCAGTATAGAGTTCGAAAGGAGACGAGTGTGTGAACTACTGTTTCTCACATGCTTACTCACTTGTGCCTCGTTTGCTAGCAATAGATCTCAACACTAGCAATGACTAATTTTCCTTTCACTTGAAGGAAGGGAGATTGTGTTCCACAAGTTCCATGGATTTTGCAATTGCGTCCAATGACAATAGGTCGAAGACTGCAAGTTGCAACAACTAATGGTGTTGCACGCATTAGTAGGGAATACCTTCACTTAGCATTTGGACTTTCACCGAGCTCAATCTTTTTGCATCAACTACTTGATAGCAAGTGTGACGACTTGTCCTTTGAGGTTCCCTTTGTAGGTGAGGAGTCCTTGTTTCATCTTGACACTCAGTTTGGAATCACCTTCATTGTTAGAGGTGTAAAGCTTTTGACAGGAATCAGCAAGGAAGTGTCAGATAAAAAACAAGTAGATGAATAATCCGATAAGACCATGAGTTTGGTTCCTCTCTTGAAAAACCTTCCTTCAAGAAGTGCACTCAAAAATGCTATGGACATTGTAACAACAATACAAGAAGTTGATGCACTTCCAGTAAAGTATGATGGCAATATTTTGTTTGAGCTTCCCGCTTCGGACCTCCCTAACCATGCTGAGGGGAGAGAAACCAAATATGACAGCCATGTTTGGACGGATTATATAACAAGTAATATGATAGGATTTGATGGTTTAGTTAGAATTCGAAGATGTGGTGGGCATCTGCAATGCAAAAACATATTTTGTCCTCACTTGGAGAGAACCAAAGAGGCCAATGAGAAGCATTGGCAAGGGAGACTTTCACGAGTGTGTCCTCAAAGATCATATGTTGGTGAAAATAGTACTCTTAAGTGTCTGCATTGTGGTGCTCATCCTTTCTACGAGCAAGAGTGCCCATGTAGGCTATTCTTATATTACCCACACCCCAAGGGTGATACATAATTTAAGAGGTGTGTTATACACTCAGGGTATCATTTGCATCCCGTTGGTGAAGGAAGTTCTAGAGGTGCTGTGAAGGAAGTAAAGGCTAGGTTGACTAAGCTCATACAAAGAGATGGGATGCGAAGACCTAAAGCCTTGCAAAAACTTTAGCAAAAAAAAAAATATTGGATGCCGTCGTTCAAGATGATTCGAAAGCCATGAGTGATGCTGAATTGGCATCATTACTAGAGAAGATTACTCTAACTTTGGACAAGAGAAGGTATGTGCATACTTGTCCTTTTAATGTGATTAAAAGTACTCAAGTTTTTATGAAAAAATAAGTAATGGGATTTTGATGCTACATGTTCTTAGCTGTGTAGGCTCACACGTTGGAAAAGGGAGGCCCAAATTGAAAGTGGATCCTTTGTAGATGGTTATGATGCTCTTTTACAAGTGAAAAGAAAGTTTGTATATGATTATTTTCAGAGCATGGTGTTCCCTGGACAACTTGAATTTTCTTCATTTGAAAGATGTCATGTTTTCAAGATGTCTACCAAGGGACATGGTAGTGGTGTTGATCTAGTGAACAAGATGAGGCCAGGTGGAGAGTTAGGATCGTGCTGGGTTTGCTTTGATTTTGTCAAATGTATGCATGATTGGAATACAATGGCATGCCATGCTTACAACCCTTTTGTTCAAGAGCTACAAACTATTGCTATTGGGGATTTCAAGGTTGAGGATATAGAAGCCCAGATCCTTTTTTGGGAAATGTTAGAGTCATGGAGAAGGAGGGATTCCCAAAGCCTTAATTTAAAGGGTTCATGGCTGATGAGGCACAAGCAAATTGGCATGCAATTAGAATGGTATTCAATGGTGATGCCAATAAGGTGCTCAAAGAAAAAGAGAGATCTTGCTTATTCCATTGGGAGAAAAGCTTGGAAAACCATGCTAAGTTCCTTCCATCATTTGATCATGAGGAGTTCAAGCTAAGGTGTAGACAGTGGAAGAATGCTCCATCTCAAGAAGCTGCAGACATCGAGTTGAAAAACCTCCATTCGTGGTTCAAGCATCATGCACATAAGAAGGACATCTCCATTTTAGAAACATGGATTGTGTGGTGGCATGCAAGAGTGGGTCATTGGGGACAATACATTCTCAAGGTAGGTCTATTATTATTTCATTCACAACTTTATTGTTTTTTGATTATTGGAAACTAATCTATGTTGTGACACAGGGTATGAAGGGATCTGACCAGTTTTTAGTTCCTAGAGCCAACCTTGTAGAGTCAGTCCATGGAAGTTGGTTGGCATCAAATGATGGAGTGAAATATGTCACACTAAAAAATGCTTGTGAGACGGATATGATGGGTGCTTTGTTGCAAACTGCAAGATACACAGAATATCTAAAGGGACTACACTTGGGTTGTGGACCTAGTTTGGAAAAGCTATCTCGAAGGCACTCTTATGGGGACATAGGGAGCAACTCATGCAATTTCATTGATCTCAATAATGAGGTGGCTAGCAAGGTGGATGGAACTATTAGAGGTCAAGATTGTATGGGTGATTTGAAGACTGTGAGAAGGAAGCGGTCAAAAGCTTTCTCAGAAGCAATGTATGCAAATGATTCACATCGTCTAGAATACGAGTATGTAAATCAGCCAAGAAAGAGAAAACAAAATACCACACCAATCTTGAAAATAAATCAATATGTTGAAGAAGAGGTAGTACACAAGACTATGTGGGCTATAAGAAGAACTAATGCAGGTAGTGAGGTGAGGTGTCAAGGATACTTAGAGGATAAAGGAATCAAATGCCACAAATTGATAGATCACAAGGGTAGGATGGGAAAGAGAGGTGTTCCTACACCTAGCTTTTTTGGGAAAGAGAGGTGTTCCTACACCTAGCCAAAAGATTTCCCCAGCTCAAACGAGGATGGCAAATCACAACGAGGAAAAGGTCCCAATAGTTTTTTTGCAAGGTGTTATTGAAGAAGGCCCTTGTTGATGACTGTGGAGATATTGTGGCCAGTGTACAATGGCAACAACGGTTAACTAGCGGTAGCATGTAGCAACAATGAGGATCGTAAGGAGGGCATCAACGACGACTATCCTTGAGGAGACATTGATTGAATGGGAGTAATTAATCTTGATGACCGGCATCCCATCGCAAGATTTCAAAGAGCCAAAGTGATATTGCCGATGCAATTTGCAAGACCAATTTGGGGTGCAACCGTGACAGGCTTTGTTTCGTCTATTGCGGAGATGCGGTGGTTTGAAGACACAGATTGTAAACACAAAAATGACTCTCACTCCTATAGTGATATGGTTTTGCCAGCGACAAAACTATATCCTGAGGATTTTGCCCTATGCCTCCTATCTAACCTTTCGTGCCCCCTTTGCTGTTTTGTTTCTCTGGCTCCTCCCCCCCTTGCCCAGTTCCTTTTAGGCCTACCAAGAGCCAGAGCGCAGTTATTATATGTAGTGCAAACTTCTTCAAAATCTTATGGATCACACATGTAATAGCTATAAGTTCATACCTCTAGATATGGTTTCGCCAGCGAAACTATGATCTTGCCTTCTTCACATAGTGCTAGTTATAGTTAAAGGGAGCCTCACTCATAACACGAAATGCTTATTCTTAACTTGCATTTTGTTATCAGATTAATGCATTGAGGAACTCCATTTTTTTCAATCATTTAAAAGATGTTTCCATTGGCAAAACTATGAATGGCATTTTTATTTAATCATTTGAAAGATGGTTTCACTCTATCATTTTTCATTTAATCATTTCAAAGATGGTTTCACTATGTCATTTATTTGTTTTTCTTCTTGTGTAGGTGAGCTTATTGAAAGTTGTGCAACAAATGCCTCCAGTAATTTTGGTTTCTTTTTCTTTTTCTAGTTGCATTTCACCTTTGCATTTTTGCAAATCTTGTAATTGAGTTCTTCAAACGTGTAGAGAAAGAAACATGATATGTCTAGTCCTATCACAAGGAAAGGTGGCAAAAGAAAGAAGCAAGAGTCAGAGGTCAAGAATGAACTGAAGGAGCTTGAGCAAGTTGACATTGAAAATGATATTGAGGATCCTGGGGACAACAAGGATAAAACTATAGATGATCCATCCAACAAAGTAGGAGTTAAAGATGATGTGGAGGATATCATTCCAGAGTGTGTTGAGAGACCATCAGGTGCAGATATTTTAGAGCTTCTTACAGTAACTAAAGAAATTCCACCTCCTCGAATTCCCTTGTGTTGTTGTCTCATAAACCCAGTTGTGCGTCAAATTAGGAATGATTTGACCATTTTGAAAAGAGCATTTGAAACAGAGGAATACATCCGACAAAAGGGTCTTTTATTCTATTTATCAAAATGCCTGATGGGTCTTCCAAGGATGTTGATGATGTCACAAGAGAACGTTGGGACAAGAATTGGAGCTTAGTTAATGATGAGTTTGAATCAGAGATAATTGGCACACCATGGAGATTTCTATCAAACAAAATGTTCTTCGTGTGGGAAGGAAATCATCGTACGGCATCTTGGATAGAAAGCATAGAAGAGCTTTACACAAATATCAAGTCTAGACACACTAGAGTGCAAGCTCAAATTATTGAACCGGAAGCAAAGGATGAGCTTAAGCTTGTTGCTACTTTACAAAGATTTAACTTGTAAGCCTTGTTGTTTATGTTCACTATATTGAGCAAGAGGGTTGGATTATTTGTATAATCCTTGAGATGGTAAGTGCTTGTAAATGAAACCAATTTTGATCCATTTAAGTCAATGGTTGCAGGCTTAATGAAGATGCAATTGTTGTTACTAAACTCAAGGATTATTTGTACCACACAAGCACACTCGTATCCTGTGATGCTCAATATTTTACTTAGGATTTTAGTGAGGAGGAGAAAAAAGCTAGCCAATGGGGTCCTACTTTTGAGGCCTAAATGCATGAAATAGATAGCGCGTTAACGTGCCGCCTATTTCAAGCATTCAGGCCCTAAAAGTAGCACCCTGTATCTTTGAACTTACATATCCGAGAAGCACTTTCTCTCAAGCATTATGACAACTCAAGTCCACTTGCTTGTGCACATAGTTGATGAGGTGGCTATAGCAGGTACCGTTCATAATCGATGGATGTTTTTTCTCGAGCAGTTTATGAAAACTTTAAAGGGGTTTGTAAGACAAAGAGCAAGACCGAAAGCAAGCATGGCAGAGGGATGGCTTGTGCAAGAGTCATTAGTATATATCACGGAGTTTCTTACATCCACGGATCCTGATATGCTGCAAGCTTGGCACAACAAGGATGATGATCGCATCATTGGCGAGGTTCCCCAAGGAAAAGGGATTGAAAGAAAGATGAGCGAAGAGCAAATGGAGAAATTCAATAAGTTTTGTATCCTCAATAGCCCTGAGATGCAAAAGTGGATTGAGAGATATGCAGTGGCCAAAGAGTGGCCTATTGTCTGCAATGTAAGTGATTCCATCATGGCGTTAAATCAACATGTCACCACGGTCTTGAAAAATCAGTACGAGACCATGAATCAGACGTGGATTCAAAATCTGGAGACTCAATTCGGGAATGAGAAATTGTCTGAGTTTGAAGCGGCAGAGAAGTTCATCACCAGGTTGAAGAATCTGCACGATCAGATGACTGCGATTGGCATCACCATCACTAGCGAGAATCTAGCACGAAGGTGTATACAGATTCTCCCACCAAAGTATGACGGTCTTGTTACAGCACTGAATACGCAGAACAGAAATCCGCCCCTCAACTTTGAGGATTTTAGCATGATGCTTCTGGAGGAGGAGATGCATCAAAAGATGAGGACTAGAGAAGATTCGGCTTTCTACACTAGATCAAAGAAAGGTAAGGGTAAGGACTCTGGTAACCCATCTTCTTTTGATGATAAAAGGAGAAAGAAGAAGATCAAGTGCTTCTATTGCAACACGGCAGGGCACAAGCAGAA
This sequence comes from Dipteris shenzhenensis, assembly GCF_047967505.1. Lineage (NCBI taxonomy): Eukaryota > Viridiplantae > Streptophyta > Polypodiopsida > Gleicheniales > Dipteridaceae > Dipteris > Dipteris shenzhenensis. Next base: position 21,471,604 of record NC_141627.1, read on the forward strand.
TGAGTGCCGAAAGAAGATTGCAGATGAGAAGAACGGAGTAAAGAAAGAGTCCAGCAACAGTGCACAGGCAGCACTAGTAGAGCTATTCATAGCAATTGAGGAGATTTGCACCGAGGCAGTTCATGTACCTGCAGATGAACCTTGGATCATTGACATTGGTGCATCGTGCCACATGACCAGTCGAAAGGATTGGTATACCTCTCTACAGCTGGTAGGGAATGACATCCTCGTAGCAATCGGCAATGATGCAAAATGTCCAACAAAAGGAAAACATACGATTGCTCTCAAGTCAGATGGAGTTGTAAAACAGTTGTCCAATGTTCTTTATGTGCCAGATATCAAGATGAACTTGTTGTCCATTTCTACGATCACAGATCGCGACCTCAAAGTTGGATTCGATAAGAATGGTGCACAGATCCTCGATCTTCAAGGAAAGGTCATTGGTAAAGGTACAGGGTGCAACAACATCTACGAACTCTCAACTTTCAATGCTCAAGCCGATGGGAAGAACACTAAGTTGTGGCATGAGAGGTTTGGTCATCTAAACCTTAGTTCTTTGAAGGAGATGCATAAAAGTGGAATGATTGCAGACCTACCAGAAATTTCAGATCTACTCGATGTATGTGAAGCTTGCATGATGGGCAAGCAGCATCGGTAGCCCTTTCCTAAAGAGGCCAGCAGGGCAAAGGCTTCTCTAGAGCTCTTTCACACAGACCTCTGCAAAAACATGGAGACGGAATCTTTGGGAGGTTCCTACTACTTCATGACGTTGATTGATGACTACAGTAGTAGAAGGATATGGATATACTTCCTCAAGACTAAAGACAAGGATTTTAGTAAGTTCAAGGAATGGCACGTAATGGTCAAGAAAGAAACGGGGAAGAAGGTGAAGAAATTGAGATGAGACAGAGGTGGAGAGTTCACATCAACTGAATTCGAGAGTTACTACAAAAGTCACGGGATCAAGAGGTAGAAACCCCCGCCACATACATCACAGCAAAATGGAGTAGCAGAATGCAAGATGCACGTCATCTATGAAATGGGTAGGAGTATGATGAAAGGGAAAGATTTGCCAAATACTTTTTGGGCTGAAGCATGTAACACTGCAGTTTACATTCTCAATCGTAGCTACACGAAATCTGTGAACGAGATGACTCCACTGCAGGCCTTTTCTGGTAAGAACCTTCAGCTGCACATTTCAGAGTTTTTGGATGTGATTGTTTTGTGCATGTCCATGATACTAACAGGACCAAATGGGAACCGAAGAGCCGGAAGTGTATTTTCTTGGGCTACAGTGAAGAGGCGAAGGGTTAGCGTCTCTATAACCTTGTTACCAAGAAGGTAATAGTAAGTCGTGATGTGGTCTTCTCAAAATAGCCGCATCAATTGGAGGAGGATGCTTCCTTCCCAGACAACCAAGACCACGATATCCATCCAGTACCACCACCAACAGTAGACCAAACTCCCCCAATGGTGCTTAGGAGGATTCAAGATAAAGAAGATGAAGAAGAGCCTGTAGAACCACAACGGAAAAAGCCATTCCCGAAGTGGGTAAAGCAGCTTTTGGATGGCAGAGAGCCTCCATCCATTGAAGAGGAACCATCCGAACACCGCCAGCAGTCCAAGAGATTAGAGGAGAAAAGAAGGGTGCAAGAACACTTGGTCAACTATGCTTTGATGACTGAGGTGATCCGTGCTAATGGACCCAAGTGTCTTGAAGAGGCACAGGGTGATGATAGGTGGATGGTGGCTATGCAGTCGGAGTATGGCTTCATAATGAAGAACAACACTTGGGACCTTGTGGATCGTCCACCAAAATGCAAGGTAATTGGCATCAAGTGGGTGTACAAGACCTAGTACAAGTCCGACGGCACGTTGGATAAGTATAAGGCTCGGCTCATGGCAAAAGGATTCGCACAAGTACATGGTTTTGATTATCAAGATACTTTTGCTCCCACAACTCGACTAACCACAATTCACAGTGTTTTGGCTTTAGCTGCCCAAGGAAGTTGGCCCATGTTTCAGATGGATGTAAAATCTGCCTTTCTGAATGGGGATCTCAAGGAGGAGGTATACGTGGAACAACCACTAGGTTTTGTTATCCCTGGTTTAGAAGGTAAAGTCTGTAAACTAAAGAAGGCACTTTACAGGTTGAAACAGGCCCCACGAGCATGGTACCAGTGAATTGATGCCTACTTTCTACAAAATGGGTTCAGGAGGAGCCCATTAGATGCAAATTTGTATATCTTCAGAGAAGGAGGCAGGTGTATGATCGTGGTCCTTTATGTGGACGACCTTGTCATAACAGGGAACCATGAAGAGAAGATCTCGCAGACAAAGCATTTGCTAGGAAGAGAGTTCGAAATGACAGACCTCGAACTAATGCATTTTTGTTTGGGGATTGAAGTTTGGCAAGAGCCGAAACAGATCTTCATTTCACAGCTGAAGTATGCTGGAGAGATACTGAAGGCATTTGGCATGGCTGAGTGCAAGACAGTTGGTACCCCTATGGAGGTTGACGTGAAGCTCTCAAACGAGGATTCATCACCACTGGTGGAGGAAGCGAAGTATAGAAGGCTTGTGGGCAGTTTGATTTACTTGTGCAACACATAGCCAGACATTAGCTTTGTGACTGGTGTACTAAGCAGGTTTTCCAATAAGCCCCGGGAGAACCATTGGAGGGCAAGGATGCGGGTGCTGAAATACATCAAAGGCACACTTGATTATGGCATCACCTATACCAAGGGCAACATCTTGACCGAATTCTATGACTCAAATTGGGTAGGAGACGTGGACAACAGGAGATCAGTGACAGGTTACTATTTCTTACTTGGATCTGGAGCTGTGTCATGGGTGAGCAAGAAGCAACCCACAGTTGCTCTTTCTTCTACCGAGGCTGAGTACAAATCAACATGCTTTGCTTCCTGCAAGGCAGTGTGGTTGAGGAGGATTCTGGGGGACATGGGTGCAGTGTAGAACAAGCCTACATAGTTATCATGTGACAATCAGAGTTGCATGGCGATTACAAAGAACCATGTGTTCCACGCTCGCACAAAACACATTGAGATTCAATATCACTTTGTACGTGAGCTCATCATGGATGGAGAGGTCGACTTGGTGTATTGTCCGACTACAGAGAATGTTGCGGACATCTTCACAAAGGCTCTTGGAAGAGACTTGCTAGAGAGGCATCTTCATCGACTTGGCATTGGACCGAAAAAGTAAGTTCACTTGCAAGTGGACATTGAGAGGGGGTGTTAGATATCAATGCTCCACTCTCATGTAACTACACCAGTGCAAACCAGATGATCCCGGATGGCTGTGGGCCATGAAGGGAGACCATAGGTTAGTTGCTCTATCTTGTGCACCATTCTATCGTGTGGTTGGTGGCCTATTCTAGGACCGACCCCCAGTCAACCGTTTTGGGTAGACTGGGTCGGTCACCCAATTGAGCCCACTGGTGGCTATATAAGAGCAAGCCCGTGAAGCCCATTTCATCACTGGCTATAGCAACCCTGGTTCCTTAGCATCCAGCCTCTGTCCTCTACTGTTTCGAGCATGCCATCGAAGCTTCTCTCACAGGAGCGCACGGTTGGGAGGCAGCGCCATCTATTGTATCAGTTCTATAGTAATAAAATTTTTTATTCTCCATACTATCTGGTTTTCTCTCTTGTGTACGAGATCCTGTTATCTGTTGAGCATAGACGTTGTATTGTTTTCTTACACATTCACTATGCCTATATGGTCAAAGTGATACATGAACCAGAACCCTCTTCTTTTGAGCAAGCTATAGGAAAAGAAAAATGGGAGAAAGCCATGGATGAAGAAATGGATGCCTTAGAAGCAAATGCTACATGGGAATTGGTGCCTTTGCCTAAATACAAAAATGCAATTGGCTGCAAGTGCGTTTATAAGGTGAAGCACAATGTAGATAATTCTGTGAACAGATAGAAGGCAAGATTAGGTTTCAAGGGGTATGCACAGACATATGGCATTGATTATGAAGAAACATTCAGTCCAGTTGCAAGGATGGCAACCGTAAGAGCAATCATTTCTATGGCTACATCAAAGGGATGGTCTTTACATCAGATGGATGTAAAGAATGCTTTCTTGCATGGTGATTTGCAGGAAGAGGTCTATATGGAGTAGCCACCAGGTATGTTCATGCTGTTCATCTTGAGTTTGTTTGCAAGTTGAAGAAAGCCTTGTATGGCTTGAAGAAAGCACCCAGAGCATGGTCTGACAAGATAGGAGAGTATCTTATCACTATTGGCTTTCATATTTCCAAGGAAGATTTCTCACTTTAGGTGAGAAAAACAGAGAAAGGCATTATGCTACTTGTCATTTATGTTGATTATTTGATCATCACAGGTGATAGTGATGAAGATATCCTTCATGTGAAAATGCTACTGAAGCAAAAATTTGAGATTAAGGATTTGGGAGAGCTGCATTACTTCTTGGGCATTGAGGTGATTAGATCCACAAGTGGGATATGGCTCTTCCAAAGGTAGTATGGATTGGACATGCTGTCCAAATATAGGATGACAAGCTGTAAGCCTATTTCAGTTTCTTTGGAGCAGAATGTGAAGTTGAGTGCAGATGCAGGTAAGCTTTTAGAAGACCCTACTATGTACAGACGCATAGTAGGAAGTTTGATTTATATGACTATTATCAGGCCAAATTTGAGCTCTGATGTTGGGTTGGAAAGTCAGTTTATGCAGGGCCTAAGGAAACTGCATTTGGATGTGGCTAGCCGCATGCTGAGGTATGTGAAGTCCACATTGCAGTATGGACTATTTTATGAGACTGGGATTCAGATACAGTTGCATGGATACACTGATGTTGATTGGGCTAGTAGTATTTTTGATAGACGTTCTACCAGTGGATATGTGTTCTCTTTTGGGAGTGCTACAATCACTTGGAGCAGCAAGAAATAGCCTACAGTTGCCTTGTCGAGATAGAGGCTGACTACAAGGGTGCAACAATGGTTGCATGTGAGGCAACTTGGTTGCATAAGCTACTTTATGATATGCGCCATCAGTCTACAAACAGGCGAGTTGTCATTTATTGTGACAACATGAGCAGTATACCCTTGGCAAATAACCCAGTCTATCATGCTAGAACAAAGCACATTGAGGTGCATTATCACTATGTGTGGGAGAAGGTTTTAATAGGTTTTATTGATCTATTTTATGTTAGCACAGAGGATCAGGTAGCTGACATATTCATGAAGGCATTGGGTGTAGAGAAGCTACGCAAGTTCAGAGACCTGCTCGGTGTGCAGGAATTGGGATTGAGCTTGAGGGGGAGTGTTGAGATATCGAGCTCCACTCGTGATATGCCAGGGCGACCATTGTGCATTTATGTCACCGACTTGTTAGCTGCAGATGCAGTTGGTACACCGCCCATGAATAATAGCTGGATGACAGCTATCTTTATGTACTCTAGTTAGTGGCTCCATTAGTATGCCACCTTAGTTAGCTGAGTTTGGTTTGAGGCCCACATATAGGGTTCACCTATTCCTTTGTACTTAGAGTTCTTTTGGCTTTCACAACTAAGAAGAGGAAAACTATTTTCAGCCTCCACCTTTGTGCATATTCCCCCGTTGTATATGTGAGGAAAACTACTTTCAGCCTCCACCTTTGTGCATATTCCCCCATTGTGTATGTGAGAAAGCTGCAAGTGAGACTCCTTCCTTCTCTCCCACTCTCTTCACAGTGTGTCTCTTGACACATATGGCATTGAATGGGTGGTTTCTTGCCCAGGTTGTTCATATATCCCATTTTTTGAGGAATCATTGTGCCATTTGGTAGACCGGAATGTAATGGTCATCTTGTATAATGTAGTGACTTATAATGTTGGACCAATTTTCATTGTCACCATTTTGGGCATAGTTATTTTCACTGAATGTAGGTTTGAGGTCTCGCCAATCACTAGGTAGCTCTTCCACCAATACTTGATTCAAGGGAGTGATTCATGGTGGTGGTGGTGGTGGTTGAGGTCCCAATACTGGCGGGGTTAATGGAATATTTTGAGCCTTGATTGATTGATCTAGCTCCTAGTATTACCAATTGTGCCTGATTGGAAGGATTGGATAGTGTAGGTAGTGGTAGATGCAGCCTTTGTTGATACATGGATTGAGGAATCACCCTAGGATCATGACATTTGGATGTGTCTTGATTTCCCCAATGAACAAGATGGGCACAATAGAGTGTGGGCCTAGAGTGTTGGCCTAGCTCTAAGATGAGGGCATTCCTTAGTGGGATGATTTTCATTGCATACCCCACACCATATGTTATCTCTTTGTGGAAATAGATGGGGGTTGCTAGGGGCATCTTTTGGTGCTTCTATCTTCCATTGTTGTCTCAACTTGTTTAATAGATCTGTGGCCAATTCCTCCATGTTGAGCACCTTGGGCATCACGCTTGCATCCCTAGCTACTTCTAAGGTTAAAGCCTTTATCATCTGGGACATATCAAAGGAACCTAAGGATTTATCCTCTTGAGGATTCTCCCTCATGTTATCCCCTAACTTAAAGTGTATTGTTGTCTTGCTGCATAGCTGAAATGATGCGTGATTCATAGCAAAAAGATGATCATACATCTTAGCATCTCGTAGCCCTATGAGGAGCGTTGCAAAAGCTGCACATCACTCATCGGCTATTGGGATGTCATTTCCTCCTCCATGCAAGCATCATGGCCTTATGTTATTAAATCTTCCACTTTAATAGCAATTCATTAGTGCAATAGTGAGAAGTTACTCTTGATGTATTAGTATTAGTGCTCATCTATTTGTGTGGACGAAAACGAAAGCAAGCTAGGGGTAGTTTTCATAAAAGGACTTCTTTTTGTTTAAATTATTTGAAAGATTCTAGTCAAAGCCAAGTTGCTACATGGATTTTGTTGGAGCCAAGGTAATTCATAGACCACATCATGTTAGGAAGCAAAACAGATTCTTGGAAAGCGAGAAAAACAAGGTGGCAAGCCAATAGAACCCCCTCCTAAGATGTAAGTTCCAACCCTTATAGTGGGGAATAAGCCATGCCTAAAGGGGTAAAGAGCAAAGGGGGAAGGGGTAAAGGGGTAAAGAGAAAAGGGGGAAGGGTTAAAGGGGTAAAGGGCAAAGGGGGAATTGGAAGTAACCAAAATGCATTTTGGGGAAAAAAATCCCCCCAAAATGTTTGCTCTACCTTCAAACGGCTCCTAATCAATGGAATAGAGCACAAGCTTGCACGATGATTCCAAGTTCCAACCTTGTATCTATCCTAGTAGAAATCTTTCAAAACTCTTTCCTTGTACTTGTCTGCACCTTGCTGTGTACCTTCCCTGCACTGGACCTCTTGAAGCGCCCTAGGCAGCCTGCAACTGTATGTGAGCTCACTCCTAGTGCTACTACGGCCTGCTTGCATATCTCGCGTGCATCATCGATCTGCAACCCTGCAGTTGTGCATCTGGTCATGGCCTAGCAGTCCTCATTATCTTGTTCTCTCAAGCTTCATTAGCCTTCATATTAGTTGAAGTTCATATCACGTCTCGTTGTCCAACAGCTATACTACACAGTGCATAAGCTAGTTCCATTCGACGTCCTATAGGATCTAGCTTAATCATTCAACCCTTGTACATGTAGTGCAGTTGGCACTAGCTCTCAAAGCACGGTATGTTAGCTTATTGGGCGTAGCGCTATACAATTAGTTTCCTTTAGCAATAGCTCACAGTGAGTAGGGTTAGTTTATTGGCTATTGGTTCGACCCTTGTTGGTAGCAATTTGACCCTTGCAGCAAGGTAAGCTTTCATCTTTGTGCCTTCATTTAGGCTTCTATATTACGTTGCTATGAAAAACAATAAGGTTTCTTTTCTTCCAAATTTATTGAATGACTCCTACTCTAATAAGACTCCATAGTTGAATTAGTTGCAGGCCACTGAATTTTCCTTTATCTTTGAGTGGCACTTGCTTCCACTTGAGAGAAATAAAGATCTGAACTCTGAGAAGCCACCGCTGGATATGTCACCACATCTATATCTTTATGTTATGCTTCTATTTCTACTATGTTATGCTTCTATATCTATATGCCTATGCTTCAATATGTTTTCTACACGTTTCTATACATTTCTATATGCCTATGCTTCTAATTTATGCTTCTATATGTTTCTATATGTATCCCCTAAACTGTCTATGAATGCCTGCTTTATGCTTTATGCCATTATGCTATGCTTCTATAGAAATTATGCTATGCATATTTCTATGTTTCTATACATTTCTATATGCATACACTTCTAATTTATGTTTCTATATGTATCCCCTAAACTGTTTATGAATGTCTGCTTTATGCTTTATGCCATTATGCTATGCTTCTATAGAAATTATGCTATGCCTATTTCTATCTTTCTATACATTTCTATATGCCTATGCTTCTATTGTGAAGATAGTGGGAGAGAGGGAAGGAGTCTCACTTGAGGCTTTCTTATAAGCACAATGGGGGAATACACACAAAGGTGGAGGCTAAAAACAATTTTCCTCTTCTTAGTTGTGAAAGCCAAAAGAACTCTAGTACAAAGAAATAGAAGAACCCTATATGTGGGTCTCAAAACAAACTCAACTAACTAAGGTGGCATACTAACTGAGCCACGAACTAGTGTAGATAAGGATAGCTGTCATCCAGCTATTATTCGTGGGCGGTGTACCAACCACATCTGTAGCTAACAAGTCGGTGACATAAATGCACAACGGTCGCCTTGGCATATCGCGAGTGGAGCTCGATATCTCAACACTCCCTCTCGAGCTCAATCCCAATTCCTGCACACCAAGCAGGTCTCTAAACTTACGCAGCTTCTCTGTGCCCAATGCCTTCACGAATATGTCAGCTATCTGATCCTCTGTGCTGACATAAACTAGATCAATAAGACCTAGTAGAACCTTCTCCTGCACATAGTGATAATGCACCTCAATGTGCTTTGTTCTAGCATGATAGACTGGGTCATTTGCCAAGTGTATACTGCTCATGTTGTATAATAAATGACAAGTGGCCCATCTGTAGACTGATGCATATCATAGAGTAGCTTATGCAACCAAGCTACGTCACATGCAGCCATTGCTATACCCCTATACTCAGCCTCTGTGCTCGACAAGGCAACTGTAGGCTGTTTCTTGCTGCTCCAAGTGACTGCAGCACTCCCAAAAGAGAACACATATCCACTGGTAGATCGTCTATTAGAAATACTACCAGCCCAATCAGCATCAGTGTATCCATGCAACTGTATCTGAACCCCAGCCTCATAAAATAGTCCATACTACAATGTGGACTTCACATACCTGAGTATGCATCTAGCCGCATCCAAATGCGGTTTCCCTGGAGCCTGTATAAACTGACTTACCAACCCAACAGCATAGCTCAAATCTGTCCTGGTAATAGTCATGTAAATCAAACTTCCTACTATGCATCTGTACATAGTAGGGTCTTCCAAAGGAACTGAAATAGGTTTACAGCATGTCATCCCATATTTGGACAGCATGTCCAGTCCATTCTTCTCCAAAGGAACTGAAATAGGCTTACAGCCTGTCATCCCATATTTGGACAGCATGTCCAGTCCATACTGCCTCTACAAGAGCTGTATCCCACTTGGTGATCTAATCACCTCAATGCCCAAGAAATAACGCATCTCTCCCAAATCCTTCATCTCAAACTTTTGCCTCAATAGCATTTTCACATGAAGGATATCTTCATCACTATCACCTGTGATGATCAAATCATCAACATAAATGACAAGCAGTATAATCCCTTTCTCCATTTTTCTCACATAGAGTGAGAAATCTGCCTTGGAAATCTGAAAGCCAATAGTGACAAGATACTCTCCTATCTTGTCAGACCATGTCAGACCATGCTCTAGGTGCTTGCTTCAAGCCATACAAGGCTTTCTTCAACCTGCAAACAAAATCAGTATGAATAGCATGAACATAACCTGCTGGCTGCTCCATAAAGACCTCTTCTTGCAAATCCCCATGCAAGAAGGCATTCTTTACATCCATCTGATGTAAAGACCATCCCTTTGATGTAGCCATAGCAATGGCTGCTCTTACGGTTGCCATCCTTGCAACCGGGCTGAAAGTTTCTTCATAATCAATGCCATATGTCTGTGCATACCCCTTGACAACTAATCTTGCCTTGTATCTATTCACAAAACCATCTGCATTGTGCTTGATCTTATAAACCCACTTACAGCCAATTGCATTCTTGTCTTTAGGCAAAGGCACCAATTCCCATGTAGCATTTGCATCCAAGGCATCCATTTCTTCATCCATGGCTTTCTCCCATTTTTCATTTCCCATGGCTTGCTCAAAAGAAGTGGGTTCTGGTTCCTATATCACTTTGACCATATAGGCATAGTGAATGGCTGTAAATCCATCATATTTCAGCCTATCCACAGGATACTTAACCCTGGTAGACTTGTGCAAAATAGGCTCACTTCCAGGTGCTCTCAAAACATCCCTGGTCTTCCTTACTCTAAGTGTAACAACAGAAGGAATACCCAACTCATCATCAATGCTCTGCTCTGAGCCACTGGATTCACCATCCACATAAGAGTGACCTGCATTCACATCAAACATGGGCTGATCTACCTTCTCTTTTCCTTTTCGTGATACCTGTGTACCACTATCTGCATTGCTTTGAGGAGATTCTCCTTATCTCAATCTACCTGTCCATGGTGAAGTATGTGAACCACTGCTAGAGGACACTGCAGGTCCACTGATATTTTGTGATTGCTGCTGTGAAGTTTGTGTAGCATTACCATTTTGTGCATCTACATCAATCATCACATTTACTGGTTTATACCAGCTGCTCATCTCATCAAAAACAACATCTCTGCTCACTGTGAACTTACGTGTAGAAGGGTTATAGCATCTATACCCTTTCTACTGTAGAGAATAACCAATAAAGACGCACTTCTCAGCCTTTGGATCCAACTTGGACCTCAACTCATCTGGCACATGAACGTAGGCAATGCAACCAAAAATTTTCAAATGAGAGATGTATGGTTTCCTACCAGTATACATCTCTGGCGTCATGCCATGTATTGCTGTAGTGGGAGTCCTGTTCATTATATAAACTGCTGGAGCAACTGCTTCAGCCCAATAATAATCTAGTAGATTGTTGACTCTGTGCCAACATGAACTTATGAAGAAAGAGAAGGTGTTACAACTTTTTGATACAACTTTGTGTTACAACTTCTAGACACAACTTTGTGTTACGACTTTAACAACTTTGTGTTACAAGTTTGTGTTACAAGTTTATGTTACAACTTTGTGTAACAACTTTGTGTTACAACTTCTACATGTACATAGATAATGTGTTACAACTTTGTGTTACAACTTTGTGATACGACTTTGTGTTACAACTTTGTGATACGACTTTGTGTTACATGCAGAGAGAGAAGCTCTCCAACTTGTATAAATACCCCATAATGGAATGAAGCCCACACTCTTGGGGCATTGTGTTGAGTCTACTTTGGTATTCCAAGCATTTGTCTCAAGTGTCCATGCTTCCTTGCACTGCACATCCAAAAGCATGTCCTAACCTTGCAACCCTTCTCCCCTCTCCTCCAACACTGCAACCCACCCTCTCCCTCTCCTCCTCCCTCCTCCTCCTTCCTCCTTCTCCTCCTCCTCGTTCCTCCTCCTATCTCCTCCCCCTCCCTCCTCCTCTTCCCTCCTCCTCCTTCCTCCTCTCTCTTCTTTCACCCATGCTCTTACACCTTCTTCCTCTCCCACTCCTATGCTCTCCTAAACCCTTAAACTCCATGATCTACGAGGGAGACGAGTTCTCCACCACGTACTCTACTCTGAACCTTGGATCCTCCTTCTAACCCTGGACTCCTTCTAAACCTTGGAACCTCCTTCTAAACCCTGGAACTCTTTCTGAACCCTGGAACTCTTTCTGAACCCTTAAACCCTTCCTAAACCCTACAACCCCCAATGAAGTCGAAAGCCTTCATTACCTCAACAAAGATGGTTTACGTGCCTTTTACACATGCTTGCACTTTGTTTGCTTACCACACTTAAGCCTACATCTCTCACCGAAACACGACTCGAGGTCCTAAGCTACACATATACTACAACGACAATCCCAATATATCTGTAGGTGACAAAAAGCCTCGGAACCCTGCAACATAGAATACCCAGCTCTTCCTACGAAAGCAGTAGGAAAGACCAAACTTTGTGTAACACTTTGCCACTACTCTACACACATTCTGTACTACCTAAGTTCATGTTGGCACAGAGACAACATACATCATCTCCCACATCTATGTCTACTTTTTGTGCCATAGGCCTACACAGTCATTAAGCGGGGCTGAATACTATGTGACATTCATTGATAATGCAACTAGGAAAGTGTGGGCTTATGCCATAGCTCAGAAGAGTGATGTTTCTAAGTATTTCAAAAATGGTTGGCCTTGGTTGAGAATCAGTCAGGTAGAACGCTTAAATGCCTACGGACTAACAATGGTGGAGAGTATCTCTCACATGACTTTGAGCATTTCGGTGATACACGTAGGATTAAGAGGGAGCTCACATCCCCTCGTACTCTAGAGCAAGATCTAGTTGTAGAAAAGATGAATCGTACCATTTAAGAAAAGCTGCAATGCATGCTTTCCGATGCAAGTCTTTTTGGTGGTTTTTGGGTTGAGGCAATGAAGACTATAGTGCATGTGATCAATAGATCACCTAGAAGAGTTTGGATGGTGGTATTCCTAAAGAGGCATGGAGTGGGAAGAAGCCCTCTTACTCTCATTTGCATATATTTGGGTGTGAGGCATATGCACATGTGCCAAAAGAGCTTCAAAAGAACCTAGATCCGAAGTCTAGGAAATGCATCTTTCTGGGTTATGGTGAAAGTGGAGAGATGGGCTATCGTCTCTGGGATCTAGAAGCAAAGAAGATCATATGCAGCCATGACGTAGTCTTCAATGAGAAGAAGATGCATAAGGCATCCATGAGGGATGTGGAAATGAGGAGAATCACTTTCTAGGATGTGAATCCACCTACATATGTTGATAGACAACAAGCTGTCCATGCACCAAATGTGCAAGAAATGGTACCACCAAGTACTCCCACAGGTATACAATCAAGGGTAGATGATGGATCATCTATTGGTGGAAATGATGAGCCAAATTGGCTGATATGCAGGTGGGACAACAAGCTAAAGTGCCCTTGAGAAGATCATCTAGAGTGTCTAGACTGCCTGATAGGTTTGTTCTAGGGGTAGACTATGTGATGCTTACTGATTGCGGGGAGCCTTCTTGCTACAGAGAGGCTATGATGCACGAGGATCAACACAAGTGGGAGTATGCTATATGCAATCAGAGATGAGTTCACTTATGAAGAATAAGACTTGGGACTTGGTTTCTTTGCCACATGGAAAGAAAGCATTGCCATGGAAATGGGTCTACAAAATGAAGGTCATAGGTGATGATGTGCCTAGGTACAAGGCTCGTTTGGTTGCTAAAGGATTCAAGCAAGAGAAGGGTGTGGACTTTGATGAGATATTCTCTCTGGTTGTGAAGATGACCACACTTAGATGCATGCTTGGACTAGTGGCAGCAGAAGATATGGAGCTTATGCAAATGGATGTCAAGACATCTTTCTTGCATGGGGTTATGCATGAGGAAATTTACATGGTGCAGCCGGAAGGCTTTGAAGAAAAGGGCAAAGAGTATTTAGTTTGCAAGCTGAAGAAGAGTCTCTATGGTCTTAAGCAAGTGCCTAGAGAATGGTATCAGAATCTTGATGCTTTCATTCGGTCCCAGGGTTTTAGAAGGAGTGAAATTGATCACTACCTCTATACTAAAAGGGCTAAGGATAATAGCCTGATAATCCCGATACTATCTGTGGATGATATGCTATTGGCTAGCAAGAATACTTATGAGCTAGATGCATTAAAGGCCAAGTTGCATGAGGCCTTTGATATGAAGGATTTGGGACTTGCAGGTCATATTCTTGGTATGCGCATCATGCGTGATCGGAGTAGGAAACTCCTTTGGCTTTCACAGAAGGAGTATGTTACAAAAGTATTGTAGCATTTCAATATGGAGGGGGGGAAGGCAGTGAGTATTCCATTGCCTCCATATGTGAAACTGAGTCGTACAAATAGTCCCAAATCAGACGAGGAGAGGGCCATGATGGCCAAGGTTCCTTATGCATCAACAGTTGGGAGTCTTATGTATGCTATGATAGCTACTAGACCAGACATTGCATTTGCAGTGGGAGTTGTTAGCTAGTATATGGCATAGTGATTCCATGAGTGCTATTCAGCTAGCACAGAATCCGGTCTTTCATGCAAAGACCAAATACATTGAGATCAGGTACCATCTCATCAAGGAGGTACTTGAGGACAAGCACATAGAGCTTGTCAAGGTTCATATAGATGATAACCCTGCAGATATGCTGACGAAGAGTCTACCTAGTTAGCGGTTTGAGTATTGTCATGTATTGATGGGCATTGGATAGTATGCTCCTTGGTCGTTCTCCCTTAAAGGCAGATTCTCCTTTAAGTTTGCACAAGTAAATCAAATTGCCCACAAGCCTTCTATACTTCGCTTCATCCACCAGTGGTGATGAATCCTCATTTGAGAGATTCACATCAACCTCCATAGGGGTGCCAACTGTCTTGCCATGCCAAATGCCTTCAGTATTTCTCTAGCATACTTCAGCTGTGAGATGAAGATCTGTTTTGGCTCTTGCCAAACTTCAATCCCAAAACAGAAATGCATCAGTCCGAGGTTTGTCATTTCAAACTCTCTTCCTAGCAACTGCTTTGCCTATGAGATCTTTTCTTCATGGTTCCCTATTATGATAAGGTCATCCACATAAAGGACCATGATCATACACCTGCCTCCTTCTCTGTAGATATACAAATTTGCATCAGATGGGCTCCTTCTGAACTCGTTTTGTAAAAAGTAGGCATCAATCCAATGGTACCACGCTCGTGGGGCCTGCTTCAGACCATAAAATGCCTTCTTCAGTTTACAAACTTTACCTTCTAGACCAGGGATCACAAAACCTGGTGGTTGTTCCACGTATTCCTCCTCCTTGAGATCTCCATTTAGAAAGGTAGATTTTACATCCATCAGAAACAGGGGCCAACTTTCATGTGCTGCTAAAGCCAAAACACTACGAATTGTGGTTAGTCGAGCTATGGGAGCAAAAGTATCTTAATAATCAAAACCATGTACCTGTGCAAATCCTTTTGCCATGAGCTAAGCTTGTACTTATCCAACGTGCCGTTGGACTTGTACTTGGTCTTGTACACCCACTTAGTGCCAATTACCTTGCATTTTGGTGGTTGATCCACAAGGTCCCAAGTGTTGTTCTTCATTATGGAGCCATACTTCGACTACATAGCCTCCATCCACCTATCATCACCCTGTCCCTCTTCAAGACACTTGGGTTCTTTAGCACGGATCACCTTTATCATCAAAGCGTAGTTGACCAAGTGTTCCTATGCCCTTCTTTGTTGCTCTAATCTCTTGGACCGGCGGTATTCGAATGATTCCTCCTCAATGGCTGGAGGTTCTCTGCCGTCTAAAAGCTACTTTACCCACTTCGGGAATGGCCATTGCCATTGTGGTTCTGTAGGCTCTTCTTCCTCTTCTTTATCTTCAATCCTTCCAACTGGTCATGTGGTGCGATGCACCACTATCAATAATCCAAGGTTCATCCGCAAGTACATGAACTACCTTCGTGAAAATCTCCTCAATTGCTACGAACAGCTCTACTAGTACTGCCTGTGCGCTGTTGCTAGACTTAATCCTATGTTAGACTATTCATGCAATGATGGATACCTCTTTTATCAAAAGAAATTATGCATCACTCGACACTTTAGACAAATTGTAATGGAGAAAATGCACCAACCACCATAAATCGGACATAAGGGAGTGACTGCCACTTTACAAGTGATAGCAAGGGAGTTTCATTGGCCTACTATAAGAAAAGATGTAGCTAAATTTGTAGCCAAATGCATCATTTGTCAAAAGATCAAGAGTTACAAAGGAAAGACCCCAGGATTGCTAATGCCTTTGCCTATTCCTATGCAGCCTTGGGAACAAATATCCATAGATTTCATAACAAGTTTTCCTACTAATATAGCAAATCAAAATGATATGATTTGGATGATAGTAGATCGCTTTAGTAAGCAAGCTTATTTCATCCCATGTAAGAAGACTTTAATAGCTCAGCAAGCTGCACATTTATTCATTAAGTTCATCATGGCTTGCTAAAGATTATAGTGTCTGATCGAGATTTGAAGTTTTGCAATAATTTTTGGACTGCATTATTTCATAATCTAGGCACTAAGTTAGATTTCTCATCAGCTTTTCATCCAGAATCAAATGGACAAACTGAAGTTACCAACAGTACTATTCTGGATATGATAAGAGCTTATGTGGGAAGTCAACCAAAGACTTGGGACAAATACATTCATCTCTTACAATTTGCTTATAATAATACTCCTCATTCTGCAACTGGAAGAGCATCCTTTGAGATTATCTATGGGAAAGTCTTACCTATTTCTATCACACAATTAACCCATAGAGTGGAGGCAAAACAAGCTAATAAGAAACAAAAACACATTCTTTTTAAGGAAGGTGATTATGTGCTTCTTCGGATTGAGAAAAGAAGATTGAAGAGTGTTGAGAAATGGCCAGTAATCAAGGTGTCACCATGTTTTTATTGACCGTTCAAGGTGATTTAGAAAATCAATAATCTAGCTTATAGGCTTGAATTACCTGATAACTAGAAAATACATAATGCTTTCCATATCAACCTCTTAAAGCCCTTCAAGGGACTTTAGCTATTCATCCTATCTATGAAGAGGCTCCATTGATTGTTGATGAAGAAGAAATTTTAGAACATGAATGCATTATTGATCATCAACAAACCTCAACCCGAAAAGAAAATGTCTATACTAAATACTTGCTCAAATTTAAGAATCAACTGAGAGATGAAGCTCAGTGGATGCCTAAGCCGTTCTTTCGAACTTTTCCAGACCTCCTTAGTTCCTATAATCAAACACGTAACTGAGGTCAGTTGCAATCCAAGAAAGAGGGATGTTATGAAAATTATATTTCTGATATATCTTGCTTTGGACATTATTATTTTTAGTCGTGTGACTATGGCAAAGTACTCCATAGGAGCGCACCGGATGTGACGGGGGTCCTAGTTGATACTTTGTGTGATTAGTTGGGGATGCCTGACTAGCTTGTGTTTTGCCATGCTAGATGGTCGGTATTGTGGGTGATTCCATGTTAATACTGACATTGTTAGTGTTATTAGTGTTGTGCTTGATTATTATGCTTTGAGCGCGGTTATGTTGGGATCGGTTGATTCAGTGATTCGTTCGATCGATTGTTAATAACTAATGTAATTGGCAGCTTGAGTACAGGTGATGGAACTCATAGCGAGAATTGGAGTTAGTGCGAGGGTACCGATCAAGGTGTTGCACAATGCATTATAAATGGCCATGGGCCAATTTTGTATTTGTTTTATTATTGTAAGTTTGAGCAGTATATTTTGTGGAGGACATAATACATTTTGGGCCCTAAGATGGCTATGTAAAGCAAATGGCTCATTTTTGGATGAGAGGGATAATTTTGGCTCCTTGGTGCTTTTATGAAATACCATAAATACTCTAGATGAGGAAGGGTGAGCCACTCATCTAGGGGGGAGATTGTACCCACTCTGCTGTCGCTTTCATGGTATGATTGTGTTCTTCTTATCCAATTGATTAAGTGGTGAATTTATGTGAAAAGAATTACCTTTTGGTTACAGAACTAGTTATTCCTAATGTTCCCAATCAACAAGAGTTGCAAGCATTTAAAGGCTGGCATGAGAGAGCCAAAAAAGTTATGTATTGGCTATCTATCAGTATTTCAGATTCTATGATTGTGCATATTCAAGATGCAAGCACGCCGAAGGAGGCATGGGATACTTTGACAAAAATGTATAGCACAAATACGCAAGCTAGGAAAATGCAGCTCAAGTAGGAGTTGCATAATGTGCAGAGAGAATATATGAGCATCAATGACTACCACATGAAGATGAAGAAGATTGCAGATGCACTTGCTTCTATTGGGTCACCAGTGGAAGATTTTCTGTGACCTTGAATGGTCTAGGAAAGGATTATGCACAATTCTGGACATCCATTGCCATCCATGAGAATTTTCTTGATTTTGAGGAGTTGATTGCTCTTCTAATTTCTTAAGAGCAGAGAAATGGTGGTGCATCTTCTTTAGGAGGAACTTCAAAAGAAACTGTCTTCTACTCAAATGCTGGACGAGGTAGAGGCAGAGGTAGAGCAGGCCGATTTGGAGGCCATGGCAGAAATTAGAATATGTAGCAAATTCAAGAAAACCAGTCCTATGGAGGAGGACATGGTAACTTTAGAGGTAAAGGGAGCCAAAGAGGTTGTGGTGGATGGCAGAGAGGCAAAAAAGCAAACAGCAATTTTGAATGCAATTTTGAATGCTACTACCAAACTATGATGAAGCTACAAAACTATCAAGCTCAAGAACTGGAAAAACCGGTCATGAACCTTAAAAGCTTATCATGGATTGCGAAAAAAGTTTCGATGTTGTAATAGAGATGGGCCGTATATAGTTCTTCTAAATTGACGTAAAACATCCAATGAGGCAGTGCACTCGAGCATTCGTGCTCTCTTGTTTAGATCTAATACATGAGGCTGATATTCCAACCAAAGAAATTCAACATAAACAACAATTGTATTGATTGATAGATGAACTTCGATACATCTACATAGTATCGACGGTTATCAGCGGGTGAGTTTATTGTTTATACAGGACCTTAATTGGTCGTAGGTCCAACACTAACTGGCGGAGCACTGTTAATCACTTTCTCGTCGTTCGCACCACAATCCTGCACGAATAGAATCTGAGCAGACTCATTCACCATTTGAATAGGGTACGTCGGCCCAACGTCGCGGTAAGCCAGCATCATCTTCAAGTTATCATTCTGGAAGCATATCGTCTTGCTAGGCTCTTGGTGCACCCACTGTGGGAAGAAGATGACGGTATGGATCTCTCTCCCATCAAGATCCACAATCTTGCACACGCAAGTGCCTGTGGGCTCGGTCCAGGAGACTTTGTAGCGACGCTCACTCTTGCCTAGCTGCCGAATGTGCACCTCTTGATCCTTCACCCAGCGTCCTCCCACCATACCCGACAGAATCCGATAATCCAACGTGCTTTCGTTCTTGTAGTACACTTCGTATTTCCATCCGTTGCTGTATTCGTAGACACACAGCTTGCCAACGATGCCGGACAAGTCGTTTGGCCACATTGTCTCTGTCAAGAAACAACACTTTTGGTTAGCTATGGCTAGAGAAGGTATAAACCATATGTAAAGGAATTAAAGTTTCATCTCTTGCAACTGCACACGGATCAGAAGGTGGAAGGACGACTTATGTTCAAAGATAGCTTAAATAATTCTAAGTTATGCTACTGCGTGAAGTTGTAAGCCTACACAACGCTTAAAGAAGATCAGGAGCGGACCTTCTGGCCGCTTTTGACTAGTCCCGTCTACATATTCAGTCCAGCTTGACTGAGCCATGGTTGTCGTGAAGTAGAAAATCAGTGTGAGAAGGCT
The DNA here is from genome assembly GCF_047967505.1 of Dipteris shenzhenensis. Classification (NCBI taxonomy): domain Eukaryota; kingdom Viridiplantae; phylum Streptophyta; class Polypodiopsida; order Gleicheniales; family Dipteridaceae; genus Dipteris; species Dipteris shenzhenensis. Next base: position 21,491,254 of record NC_141627.1, read on the forward strand.
TCAACAAAGACCTTTGTATGATTAAAAATGGTTGCCATTGCTTCGTAAGAAATGGCAGCAAAGTCTTGATTGCCACTTCCACTTCGTTCAAAAAAATGGCAAGCACTTCTTGACTCTCATTTTCTAAGAAGGAATCGTTGCTGCAAGAAATGGCAAGCACTTCTTCACTGTCATTTAATGGCAGTCAATTTCTTGGCTGCCTAAGAAATTGACTGCCATTTAAAATTTCTTGGCTACCCAAGAAATGGCTGCCCAAGAAAATGGCTGCCCCCATGCAGTCAATTTCTTGGGCAGCCATTTCTTGGGTAGCCAAGAAATTTTAAATGGCAGTCAATTTCTTGGCTGCCCAAGAAATGCCAAGAAATTGACTGCCATTTACAATTTCTTGGCTGCCGAAGAAATTGACTACCATTAAATGACAGTGAAGAAGTGCTTGCCATTTCCTGCAGAATGCGATTTCTTCTTAGAAAATAACAGTCAAGAAGTGCTTGCCATTTCTTTGAACAAAGTGGTAGTCAAGATTTTGTTGCCATTTCTTACGAAGCAATCATTGTCCACAATGAAGTTTTTACTCGTCTCTAATTTCACTGCATTCAAGTTTTCAACAATATTACTCTCTCCAACTTTACAATCAAGAAATTTGTGCACCATAGCTCAATCAGCTTGGATAGCTTCAAGGCTATATTCATTTCTAATTTCACATCTTGCAAGGGAAAAAATTTGCCCTTCTATAGATTTTCCAATGCTAGTTGATGGCACACATGTTTTTGTGAAGGTTCCTGAGTCAAGATTAACCTTCCTATCCTTGTGGCTTTTAGGCTAACAAGCCTCTCAAGTTGGATGCTACTATATTATTCTCAGATTGTTCTCCCCTTCTTATCCTAACCATGCCTTCCTCTTTAATATAATTTTCTCCTCAATTTGCTACCCTAAGGAGGCAATGAAGTGAATGAACCATATAGGATCCACCTTTGCAAGGAAATCTTGATGCGTGGACTCATGGATGGGTCATTTAACTTCAATTACAACCTTCAACGATGCCAAAATTTTGTGAGGAGATAACTTATGTGGTATGATGGTAGCAGGTTGCATCTATCTTAAACTCACAAGAGTGCTACACCTCATTTTACAATCACGTACTAATTCCTTGCTATCTTGGCGGCTTGCATTATTATTATTATTATTCATCTCCTCCTTTACTAATAATGTTTTATCCGTTTCTTAAAGCTTACATAGATGTGACTCTATTTTGGAGTTATATATATGGTGAAGAGGGCACACACCTTTCATCCCATCCATAGATTCTTACATGTATGGCCCAACACCTAATGCACATTGCAAGTTATATGGACTCTTGTAAGCTCCTATGCCCATATGATAGGTCTTCATTGACAATTGTGCAAGGCTTCATTTTGTTTACCTTAACTTATGACAACTACCTGATGACTTCCAAGATCCTTATGCCTTCAACCACCACCACTGAGTCACAAAGGAAACTGGACTTCAACATAAAACCTCTACTACCATAACTTTATGATTGGCAGATGACTAACATGCTATGTATGATGTTGTGCCAAGCATCATCGATAGCCTTGATAGAGTGTGGCAATTATTTGGAGAGGGATACTACCCTAATGGTATCATTATGTACAAATGACTCCAAGGAGAGCTATCCACAAAGGTGCTGGGGGAAAAAAGTGTATGTAAGGAGATGCCTGTGCCCCCTTGTACGAATGACTCCAAGGAGAGCTATCCACAAAGGTGCTGGGGGAAAAAAGTGATGTAAGGAGATGCCCGTGCCCCCCTCCTTCCTTTTACCTCACCTCCCCCCCTCCTCTATGTGTGGTGAGTAAAAAACACAAAAACAAACATTTCATTGAAAGTTCACCCTAAAGAAAAATTAACATTAAGGCTCTTTGAAGCCAAAGTTTCATCGATCACGAAATTCCTTACCAATTGCTTTGCTTACAAAATAACATGATCTCCCTTCCAGTCACTCTCTACCTCTTCTGATTTTCCACTTGTTGAATGTGGCCAAGTAGGATCTCCAATCAATCCCATCAATAGAGTTCTGACAATTTGGCTCATTGCTCTCCGACGTCAATTTTGATTTGCTTCTCCACTTGATATCCTTCCTAAGCTTTCAGAAGAACATAATTTCCTTCCTAGGGGGACTAAAGTAGAAGCCATATATATGCACTACAATCCTTGCTTAGGAAAGAATAATGTTGTGGAGGATGCGTCTCGTGCCAATTTTGAGTTGGAAAACAAAATTTGGAACCCCAATCTCCATGCTTTGATGCAAGATTAAACTTTTGACCTATGGTTGTGTCCTCTATAAAGATTGCTCACTTCAATGACACAACAAACCTTTTTTCAACTACTTGAGCCATTATATGAATGCTCACATTTTTATTTCTCTATTCCACTCAATCCAATAAACAACTGAGGGCATAGGACTCTTCGGATTCTTTGCTTTGTTGCTATACGTGGCCATGGATCCTTTTTCCTCCCTCCTTGTTGACCTAACATTGAGAATTGGTGTCAGTGGAACTTTCACAAATCTAGCATCATTAGTGATATTGCTAGGGATGCTACTTTTCCTTAGGAGACTAGCAAGCTTCTTTTGAGGTGTTTGAAACACACTTGAGCTAGACTAATAGATGGAGATACCTAAATGATTTTTAGGATAATATAAGAGAATGCAAGGTAATACAAAGATATCTTTTAATTGAAAACGAAAGCCAAAACGCACCTGTAAACCAATCGTCTGCTGGCATTTGTAAGATCAACTTGCTTGGATGGAACAACAGCAACTGTCGTCAATGAAGCAAAAGGCTCAAACAAAAAAGGCCTGTGTCTCACTATAATGCCATCAAAGTATTCCAGAATAGAAGGACTGTCTGGAAGTGTAGCTGCACCCTCAATGCTTGATGATTTCATCACTTGGTCAAGCAATCGCCCAGCATCTGTCAACATGTGGTCCATCCATACTTCTTTTGCAAGGCAAGGTATGAAAACATAGGCATCCCATAACTCTCCTTTAGATTGTCATCTGCACCAAGAAGAGAAAGAATAGATAGTTGCTTTGCCTTGGAACAGGTTGCAATTGATACTTGGTAAAGCTTCTCCAAAGTGATCTTCATTGATGTATCCTCAAATGGTAAATTCCAAAGGATATTAAACCACTCCTTGCCATGGGAAGGATTGACTATTGAAAGCATCTGCCAAATAGTAAAGTTTTAGAAGAGACTTTGATACACACAACAAACCATATATTAAGGTTTTCAAAGTACAAACTAAAAATTTGCAAGTTATAACTATAGATTTATAATTTTCAAATCATATATTATGGTTTATGAGTTGTGAAATTAGAATTTGAAAACTATAAATTCAAATTTGCAACTATAAATTCAAATATCTCTGACATATAAAATGTAGAATTTTGTGGACTATAAATTCAAATTTGTGATCTATAAATAAAAATTTGGTAAATTGAAAACTTACCCGTGTAATTTTTCTTCGATATGTTGCTCCCACAGTCTTTACTCAAAAGTAGGACCCCATTGTGTTGCCAATGGGGTCCTACTTTTGAGGCCTAAATGCATGAAATAGGCAGTTAACGTGCTGCCTATTTCATGCATTTAGGCCTCAAAAGTAGGACCCCATTGGCAACGCCTCAAAAGTAGGACCCCATTGTGTTGCCAATGGGGTCCTACTTTTGAGGCCTATATGCATGAAATAGGCAGCGTGTTAATGCGCTGCCTATTTCAAGCATTCAGGCCCTAAAAGTAGCACCCTGTATCTTTGGACTTGCATATCCAAATGGGGTCATTTCATATATCAAATCGAATGGCAAGATCCAATTTAGATGGTTTTCATGTCCATTTTCTCCATCAACTAAAACTATAATCATCAAATAATGTTGTTTATCAATTTTTGGTATACCCCCCCAAAAATCAAGACCCCCATTGCAAAGAAAGGTAAGGAACACAAGTGCTTGTTCTTATGCTCATGAGACAACAAAATGCATAAAATAGGCAACCAATGGGGTCCTAATTTTTCTGTATGTATGTATGTATGTATATACATACATATATATCTATATGTGTATATATATGTATGTATATATATATGTATATGTACACACACACACACACACACACACACACACACACATATATGTATGTATGTATGTATATACATACATACATATGTATATATTGATGCATATATTGATGTATATATTCATGCATACAGTTTTGATTGATGGAGAAAAAAGGCATGAAAACCATCTAAATTGGCTCTTGCCATTCAGTTTGATATAGGACATGATCCCCTTGGGATTTGTAAGTCCAAAGATACGGGGTCCTACTTTGAGGGCCTGAATTCCTAAAATAGGTAGCGTGTCAATGCGCTGCCTATTTCATGCATTTAGGCCTCAAAAGTAGGACCTCATGTGGTCCTACATGGGGTCCTACTTTTGTGGCCTAAATGTATGAAATAGGCAGCACATTGACGCACTGCCTATTTCAGGCATTCAAGCCCTAAAAGTAGGACCCCATATCTTTGGACTTACAAATCCAAATGGGGTCATGTCATACATCAAATCGAATGGAAAGAGCCAATTTAGATGGTTTTCATGCCTATTTTATCTATTCAATAAAACTATATGCATCAAATAATGTTGTTTATCAAATTTTGGCATACACCCCCCAAAATCAAGACCCCCATTAGAAAGAAAGGTAAGGAACACAAGTGCTTGTTCTTATTCTCATGAGACATTAAAAAAGAGGCCTCGTATCCAAAAAATGGTTGCGCATCAATGCGCTATCATTTTTGGGCTGCGAGGTCTCTTTTTTGTTGTCTCACGAGCATACATATGGAGGTTATTATACAATATAACTAAGCAGTAGTATTGAAGTAGTTCTACAATTTGGATGCATTAAGAGCATTCATATAGCAAGGAAGAATATAATAATTGAATACATTTTTTTTTTCAATACATATTGCTAGTGAGGCTACCAAAAAGAGGCTCTACCCCTCATGATGTCTCTAGATACAGAATATGAGATTGCTTGATGCTTGTATTGCAGCTGGCAACATTGCGTGGGTGAAGCCACAACATGCCTCAAGTGTTGGAAATTGATGTATGGCTCAAGTGCTAGAATGTGCAAATCATGGCCAAAATCTAGACCCCTTAGAGATTCCATGAGGGCTATCATATCCAAAAATTTTTCCTTTTACTAATACACACATGTCACCTTCAGTTGAGGGCAGAACCATTCGTCATCATAGGCAACAGGTTCATGGGACCCCATCCCATGATCCAAGGCATTATTCAAAGATAAAGTATTTCTGACCATTCCCAAATCGAGTTTGCCAATTCCTAATCTGATTGATTTCATTTACTGGACTTGCAATGCTTGCAAAGCCCTTGCTTAAGCTTGAATGAGCTTCTTGATTTTGGGGGTATAATGGTCAAAAATGGATTAACGCACTGCCATTTTTGACTATTACACCCCCAAAATCAAAAGGCTCATTCAAGCTTAAGCAAGGGCTTTGTAGGTCTTGTTTTTGGGTGGCAAAAGAACAAAAATGATAGCGCATTAATGTGTTTCCATTCTTATGCTTCTCCCGTCCAAAAACAAGACCCCCAAGCTATTCATTGGAGACACCAAAATGAGGTGAAGGACAACGTGAGGAGTAGAGGAGCTGACCAATGAGGGGAGGGATGGTCGCTAGCAACAAGCATGATGCAAGGAGGTGAGAATGGAAAGAAGCAAGGAGGTGAGGAGGTGAGGAAGCAAGGAGGCGAGGAGGCAAGAGGGGGAAAATCTTTTGGTGAGCTTTTAAATGTGAGCTTTTTTACCATTTCCTTTTTTTTTGCGAGCTTTTTTTAGAAATCCATATGTGTTTTTGTTATAAGAAAGATGGGGAGGTTAGAAAGAGGGGGAGAGGATATAGGATATGTTCATTTTCATAGCATGTGGGAGGGGTGGAAGAGTGTATACTATGCACAAGGGGGGGGCGGATGTGAGTGGTAGTAGAAGGCAAGAAATTATGGAAGATATGTCCATATTCAAAGTAGAAGGGAGGAACTATGGGAGATATGTTCATTTTAAAAGTGTATAATTTGAAACTTTTGACCTCATATTTGGATTCCTCATTGAATTCCGATCATTTTGAGTATCAACATGACCATATTCCGATAAAAATTGAAAAAATGGTGTTTTTGTCATTTTGGCCTGTTTTGGGCCTATTTTGAGTTTGCGCTAGCGCAGATTCAAAATAGGCCCAAAACAGGCCAAAACTGAATTTATGACAAAAACACCATTTTTAAATTTTTTATCAGAATATGGTCATGTTGGTACTCAAAATGACCGGAATTCGATGAGGAATCCAAATATGAGGTCAAACTTGTCAAATTATACACTTTGAAAATGAACAAATTTCCCACATGCTCTCCCTTCCCCTCTCGGGGGGGTCACTCATCATATGTAACCCTATCACGTGAGTTCAACATAAGGATATTATTTATTTCTAAAATTTATAGAAATAAATATACATAAAGGACTATTTTAAATAGTTTTGGAAAAAATTTACAGATTTGTATAGAAAAGGGGTACATTTTATTAATGAAAATTTTACATATAAGGGATTTGAAATATAGGCCTTGAATGCACGTGATATAGAGGGTTTATGCATAGTGACCCCCCCAAGCTTCCCCTTTGCATTTAGTAGATGAACATAACTTTCACATTCCTCATCCTCTCTCTCCTCCTTGCACTCCTCTTTGCATACCTTATAAGTTCTCCCTCTACGTTCTCCACTATGATAACGAATATATGTTCCAACTCCCCTCCCCTCCCTTCTCCATGCCACCTTACCCATGCGCCCGTCCCTCCCCCTTTCCTTTATCTCCCCTCCCCCCCCTCTCTCCTCTTAACTACAACCACAACCCAAACTTTCAACCCACCCCACTCCATGAACCCCCCCCTCTCTCTCTCTCTTAGGTGAATGAAAAGCTCGCAATATTCATGAAAATTGAAAAAAAGCTCATGACAAAAAGCTCAACAAAAAATCACACCCAGGCAAGAGGCAGTCTTGGAGGGCAACAAGAGGGTGGAGGTGGCCAGAAGGATTAAGCAGGAAAGGGAGGGATGGAGATTATTTGCAGGAAATGCTTGGATTAATGCTACAAATGCCATTTTTTTGTGTATGTTTTGCAGCATGAAAATTTTATGGCATTTTTCTTTTAAAAAATACAACATTGTTGTGATTAATTGCGCTACAAACAACTCAAGCTATAAATCACCATGGATTAGTACAACAATATACATCACGGATGGATGCATACACTCATACATCAATTTCCAATATTGTATTAGATGGACCCTTAGCATACATGTGTGCATAGAAGACCATTTCCTACATTGATCCCTGATTTCATAGTTAAATTATTCCCTTTCTCACATTCTAACATGTGAAGATTTAATGTACATGCATTATGGGCACATTATATTGCATTTTATGACTAAATTTTTATATGAATGCATGATACTTGTATATGGTCAAAGAAGGTATATTATCATTTTTGAATGACAATGTTACTCTATGCTCCATTTTATCCTATATTAGAAATTATGATCACTAGATATTACATAAATATATTCCTATATTAAAACCTATTCTGACCCAAATACATAACGCCGAGCCAGCATACTCACATCCCTATAGGTCTCCACTTGGTCTCGAGACCCAGTACCAGTTAGGTCCCTTGCCCTCTCCTACTCCCACTACTACTCCTGGCTCCGAAAGCGCTCGCAATAACACCACTCGCTCTGACTCTGCCACTACCATGAGTCCTCCTTACCCGGTTGAGGACCTGTCCTATCAAATCACGGCTGTTGGAGAGATAATAGAAGATAAAAAGGGCGCACCAGTGATGGCCACCATGAGGCAGTTGATGAGCCACCACTTTAGGAGCAGCATAGCTACTGACGGGCAGTACCAAGATGACCAAAAGAAGCAGGCAGTCATCGATGAATTGAAAACAAAATACCCTAATGTTGAGATATCGAGCTCCACTCATGATATGCCAAGGTGATTGTTGTGCATTTATGTCACCGACTTGTTAGCTGCAGATGCGATTGGTACACCGCCCATGAATAATAGCTAGATGACAGCTATCTTTATGTACTCTAGTTAGTGGCTCAGTTAGTATGCCACCTTAGTTAGCTCACTTTGGTTTGAGACCCACATATAGGGTTCACCTATTCTTTTGTACTTAGAGTTCATTTGGCTTTCATAAACAAAAAGAGGAAAACTATTTTTAGCCTCCACCTTTGTGTGTATTCCCCCATTGTGTATGTGAGAAAGCCGCAAGTGAGACTCCTTCCTTCTCTCCCACTCTGTTCACATGGTATCAGAGCTCGGTTTGTGGTAAGGAGCTCAAGAAAGCAAACCAAGTTCACTGTGTCCTAGTAAGAGGATCATTGTTACTTTTCTTTTTTTCTGAGTTTGGGAGCAAATCTCTGCAGGTAGCATAGCCGAAAAGTGAAAGAGTGCACTGTCTCAGATTGGGATGCCCTTCGCGGTGTGGCGAGAGGGCAGTATATGCTCCGAGAGGGGGGAGAGCCCACGGTGAAATTATTTTTTTGATTTGACATCATTTCAAGGCCCGTTTTGGTGGCGGAAGTTTTCCGCAAGCACTCAGAAAAGTGACCTGTTTTTGCTGTGCGACCACTATTCTGCAGGTTAGTCAAAAGTTGCCATAAAAATTTCATCGTATGCATGTGCGGAGAGATATTGGGAGTCATAGAATCATTCTCATTGCCTGTTGATGCAAAATTGTCACTAGGAAGTGACTGTGTGGTCAAATACCACTTTCGTCAGTTTTGCAGATTTACCCTTGTGAGGCAGAGGTTGTGTTTTTTACAGCGACATAATATTTTTTCAATGTTCTATAATGGCGTCTGATGCTCTTTCACAGATAGTCACTGAAAAGCTTGACAAGAACAACTTCCAAGCATGGAAGTTTACAATGATGAATTTCCTTAAGGGAAAAGGCTATTGGGAGTTCATTACTGGAGCTGAACAAGAACCAGTTATTCCTAATGTTCCTAATCAACACGAGTTGTAGGCATTTAAAGGCTGGCATGAGAGAGCTAGAAAAGTTATGTACTGGTTGTCTATCAGTATTTCAGATTCTATGATTGTGCATATTCAGGATGCAAGCATGCCGAAGGAGGCGTGGGATACTTTGACAAAAGTGTATAGCATAGATACGCAAGCCAGGAAAATGCAGCTCAAGCAGGAGTTGCATATTGTGCAGAGAGAAAATATGAGCATCAATGACTACCACATGAAGGTGAAGAAGATTGCAGATGCACTTGCTTCCATTGGGTCACCAGTGGAAGATGATGATTTAGTTTCTGTGACCTTTAATGGTCTAGGAAAGGATTATGCACAGTTCCGAACATCCATTGCTGTCCGTGAGAATTTTCCTAATTTTGGGGAGTTGATTGCTCTTCTAATTTCTGAAGAGCAGAGAAATGGTGGTGCATCTTCTTCAAGAGGAACTTCAAAAGAAACTATCTTCTACTCAAATGCTGGAAGAGGTAGAGGCAGAGGTAGAGCAGACCGATCTGGAGGCCGTGGCAGAAATAAGAATATGCAGCAAATTCAAGAAAAACAGTCCTATGGAGGAGGACGTGGTAACTTTAGAGGCAAGGGGAGCCAAAGAGGTCGTGGTGGATGGCAGAGAGGCCAAAATGCAAACAACAATGTTGAATGCTACTAGTGTGGTAAAATGGGTCATATGGTTAAAGACTGCTATAAAAAGCAGAATGACATCATGACTGGAAAATTGCAGTAAGGCAATTATGCATCCTCTAGTAGACATGGTGATGATAGAAATGAGCATCTGTTTATGGTGCAGCACATGACCAATTCTGTGACAAGTGCATAAGAAAGCAATGAGATGTGGTATGTTGACTCAAGCGCATCAAACCACATGACAGGTCATGCAAAATGGATGTAGGATGCAAGGAAAATGGAAAGACCAGGATTTGTGGACACTGGTGATGATACTACACATCCTATTGTGTAGATTGGTAAAATTCCTTTGTCTATGCAGGATGGAAAAAAGAAATACATGTCTGATGTATTTCATGTCCCGAATATCACCAAGAACATGGTTTCTATTGGTCAAATGGTTGAGCAAGGCTTGTAGGTTAGATTTAATCCTCATGGATGCTTTGTGGAGGATATGAAAAATAAAGGTCGCTTGATAGCAAAAGGGAAGGAGAAGGGCAGGATGTTTACGTTGGATGTGGACATGCCTGAATTGAGTACATCAATATTTGCACATGGGATAGATGTAGTTGCAAATATTGATATCTGGCATAAATGCATTGGTCATGTTAATGTACAGTGACTTAAATTAATGATGGCCCAAAATATTGTTGAAGGATTGCCTACGTTCAAGGTTGCAGAAATGCATAAGGTATGTGAAGCCTGTCAATTTGGAAAGCAGGCAAGGAAACCATTTCCTAGACATGTTCAAGAGAGTAAGAGGTCATTGGAATTAATCCATTCTAATGTGTGGACTACTAAAGCTACATCTATTGGAAGCTGTCATTATTTTGTCACTTTTATTGATGACTATAGCAGAAAAGTTTGGGTGTATTTTATGAAAAAGAAAAGTGAAGTGTTTGGGCATTTCAAAGCTTTTAAAGCTATGGTTGAAAAAGCAATAGGCCTGTAAATAAAATGCCTAAGGTCAAATGGAGGGGGAGAGCACCTCTCAAATGAGTTTGCAAGGTTCCTGTAGGACCATGGCATAAAGTAGCAATATTCATGCAGTCATACCCCACAACAAAATGGACTTGCAATGAGCACAGAGGCTGAGTACAAGAGTGCAGCAATGGCTGCATGTGAGGCATCTTGGTTGCATAAGCTACTTTATGGTATGCATAAGTCTACAGATGGGCTAGTTGTCATTTATTATGACAACATGAGCACTATACACTTGGCAAATAACCCAGTCTATCATGCTAGAACAAAGCACATTGAGGTGCATTATCACTATGTGTGGGAGAAGGTCTAGTAGGTTTTATTAATCTAGTTTATGTCAGCACAAAGGATCAGGTAGCTGACATATTCACGAAGGCATTGGGTGTAGAGAAGTTGTGCAAGTTTAGAGACCTGCTTGGTGTGCAGGAATTGGGATTGAGCTCAAGGGGGAGTGTTGAGATATCGAGCTCCACTCGTGATATGACAGGGTGACCGTTGTGCATTTATGTCACCGACCTGTTAGCTGTAGATGCGGTTGGTACACCGCCCATGAATGATAGCTGGATGAGAAATATCTTTATGTACTCTAGTTAGTGGCTTAGTTAGTATGCCACCTTGGTTAGGTGAGTTTGGTTGGAGACCCACATATAGGGTTTACCTATTCTTTTGTACTTAGAGTTCTTTTGGCTTTCACAACCAAGAAGAGGAAAACTGTTTTCAGCCTCCACCTTTGTGTGGGTTCCCCCATTGTGTATGTGAGAAAGCCACAAGTGAGACTCCTTCCTTCTCTCCCACTCTTTTCACACCTAACCCCCAAATTGGGAGTTCAATGAGAATTACATGCGAGAGCGCATGGGTTTGGTCTTAAAGCATCGTAGGTCAACCATGCGTACTTCTATCGCAAAGGGGAAGGCTAATGGGCAGACAAAGCTGATTGGAAGTTTTTCAAGAAGCAGAACAGGGACCATCCCAAAATGTTCGAGGGTCAGAGGAGGGCTGTGAGGGGATGGCTCGACTCCGTAGGTACTTTGCACTTTGGTACAGGTGGACGGTTGGTGTTCGAGGCAACTGTGGTAAGTCTACTTCTTCTCATTTAATGTATTGTTCTATTTGTTTTACTACATATTGCATTCACTTTATCTAACTATTGTAAATTGGGCCCACAGCAAGCTGCGATGGGTTGCCTTCCTACAGACATAGGGATGAGACACGCATTTTGTGTAGGAACAAAGCCGTGGTTTATTGAGCAAGAGGCAAAGGGAGTGACAGTCGATTGGGATGAGGTGGTTGCTCGCACGGTATAAGTATACTCCTACTTGTAATCTCACTTTTTAAAGTGTTTTATTCTTTAAGTTCCAATCTAATTTCCAATTAATATGGTTTCACTCTTAGAATCAAAGCTCGAGCATCCCATCAGTAGAGGTGAGCGGTGATGATGAGGGATTAGGCTTACATGGCTTCGACGAGGGCCAAGTATCAAGAACAGCTCACGAGGGCCAAGGATCAGGCGTAGCTCATGAGGGCCAAGAATCAGGCCAGCAAGACGAGGACAATGACAACGACGACGGTTCAAATGAGCAGTATTAGTACTAGTAGTAGTAGTAGTCGTAGTAGTTTGCATATATTTCGCCATGTATATGCTTTTGTATATCGGCTTGTTTGAGCGATTTTGTATCACCCTTTTCGAAAGGGTAATTTTGTAACAAACAATGTTGTATATCTTCGACATATATATGCTTCTGTCACTCGATCAGTTCATTTGAGCGATTTTGTATCACCCTTTCCACAAAGAAAATTTTGTAATAAAATATTCTTTTGGTAATTACTAAATAAAAAACATTAGTGGGGCAAAATAGGGCTTGTTATGGCCCTGTTTAGTCCCACTAATGTTTTTTTAATCTTCTGTTAATCGTTGCTATATAGCGACATTTACCAGTGTCACTATATAGCGATGTTTACCAGTGTCGCCTATATAGCGACATTTATTAGTGTCGCTATATAGCAATGCTTATATAGTGACCGTTCTTTTTCGATGCTTACAGTGATGTAAATAATGACCTTTGCGCCTGTCAAAAAAAAAAAAGACTTGTAAAAAAGGTTGGTATTTTTGTCAGAAAAGGGCCTATGCCTTGTAGTGAATGGTCTATCTTTCCATTTGTGGCCTTTATACCAAAGCAAATCATAAAGTAGACGTTTGACCTCCATGTGTCACTTGGATACCCAAGTAGATCAAGAATACCTTTCATCTAAATCATCAAGTACATAGACATAAATAGCTCTAAAAAGCCCACTCAATGTTAGAGGACACTTTGGAGCCCAGCAATTTATTTAATGCGATATCAAATGGAAGGTACCTAGATTAACACTTAACTACATATCCATGTAGATATCATACCCTCTCCTTTTGGAGGAGGGAAATGTGAGGAGTCACAATTAACATATGCCGATACTAGTCATCCTTCTACCTCACAGTTGCATATCTACATAATTGGTCATATGATGGGGGCTCTATGAATTGGCTTGCATTGAAGCCTTGGATCACATTATTTTGTTACTTTATATGCTTTCCTGTCTCCACAACTCGGTCTTTGTAGTCTCTAGTAAAATTTAGTTCTATTCAAGTTGCAAGATGAGGGCTACATGGTTACACTATAGCTTCTCGTGGGACTCATCTACAGTCACACAAGCCACCTTAAGTGCATTAAGCTCCACCCATACCATGTTGATATACCCTCTACTAGAGGTATCCTAAGCAGAGTAGTGAGAAATCTATTGCTACTCATAATCTTCAATCCTTCTACAATTGTATCACAAAATTTGAGCAGAGCCCAATGCTTTGCAATGTGCTATAACATATGGAGGACCATGCCATCTTTGTCCCTAAAAGACTACCCATTTGCATGTGTTTGGTCCACTGCCATATTAGCTTCATAAAAAAAGAGTAATTTGTCAACCCCATGACCTACTATAATGTTCTAGAGTGTAAGGGGCTTCGACTATCTATCCTTCTTAATTGGAGATCGTTGTGGATGAGGCTAAGGTCGTGGCATTCTTGTTTGGAGATGGGAGGTCTCTTCTTACACTGGTCACTACTATAGATTCCCTTCATTACAAGCCTTCTTGAAGTCATAATGCTCTTCACCACCCTACTCTTCTCTTCATCACCCTGCTCTTACTTATGGAGAGACTTCATGGTGGGCGTTCCTCCTTTGCTAGCACTATTTGCTACTTGTCAGAGTTCTAATGTATAGTCTAATTGTCACTTCTCCATCCTTGGACTTTTCTATACATTATTTGAAGAAGAAGGGATAGGTAATGGACCAAGGAGGGAGCTCAATAAAGTTCACAATGTCAAGAAATCTGTGTGCTTGTTGCTACTAGCTAAGCTATATCAATGTATATTTCGATGGTAGCTTGGCTACTAACCCTTTACTTCTTTTCTTGACCAAATGTCATTTTTTAGTTTGAAAATTTTTCTAAATACCTAAAATCATTGCTAATAAACTACGAAAATAGCCTCTCCTATATAGATTCCCTTGATCGCATGACTTCTCGAAGGCATAATGCTCTTCACGACCCTACTACTTCAAGAAACAATTCTTTTCATCACTCTTCTTGTCATCACCCAACTCTTACTTATGAAGAGACTTCATGGTGGGTGTTCCTTCTTTGCTGTCACTATTTGCTACTTGTCAGATTTCTAATGTCTAGTCTAGTTGCCACTCCTTCAATCTTTGACTATTCTATACAATATTTGAAGAAGAAGGGATAGATAACTGACCAAGAGGGAGCTTAACAAGGAACCATATCAAGCAATACATGTGCTAGTTGCTACTAGCCAATCTATACCGATGCATATTCCGATGGTAGCTTCTCTACTAACCCTCTACTGCTTTTCTTGACCAAATGTCATTTTTTAGTTCCAAAATTTTTCTAAATACTTAAAAGCATTGCTAATAAACAATGAAAATAGCCTCTTCTATAGTAGTGGTAGGTATTCTTACAATGTACTAAACTCTCCTCCCACTTGTAGGAGCGCAAAGTACTATGATAGATCAAAGACAAGTGCTCTACATGGAGAAGGCTCGGCCTCAAGGTAAACATTGAACAATGGTAATATTATGCATGACCTATGATGGTCAACTCTAGGATGAAATGTATGGGTGTGGTAAAAAATGGGATCAGCCTCCAAATTCTCAAAATCAACCTGCGAGGGAGGGGAACGAGTCGTGTTGGCTTGAGAGATAAGTTATAGATAAGTTCGAGGTCAATGGACATTAAATCTTTGCCACCCAATGCAGACACTTCAATAGAGAGAAAGTGGCCTCTCGAACCTTAACTACTAAATTCTACAACTAACACACCGGCCCTTTTAATAACTTAAACTAAACCATATTGTGTAAAATCAATGCCCACAATTCAATTCTCACCTAAGGTTAATTACTTAATCTCTCCCTCTAGCTCTCCATGTGGGGCGGTAATGAGCCGCGGAAGAAAAGTGCTCGAAATTTGGAGAGCGGCGAAGGCCTAAGGCAAATGAACCCACCCATCTGACTAATAATATTAGAAGTTATTTGTGTGCCCTCCTCGACAATAGTGTTCTTCTTCACCAAGAGCCATATTCCGACCATGTCCAAACCCGAAAAGTCGGACCACTAGATAAGGGGTAGAGAAGGCTTGACGGGACACAATGGTGAAGGGGTGGCTATGTGAAGGGGATGGACATGAATGAGCCGAATTCCGGGCACTTTTAGACCAATAATAATATATAAGGGGAAGGGAAGGGAAAGGGTGCAAGGAAAGGCTACGTGAAGGGGGTGGCCATGCATGCGCGACTACAATAAATAGAGAAGAGAAGCGAAGAGCAGAGATATACAGAAGAGAAGAGCAGAGATATACAGAAGAGAAGAGATATACAGAAGAGCAGAGATATATAAAAGAGAAGAGATATACAGAGCCATGAGACAACCTCGTCACCTTCCTTGGTTCCCTCGCTTCGAAGCTTACTCTATCCCCCCCTCATGGCCTGTTCCCCATGGCAGCCGCAACAAACGCCTCCCCAAACGCCTCGACAGTAACTCTATGGAACGTAACAGAGATACCATCATCCAAGACCTCCTCGATTCCATCCGAGCTGGTCCCCTCTCCGCCGCCCCTCCTACCCCCAAAAGCTCTCAATCCTCCTGTCAATACAGGGGTGTCTCCTATTACAAGAAGAGCGGCAAATATGAAGCGCAGGCATGGTGCGTTTATTTTGAATATCCTGCTGCACGATACACTTTTTATTCGTCAATACGTTTTTTGCTGTTCACCAAGCAGTGTCTCTGTTCGATGTCGAGGCTAACATCAGGAAACTGTTTTGTAGGTTCGCCGGTTTTCAACATACTTTTGGTAAACGCTTCTCCTTGCTGTGTCCGTTGCATTGTCGGCCGGTACTCGATTATCCATTCTGCAGTTCTTCTGTTAAAAACTGGTTTTGACAAGGCAGCCCTTAACTTGCAGGCTCGACATATAGGGACGAAGTCCGAGCCGCCAGGTATACTGCTTATATCCATGACATTGTGAATCTTTGGCTTTGACCAAGTCAAAAGCATTGGCTAACAAATCTGGTATTCTCTCAGAAATTACGACAAAGCGCTTATTGTCTTCGATCGAGCAACAGATCAAATCAATTTTGCTGTAGAGGACTATGATCTGCCAACTCTCTACGCGGTTGTTTCTTCACCTGGATGTATGATTAATTTAAACTTCCAAAGATGGACGAGACATGACAAACCTTGGGTGCTCTTATTGGCAGTTCCGAAACATGACACTCCGAGATTTCAAGGACAAACTTCAGCATCAGGGAAAGACAGGTGACATTTCGGAGGTATGTATGGAGATTCTTTATTTTCATGAAGTATTGAAGTAGTAAGCAGAAGCTCTCTTACGTTAATTCGCTTTGTTTCTTAGGGATTGAATCCGGAGATTGCCGCCCAATACCGATAAGGCTCTTAATTAGGGTATGATCTCTTTGCTATACCAAATAATAGCACTTCATGATATAAAGGTCGGCAAAATGCTCCAATAATCTAGAATGTAGAATGTGAAGGGGGTATAAGGGCTAGCTTTAGTTGGCTTTTCTTTTTAAGTGCTTTGATTAAAAGTACAATTTTTTGTTCTCCCCCTCACTCTCTCTCTCAAACATATACTTTGTTTTGTTTTTTAAAAAAAATGTTATTTAAAAGCATGTGATTTCTTCTTAATTTTTTTAACTAAGATTTGGTGAGTCTTTTCTCAATATAACCCTATTTTGCTAGTAAGAGTTTCTCGTGGCTTTGAAAGAATCATAACCCAATTGAAGCAGCATGAATAAGTCCCTCCATTTTATTTGTTGTTATCGAACAAACTTCCCATCTCTCTCTCTCTCTCTAACATTTGAGGTGAATAATATATGCTATAGAAATACGATATATATGATGACCCACATTTATAATGGAAATACACTCAAACTTCAAAAACTTGCAACAAACAGAATAGACAAAAATTCATGCTAGGTGAAATCTCCTCCCATAGGAGTGGCGCTCTCCTTTCACCTCCTATGGATTTGAATTTTTCATTGATTGAAGAGCTTTCAAGCAAAAACCATACAGCTCCATGTACATCTTCCCTATGCAAGAAATAGGATAAAGTCTCACAAGCCACTTTCAAAATATCTTACTTTTTCATAAAGCTAGTGTCTTTTTAACTTTTAATAGTATGATTACGATAACCTCTAATGTTCAAAAATTTTAATATGTACATGAGAATTTGTAATATTCAAAATGAGGCGTAGTCACCCGTACATTAATAGAGTTGCATCTAATGGCTGAAAATATGGCAAATCATGCTCTCCCAACAACATCGCATGATCAATTATTATTCCTATGAATTCATAAAATTAATAATAATGAAATATTTCAAGCATATAATAACCTTGCAATTGATCACCACAATTAATCAGCATTTAAGTATTTCAGTGACACAAAATCAATAAATCAAAGATAGGTGGTGCATACATGTGACACAGACCATCAGATGGTGCACCTCATGCCACACATGCATAAAATTGTATGGAAGATACACACATACCACCATCGTATAAGTGGTGCACACAATGCCACACACTTATACAGTCGTAACCATATATCCAGCCATGTAGGAGTACATGAGCATCGCTATAGCTATGCGATAAAAATGTTGGATCCCGCATAAAAAAATATAGAATGATTAAATTAATGGAACAATTATAATTCTCATACCATCCCTCTTGCTCGAAATCAGAATTGCCCTTAGTTGCATGACAAATAGGTAGTTAAGTAATCAAGTTGCTGGTAAGAATATTGCTCCAACATCCACTAAATCCTCAACGGGGTGATTCTTGAATGTAAGAAGATCAATGGGATCGAAATTTGCACGTCTTGTCTAAGTGATTTATCTATCAATGATGTGATTTGGCTCTAATGGCTCAGTATCTCCTTTGAGGAAAGCTACGTCCTCTACAATTTGTTGAGCTGGTGGGTCTCCATGGAAAAGTCTCAAAAGATCCACATGAATATAATTGAGAATGTGCCAGTATGGGGGTAATTCTACCACTAAAGGTGACCTAGTCATGCTACATATTGAAAAGTGCTGCCTCAATAGTGTCGAGACCCATCCTATAATTCCACCTTTGTAAGTGTAGCCTGATGCATGAATTGATGAACTTCTGCACTAAGGCCGAGCACTGAAATGAATATGAAGTATATGTGTTTACAAGGCATGTATGCATTCTTTTTTGCATCACATTGTGCGAAGTACAAACAGGTGCAATATGGAAACTCTGCAATTGTCCCAACGTAACTAACCTTCTTAGCTATTGAGCCTGGAGTCCACATGTGAAACACATGCGACACATTTGGAATATTGATATCCTCTTTCAAAACCTCACCACTTTCTATCATTGCCTTCGCAATCTTTTCTTTGGATTTCTTACTCAATTTTGATCTCCATCTCACAATCTTTCCATCACCATGACATGGACGTGCATGGTTTATTGTGTTGCCCTGTTACACTGGATCACCTTGCCCAACATCCTTAAGGACAAAGCCTGCTTTTATCAATTCAACTCTTTCTTCAATACTTAGAGAGGTTCCCTCAGCAACCTTCCACACTAGGTGAATCCCTTGGCACACCTTGAATAGATCGATCCATATTCCAAGTATGGGTCACCGTTGTATTGCAAAACCAGATAAATTTCTCTGTGATTCCATTTGGATGTTGTCTTCTATCTTTGAAGCATGGTGTAGGAACTCCATTATCAGCCCCTCAAGACCTCCCCCTTCACAAAAGAAAGACACATCATTGGGCCAACAAGTTGGAAGTGGTAAAAATGTAATGATTTTTGTTCATATATTGAAATCGCAGGAACTGTAACTCTCTAACCGTAGGGAGTTTGCTCTTGCTGTAAAAAGCAAAACTACTTCATTTTATGTGCTCTATCCACATCTCTTGCTAGATCGCTGATTCAGAACTTCTCCAAGCTCACTTCACGGATGCACACCACACGAGAAGGGTGGACATTTATGTCACTTCTCGATGCATTTAAGGAATTGGTGCCTGTTCCTCCGCACCTTACGGCTACCAATGCACGAGATGTCTTCCTTGATCTTCATGTTGACCTTCAACAACTGATTGTCCAGTGCATTATTGAAGGAGATGACGGGTGGAATGATACACCGTGGATGATTCATGGTGAAGAACTACTGATACGCTGGGAGGATTTTGATTTTACTTCTACTCATTGTGCGATGATCGAACTACTTGCTGCTTCAGAGGTAATTAAAACGGTGTCCCTCATCGAACGGTGGGATGCTCCCCAAGCTTGGGGGGAGATTCGGTGCATCTGCTTGTTGATTCCTATGGATAAGCTCGTCCTGAATGGTTTATTCACAATCTCATTACAAAGGTTTCTAGGCCTGGTAATGTTTCGACCAAGGAATCCATTTGTACCTAATCAACCTTTTGTGCCTCATTTCGAGCTTCAAATTGTAATTCTTTTTGGGCTTAAGATAAACTATCAACAAAGGATTGCAAGTTTATTTGGTGCTGAACGTTTGGCTCAAGTGTTGAATTCTCCCCACCCTCTCCTCCTACCTATCTTGGACTACCGAGAAACTTGGGATGTTCGAATTTTAGTCTTGGTGTGATGACATCTTGGATTCTTCAATTTGATGGAGCTTACAAACCTTCGACCAAGGCGGCTGGCGTGGGTGTGAAGCTCACTTCACCGGGTGGTGAGGAGTATTGTTACAGCAAGTCTTCACCTGCAAGTACTTGCAATCAAGCTGAGTACTCGACGCTCATTTTTGGGCTAGAAAAGGCACAAGAACATCATGCCAAACAACTGGAGGTGCAAGGAGATTCTCAACTAGTGTGAACAAGTTAGTGAAAGGTGGAAGGTGCGGAGCAAAGGCTTGGTTCCACAACATCAACAAGCATTGGAACTTTGCAACCAATTTAAAGAGGTAAAAATTCAGCATATCCCTCGAGCTCAAAATCTAGTTGCTGATTTCTTGGCACGTGAAGCTTGTACTACTATCATGCATGACGCGAGTGGAACCACCACCCCAACAAAGCCGCAAGCCACGAAGGAGGGTGATCATTTGTAAGGAATGCAAAGGTTGTGGTCATCATGAAACTAAGTGTTGGGCATACTTGATACGAGTTCACCGACTTCGGAAGATCATCAGGAGGGTTCTCAAGGACATTGCTCAAAAGAAGGATGCCAGACCGCACACCCCTTGAAGAAATAGCATGGCGACTACAAGAACTGGAAGAAGCTGAAGGTGATGTGCAAGCTCTCCAACTGTTGACATTTGTCATGGCATTCTTGTTTGCCTTGATGAACAACCTCATGCAACGCCATGCCTCTAACCCTCGCTTGTAAAGATCGATGTGATATCATGAGGGTTGGTCCTTTTAAGATTGTCTATGTGCTATTCTATGCTGAAGATTCTTCTCGTGTAGTATTTCACACTACACCAGTCACACCCTACCCTGCCTATGTGTGCTTTCTGGATGTATCTTCACCCGATTTTCAGTTCAAGCTTCCTCTTTCTATTGTTCGTCCATAGATAAGCCTATCTTTTCCATCTTCCAAGCATGGCTGACATTCCCGTGTTTTGTGGACGGGTGGAAGAAAATCCAAATGGTGGAAGAAAATCCAAATGAGTATCTTGTGGCCTTCAAGCGCCGTTGTGTTTCTCTCAACTTTCTTACTGAAGACAGATGGCTATTGGTTCTTCCCACATTTCTAGAGGGTTTGGCTCAAGTGTGGTATGAGAAGCAAGCTAAAGACGTTCGCCAAAGCTAGCCAAGTTTGACAGCAGCGGTGATTGAGTATTTCGGCAAAGAAGAGGAGCCGGAGAATGTGTACCTGCAGGTGGCAAACTTGAAGCAGTCAGAAGGTGAGACGGCACGTCGATATGTGGATCGAGCAGCCGTGCTCCTAGACCGTTTAATTGCCACACAGGAGGACAATGTCGGATTTCGAGCTGGAATGACTCAACATGTGCTGGGCTACCTTGTAGCAGGAGCGAGTGATGAATTCCGCCTCAAGCTTAAATGGGAGAATCCAGAAACTATGGTGCTAGCACATGAGATTGCTCAAAAGTTTGATAAAGTTTAGTCTGACCCCGCTTCAAAGAAGATGATTGTCCCTCCGCAACCCCCTCAATTCTTGCAACATCAACCTGGGGGGTCTAACTCAGGGGCATACCCCCACCCCTCATCAGGGATGTATCCACCGCCTCCACCTCAAATGTATGGTCCTCCCTTAGATGCTTACCCTCAACAAGGTGGATATCCTCACCCTCCCCCTCGAAGATTTCCCCAGCCTCGCCCACGAGCCCCCCTCCTCTCTACTTCCGTGGCCCCTCCAACTAAAGAAGCCCCCCCTGCAACAGAACCTAGAGTCAAAGACCTAGCCAAGGCCCTGAATGATCTTCGGCTTGAGATGGTGGGCATCAGAAATCAAGCCAACCGCCCTCCAAGAGACCGTGCTAATGTTGTATGCTATGAGTGCCACCAGAAGGGTCATTATCGCACAGAATTCCCCAATATTCCAAGGGTGAATCTTCTAAGTGAGTCGGGCACTGAGGATTCTGATGTAGAGATCCTTGACCTCGGGAAAAGAAGTCGTGCCACCTCGGACCCCTCTCCAAACCGTGGACCGGGCCACCCCAGGAAGAAGGTGTCCTTCTCAGAGCCCTCAGATGCTGAGATGGTAGACCCACCAATAGAGAAGACTAACAGATCTCGCAGGAGTAAGTGGTCACCCTCGGATTTTCCCATCGGCTCAGGACAAGAGGACTATTCGGTCGTTCAGGACCTTGCTCATCGGTCTTTGAGCATCACACTCCCTCAACTAATAGCATTAAGCCCTAAGGTAAGACGTGAGCTGCAGCAAGGTCTCTCAACAAGGAAGAGCAAGAAAAAGGGAAAGGTACGAGAGGTATCTTCTATCTCTGAAGAAATTGATCGGCACCCACATACAGTAGATGTCATCATAGATAATTGCCGTGTCAAAAATGTGTGTGTTGATGGGGGAGCTGCATGTAATATCATGGTGCCCCGAATCATGGAGAAATTGAATTTGAAATGTACAAGGCGTTCCTCCACTTGAATCAAGGTAGCAGATGGTCGACGACTCGCCACCATGGGAACATTGAGGATTTGCCCATCATTGTCAATGGGTTGACCACCACTGTCAATTTCTATGTAGTGGACATTGAAGATACAGGCAGAAGTTACCCAGCCATACTCGGGAGACCATGGTTGAGAAAGAGTGATGCAGTCAGCTATTGGAAGACAGGACACATGTCTTTTGGTGCTTCGAAGGAGAAGATCCCAGTGCAACCTGGTGCCATGGAACCGGAAGAAGAAGAGGAGCATGACATTGATACTCTCTCATCCTCAGTGTCTGAGTCCATGGAAGAATCAGACGGGGGGGAGGAATTCTCAGAGGAGGAAGTTTACATGATGGGGGTGTCTTTGACCCTACCAGCTATAGAAAAGATAACTACTAGTCCTTAACAGGTCGAATCAATGCTTTCTCCAGATCTCACTCCAAGTGAGAAAGATGAGTTTCTCGAAATGTCCAAAGATTTCCCTAACCTCTTTGCAACTAGCTACCACCACCTTCGCCATGTGACTGCCATAGAGCACAAGATAGAGCTGAAGCCTGATGCGAAGCCTGTGGCTCAGAAGTATCGGAGATTAGGGCCCCTGCAGACCGATGCTTTGTGCTCAGAGTTGCAGAAGCTTGTAGAGGCTGGGTTTATTGTTCCGGTTCACAATACTGAATGGTTTCACCAGTGGTAGTCATCCCAAAGAAAAACAACAAGTGGCGGGTCTGCATCGACTATAAGAAGCTCAATGCTGCCACCAAGAGGGATCATCATCCTCTGCCCTTTCAAGACCTCATTCTTGAGAAGGTAAGTGGTCATGAGATGTATACTTTCTGTGATGGATACTCTGGGTTTTATCAAATCAGAATTGCTGAGGAAGATGTGCTTAAAACCACATTTGCCACACCCTGGGGGATATTTGCATTCAAAGTAATGCCATTTAGCCTCACCAATGCTCCTGCTACCTTTCAAAGATTTATGCAGATGGTGTTTGCTTCTTATTTAGGGGATTTCTTGGAGGTGTTTTTAGATGATTTTTGTATATTCTCGTCACGTAAGGAGCACATCATGAAGGTTAGATTAGCCTTCCAAAGGGTCAATGATGCAAATGGTAGTCTCAACCCTGAGAAATGCACCATTGGAGCCACTCAAGGGAGGTTATTGGGACATGTTGTCTCATCCGAGGGCATCAAGCCTCTGACCCCGAGAAGGTAGAAGCCATCCTCAAGCTCTCCCCACCTACAACCAAACATCGGGTACGCTCATTTGTCAATCTAGCAGGATACTATCGCCGCTTCATTGATCAATATGCTGCTTTGACACGGCCCATGACTATGCTATTAAAAGATGGGTTGATTTCTCTTGGGATGAGGATTGTGATCATGGGTTTGCACAAATCAAGAATGCTCTGGCTTCAAAACCCATTCTACGCAATCCAGACTGGTCAAAGACCTTCTATATCAATCCTGGGTTTGGTGAGCACACTCTGGCAGGTATTCTTCTCCAGCAAGGGGAGGATCGGTTCATGTATCCCGTTTGATTTGCTTCTCGACAATTGCTCGACACTGAGCGACGCTATTCAGAGGCCGACAAGCATGCCTTGTCTTTGGTGTTTTGCATTGAGAAATTTAAGCATTATGTGGCTAGAAAGTCCTTCTTTATACTCACTGGCACTGGTCTTGCAAAGCAGGTTCTTCAATCACCAAATCCCATGGGCCCGTTGGCCAAATGGTTGGCAGTTCTACAAGAATATGATTTTTCTTTCAAAATTGTAAAAGGGGGTTGTTCCAACTTGAAGAATGCTTTGGTTGATTTAGAGGAGTGCCTTGATGTAACCCTTGTAGCAGCCATAGAAGTTGGGGATCCGTGGTATGGTGGTATCTATAAGTTTTTGACTGCTTTCTCCTTTCCTTCAGAAAGTACTAGCTATGAGAGAAAGAAGATCCGCAGAGATAGTAGGCTAGCTACACCCTCCTTGATGGGGTGTTGTACCGTCAAGGCATGGATGGGGTACTAAGACAAGCCATTGATGCAGATGAAGTGCCTAAGGTATTGAAGCATTATCATGATGGATTTTGTGGAGGCCACTATGCCAGTGACTATACAGCTAAGAAGATTTTACATGCTGGATACTATTGGCCGACCTTGTTCAAGGATGTCACTTTGTATTGCAAAACCTGTGAATCATGTCAATTCTTTGGTAGGAAGGATTTGCATCCTGGGCAACGTCACCCAGTGATGTCCATCCATCCATTTCAGAAGTGGGGAATAGATTTTGTCGGGCCCTTGCCCATGACTGCCCGCAAAAAGAAGTATCTTTTGGTAGCCACTCAGTATGTCACTAAATGGGCTAAAGCTATCGCCCTCCCTGCTGCAAATGGCAAGGCAGTTTCAAATTTCATATTTGAATGTATCTGCACAAGGTTTGGGACACCCATGGAGATAGTCTCTGACCATGGGAGTCCATTCTTAAATGAAGCAGTGGAGTTACTCATGGATCGCATGGGTATTTATCATCACACTTCTAGCATCTATTATCTGGCATCCATGGGTCAAACAGAGCGGACCAATGGCCTCCTTTGTAAAACCATGGGAAAAATGGCCGCAGGGAACAGGAGCCAATGGGATCAGAAGGTCACTGAAGCCGTGTGGGCTTACAACATCACTCATAAAACATCTACAGGTCACACTCCTTTTGAGTTGGTGTATGGTACTGAGGCAGTTTTACCACTAGAGATAGAGATTCCGGCCTTGAGATTGGCACAGGAACAGAGGATGACAGAAGATGAACATGTAGAGGCCAGATTGGTACAACTTGAGAAGTTAGATAGACCCGACGCCTTGCACTACACCAAACAGAGATCCAAAAGAATCTACAAAAGGCCCGATTGGATGCTAAGATTCGCAAGGGATGGGAAAGACACTTTGCTGAGGGGGATGTTGTGCTATGCTTTGATAACAGATTGGACCACCAAATGGATAAGAAGTTTCTGCCACTGTGGACTGGTCCATACAAAGTCATCAAGGAACGTAGCAATGGGTCTGTACAAGTTCAGGAGCTGCATGAACCATATGGCAAGGAGGTGATCAACAAGCGTTACCTCAAGCCTTTCTTTGTGCGTGATGGACCCAGGCATGGAAATGCTGTGCATTCCTTGCCTGGGGGGGGAACTGTTATGGATAAAATTGTCTAAGGAAAAAGGCATTAATATGTATGTGTGTTTGTATATGTGGCAATAGTATAATAAAATATGGTGTGCATAGGGCCCAAGGTTGAGGTGGCAGGGCATGACCATGTGCCACCCTTCCAAGTAAGAGGACCCATAAGGTGTGTTGTACATAATCCATGATAATAATATTATAAAATGTAAGGTGGCATGGCTCCTCCATGGGCCACCCCTCCACCTAGGCTGCATTTAGTGAGATATGGCTCAAAGTCCATGGGAGAAGCAATATAAAATAGGTGGAGATGGCTATTATATTGAGTTATTCCGTCCATATGGGATAGGCCCATGTGGGGGAGGTATAGAAGGACCAAGAGAGCTAGTTAAATAATGAGGAAAGTAGGATGAGGTGGCAAGATTCCTTGTGCCAACCCTCCACTTGTCCTCCTAGAGGTTTGAACATATTATAAAATTGGAAAGAGACCAAGGGAGTATCATAGACTTGAGATATGGGGCTTGATTTATGTGGAAAATTGAGGCAAAGGGTTGTCGCACACAATTGAGAGTGCGTAACCGCCTAGCCCACATGGGAGACTTTTCCACACACACCATGCATGTGGGAGGATACATTAATGGGGAGAGACCCCCTCTTTTGGCTACAAAAGGAAGGGGCTATTCCTTGATGAGACACGCTCATTCTTGTAAAGCCACCTAGCTAGTATTTTGATATTTCCCTCTCATCCCTTCTTTCAAATAAAGTATGGTTCTCTTCCCTTGATGTCTCCATCTCTACATTCCTCCTCCTATCATGTACATGCTTCTCTTCCCCCTCTCCTTTTTCCCTTGTGTCATAGTCTCTCTCTTGCTTCCCGCCACTTCTAATTCCTTTTTCCCTCCTATGACAGCCGTTTGCCCTCATGATCTCCTTTTCTCTACGGCCCTTGAGCGTCGCCATGTTTAGCCTCTAGCCTCTGGTCTCGATTACTTTTCCAGCTAAAACCACTTGGTGCTGATTACCTTGCATTTTGTTGGTCGATCCACAAGGTCCCAAGTGTTGTTCTTCAATATGGAGCCATACTCCGACTGCATAGCCTCCATCCATCTATCATCACCCCGTGCCTCTTCAAGACACTTGGGTTCATCAGCACGGATCACCTCTATCATCAAAGCGTAGTTGACCAAGTGTTCCTACGCTCTTCTTTGCTCCTCTAATCTCTTAGACCAGCAGTGTTTGGATGGTTCCTCCTCAATGGGTGGAGGTTTTCTGCCGTCCAAAAGCTGCTTTACCCACTTTGGGAATGGCCATTGCCGTTGTGGTTATGCAGGCTCTTCTTCATCTTCTTTATCTTGAATCCTCCCAAGCTCCATTGGGGGAGTTCGGTCTACTCTTGGTGGTGAAACTGGATGGATATCCTGGTCCTAGTTGTCTGGGAAGGAAGCATCCTCCTCCAATTGATGCGGCTGTTCTGAGAAGACCACATCGCGACTTACTATTACCTTCTTGGTAACAGGGTTATAGAGATGGTAACCCTTCGCCTCTTCACTGTAGCCCAAGAAAATACACTTTCGGCTCTTCGGTTCCCATTTGGTCCTGTTAGTATCAGGGACATGCACAAAACAGTCACATCCAAAAACTCTGTAATGTGCACCTGAAGGTTTCTTACCAAAAAAGGATTGCAGTGGAGTCATCCCGTTCACAGCCTTCGTGTAGCTACGATTCAGAATGTAAACTGCTGTGCTACATGCTTCAGCCCAGAAAGTCCTTGGCAAATCTTTCCCTTTCATCATACTCTTGCCCATTTCACAAATGACGGGCATCTTGCGTTCTGCTACTCCATTTTGCTGTGATGTATGTGGCGGGGGTTTCTGCCTCTTGATCCTGTGACTTTTGCAGTAACTTTTGAATTCAGTTGATGTGAACTCTCCACCTCTGTCTAATCTCAATTTCTTCACCTTCCTCCCCGTTTCTTTCTCGACCATTACATGCCATTCTACTGTAGTCGTCGATCAGCGTCATGAAGTAATAGGAACCACCCAAAGCTTCCATCTCCATCTTTCCGCAGAGGTCCGTGTGAACGAGCTCTAGAGGAGCCTTTGCCCTACTGGCCTCTTTAGGAAAGGGCTGTCGATCCTGCTTGCCCATCATGCAAGCTTCACATACATCGGGCAGATCTGTAATTTCTGGTAGGTCTGCAATCATTCCACTTTTATGCATCTCCTTCAAAGAACTAAGGTTTAGATGACCAAACCTCTCATGCCACAGCTTAGTGTTCTTCACATCGGCTCGAGCACTGAAAGCTGACAGTTCATAGATGTTATTGCGTCATGTACCTTTACCAATGACCTTCCCTTGAAGATCCAAGATCTGTGCACCATTCTTATCGAAGTGAACTTTGAGGTCCCGATCCGCCGTGATCGGAGAAATGGACAACAAGTTCCTCTTGATATCTCGCACATAAAGAACATCGGACAACTGTTTTACAACTCCATCTGACTTGAGAGCAATCGTACCTTTTCCTTTTGCTGGACATTTTGCATCATTGCCGAATACTACCAGGATGTCATTCCCTACCGGCTGTAGAGAGGTATACCAATCCTTCCGACTGGACATGTGGCGCGATGCACCACTGTCAATAATCCAAGTTTCATCCGCAGGTACATGAACTGCCTTCGTGCAAGTCTCCTCAATTGCTAAAATAGCTCTACTGGTACTGCATGCGTGCTGTTCCTGGACTCTTTCTTTACTCCGTTCTTCTCATCTGCAATCTTCTTTCGGCACTCATTCTGCTTGTGCCCTGCCTAGTTGCAATAGAAGCACTTGATCTTCTTCTTTCTCTTTTTATCATCAGAAGAAGATGGGTTACCAGAGTCCTTACCCTTACCTTTCTTTGATCCAGCATAGAAAATCGAATCTTCTCCAGTCCTCATCTTTTGATGCATCTCCTCCTCCAGAAGCATTGCACTGAAATCCTCAAAGTTGAGGGGCAGATTTTTGTTCTACGTATTCTACTAGATTCTCGCTGGTGATGGTGATGCCAATCGCAGTCATTTGGTCGCACAGATTCTTCACCCTGGTGATGAACTCTACCGGTTTGATAATTTCTCGTTCGCAAGTTGAGTCTCCAGATTCTGAATCCGCGTCTGATTCATGGTCTCGTACTGATTTTTCAAGACTGTCCATGCCTCCTCCGCTCTGGTGACATGTTGAATTAATGCCATGACGGAATCACTTACACTGCAGACAATAGAACACAGCACATCTGCATTTCTTCTGGTCCATGTGAGAATCTCATCCACAATTGGTACTATCTGTTGTCCTACATTGGCTAGATCCGGTCTCGCAACCGGCTTCACGTCCACCCCAGCAGAAGTATCCCAAAGCTCATATGCGCTTAGGATGGCCTTCATCTTGAACTTCCAGAGTGGATAGTTAGAGCCGTCCAAACTTTCACTTTTGCCAAACGGTGGGATTCGCAGTCTTGCAGGTTGGGCCATCTCTCACAATCTCCTCGCAAACAGAAACACACTACCGAATCTTCTTGCTAAAGCCCAAGCTCTGATACCATGTAAGAAAACAATACAACGTCTGTGTACCTTAGTTTCAAAGTTTCACTATCATAGCCATAGTTCTCCTAGCTACCAAACTACCATGGATTCTGCTAGGTCTACCTTCCATGATTTTGTCTCCCATACTCCATTAATTGATAGAGAGGAGGAGTTATTTCCAGTCTTTGATAAGAGCATAGATGTCCTAGGCACCTACTTGGGAGCCCGAGATGATTTTGAAGACCTCATTAAACACATGCAAGACTACATCGTGAGTTTTGCATATCAACTTGATAAGTCTACAAAAAGATGAGTCCCAATTGATTATTTGAAGTACTTGTTCAATCAAGAACCCAGTTTCGTGAAGCATTTAGATCGCTTTCAAGCCCACCAACTCACACCCCTAGGGTTTAGGGAGGTGGACACTGATGACCTCCCAGCATGTGGAGTCGTCGAAAACATAGGAAATAGGTTCCTATCCTCAGAAATGACCTTTATTTTCCTTCTCTAGGAGGGACAAATGGAAGAGGAGGCCTCTGACCTCAAGCCCTGACCCTGCCCCTGCCCCTGCCCTTTATGATTCTCTTATTTCTGTAGATGAGCCCAACATCTACAATGAAGAGCCCATAGATGAAGAAGCTGAGGAGTAGGAAGCTGCATTGGCCCTAGAAGTGCTCCAACGACCTCTTGAACCCCATTCTACTTCTCAAATTCCATCCACCTCGAGCACCACCTCTATTGATCCCACAACAATGATATGGTTTCTTGCTCCCCTTCTTGTTGATGGAGAACAATGCATCTGTCTCCATGACATAGAGGTTATGTTTGGTCTTTGGGAGGATGAAGCTCTTGGTGTCTTGTGTGGATACGAGGTGGACACAACTATGCAAGAACCTGGGTTTTTGGGAGCAGATGATTCAATAGAAGAGGTTCTTGCTTTAACACTGGCCCAAATCAAAGATGTAGAGACATCAATCTAATCCGACCAAACCTAATGTTCCAAAAGAAGCCTCCACATCTCACTCCAGACAGCAGGAGGCCTTTGGATCCATCCTCATTGACAAAGAGGAAGGGATTGAGCATGATGACTCCATAGTGGTAAGAAACTATGAGCTTTGAATTTCTTCTCTCTTGGTATACTTTTGCTTTAATGGAATTCTAATGTAATATTGGATTGTTGTAGGAGGCATCTGAGGTCAACCTATTCTCATCTCAGCAACGCCTTGTTCGCAGTAGCTTCGGCCGAGATCACTCACTGGCACATTACCTTGACCAAGCAAAAGGGTGCTTTGTGGGGTTATCCACAAAAAATTTTCTCCACATGGCACTGATGACCTCCTGAAGTGTAAGGCCTTGTCATGAGTGATTGGTCATGCTGACATCAATCGCAATGCTGACAAGGTCATTTTGGTGAACCGCATGGCTACCTTCAATGCCTTTAATACCAATTTTCAAGGTATGGCATTGACGGCAGCAGCCATGTCCCTGGCCAGCAAATGACAATAGCATTGACTCTCTATCAACTAGGTTAGAGCTAGGAGTGTATCTGGGAATTCAAAGCCCGATGTTCTCAGTGTTTTAGAGAAGAGAGAAAGGCTCTGAAGCCTTAATGTATAGAAATTTTATTTTATATGAATACAGATATACTTTTTATACAGTGCCTCATTTTGTGTTCATTGATGGGAGAGTGAGGGGGTTCATATAGGCTGAGAACTCCCTTGGTACACCGATGGGGCCTGTTGAGATAACCGACTACAACAGTCTATTCTGCCGACCAGATCTGCCCTAATCCTAGTCTGTGAAATTTGACTAGTTGCTGCAAACTTCCACGACTACTGCCAGGGCCTATAAATAGGCCTTGGTAGTGGCTAATCCTTTCTGTCTGACTGTCCAATTGCCACACAGACAGCTTCTGTCCATCGTGTCAGTTCCTGGGTGTTCCCTTGATGCAACTACTGCTCCAAAACTGATCAGGCTACTTGCAAACCTATGCTCCAGGTAACCTCTACTCCACTACAGTCAAAGTTGATCCATTTGAATGCTCTAACTGGCAAACCATCTCAATATATGTGCATACCAAGCCATGCTAATCCAGTTGTCTGCTCACCATCTTAAAAATGGCATTGATTTGGAGTGGCATCATGGCAAACTTTGCTTGTACTATCTGATGAGGAGTTTAGGGCTTGCTCTAAATCATATGGGACCCCATAATCACCTGTAGCCTCTCCCATCTCCTCCACTCATTCACCAAGAGATCACTTTCCCAAAAGGGTGTTGCATACATGGTCTTCGGCTACACTAGGATATTAAACAATGACCCCTTTGTCAAGGGATCCTGGTAGTGTGCCTAAAAGCCCTATCACTCGGGTCCAGCCAAAGCTCCCTGATTCTCGTAAGCCATGCCCTGGCTGCATTAAAGTCGCCTAGGAGGAGGGTCTCCCCTTGCTTGGAGAACTCCAAGATGTCTTTGTGTATCATCTCATATGGGTTGTAGCGCTCCGCGGTGATCCCATGCACACATAACAATGTATACAGCAGGGGAAAGTAGCATACTGCAATGAAGATCGGATGTATGGTCACATCAGGTGTCTAAACTCATATCTACGTGTTGTGCATGATCCTCCTCCTGCATCATAGATATGAGCAATCTCAAGTGTGATCTGAAAAGAATTGCTACACCCCCAGAACCTTGTACCCCACTCTCTGTATCCAATCCCTAGGGTAGCCCTCTCTTAGGGCTTTCATGTGTCTCAATATAAAAGTGACATCACTATCAAAGTAGGTCTCTAAGAACCCCTTTGGATCTCATAGAATACTGTTGCAATCCCACATAGCCATGTGCAATCTATCTTGTACCCCTACCCCACAAGCTTGACACTGTCATACACTGTTTTTATCCCTTTCACCTATTCCTCCTTTTTCTCACATAATCACCTTTTGCCTCTACATGCAGCCCATGTCTCTTCCTATCTTATTTCCATTACGTGAATAATTCCCTCCCTTCTGTGCTCTTGCTGCAAGAGTATGAGGTCATCGTTGAGGTACGTCCTCGTCCCCTTCAATGTTGCCAGCATTCCCATGAAGGTTGATCTGTCCGCTGCAATTCTGATCACCATTGGCCTTGCTGGTGCATCAGCCTTACCTACTCTCCAAGCTGCCTCAAAACTCAGATTTATGCCCATTTTGTTAACCAAAGCTTCAACAGTCAAAGTGTGTACAGAGTCTATTTGGTTGCTACAAAAGGGTTGATTGTTTGGTTCCTCAGGCGATTTTCAAGAGGTATGTCAACAAAGAAAGGTTCTTGTGGTGGACGTTCGGTAGGTGCTTCAAAGATTCCGATGGAGGCAATGGGACCAGTGGAGGTGCTTTGGCACCTACAGTCACTGTTCATACGACAATTCCCAAATTTTGGAGAGACCGGGAAGTTTGGACGGGACATTATTTTATATGGAAGGTAAAGACCCGGAGCCATTTCGTGGCCACGAGGCTATGGAAGATCACAACAAGAGTGGATCCAATGCCCGTAGACATTAATGATGTGATGGGTAATGTTATCCTTGGTGTAGATCCATATGAGCTTGAAGCATGGGAGGACAAGGATGACAGCAGATGTGGTGATCCTCACATCCAGATGGTGGACACTTCCATAGAAGCATGGATCACTCTGAAGGACTTATACAAGATGGACAATACATCCGGATCTTAGCTTTGAATCATCAATGTTCAATATAAGCTTGGATGAAGGAGATACAATCCATGACCATCTCACTAAGGTGAAGGTGGTGAGAGATCAGCTAGCCTCAATTGGTCGGTAGGTGGACTCAAGCCACTTGGCCTTGCTGGTACTTGGATGCTACCATGGGCCTTCAAGGGCTTCGTTATGACTATAACAGCAAGAGAGAGGGACATGCTGCACTTTATGGAGTTTTTGGAGTTCGTTATTATATATATCCAAAAACCATCCTCTTCCAGAACTAGCTCCATCATAAACTGACACCTCTCAAACCTTTCTCTTTCCCTTGCTAGCCATTCTTGCAATGTTCTGTTAACAAAAGAATCAAGGACACAATGAAATGTATAATAGAAAATCATAACTGTAGTAGGAAATATTACAACCACAATGCAACTTCTATTAACAAAATAACCAAGGCGAAGCAACTTATATATGCAGTATGAAAAATTATTATTCTACTACTATTCTAGGAGGGGTATTCCAGTGATCATAGGAGAGTGGTGTTCGATTCCAATCCACATGTGAGTCTGATGATCTCAATGTCATTATGTAGGTGCCACCATGAGCTTGGCATCACTGCCATTGTCCACTAATGGTAGTCTAAACAAACTAAACCTATAGATTGACATTCCAAGGCCTAATAAGAGATTGACACAATTCCATATGATCTCTACACAGTGGAGACAGTGATCACTACATAGAAGAATGCACATGTGAGTTTAGGCTTCTCAATGCCATTTCTTAGGGCCAACATGAGTTTGGCATCACTGCCATTCTTCGCTAGTGGTAATCTAGACAAACTAAACCTATAGATTGACATTCCACTTATAATTTTATTGGCTGGAGTAGGATAATGGCAAAAGTGCCAATGCACAAGTGAGTTTAGGATTTCTTGTGCATGTTTTCAGGTCATGGTATGAGATTGGCACCACTGCCATTCTCCACTGGTGGCATTCTCCACAGAGATTGACACAATTCTATATGATCTCTGCATAGCGGACACAATGATCACTACATAGAAGAATGCACATTACCACTAGCGGAGAATGGCAATAGGATAATGGCAAAAGTGCCAATGCACATGTGAGTTTAGGATTCCTTGTGCATGTTTTCAGGTCATCACTACATAGAAGAATGCACATGTGAGTTTAGGCTTCCCAATGCCATTTCTTAGGGCCTAATAAGAGATTGGCACCACTGCCATTCTCCACTTGTACAAATGGTTACCCTACTATTCTAAGTTTAGGCTTCACAGTGCCATTTTCTAGGGCCTAATAAGAGATTGGCACCACTGCCATTCTCCGCTTGTACAAATGTTTACCATAATATTCTAGGAGGGGTACTCCAAGGATCATAGGATAATGGTGCCCGATTCCAATCCACATGTGAGTTTGAGGATCTCAGTGTCATTATGTAGTTGCGTGCATGAGATTGGCATCACTTCAATTCTCCACTAGTGGTAGTCTAGATAAACTAAACTTGTAGATTTACATTCCACAAATTTTATTGGCTGTAGTAGTATAATGGCAAAAGTTCCAATGCACATGTGAGTTCAGGATTCCTTGTGCCATTTTTAAGGTCTTGGTATGAGATTGGCACCACTGCCATTCTCCACTGGTGGCATTCTCCACAGAGATTGACACAATTCCATATGATATCTACACAGCAAAGACAGTGATCACTACGTAGAAGAATGCACATGTGAGTTTGATGGTCTCAGTGTCATTATGTATTTGCCAGCATGAGATTGGCATCACTGCCATTCTCCACTAGTGGTAATCTAGACAAACTAAACCTATAGATTGACATTCCACTATATTTATTGGCTGTAGTAGGATAATGGCATAATTTTCAATGCACATGTGAGTTTGATGATCTCATTGTCATTATGTACTTGCCAGCATGAGAGTGGCATCACTGCCATTCTCAACTAGTGGTAGTGCCAATGCACATGTGAGTTTAGGATTCGCATTTGAGTTTAGGCTTCTCAATGCCATTTCTTAGGGCCTAATAAGAGATTGGCACCACTGCCATTCTCCACTTGTACAAATGTTCACCCTACTATTCTAGGAGGGGTATTCCAGTGATCATAGGAGAGTAGTGTCCGATTCCAATCCACATGTGAGTTTGATGATCTCAGAGATTGACACAATTCCCCTTCTTCTGCATGTGAGTTTAGGATTCCATATGATCTCTACACAGCGGAGACAGTGATCACTACATAGAAGAATGCACATGTGAGTTTAGGATTCCTTGTGCATGTTTTCAGGTCATGGTGTTAGATTGGCACCACTGCCATTCTCCACTGGTGGCATTCTCCATAGAGATTGACACAATTCCATATGATCTCTCACATGTGAGTTTAGGCTTCTCAATGCCATTTCTTAGGGCCTAATAAGAGATTGGCACCACTTGTACAAATGTTTACTCCACTGGTGGCATTCTCCATAGAGATTGACACAATTCCATATGATCTCTACACAGCGGAGACAGTGATCACTACATAGAGGAATGCACATGTGAGTTTAGGCTTCTCAATGCCATTTCTTAGGGCCTAACAAGAGATTGGCACCACTACCATTCTCAACTTGTAGAAATGTTCACCCTACTATTCTAGGAGGGGTATTCCAGTGATCATAGGAGAGTGGTGTCCGATTCCAATCCACATGTGAGTTTGATGATCTCAGAGATTGACACAATTCGCCTTCTTTTGCATGTGAGTTTAGGATCCCATATGATCTCTACATACTGGAGACAGTGATCACCACATAAAAGAATGCACATGTGAGTTTAGGATTCCTTGTGCATGTTTTCAGATCATGGTATGAGATTGGCACCACTGCCATTCTCCACCAGTGGCATTCTCCACAGAGATTGACACATGAACATAGAGCATTCAAAAGGCGAGCATTGCTTCTAGGAATCCCATTGGTAGCAAGGTCTCCAAGGTCATGCATATCCATCCTCTCGAGGTTGTGCAAACAAATTGAGAGCGATCCAATCGTCAGGTTGGGATCAGCAGATGGCCACAAACCATTAACGGTGAAGTGTCCATAATGACCATTTCCATGCCCATGGGTAATCATTCCAATGAGTGAAACCTGTGATTGCCATGCAGAATCGGTGTCCTTGGACCTCACCCGCAGTCTTGGAATTTTGCCGTCTTTTTTTGGTCCATCTTATCATGGATTATGCAAACATACTTTTTTGGATCCATCTCGGAGTACCTACGCCATGCATAGTATAAGTTTCTACAACTTTGTTGCTGTATCATATGCATCTTTCTCTCTTCCATCAGCGAATTGTGTTCATCTTGAACTTTTATGGCTGCCAATTGAGCCTTGATCCGGCTACACAAGCTACATTTAGAGAATTCACTTGTCTTAGCAAGGGCTACATTTTTTAAGTCTGATTTCCAAATCCTGCCAAATGTGGATGTGGATAGGCTCTGATAACCACGTTGATTAAGTGAAGTGTTGACCTCATGTAGGACGTCTATCTTCTTATACACTTCAGGTATCACTTGCTGTGTCTCTCTAGAACCATCTTGCATGGTTCTACTCTTGTGAGGCATATGCTCTGTGCTATTATCCACAAAGTGTTGAATGAGAGCCCTTCCCATACCTATGTGCTCCCTGCTCCTCCTCATAATCCCTGAATTGCCATGCACATATCGCTGCACATCACTCTCAAATTGCTCCCTATATCGATAAAATGATGTCCTTGGAATTCCATGCATCTCATACCATGCTCTACAATAGACATCCCGACCGTTTATCCTGAAGTTGTAGCATATCCTCCTTGTGTAGTCATGATGCCAAGCCGTTGACAACACATCGTATATAAAGTTTGTACGAGACTCCAAGGAGCTGCCCCAAAAGTTCTTCCTTAGATTCATTAAGAGATCTCGCTCTGCATGTTGGCAACACCTACTCCTACAACAATCGATGGAAGAAACCATGTCAATAATATAAATTAATCATAATTACACTAACACATCATGATTATCGATACACTAATCCTACTGCTTAGAATACCTGTAAGACCTTGTGCCAATCATGGGACCTGAGCCCACTAAGCTTATTGTCCTTTGAAAATTCTCCTTTCAAGCAACTCATGTACCCTATCAGTGTTCGAAAAGAGGTAATGTCCACCTTGACCGCTGCCTTTTATCTCTTGGAGAGGATCCATGTTGCTTTCGAGAGGACAACTTTACGAGCATGCCATTGGGGCCACAAACGAAGCATCCTATTCATAGCATGCAAGTCTTCTCGTACTTCTCTCAAGTCTTTGGAACCAACCAAGTGTGCCCCAATAGTAGCCCCCACATTCTTGAAGATATGCATGGGATCCAAGGGATGATTGATTTGTAACTGACCCCAATAAGGAAGCTCGTCAAAGATGGATAGCCTCTTCATACCATGAGGGGGATCCTCTCCATTCACCCTCTAAGCCTGGAATCCAGTCGTGAACTTGCCTTTAAATATGGTGGTGGTGGATCAAGCTAGCCTCCACGCACGAGACGGTGTCTAGGGGA
This sequence comes from Dipteris shenzhenensis, assembly GCF_047967505.1. Classification (NCBI taxonomy): domain Eukaryota; kingdom Viridiplantae; phylum Streptophyta; class Polypodiopsida; order Gleicheniales; family Dipteridaceae; genus Dipteris; species Dipteris shenzhenensis. Next base: position 21,528,721 of record NC_141627.1, read on the forward strand.
AGGTATCGAGCATGATCTTCATAAACATTTTTCCTCATATTTTTGGAGTATCGTGCAAGAAGTTTCAAACACGGTCCACAAACAGGACAAGCATGGTACCCACTTGTAACAAGTCCTGCATGCATGCATTAATGTGTTAGTATAAGACATGCACACAAAAGAGAGTCATAAAAGCATAATCCTATATTATACATGTAAAGACACAACCACGTACCTGTGCACTCTCCATATCTTGGGAAGCCAGTCATGGTCTACATCAAGATTCCCCTGACCAAAATGTCATTGGTATGTCTAGGAGCTCTAGAAATATCAAACACCCGCACTCCTCTCCATAAGATCTATAACTCCTCTATCAAAGGTGCCATGTACACGTCCATATTTTTGGCCTTGTACCTCCCTGGCACAAGAAGTACAAGCATGAGGTGTCCCTTCTTTATTGTTAGCCATGGTGGGATATTGTAATTCACCAAGACTATGGGCCATGTCGACCAAGATGTCGAGCATAACCCGAAAGGGTTCACGCCATCCATGACGAGCCCAAGATGTAAGTTGCGTGGCTCCCTCGCAAAGTCCGAGCACTAATTGTCTATGTGCTTCCAAGCTGCACAATCTACAGGAATCCTCAATGTGTCATCAATGGGCCAATGAGATGCATGCCAAGTCATCAACTCTACTATGAATTTGCATATGAACATGTGTTGTATTCTAGCAATGATGGAAAAGTGTCTCAAGACCTTTACCATCCTCCCAATTACAGTGAAAGGGTGCTTACAAGAAGATGTTAGAAAAGCTATATTCAAGATCAGTGGTATTGTAAGGTATGCTTGCTATCAAATCACATTGATTGCATTTTCTTCAATTTAAGGTGAATAATCTATAGACTGATTATGAATATATCTTACATGGGCATGTGAAATAGGTGGATATCTCAAAAAGAGTCTCCATATCGATCATCGAGAAAGCTAGGGTGGATGAGGTGGCCATTGCAGGTACCATTCATAGTCGGTGGATGTTTTTTATTGAGCGGTTTATCAAAACTTTGAAGGGATTTGTAAGGCAAAGAGCAAGACCAGAAGCAAGCATGGTAGAGGGATGGCTTGTGCAAGAGTCATTAGTATATATCATGGAGTTTCTTGCATCCATGGATCTCAATATGCCACAGGCTTGGCATAACAAGGATAATGATCACATCATTGGCAAGGTTCCCCAATGAAAAGGGATTGAAAGAAAGCTTAGCGAAGAGCAAATGGAGAAATTCAATAAGTTTTGTATCCTCAGTAGCAAAGAGATGTAGAAGTGGATACAGAGATATGAAGCGGCCAAATCAGAAAGAATAAATGCAAGGAGGAGATTTAGAGTAATGTACAGGCGATCGCAACCATATCCACAGGATCTCACCCTTCTCCCCACTCACATGTCACTTGATTAGCTACAACTAGCTCTACAAAAAGCCAAACGTGATGGAGAGACAATAAATGAGCACGAGCGAGAGTTATCATCTAGATGTATGATGCATATAAGTTTCTTACCTCTTGACATAATTAAGTAATTATTTGTGGCAATCTACGCTATAAAATAGATGCATCCTCATTGTTTTAATTATGCTCTTTTGTAGTACAAAAAGTACAATGCATTATGGTCATATGGATGACATTTTTGCATGGAACGCATCAATTCAAAGAGAGTCACGTATGATTGTGGAGTCATCACTAACTTTACACAAGATAGCCGAGCAAGTGCTTCGGATACCAATCTTCTCTTTGTGGGACCATACGTGAAATCTATGAAATTGATTTAAGACAATTTAGTATTTTCATTCTTGATGTACAATGGCTTAGAACTATTTACAACGGTCCCCATGTGACAAGATAGTAGTGGTTTCTTTGCAATAGACTCCACCAAACTTTGGACCGATGAAAGTGATACTTTTGTTCTTCCCGAGCATTGTGAGCAGGTGCATACTAATGATTTAATTAATCCAAGATTTTTGTTTTTAAAGATCCATTGGTACATGTACTTAACATAATTTCATATAAATAATTGATGGCATTTGGCATCCATCTTCAAATAGGTGGTTTTTCATACGGATTGTTTTGGATGGTGGTACGTGATCCAAGTTGCACCATGAAGTAAACAAATTTTTAAAGATAGAGATGTGGATATGGAGATGCCACTACCAATGCCGGATCTAACTGATCCAGATGGATCTATCGAAGAAGATGAAGATCACAATATGAGCCAAGAGGAAGATGCGCATAATGACATCGTACGAAAGGAAGATGGAGATCATGATATTGAGGAAGAAGATGACGATCATCAAGAATCGCCCGACTTTATTGAAGAAGATGATCAAGTCTTAGGTGAATGTACGATGCCAGAGTACGATGATGATATAGCATATCAACTCAGCATAGAGCTCGAGATAGACCTGTTTGGCATACTAGGCTTGGCTCAGGATGAAGCCGTTGATGTAAATGCTCTTCATTGATTTTTTTCATCTCAAACTTGGACACGAATATATGAGCTTCAAACTTGATGTACATGCTCTTGTACTTTTATTCTTTCAAAGGATCAAACATGTATGAAAATGAAAAAAATTGTCATTGGGGAAAACTATCTTTAAAGGTCGGTATGGGAAAATCACTCTGTAAAACATCGCTATAGGAAACTGTCTTAGAGTCGCTATACAACAACCTTAACAAGTCTAACAAGTGTTGCTATTTAGTGACTCTATATAAACGTTTCTATATAGTGATGTTTATATAGAGTTGCTATATAGTGACACTTTTCTAAACCCCCTTTGCTTACCGACGATTAGCGCACCATGTCTGCTAAACATCAGCGCTTAAACATCCGAATAAGGCCCATGTGTAGTAGTGGAATTGCAATCAGCATGGTGGTTTTTTAAGGATCGCAACTAGCATGGTGGTAGTACATGATATGTGGTCTCACAATTTTCCTTTATACAAGCTATTTTAGGATTAACTAGGACAATGGTAGTATAGGATAAGTGGTCACTAGCATGGTGGCTGGTTGCACAAGATATATGGGCCCTTGAGGGGTCCCCTTTAGGGGCAAGGGCCATATCGGCATGCCATATATGTCTAGTGACATATCAATATGGCCCTTGCCCCTAAAGGATACCCATCAAGGTCATATTAACCGATGACAATTGCATTTATAGAAGCTATTTTAGGATAACAAACAGAGTGGTGGTTGGTTTCAGAGGATAAATCATCTAGGATGAACTACCACCAATTGTCACCGGTGGTGTGGTGGTTTGACACGATAAGTCATGTAGGATGAACTGCCACCAGTGTGGTTTCCTTTGATTATTACAAGATGAATGACATACAATTCATTCGTCTAGGATTTGTGGTCACCAACGTTGTGGTTGAATAATCTAAGTGGCATACATTTTCCCTCATTTGGGATTTCTAAAACTAATGCAGAATTATTTGGGATTTATTGTTTGGGAGTTACTAAAGCACGGTGTGTTTGAGACTGTAAATACATTTTCATTTTTCTAGGATGATTGGAATACATTTTCCTTGGTGTGACTACACCCATGCGATGAGAATACATTTTCTTATACTGTCTTAGTCCTCCACTACCCCAAGACACCCCATGATGTGCTCATGCATTTCTAAGTCCATTTTGAAGACACTCTTGTCCTTGTTTCATTTAGGTATAGCTTGCAACTGGAACTTAATAGCTCTTACAAGATGAGATTACACAAATCTTCATAAACTCTTATGTAAGAGAATGTAATTGTGGCCTCTCTTGGATTTTTTTTGTACCAGATAGCTCCAACTACTAAATCTCACTTCTCATAGCTTGTTCCCCAATGATCCTTAAATGCTTCCTCAACCTTGTGCTTGGGTTTGGTACACTATAACGCAATGCATGGGTCATCTTCCTTGTTCTCCCTAGAGTCAGCACAACGACAACTACAAAGTTATCCCCCTCTTTTAGATGCATTGTATCAAGCATGTGTACAATGTGCTCATCCGACTGCTTGTGTCTCATCTACTTTTTGCATATGTCCTTCTTCTTTGGAGAAACTCTCATATTCTCATGCCAGAATGTTGTCGCTCTATCAATGACTGCCACACTTAGGCTTTCTCTCCTTTTCTTGTGTTTTGTTGAAGCCCACAAACTTCTTGGGTCATGATAATCATGCATTGCTTTTGCTCTGCATCGAACCACTGAGCCATGTTGGTCCTTCAAATTGACAACATCTTTGACATTATGTATCCAAGCCAGTTCTCCTATGTCTCAGAGGATACAACATAGCTAATGTTGCCCTCTTTGCAGCTAGTTGATTTAAGGTGTGTACCCATTTTCTTTTTTGAAGGCCATTTCTCATGTTAGAGAGCATTGTCTCTTGGGTCTGCATCTGTCAAGGTGTTGGTAGGCTTGTTAGTATTTACAAATCTTAGGGTGCAAACTAAAGCTTGTGAACACTTGAGATTGGCATTCACTTGAATAGTCTGGTGTTGTTGCCTCAAATACTCCCATCAATTGTGAGACTACAGCTCGTGTTCTTTTCTCCGATGGCAATGATCGAATGCGTGCATCTACAACCACTTCTTGCTACTGCTCTACAAGGAGTCTTCTTTCTTTTTGTTGTTTCTCCCCTAACAAATGTTGCAAAAGTGTCCTCCATTGCTGTTTCAATACTATTCCATTTCTTTTCTCACCCCACAATCTATTCCTTGTTCCTTGACCAAGATTTTCAGTTTTCCTATCTTGCAGCCTCTGTCTTCTTCTCTTGCAAGCCATGCCAAATTACATCTTATATTGATGCCATGGCAGTGATCAATGAACTGCCACTAGAACAGAGACCAGCTAGCTTATGAGGGGAGAAATAGAAAACAAATCACCCAAGTACAGAATATAATGCCAAACCAAAAGAATGAGGTCACATCAAACTGGCTCTACATGGTGCATGTTACAGGACAACAAGAGGAGGATGTATGTTAATATTCAAAGATTTTTAGGATGGGAGGTGTAAACATTCAAAGATTTGTAGGACAGGAGGTGTAAACATTCAAAAGAGCATATATTATCAGACTTAAGTCAAAAAAGGGCATGTTATCAGACTTAATGCTATATATTATCAAATGTGATGGCCTCTAACATGCTTATGAGACATATAGCAAGGAATTGCATGGAAAAAGAACCAATACAAACTTGTAAATAGTGTTGGATTTATTAAAATACCTTTCCACATGTACAAATTGCATATTTTCATATTCTTCCATTGTACGGTGAATCTAGATACCAATATTACCAACTATTGATGTTTTATTAGTCTCACTTGTTGGATTCCATTTTTCCAATTGGTTTGGGTTTCTAACAAATCAAAGAAAAAGTTATCCAGCATGCCCTTCAAATGGGTGTGCATAATTTTGGTAGAACATTGGAGGCCCCTTAAACCACATCTAATGTTCTCAATTAGGTGTGTCCTAAGCTCACATAGTACATTTGAAAGATTACTTGGTTAGATATATGTGTAGAACAAAATCTTGACATTTTTGAAGGAATTATTATATCCTATACTCTGTAGGATGCATGCTTCACATGCAACATAGCCCTATAATGATTTGGAATCATTATGCCATATTTATTTATTTTCATGTTAAATTTTGAGATGTGTATTATGACTTGAAGACCAAGTTTTGAACCATGGATAAGTTATGGGTATACAAAAAATGCAATGAACCTTACCAAAAATGGCTACACCCAAGCAAACATGATGCCTCTTTTCCTTTTTTGTCTCCCTTTTCCTTCTCTTTCCCTTTTCCTTTTTTCCCTCTCCTTTTTTTTCCCCTTATCCTTCCCCTTGTCTTCTCATTCTCCCTTCAATGAGGTAATCTCAAGATCGGTCGGCCTCTTGTTGCCCTCGCTCTTGAAACCACCCAAGGCCTTTGGCCAAGGATTGTGGAGTATAGGACCACCCCAAGACCACACTCCCAGGACATTGGATATGCCTCTTAGTCTGACAAGAAGACCAATAGCACAAGGCTCGAAGCACTACAGACTAGCTGAACACCTTCCTTTTAACCCCGATCTTTTGTATTGGTTTCTAGGGGAACCCATGGTATTTTCCATCCCACTCAATCTTGTGTTTGGTTTTTCACCTCCCATGTTTGTTTTCCCTATACCCCTTAATACTTCATAATTTTCCATTTTATTCAAATTGGACTAAATGTCTGTTATCATTTCCTCTTTTTTATGTGCCATGTTCTACCTTTATCCCTTAATTGAATTCTTTGACCCTATTGGTCTCTAATGGACATTACATAGTTTAGGAGCTCCTCACACAATCTTTCCTCCCCCTCTACAAGCATAGTGTGAGAGCCCCTCCTCCCCTGATCTTGAAATCGTGACATATGGGAGCTCCTCTCTCACTCTTCAAAAGCCCAATGTAGATTCTCTCCAAAACTTCACCAAGTTGGTACGAGAGGTGAACATGAAGGACATGTAACTAGTCTGATGTATCTCATTACAATGTTTAGTTTGCTCCATGTAAGGATAGTCCAAATTACAACATCTAAAATATCATGCACATCTACTTATTTGTACTATTCCATTGAAAGAGTCATGCGTGCTTGTGGTGTAAAGTGTCCAAACATGGCCATCAGACTTTTGAACCATGCCAACCATTGGAGATCCCCGAGGAGAAGGTACGAGCTCAAATACAACATAAACAATGTACATTGTTGGCAACTCCAACACGTCAAAAGATTACCATCAATGAAAGCATGATTGAAAATGCTCTATGAATTTTTGGAGGGAGCTTGCAAGCCCACTTTTTTGAGAAGTAGAGCAAGAGATAGGATATTCTAGATGTATACCCAATGCTCATATTAGTAAAGATGGTGGAGTCAAGATTTTGAGCTTGCCAACAGACCTCCAAGATGTGTTGTTGAAGACCATTCACTTCTTTCCTGATACGAGAGGAACCCACAAGTTCCGACACATTCAAGCAGCAGTAGAGGCACTGAAAGGACGTAATGTATCTTTCTAAAGGGCGATCTCTGAAAGCTTCTAATTGTACCAAGCATTGAGTATAGGCATCTTCTTGTCCTTCTATTCTTGCAATGGTAGTTCAAAGACTATGTATGTCCAATTCAATGAGCAAAATGGCTTCTATCGCATATACTATTTGGAATGGTGTAAACCCGATAGCTAGCTTGTGTGTGGCTCTATAAGCCCATAAAACTTCTATCAAGTGCCTATCCCAATGCCTTTTCTTAGTGTCTACAAGCTTTCCATTGAATCACACAACAACCCATTTGTGTTTTTAGCCAAGCCATTACATTGGGTAGAGTATGCCATGGACATGCTATGATTTATATTTAGCTTATGAACCACATCTTCAATTAGTTCATTTATAAAAGAGCTTCCTCCATCAGTGAGCATTTCCAAAGGACAACCAAAGTGTGAACAAATTTGGTCAAAGAGGTTTCCCATAACGAATCCCCACATCCTACAAATCCATTCATCTTGTAATAATAGAAGCAAACCACCATGCTGGTGGTCATATCCTAGTGCAAACCAACCATCGCACTGGTGATAACTTATCCTGCACTACTATCGTGCTCTCCGTACACTACTGCCATGCTATCCTAAAACTTATTGCACACTGCTATACTAAAATAGTGTCCTTTAGACTGGTTATTGTTTCGATAACCGTCATATTTCATCCCATTCTTGCTTTTAGTATATCCCAACAACCACCATGCTGGTTAACCATAATGAATCCATTTATCTTGTAATAATAAAAGTAAACCCCAGTGCTAGTGGCTATTCATATCCTAGGCCAACCACCATGCTAGCGATATCTTATTCTGCACTAATCCCTACACTACTACCATGCTATCCCTACACTACTGCTATGCTATCCTAAAAAAATTTGCACAGTGCTAGTGCCCTTTAGACTGGTTATAGTTAACCATCAGATTTCAACCACCGAGCTACTTAAAACATTTAAGTACTAACATGGAAGCAGGTCGATATAAAATCAGGTATTACGAGCACCATGAGAATATCCACAAGTTCAAGAAATGTCTGCAAGATTTTTATTATTTTAAAACACAATGACATTTTGCTTTTTCAAGGAACTTCCAGACTCCCAACTATCTTATCAACCTCTCTATAGCAAGCCTCTTCAGGCCAGTCCACTGCACAATGGTAGACCTCTTCACACACTCGTATTACACACTGCTTGCCATTGTACTCTATAAATATTCGCATCTCTATCATGTCCTGCCAAAAGAAACCTACATCATGAGCTCGACAAGTACCTTAAAGGAGTAGGAAATTAATATTCACCGTCTGTGCTAACTCCAAGTAATACACCCACCACCAAAGAATGTCCTCCTTGCATCTATTTCCCTCCTTCTCTAGGTTGTTTCTACGAGGATGCCATCCAACGTCGTTTTCAAATAGAAAAAAAGCATTCCGAAGTCTTTTGGGTATGCCATATATTCGCAGTAGGTCGATTGGAGTATAGAATTTGGATTGGTGTATAAAGTTTTGGGACTAGATTTTGTAATGGGCTCTTAGTTGTGTCTGCACCGCACTTAAATAGGAAGAGATTTCATTGAGCCCGACCTTCTCATTCTTCAGTCTCATGTTAGTTGTCTAATCTAAATCTTTCATCTCACATTAGTTGTCTAATCGAAATCTTTCGTCTCACATTAGTTCACTAATCGAAATCTTTCAGTCTCACATTAGTGATCTAATCAAATTCTTTCGTCTCACATTACTTGTCAAATCAAAATCTTTTGTCTCATTTTTATCACCACGCTGGCATGGATCAAAGAACACTATCTAATCACATAGCTAAGAAAACATTGCCCAAGTAAACTCTGGAGAAGATTAACAATTCAATAGATTACACACAGATTACATAGATTACAATCTCAAAGACTCCTTTACTTCATATTACATCTCAAGGATTCCCTATTGAGCTCCTTGATTGCAAGCTTGGCCCTCCTTGCTCCTTTCTAGAATGGGGCTAGTTCCTTCCTGCAGGGGCCCGGCCCTTCCCTTCATGCTACTTCCTCTTTCCTTGATTTGAGCTTCCTGGTTGTAGGCTGGGCCCTTCTTGCTCCTTTCCTGAAGGGGGTTGGTTCCTCCCTTCAGTCAAGTTTGGTCTTGTCCTTCTTCAGTTTGAGCTCTTTGCCTTTAAGATCTTTTGCCCAAATGGCAAATTGAGCTGCAGCATCTACTTTCTCATCGTAGATAGCTGTAGTAGTAGGCAGGCACATTTGATCTGTCCATGACTTGGGCAATGGCAAATGGCATTCTTTACATAGCGATTTTGTATGCACAAACACTCCAAAGCAAAAAAACATGCACAACGTGGTAGCATGTAGGCCATCGGATACAGCAGTCATCTATGATGGTGGTATGGTAGACCATGCATTTCAGATGCTGCTGCATAGTAAGATAGGCATCCAATCTAACTATTGTGGCCATCAATACCATAGTCTTGCTTTATACATGACGAAGTTGCTTCTTGATTCCTTCCAGCTCCCTCATCCTAAAGCTGTGGATGTTCTCCTTCATCTTTTGAACTTTTTTCTCACTCTGTGCAACAGCTTCATCTGAATCCCTCAGCATCTGTTGAAGCTACATAAATTGCTACAAAACATCTTCATTGGTAGTTTCCAAGACTTCCACTCTAGTTTAAAAATCTCGCATGATGACAGACTGCTTCTCATAATTGTCGAAAGCCACGGTAAGCTCGTGCAAACATCTATCTTGATCTTCTTGTAGGGTCTTATAGCTTGCTCTTTGGACTTCCAATAGTGTTTCAAAAAAACAACCCTCACTGTGGCTGCTGCAAATTGCTCCACCACGGTGGCTAGAACTTGCTCCATTATGGTGGCTAGAACGTGCTCCACTGTGGCTGCTCTCTACATCCTTCTTGGCCAAGGGAGCTGCCTCATTGTCTTCTCCACCCTGGCTGCTCTCTGCCCCATCCTTCTTGGCCTTGAAGCTCTCTTGCAGTTCCTGCATCACCTTTTGGTTTCTGCATTCTCCCTTTTCATCTCCTCCATCATCTAGTCTTTTTCAATGTTTAATGTGCTCTGGATGTTGCAAAGCCATTTGTAAAGACCCTCCTTTTTGGCTCTTTGATCTTTAAGATCCTTTTGCATCTTTTCTAGCTCCAGCTTGTCTGCCATGTCCCTGTCATTTCTCACTTCTTCGAGCCTATCTCGGAGCTCCTTCATGCGCTTCTTTGCTTCTTTTCTTCTGTGCCTTTCCATGTCGACCAATTTTGTAGTGGCCTTAGCTTGCTCTTGTGCTGGCAAGGCCCTTGCTTGTGCCTCCTCTACCTTGGCTTCTACACCTTCCCTGAGACTTTTCTCAAGTTACGCTACCTTTGCTACATCAATGGCTTTCTCTTGTAGAAAAGTCACCTTTTAAGACATCTGCTTATCGTATTGCTCAAAATACTCCCTTTGAGGGTAGATGCCACCAGGTGCATTGCAAATTTAGGGGACTGAGATGACAATTAGGATTTGCCATCCATGCAATTCTTTAGTTTGATTAACACGCTCTTGGAGATCGCCCTTGAGAAAGATACATCACGTGCTTTTAGTTGCTCTACTACTGCTTGAACTTGCCAGAACTTGCAGGTTCCTCTTGTATCAAGAAAGCAGTGAATGGTCTTATTCAGCACATCTTCGAGGTCTATTGGCAAGCTTGAATTCTTGACTCCACCATCTTTACTAATTTGAGCATTAGGATATATATCTACAATATCTTGTCTCTTCCACTGCTTCTCAAAAAAGTGTGCTTGCAAACTATCTCTAGAAATTCCTAGAGCATTTTCAATCATGCTTTCATTGATGGTAATCTTCTAACCTTGACAGACTAATTGCCCTCCTTCACATTCACCTCCTGTACCAACCAAGTGAAGTTTTGGAGAGCATCCAAATCGGGCTTTCGAAGAGCGAGAGAGGAGCTCCCATACATCACAATTTCAAGATTAGGGGAGGAGGGGCTCTCGCACTATGCTGCAAAGGGGGAGGAAAGATTGTGTGAGGAGCTCCCGAACTATGCAGGGTCCATCATGAGAGGGGATAGAAGTTTCAGGAAGAGTGCAAGGGAGATAGAAATTGTCGAGAGGGATAGAAGATGAAATAATGAAGGAAATGGAATAGTCGAGGCTTGAGTTTGCAGTCCGATTGTAAGGGAGAAAGAAATGGTCGAGAGGGATAGAAGATGAAGCAATGAAGGAAATGGAATAGTGGAGGCTTGATATTACAAGGGATAATGAAACGTTTGAGAGGGATAGAAGAGGAAATGGTTAAGTGAATGGAATAGCAGTTTGTAGCCCAACTACACTATCAAGGTGAGAGCCACCACGGTGGTTGTAGCCTCTTCTAGCACATCAAGTAGGTCGGAGTATATCAATTTGTATGCATCTTTGATTGTAGCTAGTGTGAAAGTAAGAACCTCTTTTGTTGAATCATCTCTCCCAAAAATTCAAGTTCTTGCATACTAGTGTCCATCTCATATCCACACAAGACACCAAGATCTTTGTCCTCCCAAAGACCAAACATAACCTCGATGTCCTAGAGAAAGTGGTACTATTCTCCATCGACAAGAAGGGGAGCAAGAAACCGTATCTCTATTGCAGGGTCAACAGACATGGTGCACGAGGTAGATGGAATTTAGATTCATTAGAATGGGGTTCATGAGGTCTCTGGAGCACTTCCAAGGCCAACATAGCTTCCCACTCCTTAGCTTCTTTATCAATGGGCTCTTCATTGTAGATTTTGCTCTCAATACGAAAACAAGAGGATTGGCAAGGGCAAGGGTAGGGTCAAGGCTTGAGGTTGAGGACTCCTCTTCCATTTGTCCTCATAGAGAAGAAAAATAAAGGTCATTTCCTAGGATAGGAACCTATTTATGTTTTTGACGACTCTACATGCTAGGAGGTCATCTATGTCCACCTCCCTAAACCCTTGGGGTGTGAGCTAGGCTCAAAATTGATCTAAACGCTTCACGAAATGGGATTCTTGATTAAACAAGTACTTCAAATAATCAATTGGGACCCATCTTTTTGTAGACTCATTAAGTTGATATGCAAAACTCGCAATTTGGTCATGCATATACTTGATGAGGTCTTCAAAATCATCTCGGGCTCCCAAGTAGGTGCCTAGGACATCTATGCTCTTATCAAAGACTAAAAATAGCTCCTCCTCTATATCAACTAATAGAGTACAGGAAATGAAATCATGGAAGGCATACCTAGTAGAATCCATGGTAGTTTGATAGCTAGGAGAACTATAGCTATGATAGTGAAACTTTGAAACTAAAGTAACTTTATAACCTATATATACCCAAATGTTACAAATATAAATAATAAAATAAAATATATACTTTTTTGACAAAATTTGACATTGACATGAAACAAAACCATTTAAAACATCAAAATAAATTGCACCACTATGAATTGGAAAATGTCAAAATCCACAATTGTTCCACCCTACATTGTTTACCATCTTTAATATTGTAGCAAGGATAAAATTGGAACTACGCATGCACTTCTATGCACACTTGCCTAGCTTTACACCATTTTACCTTAAATTAAAGGACTCATACATGCCATCCTCCATGACCAATAGGTGTTCCCACATGTCCTTGAGAGTCCATCATTGACATGACGGTCACATTCTTGACATCTCCTAGATGAGGATCAATGCATAAATTTACCCCTATACTATCATCATTGTTAGACTCAAGGGGAAGCCAATTGCCACCTATTTTATCCTAGTACCTATATTGGAAAGCTAAATATAACATTTGGCTGGAGATGTGGTACTTGCTAGCCACATTGTCCTTACATACATGGCATTGAAACAGATCACCCTTTTGTTCACCTGACTTGCCTCCCCAATTCACCCCAAGAAATTCCTCAAGGGCATTCTCATGTAGGCACTTGCATGACCACATGGTTTTTGTTTTGTGCATCTTGAGATTTCGAAAACAAAAAGAAAAAATGTGTAGAGGCATAAACTTAGACAACCTTGCCCATTTAGAGCCAAATGTAAACTTGATGTATATGCCCACGTCCTTTGCAATCTCAAGATGGCCATAGCTTGATGCCATCCTTGGAGTTATGTACTTGGCATTATACCAATAGATATTTCTCTATTTCAAAGTAGTGGACTTCTCTTTAGCATGTATTTGTCTTCCTAATTCCTTATGAATGGTAGTAAAATCACCTAAGGAGCACTCAACTGGTTCCTACTCCTCAAAGTCTGAAGGAAATCCATCTACTATGCACAAGTGCTATTTCAAAATACAATTTCAAACTGAACTCATTCACTTATAAATCTTACACAAAATGTAGAACACCTATTTCATTAATTTTAGACTAGTGCACTATCCAAATTCATTTTGTGAGATAATTTTGGATAAAGCATTTAGAAAAAAGAGGCTCTTATAAAACAAAACTTTGAGTCAAAAAGTAAGATTTTAAAAAATCAAATTAGAAAAAATGACGTGACATGTTATTAAAACTAGAGTACATTAAAAAAAGAGGATATCACATTGTTAAAAGAGACAAAAAGTAAGATTTTAAAAAATCAAATTAGAAAAAATGGCATGACATGTTATTAAAACTAGAGTACATTTAAAAAAAAGCATGACACATTTGTACAAGAAGTAGATCATATAACTCAAAGCCATATGGTGTTAAAAAACACCTTCCATTAGCTCAGCCTAGAAGATCTCATCTTTGTCTCTCTTGTCTATTACAACTTTACATTAGAGAACTAAAAAGTCTTTGTGGAACTGTAGTTTCATTTCTTGTCTATTACAGTTACTTTAGAAAACACATAAGTCTCTATAAAATTAAATTTCCATCACTTGACTACTAAGCCATTAGAGAGAGCATATGTCCTTGAAAGTGCCTACTATGGCATTGGCTTCATGAAAATAAGCAGACTTTAAACTTGCAGGCCATGCGTAACTAGGGCTGGCATCGCAAATCTCCTCACAGACTCTCCTCACAACTTGTTTCGAATCTTCTGCCAACTTGTAAGCATTCAACAACTCTTCTTTTCTCTCTTAGCTTTCCTCATCTTCACCATTTTTTTCAATACAGCTTCTAGACACCGCCATATCCTGTACAAAAATTCAACTCGTTAGCATAAGAAGTACGTGATTAAAAGAAGCAAAAAAGAAAGCTAGGGATGTTCACCTCTTCTGCTGAGTTCAAATCAAGCAGCCATGTGCGTAACATATCCTCTGGAATGATTTTCCCTTCATTGGTCCATACAAAAGAGATCTAAGACAGAATTTGAGTTCAGTAAATGCAATCGGGTAGTAACTAATCATTGTCTTAGAGGGAAAGTGGGAGAAGGAGAGTGAGGGAGCAATAGCGAGGGATGCATAGTGAGCTGCCCCTCCTTCAAGAGTGATAGAAAGTGAGGGAAGATGTAAAGTGAAAGACGAATACAAGTTAATCAGAAGGAATAGGATGTAAGAAATAAGAGAGTGTTTGTGGAAGGACTATGATGGAAGAATACAAGTGCACTAAGGCACGATGTGTTCGCTATGATAAGGATAAGGGTTGGAATAAAGTGACAGAAGCATTGGAAATGCTCTACTTTAAGTGAGTGGAGACTATCCAACTGAATAAAATTTTGCAGAGCATTGGGAATGCTGTACTTTAAGTGAGTGGAGCATTGGGAATTGATACTTTGGAGTGAAATATATTACAAATATTACATCATCACATATTCATATCGAAATTCTCATCACAGAAGGTTATATTTCCAAATAATCACATCATCACACATTCATATCATAAAATTGTGTGCATGAAATAAATATATAAATATCATGACTAAATGCCACTTAAGTAATAAGTCACAAATTGGTGTATAATCAACAAAAACTACATCATGATTCATACATTGCAACAAATAAATATCAACCATAATATTCATGGAATAAACAACATCATGAGAATATGCTCCTCATGCATATATACAAACACAACATCATACATGCATCACAACTCTTCTAATGCTTCTAGTGGAGACTGTGGCAACTCTTCTAATGCTTCCAATGGAGGTTGTGGTGCTCTAGATGTACACTCAGTCTCTACTTCTGTAGTATGTAGTGCTTTCAGAGTAGACTTAATATCCTCTTCCTTAAATGCAAGCGGAGGCTGTGGCAACTCTTCTGATGCTTCCAGTGGAGGCTGTGGTGCTGTAGGTGTACACTAAGTCTCTACTTCTTCTGTAGTGTGTAGTGCTTTCACAGTAGACTCAGTCTCCTCTTCCTTAAATGCAAGCTCTGATATTGCTTCAGTTGCACGTTGTATTCTAATTGCAGCAATTAGGTCTCAAATGATTTCAGCCCTAAACAATTGTATATCCTCCTCTAAATATTTTAGCTCCAAAGAGTCTTCCGATGAGACCTGTGGCTTAAGTGAGAAAATTTCTTTGAAAATCAACATGCAGTTATAGGCAACTCTCCACCCACAACTATGCTCATCTTCCTGCTCTACTACTAAACGCTTTTGGAAGTCTAGCAAGTCATTGTACTGTCCTATTTCTTTGATAGCAAATACCAACTTCTCAATCGACCTGCTCATCATGACATATTAAAAAAACTTAGTGTGTCTATAACATAAGGTACATAATATAGAAGTAACAACAGATTAATAGAATACTTACGTTTGCACTGAGCCATGAAAGCCTACAATCGAGTTGACAAACCAACAATAGTTGTCTTCAAGGTCCCAAACCACTAGATTCCAATGTTCCCTACACGAATAATTAAGAACCATTATTATTTAACGTAATGTTGCCAGTATAAGATGAAAATAAAGGTTGCCATGATACTTACATCTCATGATATTCCATAAATAGGACTCGCACGCCATGTAAATGTAAAGGCTGTAACCATTTACAAACATCGGCTATCGTCTTTCTGTTATCACTAAGTATAGGAGAAAGGAGGGAATCCAACATATACACACGATTTTGTACGGCTCTACAAAATCATGAGATAACTATACTGGACCAACAAATAAATGAATATTAGCTTATTAGATTTAATTAAAATATTGAATCATCAAGCAGAGAAAAAGTTTGTATCAAACCTGAGAATGGCCATCATAACGTTGTTATTGACCTCATTTGAAGCTCTAGAGAGGATTGAAATCTCCTCTCCCCCAAATTCAAGATACTGAGGTCTATGTTGAATCATAACCCTAACATTAAAAGAGCTTCCCAATTCTTCCAATGAAGCCATGTTTGTAGAGTTGAGGTCTTCTATCCCCTTTGACTCTTTGACAGCATTCATTTCGCACTCCTCTGAGCCATTATCTATTTGCCTTGTGGGAGGGTCCATAATGTCGCCCTTAATGATTGCTCGAATGGTACATGTTATAAATGCATAGAGATGCAAATCCGTATATGTTGACAGTGTGGTGTCATTTTGTATCTCAAAAATTTGACCAAGTACCAAAAAGCAATTGTAGCCGACCATCCATCCACAATTATAGATGTGGCTATCCTCTTGATGTGATACCTGACATGTTATATACTCTATTTGTTGTGCCAAGTCACATTGCCGCATTACTGTGTCGATAGCACCTACTAACTTTCGAGCCGATCTGCACATCAAAACATATAACAACAATGAATATGTGCATTGCATATCAATATACATGTCAAGAAGTGACAACAAGTGTAGTCTATACTTACTCTAACACAGTGCCATGGACGGATGTCATTGAGTTGGCAAAGAAGCACTTCTTAGCAAAGATGTCCACGACTACCAAACTCCAATGTGAGTTGCATTATCAATAAAGAATAATTAGTGTGTTTGAGACAATTCTAGCAATGCAATAGAAAAAACAAGTAGGGTTTGATGCTTACTTCTCATAATATGCTATAAAGATAACTCATGCCTCATTCATAGAAACGTGCTTCAACCACTTGCAAACATCCTCTATGGTTTCTTCTTTGTTGCTAAGCACTTCCGAAATAAGAGGATCGAGCATATTTGAAACGCTTTGTATATTTTGAGGAAAATTTGCTATAACATTACTAATGTGTATTAGTGTGTGCCAGAGTACATCTCACTATGTCATGGCCCCCGATGCAACATTCACTCGGTTGATGATACATGGAGGCATGCATGTACACAAAGTACAAGTTGGAACATCAAGGAAGAAGTTGATGAAGATAACATCATTGGTGCAAGAAGCCATGCAATCAAATCACACTACTAGTACAAATGGATGTGACATGAAGACTAATAGAGGAAATGGTAATGAATTCTAAAAGGCCTCTGGAGTCTCATTTTGGCAATGTTGAGTTGTACAACATTCTGGAAGAATTGGAGCCTCTAGCAAGAACGCGCAAGTATCTCAAAATCCTTTGTTGTTTTCTTTCTTGGTGTTTGGAAGTTTCTGATGATAAATGGGTTTTCTACCTTTATTTTAACCAAACTGAAAGACATTGTTGGGAAGGCAAAAATGACAACTTTACCAGGCAATTTAGTCTAGTAATAGATACCATCCCGATTGTGTGGCCTGTGAAGGAAGGAACATCCCTTACACAAGAAGAGGTTGACTGTCTCACAACTGTAGGATTAAAGTGAGATAGCTCAAGTTTTAAGCTCCATACAAGGATTTTCCACATCTCTAAAACTGATTGTAAAGCAAGTTTGATTCAATACAAAACCTCTTCCTTTTGTATTTCATTTGTTTTGTTTTCTTTGTTGTGAATCCTATCTTGATTTCAGAAGATGAATTCTCTCTCTCTCTCTCTCTCTCTCTCTCTCTCTCTCTCTCTCTCTCTCTCTCTCTCTCTCTCTAAAGATGGGAGGAAATAAATAAGGATTTGAGACCCTAAAGATCAAAGTATGGAATGTGGGGGTTTAGATGCTAAATAAGGTCGTAGTATTAGAAGATGAAATACCAAATATAGATATACTTATAATCTAGGAATCATGCACACATGAGGGAAATGAGCCCCTAGAAATAAAGGGATTTTTTAAAACTTCCCTATGGAACACAAAAATCCATGTAGGAGGCAGAGGGTTTGGTGGGATAGTATGTTATATCAACAAAAATAGCTAAGGTCATAAAAGAAGACCCACATACACAATAGAAATAACAGAAAAAGAGGGAAGTGTGGGGTTGGCATCATGCTACTTTGCACCCCTACAAACACTAATCTACATGCACAATAATAATATATCTTGAGAAGACCATTTTACACATTTTAGGGGAGGATATAGCTAGGTTTTCTAAAGAGTATACAATTATGTTGGTACAAGACCTTAATGCTAGAATGGGCTCAATGTAGGGAGTCATTACAAAAGAGGGGAGAGACCCCATATGGATGGGAAAAATAGAAGAGGATGATGAAGAATGAAAGGGATGGAAGAGACAATCAAGAGATGCTAGGGAAATCACCTAAATGGGGAGGAACCCCTTCATATTATATGGTGCTTTGGACTACAAATTTTTAATGGCACTAAATATTTCAATGAGATGGGGTGATACACATGCAAAACACTTCAGGGATCAAGTTTGATTGACTATGTGTACATGAGCCCGTAGACAAGACACATAATCGAACACCTCAAGATTGAGAGGGAGTCTCTTAAATTAGACTACAGATCAATGTCTCTAGGCATCATGGGTACAAGGAATGTTGTCCCAAAAAAAAAAGTTTATGCAACAAAGGATGAAAATGGATTACAAAAAAGCTCTTATTTATGAGAGGGACATTGAGGTAGCAATCATCACAAGGTCAAATACCATCTACTAGTCATGGGATGAACACACACACACACACCTGATACCAATAAAAGTAAAAAATCAGGTAAAAGTAAAAATACGATCATTGGTATGACCAAGAATGCTAAAATGCAAATAAAACCTGGAAAATAACAAAAGAAGCTTAAAAAGAGAGCAAAGCTCACACATACAACCAGGTGGTAATAAATAAGAATAGATTGTTTCTTAAAATCAAGCACCTTGAAAGTTTTGAGGAGCTATATAGTTTGTCAAAGATATCTATGAAAGAGATGGAGAAGAGAAATGGGAGGGCCCTAGAAAATGCGAAAAAGATGTATGGAAGGGGCTAAAAAAGCTAGAAAATAGGAAGGCCCCAGACACACAAGGGCTAGTAGTGGAGACACTCACATGGAAGGGAGAGAAGATAGAGAAAATGCTCACCAAGATTTTGAATATGGCTCTAAAAGAAGGGTTTCCATTGGAATGGAAACTCACTAGAATTGCACCGATCCATGAGGGTGGGGACAACAAAGTGGCAAAAAACTACCACACAATCATGGTAAGCAGTCTAATGGCCGAGTTATATGGCACTATTCTTAAGTAAAAAATTAGGAATTTGGTAGAGACATGGGGATTCTGGGTACCATTCCAAGCAATATTCTATCCCAAGCATTTGTCAACAGACCACGTGGTTGCCATAAGGATCGACACTCCCTGTTGCCCATCTCCCTTCCTTTCTACCCTCCTGTCCCCCTTCCTCTATGCCCTCATTACCCCCTTTTCCCCCTCCCCATTGCCCTCCTCTCCCACCTCACTACCCCCTCACCTTGAGCCTCACCCCCTCCTTATATCCCTTAACCTCCCCCTGGTTGATGTCCTCCCCTTTCCCCTCCCCCATCCATGTCACCATATGTGGCATAAAAATATTCTCCCCATACCTCCCCTCACTATCTCCACAATCCCACCCCTTGGTATGCTCCCCTTACTAACTCCCCTCTTGTGAGCACCCTTGCCTCGGTGCCTCGTCACTCCTTAGAACACAATCGAGACTTTACACAAATGTTTTGTCCTAGGGGACTTGGGGGTTAAGGATTAGACACCCTAACCCATCTTGCTAGCTAAGATAGGCATGATACCTCACAAGGGGGAAGCATTATTCCTATTTATGGCCCATCTCAACAAACTTGCAAAGATAGATGCTAGTAGAATACCTTACAAAGCATTGGAAGCTACAGAATCCACTAGATGGCACCACGAAGGGATGAAATGGATGGATTTATGGGGTATAAAATCCATTGATATACTAGAAGATGTGTGCAAGATCAAAAAGCTAGTGACATAGAAAATGCTATAAAGACTATGGCAAAACCTAGGGGCAAAAATGCAGTTCTATAAATAGGAAGTTAATTCAATGGATAGTTATGGGATGTAAAAATAGCTTGGGGAAGACATATCCATGTCCAAAAGACATCTGATCATCCACATGGCAGCCTCCAAGCCAGGTCAGTCTTTCACTATTTCTGCAGGCCAAGCTGCGACCACAACTCCAACCACTGGTGTAATTTCCTTGGTATCTCCTTTGGTGACAAAAATAGTGCCCCTTGCTTCCTCAAATCTTGGACCAGTTCCTCCTTTTCTGCCTCTTCCATCTAGTGGTTAAGAGACTCCTACCACCCATTGTTGCTTGGAGTGGATTCCTTCAAATGTATGCCCGACTACTACCTTGAGGATCTTATGGGATCAGCATTTGGTTCCACCCCCAAGATCTCTAGAATGATAGGAGATCAATGAGCTTTTCTTTTTTGATGAGTCTAGTGTGATTGTAGACCTAGTGGTTGGCCAATGTAGAGGAGAGAAATGCCAAGAGGACCTTGTATTAGATTGCTAGATATTGGGTACCCCTTGAGATTGTTTGGATGGTCAAAATAGATTTTGTCACCTGAGACCAAGCATAGCAAGCTACTTAGATGAAACTATATAGATGGAGCATGATTCTTTGAAGGTGTCTTTCACCTCATTGACAAAAAATGATGAGAAACTATAGGCAAAACATGTTGCATTGGTCCTCCAATTGTAGGAAAACTGAGAAGTTCTAGGTGAGGCTAAACAAAGCATTATGCAATTGAGACAATGGAATAAGGAGCACCAGTAGTGAATCATTGAATTGGAAGGTTCCATAATGAACCCTGACACCACTGTTGAAGTTACCCAGCTACTACAAGGAGAGATTGACCGGCTGTAAGGCTTCAATGAGAACATGATGACTATAAGGACCAACTCTACACACTTATGTAGATTGAAAAGATAATGTGGCCACCCCCCGAATGAGCACCTTGGTAAGCAACTAAGGAGAAGGACTCGAATGATGAGGATGACATAGTGAACCAAGGAGGCTCTCCTCTAGAACCCCTTCTACAAGTCACCCTCGGACATGGATTGCTCGACCAACTAGCTCCAAGAATATAGCTTCCTAAAGGATTCTAGAAACTAGCACAACTAAGGCTTATATTCAATAGATGCCACACACATCCAATCTTTTGATAGCTCGTGCCTTGTTGTTGCTAGATGAGCCAAGCCCAATTGATTGACATAGAGTAGTAGGAGTCACCAACCCAAGGTTACTCCAAACTTCCTTGCACCTTGTCTACCATCGATGGTTCCTCAACAAGCCCCATCAACTAAATTTCGTCACTTGGGTAGAATTTAAAATTATCTTCTATCTTAGGAATCCACTCTTCAAGCTCACTATGAGATGTTTCTCCTTGGTTTATGTAGGATTGCTTTATTTTTAAAATCTTTCTAAAATCTTTCTTGGCAAAAGGTAATGCTCTCTGTACCTTTGGAGCAAGAGCATTATACTCCTACCGTATGATAGGTTCTCTCCTTTATTTTGTGCCTACTTAGATTAAACTGAGTTCAAGACCATCTCACTATTGTTCACCCTCTAGTTAGGCTCTTTTGTTGTAGTACGCTCACCAACATTGCCCTTTCTAAGTAGAATGCACATTGCCTCTGCTAGTTCCCTGTTAATTCTGAACATCGTATGCCTAAACAGAAGATGGGGAGAAGAGCAAGGAAAAGGAGAAATATCTCAAATGGATTTTAAGCCCAAGCAGTCACCCAACAATAGATCATCTGATCACAATATGAGCTCCAAGGAGTAAATGACAAGAGGAAAGCAATTTACAATTGTAGTCTTATGAAGGATATATCAATATAAATACCTTTATAAGACTAGAACATATCCAATCTCACAAATTAAAACTTTTATGAGAGAAGTGAAAGAAAAGAGGAAATAAGAGAGTTTGTAAGTGACCTTAAATAAAGCTACGAGTACAAAATGGGGGAAACAACACATCTGATGCTAATTTTATCTTGAATCATCACTCTCGCATTCCATAGTCTT
This sequence comes from Dipteris shenzhenensis, assembly GCF_047967505.1. Taxonomy (NCBI): domain Eukaryota; kingdom Viridiplantae; phylum Streptophyta; class Polypodiopsida; order Gleicheniales; family Dipteridaceae; genus Dipteris; species Dipteris shenzhenensis. The sequence continues at coordinate 21,550,935 of NC_141627.1, forward strand.
CTTCCCTTAGCATAAGGTCTTTTGAAGCTCCTGTTCCCATCTCATTTCTCATATTGCCCATCAAAGCCTAAAGTCCTCCCACAACCATGTTCAACCTTTTAGCTCTTTGAGTCCAAAATCTAACAGCATCCTTAAGATTAGGGCTAGAAGATGCATAGGCTAGCATAAGGACTTTTGAAGCTCCTATTCCCCATCTCATTTCTTATACTACCCGTCATAGCCTTAACTCCTCCCACAACCCATTCAATCTTCTAGCTCTAACAAGATTATTCCTCCAAGAACTAAGGTATAGTAAATACATGATCATTCATGCTTAGCATTTATCCCCCCACAATTATGCACCATTCATTCCATACCTACTTTTAATCCTTTGAAATTAAAAAATGACCATATTTTTTCCAAAATCAATATGTGAATGGGAGTAGGATAAAATTTTGAACGATTTCCTTTTTTGGGATCAATTTAATTTGATCTCCTTCAAAATCTATGAGCCATTTGAATCTAGGTGTGGTTTAAGCTTATAAGGTAGTGGAAACTCACTAACCCCAAGGTTGGTGGGTTAATTGGATAATTGGATTGTAAAGTCTTGGGGCTATAAGGCAAAGGTCATAGGCAAATTGGGAGGGGCACTCCTCCATGCATGTGGCATAGGTAAGCACTCATCTAACCTAGCTAGGACTTGACCTAACCATGGGTCTCTAATTGTCTTGTTATATGATTGACCTCACCTCCTAATTAGGGTAATCTAACTAGAATTTAGCCAAGTAGCTTGCATTAATGAATCTTGATCTAACTATTTAGTTAAAAGCTGGCTAAGCAACTAACTCACCATGTGGCACTTGTTGTGATGCCATATGATAAGCACCACGGGTTACATGTGTAGTTCTAGCCTAGTTTAGGTAGAAAATCTAACTATGGACTAGGTTTAACTAACCTTGGACTAACCAAACCTCTAAATAACTAACCAATTTTTCTAATCAACTCACCAAACTAACTAAACCTCCTAGCTATTTCATCTAAACTAACTTGTTTATTAGTTAGAGAATTGCTTGCTATCCCAATAATTGGAAAACAATTAGTGCCAAGGCTTTGTGGTTGCTTGGGTTCGAAGCTGGGTTTGAATTTGACCTAGCATAGACTATGTAAATGAAAAGGAAAAAAAAACATTTTCAATAAACTCTCTCTCTCTCTCTCTCTCTCTCTCTCTCTCTCTCTCTTTATCTATCTATCTATCTATCTATATATATATATGTATATATATATATATATATATATGAGATAAGAATATTGCACATCACCAAACTTTAATTATGCATTGCCTTTCCTAATCTACATACAAACAAGAATTTTATTCTACAACTTGGACAAAGGCTAGAACACTCACAATATTGAAGAACCACTTATATATCAAACTTTCTTCTTGCTTCTTGCCCTGACACAAAAAGACCTAACACTAGTACATACCCAAGAACTCAGCCATGCACATAGGAAGACCAAGCCTAGTAGGTATCCAAGCCCTCACCTGTGCATGCATGAAGACCAAGATGAGAAGGAGAACAGATCTTTCCCGTAAATAGCCACAAGGGTTTCTTCAATGCCACTAATGAATTGACTAGGTAACCACATGGGAGGTAGTCACCTACTTCCATGTGGCCCTAACTTAGGTTCTACTAACTAAATCCAAGTTGAACTAGCACTATTAACATAGGTATCCATTCTCATACTATGAAATGGACCAAAATTGTATATCTCTTTATCAAAAGGTCAGATTGGGAGTAACACAAAAAGAAAAAAAATCTCATCTAGACCTTTGGCAGGATTAACATCAACAAAGAACCTACACAGTACAAATAATAATCTAGCATCATCCCAAGGAGAACATGTTGTTCAAAAGACCTGACACAATAAGACCTGACACTAGTAGGTACCCAAGCACTCACCCATGCACACATGAAGACCAATCACCAATAGGTATCCAAGCACTCACCCATGCGCACATGAAGACCAAGATGAGAAGAAGGAGAGTAAATTTCTCATAAATCTTTCTCTTGAATAGCCACAAGGGCCTCTTCACTTCCTTCTAAATCCTATGTTACCTTCTTGTGCCTATTTCCATTATTTCAATACCACAGTGGCATACCACAAACCCAAGGTCACTAATGACGTAACTAAGTAACCACATGGGACATAGTCAATCACTTCCATGTGGCCCTAACTTAGGGTCCACTAACTAAACCTAACCTTATTAACATAGGTATCCATACTCATAATATGAAATGGACCAAAAGTATATATCTCTTTGTGGAAAGGTCAGATTGGGAGCAGGAAAAAAAAATCTCATCTAGACCTTTGGCATGATTAGCATTCACAAAGAACCTGCACACTACCAATAATAACCTAGCATCATCCTAGGGAGAACATGTTGTTTAAAAGGCATATCTCCTCAATAACCACTCAGATTAAAGTGATCTGAAAACCAAAGCTATGCTACTAAATAGCCTCTACAACCCTATAGCATCCAATCCACCAATTGATGACCAAAACTCAAAAAATTAATCATGAAGCCCATACTCATAATTGTTGATATTAATACATCCAATCAATTAGCTCATTCATGCAAGTTGGTGCCCCTTTTGCATGCTATCACCGTGAGCACCATAGCAACATGATCAATGCTGCATCTTCTCTATATGCAAAAACCATCATCAATCCATAAATGGCATAAAGATGCATCAACACCTTTAAGAAAAGCTCATGGTATCTCTCATGTGAGCACAAGTGCATCAAGTGTGGTGCATGGATCCATCTTGTTAGTGAAAATAACATATAACTCATCTCAATTAAAATCCAAGCTGGAAATAAGAGGACCTACTAATACCATTGTCCATTCACATGATCCATATTTAACAAGGGAAAATCAGAACCAAAATGATGGCAAAAGCTCCAATATTTGACTAGTAATGACATTCATCTCTATACATGACATATTGCTTATTTGAGGCAACCATATTCCCATGTTCATCATAGTCTCTATGCTCCCATTTTGACTTTAACTGTGGTGTAGTACCATAGCAAAATAATGAACAAATCTCCAAAGATAATGCCACTTACCTCCTTACCTTGTATGATTCCAAAGATGGCCAGATACACCAACACTTTCCAAGCACACTACAGCTACACAAGTTAAAAAAGAATCCAATGAATTTTGCAAGAGAAACAGGTTAACGGTCACTTTATATCATAAAACCATACCAAAATCCCAAATTAAGAGATATGATAACAAACACCACAAAATATCATCAAAATCCTATCAAAATAACAATATATGCATACATAAGATGAAAAAGACAATGGGTGTCAAAGAAATCTATTCTAACATATGTATCTAGGTGTCTAGACATACAAAGTTGGAGTTTATGTGCAAAATAATGGTTGGAGTTATCCTATTGATTAGGAAAAAGTACTGGTTTCCAAAAAGATGGGTAGTAGGCTATTAAAGTCCCCAAAATCTTGAATTTTCATTTGTGTGAAATTGGGATTACACCAAGTATAATTCAATGGCCAAATGACCAATATACAATTCTCAAAAGTAAGGGTTCAAAATCAATGATATATATATATTTTTTAAAGGTCCCCTAGTTGAAATTTTATTATATTCTTTTTGGGAGTGAGCTAAGCATACTATATTAGAGCTAACTAAAGATATTTATTACTACACCTGGTTTAGTTAGATGAATTAGTTAGTAGGTTAGTAAGGCAAGTTTCTTTAATATTGGTGTAAGGGTAGTTAGAGTTAGGGTTAATGGGGCTGGGTGATTTTTCATTACTTGTGCCAATGGTGGGGAGCAAAGGGATGCATAGAGGAGAGCTTAGTGGGGGAGAGGATTTCACTTCTAGCACACGCAAGGGGGCTCACCAGGGAGGAGGCAAGGGGGATCACTGAGGGGAGACGATGAGGAAAGCATAGCGAGATTGTGAACGACTTGCATTCAGGAGCTTGGTAGCAATTCCTTGGTCCATGTCTAATGCAAGAAGTTGTGACATAGGATCTACCCTGGCATCGGACTTCCTTGGTTTATGAATAGTCTTGCGGTTGAATTCTTGCAATAAAAGCATCCATCTAGCTAGTTATCCTTGAATGACCATTTAGGTGATCAGATGCAATAATTCTTGGTGATCCACATTAAAAATGAATTGATTCCCAAGCAAATAGTGTCAAAATTTTGCACACTAGTTATAGACCATACCAAGTGCCCCCCTTTCAGTAGTACTGTAGCTGCACTTGTTGACCAGGGTCATCAACCTGCTTGCAAGATAGATTGAGTTATCCAGCTTGCCTACTAGATGAGCCAAGATAATCCCATCAATGTGAACAAGAAATATGATATGCCACCTTGGTTGTTGTAGAATAGGTGTTTCAATGGCCCGCTTCTTGAGTTCATGAAATGCCTCAGCCAACTCCTTGGTCCACTAGAAGTTGGTATCTTTCTTGGTCAGCTCCTACAAGGGACACGCAATCTTTGCAAAATATTTGACAAATATTCTATAAAAGATTATAAAACCCATAAAGGACCATCTTCTCAAGAGCCTTGATTTTACCTAATGCCTTCTTTAGAAATCACATGACAAAGTAGTATGCCAACTCAGACACAAAACTCACTCTGCCAGTTTTAAGGAGATACTTCCTTGCCTACACATGTCAAAGACTTTGCCCAAGTACCCAATATATGTAGATGCTTCTAAGTACACATAGAAATCATCCAAGTAGATGGCAATGAAATCGATCAAGTAATCTAGGAAAGTGTCTACCATAATCTTTGGAAAGTTGATGGCACATTCTACAACCCAAATGGCATGACTTTGGTGGCATATACACCCAACTTTATAGTAAATGTTATCTTTGACTGATCCTCTGGGGCAATGGATACCTGATTATAGCCACTGTAGCCATTCATAAATGAATACATCTTGTGACTTGTAGCCTCATCCAAGATGCCATTTGCTAATGGAATTGGGAATAGATCTGGCACCATTTGGGCTTCATCTTCCTATAGTCAACACAAACTCAAAGCTTACTATTCTTTTTGGGTACCATCATGCTAGAAAACAACTAGGCCCTTTTGTGTTGGAAATGCATGGTGACAAGGTACATGCAACAAGATGAACAATGAAGCTTGTTTATTCATTGAGAGAGTGGCATTATATAGACATTGGGTACATTCATAGATTACATCATTAGTTACACCTACATAGACACATGTGTTCACACACTCACTCATGTGATCACACTCACAACCACAGACCTTGTAATCCTTGGTATTGACCCCAGTACATCAATTTACCCCATCATACCCCCCCCCCACAAATTGATGACCTCAATCCTAGCAGTAGTCCATGGGAAACTTCATGGCTTGCCCACCTCTAGTGACAACACTCATGGTCCCAACCTAGCACTCACTCTAGTTGTATCAGTAGTAGACTCATTTGGGAATCCTCACCCCAACATGATCTCACTCTGACTTTGGTCTCTTAGTTTACAATTGGATGACTAGACAATGACTATGCATGGGAAATTCCCATGGGTCTAACAAGGTAAAACTCACATAATACTAACAATCATTTGAGGGGGACATCCCAGGGCAGAGGATCCTTATTAACCACAAAAATTCTAAGTTGAAGATGTGAGGAAATTCCCCCCCTTGATGGCAATCTTTTTTTGGCACCATTTCCAAGCCACCATTGTATTAGACTCATAAACTTTCTTGTCCATTGCAATGTACTTGGTGTCAATGAAGCAAAGCTTTCCTTCTTTATGTATCTTCTTGGTATACCAAAGCATAATCTTTTTGTCAGCATCGTATCCAATTCTAGGCAAGGTCTTACCATATGGGTAGTGTCTAATGCCTTACAAGGTTTGACAAATAGACTCAAGCAAGTGGAATTTGAGACCATATTATTCAAGAGCACAATCATCATGTCATCCCCTTATAGATGCAAAGAAGTTGCATACATCATAAGATATATTGCATAGACCACTAAGTCATCTCCATAAATGCAAAGTACAATGAGACCCATGAGTTCCATAACTGAGTTCTAATGCTTAAGAAGAGTCAATATACTGAAAACTTTTAGTTAAGGTCAAGAGCCCCAATTTTTAGTTGACTTGCTTAAGCCTTTCAAAGCTAAAACTGTCCAAAATAGCAACCAGAGATAGCAGCAACTTGGAGTATGAAATTCAACTAGTAGCAAGCAGCTTTAAGAGGGCTTTCTAGGTAGAAAGAAAGTCTTATACTAGAGATCATCTACTAGCAAGGAAATGTGCAATGCTGCATCAGTTTGTTTGTGAGAAACACTCCATTCTTGAGTGGTTTTTTGCCAATTCCTCCTCGAATACTAAAGCATTTAGGCTCAAATTTGAATTGGAGCTAGCTCATAGGGTCACCCAGTTGTTGCTAAGAGAAATTAACGAAATATGACTCCAGCACATGAAATTATGAAAACGTTTGCCAAGTGAAGAAGCTATCGGCACGGGCGACTGGAGCAATATTTCACTAATTGATTGGGCATGGAAATTTGCCCTACTGAGAGTATTCTACATCTTAAAGCATTCTAGAAATGGTTTCCTAGAGAGGGAGAACAAGCACTTGGAAATTATGTTCAAAAGAGGAAAAAATGGAGAAGAAGAGAGTGTGAGGAAGAAGATGATGATGTGGCTAGAAATGGCTCATAGAGACTGAGTGGCTCATATACCACATATTGGAAATGCATGGTGACAAGCTAGAGGCAACAAGATGAACAATGAAGCTTGTTTATTCATTGAGATAGTGTCATTATATAGACATTGGATTCATCCATAGATTACATCATATGTGAGCTCAATAGTGAGCATCTAGATCCAAAATCATCTCCATGAATCTCTCAATCACACACCACACTCCTAGATTCACTCATTCACACCTACTAAAAATTGACACATTATCAGTCACACCTAAGACAGGCACACCTACACACACACATTGTTGCTTGACCGACTTGGCATCTACAATGAGAGGGATACAATGTTGACAAATCTCCAAAGGTACTCATCGTAAATCTATGTAACTCTAGGCATGCATTGTAGGAACAAATCCTTGACTGCTTGGAGTTGATCGCCAAGTAAGTATGCACTAACCAACTATATGTGGATGTTCTTTATTTATTTATTTTTGGGCAAAAAAAAGTAGTTTTATATTATGTCTCAAGAGACTGATAATCACATAAAGTTCCAATTACAACTGGTTCCACTAATACATCTTCATTTGCTCTCCATTTTTCTATTTTGGTATGTGGATGTCCTTTAATTCCCAGATTGAGTTTCTATGTTGGTTCTAGGATCAATTGTTTGGAACTCCATTGAGTGATTGTCATTAGCGACTCTAATAACTCTCATTCACCAACCACATCCTTTATAAGGTTACTAGGATAGGAATGTTGTTGCTTGGCAACTTCTCCACTTTCATCTTTTGTTTGAGCTCAGTAGCAACTTGGAACACATCAATCTTATGAACAAGAAAGATTTCTAATTCTAACAACAACAAATCTACATCCTATTGGAACTAATCTCTAACCTCCAAGTCCTTTGATTTATAGCTACTCTAGACCTTGCTTGGATTGGTGGGAATTTGAACTTTAGTGTCTCCCATTTTAATGTCATCGTATCAGATCCCTAATCATGCATGACTTTGGCACTTTTGAGCCATGGTCGACCCAACAAGATAGGATAGGCATTCTCTTCCATAGGAATAACTAGTAGACTAATTTTATAATGAATTCTACCAATAGGAATGACAACATATTGAAGCATACATTTGGGATCTATCAAGCATTGATCGACCATGTAAATATTTTTGGCGACCATATGTCCACTTTGGTGATAACTTGTTAAGAGCAATGCACATAATGATTTACCATTCGGGGCATGCTAAGTTAGTTGATGAGAGCTTGCATCCTTAGAACAAAGTCTTGAACTGTATTCTTGCTCAACTTAGTCCAAAAATCTTCCTCGTTGATTTTCTATTAACACATTTTAAAAAGGCCTCAATAATGTGCTCCCTATCTCTTCAATAATCAATTGGGAATTGATTGTATCATCTATGAGCATTCTTCACCAAGGTATAGGGAAAGTAATTCATATACTCCTTCTTGGTCTTGGCTCTGTTGTTGTGGTAGACCAATAGAAAAATCTACAATAATTTTATGGGTTTTCATCATTGACTCTTTGAAATCTTGAAAACTAACCTTAATCGGAGTAGTAGCCTTTGGCTTGGTGGCTACTAGTTAGTTTAGGCTCCATCAAGTATATCCTCTTCATCATAACAATGTCAACAATGTGGCCAACCATGTTGATAAGTATGAGTATGAACATGATCGTGTCATTGTCCTAGGACATGTGACTCTCGTGGCAGAAACAAGTCCATCGATTGAATACGTTGACCTCCTGCAACAAGTACTCAGCACATTTACAATCTTGATTCTTTTGTTTCTTGCTTGGCTTGGCTATATGCTTGTGGCACGGGGCCTATAATGCTGACTGTTGAGTCTACATGTTATGAATAGGCTTATGGTCCTGATGAATGGGAATTAGTAACGGATGAAGAGATGGGTGCACTTGAATTGAATGATACTTGAGATCTAGTATAAGATGAAAGAAACCCATTGGGTGTAAATGGTTGTATAAGATAAGCATCATGATGATGGTACAATAAGCAGGTGTAAGACAAGGTATTGTTGCCAAACGATATGTGTATACATATGGCATTGGTTATAAGGAGACATTCAGCCCAACTCACAAGATGACTACTGTGAGAGTTGTGATAGCGTTGATTGCATCAAAAGGATGGGAATTAAGGAAAATAGATATCAAGAATTCCTTCTTGAATGGAGGCTTCCAAGAGGACGTATATATGGAGTAGCCAAAAGGGTATGTGTACCCAGATGTACCACACTATGTGTCTAGCTTGAAGAGACTTTGAAGCTTGCCAAAGTTCTACATGGGAGGTTCGTAGAGGATAAGCAAGTCCTTGAATGATGTAGGATTTGTGATTAATGAGGCTAGTCAATCCTTATATGACAAAAGACAAATGTAGGAATGGTGGTGATAGTCATCTATGTGGAAGTCATGTGGCTGAGATAGCACATGCAAAGAACATGCTCTGTGGGGAATTTGATATGAATGACGTTTGATGTAATTATTGGGATTTGAAGTGATCTATACTCCTTATGTGATACGGATGCTACAATGGAAGTGTATATCGGAAATGCTCCAAAAGTTTGGGATGATGGCATGTCAGTGGGCCACCACACCAATGGAAGTGAATTTGAAGTTATGGTATGATGTTTTGAGAGTATTTGGAGAATCCAAAAAAGTATATGTTGTTTGATACTTTGACTAGGCCAAAACTGTGTCATCATATAGGAGTGTTGAGTTAGTTTTGCAACTGTTACACCAAAGGAAGCCACATTTGGATCAGCACAGAGGATGCTATGGTATGCAAAGGCTACTATGAATTATGGGCTATTTTATGCATATAGTACACCAATAGAGGTGTTTGGATACACTAATGCAGATTGGGTAAGTAGCTCTTATGGCAAAAGATCGACTAGTAGCTATCCATTGAGTTTTGGTAATGGCATGGTGACTTGGAGTAGTAAGAAGCAGCCAACTATTGCATTATCTAGTATTGAGGCTAAGTACAAAGGTCCAACAATGGCCACATGTGAGATAGCTATGCTGAGAAAGCTACTACATGATTTGGGAGAAGATGTTACCAAAGCAATCACATTGTATTATGACAATAAGAGTAGCATTCAGTTGGCTAACAACTCGGTGTATCATGCAAGGACAAAGCACATAGAGGTGCATTACCATTGAAGAAAGTCCTTACTAAGAGACTGATTCGACATGTGTCAACATAGATGATCACCTGGCTGACATATTCACAAAGTCATCGTGGCATAGAAGCAACAAAGTTTTCAAATCATGGTGGCATGATGTATTCGGTGGTTGTAGCATGATTGCTGGTAGCCCTAAACTATAGAGCCATCCAACCACATAGGTAGTACTCCACTATTGTTTGTTGTGTTGAGCTGGTGTAGTGGTGCTATTGTTGGTGTAGAGGAGTTGTTGTTGAGTAGCCATAGTGTGACCAAGCAATTGTGCATACCTCCACCTCTCTTGTGGATGAACAAATCCTCTCTTGTGTGTGTGTACTTGTGTGAATGTAGAGCTCCCCCTCTTCTATTGCATCTTTCTTGTTTTCTTTCATGGTATTAGAGCTATGTGCTCTTTCACATTAGGATTAGGGGTACACATAGTGTACAAATACGGTACACATACTAGCTATACACTACATTATAATGAGGAAGAGGATGAATATATACAACTTCACCCCTTAGGATTTAGGTTCGGGTTACTCCCTATGCCCTTTATTGTCCTCTCTATAAAAATGCAGTTGACACTATTCCTAACAATGAAGAGGTTTACAAAGTCTGTACTAGATCCTTCATTTGATTTGTCTTCGTCAACCATAACCTTCTCTTTCCTTGTTTTCCTTCTCTTTTATTATTCAGTGCTTACTTTCTTAGTCCCATCTAAAGATGTCAACCCCTCTTCTATTTTGGATTTTCATAGTTGAGAAAACCACTTCTATTATTAAAATTCTAGCTTGGTCTTGTTCACCATTTGTACGAAAAGAATCATAAGGAGCTATAAAGAGTTGGGTTTGAATGGTGATATTTCAATCAATTTCTTACTCTAGTGTATTTCTTGATTAGATATCTTACACATATTCCATGAATAGGGGTTGAGAAACGCTCCCTTGAATCCTCAAGGGACAATCTTCCACTAAATGGGGACTGAAGTGGACAATCCTTGATTAAGTATTCTAGCCTTATTTATTGCAAGGTGATTGGAAACACCCTGTTGGATCTTCAAGGGACAACCTACCACTTGATTGGGACTAAAGTATTAAAAAAAGCAACTGGAATCCTCTCATTCCTCAATGTGCTAGAGAAAGGCAGAGCTTCCACATACATTTGATTCATATTTCTTTTAGTTGAACGTGTTTTCACCCAAATCTCCTCATTCTATCATCTCCTGTTCTTTGTCCTCAAAGGTTTCAAACTCCAACATTTCTAGCCAGAAGTTTTAGAAATTTTTTGTTAATCTACTATCGACTATATTGTTAAATCGAAGGTGGGGCTTTAAGCCTCTTTTCTATAAAGATGCTATCATCATTTGATTTTTCCATAGTTTTAAATCTATGGAATAGTGTCCATTCGACTCTTTGAAATTATAGCTATAGTGTGGAAAAATTTTGTACGAAGATATAACTAAATGCTAATCAAAGATGATTAACATATTGCCATAATTGCTAAAACTATTGTCAAAAATTGGTACATAAGTTAGACTTTTCTTAAATGTTCCAAAATGATTAGAAATCATTTGCAAATGTTGGGTTTGATGTGCTAATCTTGATGGCAAAGATTGTATCTTATTTTGATTTGATTTCAAGTCATGATGACTTTTCTCCAAAATACTATCTTGAACATGTGTGATAATTGCACTTGTAATGATGATAAAAATGATGATGATAGCCTTGGAAAATGTTCCCAATTTTTTTTCCTTTCGATGCTTGTGATGTGCTTGAAGACAATATCTAATTTGGGTTCACAATGAGAAAGAAATTACCTTCAAGATGAGCAAGTAATGTGCATGTATGTTTGGTTGCTTGGCTTTTGTAAGTGGAATTATGCTCATGATTTTATGTATGTGTGATCTGTATGCTAGAGTTGTGCATGTAGTCTGTTGCTATGTAGGGTGTGAGTTTTGTGAGTTGCATCATGTGGCTTGTATGTGCAAGTTTGCTTTTCTATATGCCTATGTTTCTTTATGCTAACAACGTGAGATACATGTTTTGATCTGTGTTGGTACATGTCTTACATTGGGTGTTGCATGGCTACTGTTGGAGGTTGGATGAAAGCCTAAAGTGTCTCATGACATATGTGCTAAGCCAATGAGCTACAAACTATCCTAGGATTTAGTTTGCAAATTGGAAGTCATGAAGCCACAAAAGCTACATCAAGATCTTGTTTCATGGTGTGGAAGAAGTCTTTTCCCTCAATAGATGCTACAAAAGTACACGACCCAAATCCCATTAGAAGTCTATAGTAGATGTTAGAATATGGAGAGAGAGAGAGAGAGAGAGAGAGAGAGAGAGAGAGAGAGAGAGAGAGATGTGCCCTGGCTTGGCGCACCTTTTACTTCCCTACTTTTAGCTTCACTTGATCATTGATATGCAAAGTGAGTAATTTTTGCCAATTCAACTTCACTCCTCCAACCGCCTTGAGTGCAAAACTGCAAGACAACTAACATTACACTAGATTTCAAAAAAAGGAATAAAAATATATACATCTTACCCCTTAAGGATAGCGCTAATGTTTCCCATGTACTTTTAGGGTCCTCTATTGACCTTAGGATATGGTGCAATTTAAACCATTCTGAACAAATATTGTTGAAGGCAAGTATATTCTCCATTCTGAATTTGTAGTTGCCAGAGTTATTGTCATCATCAAGTTTTCATCGAGCTTGCTATTATGACCTTGGAAACTATCGTTAATATGTTGTGCTATATTGCCAAATGTGATTTAAGGGAAGGTTTGATGAGCCTTTTCATTTCTAAGACTTTAGTTTTCAGTGAATGAATGCTTAAATGAAGAGCTTGCTTAAAAGAATGCAAGGAATTTACAAATTGCTCATGTTGACCCAAAATATCTTCGTTTTCACCTATTAAAATCCTCACCAATTATGAACTTAAACTTATTAACAATTAAGTTTTCAAAAATTTGAAATATCGATGAAAATTAGATCTAAATTAGACTTTGAATGGACAAAGATATGCCCTCCACAAGCTAGGTTGGAAAGAGTATGTATTTGTTGCAAATAAAGATATCTAGACATGATAAAGATTATGGCTCTGGATTTGCATTTGAAATTGAAATGTTAATCTACATTAAGACTTTCAATCAAACTTAGCATCTAATGACCCCTTTGTCTTTTGATGCATGTTCTTAATCTCAAAATAATTTTAAACTCAATTTCATTGTCTACCCTTAAGATGTTGCTAAAATAGTAGACTATCATATCTAAATCATACTATACATTAATTAACATGGATTTTGGCCCTTTTTCATTTTATGTATTTATCAAGAGTCTTGTAGTTCACTCATGTAAACTTTCATTGGTTTTCAATCATCACAATCATCAATGTGATTGGCTTTCCAATCGCTAGTTTTGAATCATCGTAGTGTGGTTGATTGCTCTTGTCCATTATTAAGCTATTAAATTTGAAGATTCAAGAGATAAACAAAGAATAGTATTCATTACTAAAATTGAAACTTTAACATCCATTTGTATGCAAATACTATGTGAATAAAATATATGTATGATAGGGAGGAAATGTTGTCATGGGTGATGTCCGTGGTATCTTCCTAGTTTACAATGGTAGTAGTAAGGGCAACATGAGCTTTCTTTCCTCATTGTCAAAAGAATTTTTTAGATGATGCATTATCAACATTCATTTTCTTTTCAATCCTTGACTTTTAAGCCTCTTATGACTATGTGTCTGCTAGAATCCTTTGTGTCCCCTTTTATTTCAAACAATTTACTAATTTTGCCTTCAAATTTCTCCTTAAAAGCCACATATTAGACTCCTCTTTGTCTCTACCACTTCTAATGCAAAGGTTCCTCTTTCTTTCTTTGTAAATTTATCCAAAGGGGAATGTTGGGTGCTTTGTTATTGCATTTACATTAATCCACCTTATGTCTCAACCTTTATACTCAAGTTTTTGGTTTATATCTTTTGCACAACCTTGTGTCTCAACCTGTATAATCAATTTTTTGGCATAAAGTTGTTAAGGTTTATTTGGAAATCAAGATATATTATGGGATTCTTGGATGGTATTTGGCTTCTACACTTCTCCCACTTGCTAGTGTCAGACATACATTTTCATATGTACATCAAAAGATGTGTTTTCATTTAAAAGTTGCTTTGCATCTCTTATAAAAGGAAAAAGGGGTACTTTGGATAAAACAAGATCAATGTTCTTTGCAAGAATGTTGAATGTTGCATATCTATCATTTTATTTATGTCCATCAATGCTTGGTTTTTAAAGGGCAAATATAAGCCAATGGAAAATTTTTTTAAAATAGCCTCCATTCTTCTCTTGCTAAATATGGATTGAAGGCACAGAAAATAAAGAAACGTTATGCTTGGAATTCATATCCCCATCCTCAATGAGAGGTCATTAATGCATGTCTTTAATTTTGGGTTGGTCCCATTGGTCTTTTGTGGATGTCTAAATATGTTAAGCTCTATGACTATTCTCTCACATTATTCTATTGAAAGAAGGCATTGATTGACTTAGCAAGAAACACAAGGAACGTTTGTTAACATTGCATATACAAGTTAACATCTTATTTGTGCTATTTTCTATCACTTAGATGTGTTTCCTTGTGAATTCCTTTAGTTGAAATGTAGACACATTTGTTTTTTGTTAATTTTGCTATCACTAGATATATGTTGTATTTGTGTTTTCCTTGTGAATTCATTTATTTGAGGCTTTTATGCTCATATACAAGGTATGAATGGTTTAATAGGTAAACTATCTACATCTTTTGAAATCAATAAGCCATTGGTCTAAGCTTTTAATAAGTGTGCACTTACAAAGAGTACGTAGATGATCAATGAGCTCATGTTCTTAAGATTCATGAAGTGAATGTTGAAACATTTGGTAACTATTAAGGTACTAGTAAAAAATAAAGAATGTGTGAGCTTATGGTGTATTTTTATGTACATGACCAAGTATTTCATAGATTTTACAAAAGTACTCATGATGAGCTCATGTATGCCATTTCATTACAAAAGTACTTATGCCGAGCTCATGTATGCCATTTCATTACCACTCACTAGAAAGAGGGGTCAATGGCCAAATTCAACCCTTTCTCCTTGCAAATTTAGATTGCTTTGTAGTTCATAAAAAGAAATTGAAGTGCCACAGTAAGGAGACCCCCTTTGTGCAAAGGCATAAAAGGGTGGGGTGTTACTCTAGATGTGGTGGTGTGGGGTCATCAAACATCAATGCCTACTTTTTTTAAATAATGCAATTGGATTGACGGATAGGATTTGAGCCAAAACAAAACACATTATGAGCCAAACAAAAGAAAAGATCATGGCATGCTTTTTTCATAATGTATGAGTTTCAAGCCCACTTGTCTTCATGTTAGACAAAGGATACCCACCTAGATGTGTGATCCACTAAAATACTAAGAAATATCCTTTTGCACTAAACCTTTGCTAGTAGACTTGGATCTCTCATTAAAAAAAATTAGGACAAAAAGAAGATGACTGTTTATTGATTTTTGCTCGGAGATTAGGTGTGCATTCAAAGGAAGGGAGATTTTATCTAAAATTTTTAGACAAATCTACATGTTTCAGTTCACTTATTCAAAAACCGTAAAGTTGAAAGATAGGAAAGGAAGCTAAGTGTCACAAGAAAGTAGGGGTTTTCTTATTAACATGTTTTTATGTTAGGGGAATCCCTCAATGGTCACTTCAATAATTCTATCTTGATGTTGTTTGTACCCCACAATAGAGATCCATAGGTGTTGAATAGTAGGATTAAAACCATTATGATCACCATTGCTACAATTTTATCATGGCTATGACAATGATTTTGTGAAGAATTTCTTTTCTTTATGCTTTCTTCATTGCAAGATATTGTTTCCCATATTTTTTCCTAAAACCTTGTCTTTCATGTGGTAAGGCTTTTACCCAAGGTGCTCATTGGGAATATAGCTTTGTGACAAAACTTATTGTTAAGTCTTCATGCAAATCCCTAGGGATAAAACTATACATTGTGGTTTGGAACGATTTATGAGGTTCACTTTTAGCTTGGTTAGACTTGGTTTTACCTACCAAGTGCCACACCACTATGATTATATTTTACTTTGTTATGTATGGTAAATTATTGACCAATAATGAAAAATTAATTATTTTCATTTCATCCATTTATCTGCTTGGAGGTTGATATTGATTAGTGTTAGCACAATTGAGACAACTTATCTTGCTATACTAGAAATTGAATAGGGCCCCCAAACACTCCCATAAATAAAGAAATATGTAATATGAGAAAGAATGGAGAGGTTCAAGTGGAATATGATAATATTTTTTGCTATACTAGGAATTGAATGGGAGCCCTAAACACTCCCATAAATAAATTAATGGCTATTATGGGATAGAATGGAGAGATTAAAGGGGAATACAACAGTGTTTTTTGTTGCCTTTGGGTAATTTTTCCCTTGTTCTTGATTGGTGAAAGGTTGATGTGCTTGTTTCTCTTAGTGTACCAATGGCAAAGGCCATATACGAACATAGTAGACAAATCTTAATTGCATTTTCTTCTTGTGGGTTTCTAGGCACCTACATAAATGTGTACTTAAGAGATAATAAGAAACGGTATTCAATATAGTGGAAGGTCATATTCTATGTAAGTAGATAACATAATGTTGGAGAGTAGTTAAAACATATGGGTTTGATTTTTATTATCATATTGCATAAAAAAACGGTAATAGTGTTTACATTTGTTTATTGATTCTCTTATTAATTGCTTTATTTTAGGTATTTCTTATTATGATAATGAAGAATCTATATGATCTCAATTGTTTTTTCTAGGGGAAATAAGTTCAACCTCGATTACTTAAATAGTCTCTTTCCACAAACTATCACTTAGTGGAAGCAAATGTACGAGTCTATATTATTGCTTCATGGTCAAATTGCAATTGCAAAAAATTTATCGATTGTTATGAGATGTCCATTGCCAAAAAAGTCAAAATTGTAATTGAGAAATTGCAATAAACTTACTCACAACCCTAGTAAGGCTAATGATAGTAGTTGCTTTTACTGCATTGCATGATCTGTATGGTGCGAAAAAATAATCATGTATGCCTTCTTCCATGCCAAAATGAAGGACCAAGAAAAAATTTCTTTGGAAAAACCAACATCTCATGTAAGAGATTGAAGAATAGAAGGAATGTGTGGATATTCCATGTGAATGATGACAACATAATGGACATGTGCAAGCTATAACACAAGTGCCTTTGAGAAGGGAAAATACATTAGGTAACAAATGGTAATGTGGTCAAGAGAGTAAATACTATGTAGTAATAGTACAAGTCTTGCAATTCAATGACCATTTAAGAGTATGCTACAAAAGAATTAAGGTCTATAAACAATATACGAGAGTTTATCATAACCACATGCATTTCTTACCAAAATAGTTATTGAGTATGTGTTTTGTAAAGTATTAAAAATGTATTATATATTTCCTTTGTGATGCACGTACTTTGACTAATACCTACAATGATTGTACTTGTTCATTTTGTAATATTTTGGTGATGCCCTTTTTAGTTCAATCAAATTCTTTAAAATTTAGAGTAAACTATGTACCTTGTTGAGAGAATTGTCACTTCCCATAGACTCTCAAGTTTCTATGACTTCAAAAATCTTATCCCATGACTTGTTATATGATTAGTATAAGAGGATCAAAGGAATTATAAAAACTAAAAATTCACATGCAGTAGAGAAAATAAAAATTTAAAATTCCTAGCATTACTTTAGTCCCTTGTTCTAAAACGCTTAGTACGCTTCCTTCTCCTTTTTTCCATTTCTTAGAAACTAAGTTATACTTCATTCTCAAAATTTAACTATGCGATAAAAGATAAATTGCAAAAAAGAGTCTAGAACTACATTTCAAATTGTTCAACAAGTGTGAACTAAGAGTTCCAAGTAAATTATGCTATTTTTTGTTGCTCCATCATTGTAAGACTTTTGCACCTAATTTACATCAATTATAAGAAAGTAAAATGCCTTTAGATGTGGATTTCACATAAGAGTAAAGATTACCACTCCTTTTTGTTGTTGCATCATGAAAGACTCTTGTGCCTGATTTATACCAATTATAAGACGCGAAACACCTTTAGAAATGGCTTTTACATTAGAGTCTATGAGGGGTGATGGGAGAGGAATATTTTTTAAAAGAAAATGATCCATTAGGATAGCCTTGCATCTGTAATTGTTTCAAAGAGAAAATCGGTGGCATATGAGGTTGATGAATTGATAACACACAAAATGATGTAATATTCTATACTTTTTTTATGTTTTAAAATCATGTTTTGTTATAGGCACTTGATAGCCTTGCACCTGTAATTGTTTGAAAGAGAAAATCGGTGGCATATGAGGTTGATAAATTGATAGCACACAAAATGATGTAAAATCATGTTTTGTGTAGGTAGCTACAATGGGTGAGGAGCAATATGCCACATGTTAGAACTAGTGAGAACAATTATGTGAATCAGGAGGTTGAGGCAATTGGTGTGTTCATCTTTGAATATCGATAATTGTTTTCAAAGCATTGTTGAAAGACAAGGTTAAGCATGGTGAAAAGAGGTGTACTACACCACCTTTTTCTAGAGTTATAGTGGGTAGAGTGCCATAGTGCATATTACTTTTTGGTGCTAAACAATGTAGAAAGCAAGAGTGTGAGTGTGATAAAGGGTGTGAAATGAGGATGGTGCTTGTGCACTTGGGCAATGTGCTTGAGTGTGGTGCTTCTTTTGGAAGGGGACATGTGAATCTGGATGTTCTTTTTCTTCTTCATCCTAATTCCATATTTTATTCTTTCATGTTTGTTTATGCATCTTGAATGTATTGTAGATTTGTTGTTGGTAGTCTCCATGGTTTATAGGGGAACTAGATTGAAGAAAGTTAGGTGGGTAGAGGAAATTTCTAAGGGTTTGATAGTTCATTTGGATTAAGATTGATACACTCTAACCTTGAAGGTTGTTATGTGGGGTTAATGTCCTTTTCAATGTATAGACCTTGCCTTTAATGTGTTATGTGCTGAAGAAAAAATAAAGGATAGAGGTAATAGAAACAAGGAAGGATCTCGTGTTGCCAAAACATATCATATGGCTAATGCATCATGACCAACCGTCAATACTCAGTTTCAAAATTCATTGAGTAGGGGCACATAACTCTTGTAGTGTTGTGGATTGGAGGTCTTCCCAAGGTTGCTCTCAAGCTTGATCACTAGCTCCATTAATGGCTTATTTCCCTTCCCATGCATTGAATAAGTCCCCCAAATTGAAAAAAACTTGCTAATGGAAACTTTTTATTGATGAATTTTCCATTTTTAAAAGAAAGGAGATTTCCTTGATGAAATTTCTTTAAGAAAAGAAGGGAATTTTTTACTGATGAGGTTTCATTTTCCATGATCAATTCAATGAAGTGTAGAGAGAGATGGCTTCATTGAGGGATGATCCTTTGGTTTGCATGTCACGCACTCACCAACAATAGAATTTGAGAAGAATAACAATAGTCTTGCTAGGTAGTGGCAAAGTGGGAGTCAACCGTTAGCCCTGTTTTGAGCATAACATAAGCCAAGGACATTAAAGCAACATCAATCCAAGGTCTATAGCACTCCCACGAGAGGACAACCTTGGAGAGAGCACGATGAGGGTGGGAGGGCTGGCACCCCCTCCATTGTTTCTTGTCTTAAGAATGGAGGGTAGTCAAGGGCTCTTTAAACCCTTACAAAAAGCTCGACAAGCAACCCCTTTTGGGAGCGTTGGGGGTGTTAACCCTCCTACACACATCATATTAAACAAGCCCAAGACACAACTTTTAAGCTTTTAAGGGAGGGTAGTAATGTTAGCCCTTCCTTGGTGGCATGGCTTACTTTTCTATAGGGGCGTAGTAGTCAAAAACTATCATCGTGCTCATGAAGGACATGCTAGTGTTATATCAAAATGTAGTGCTACTGTTGGCGGTGAATTGACTTTTCTTAATGGTAATCTAGGGTTAGCTTGTGATCCTTCCATCCTTCGATCCATGCATGCTTGGTGGAGAGGACATATTAGACTAATTGTTAAAGTGCTCGTAGTATGTAAATGCCATCTTTTTGTGAGAGAAGCAATGCCCTCATTAAGAGGCATAGCACATCGATGTGAGATGGCTGCACTCTTGGCTTGACTAAAGGGCATGACCCTCATACTTATCACCTACCCCACTTATGCAAGCTAGTGGGCTGCCTACCTTGTGTTCAAACATCGTGGCAACATAGAAGTTGCTATAAACATGCATCTATGTAGATGGGGCAAAGCAAAGGGTATGACCGTAGCCATGCTCTTGGTACAT
Organism: Dipteris shenzhenensis; assembly: GCF_047967505.1. Lineage (NCBI taxonomy): Eukaryota > Viridiplantae > Streptophyta > Polypodiopsida > Gleicheniales > Dipteridaceae > Dipteris > Dipteris shenzhenensis. The sequence continues at coordinate 21,571,226 of NC_141627.1, forward strand.
TAAAGGAGTCACTAACATGTGGTTTACCAAGGCGATGTGTGTGTGTGTGAGAGAGAGAGAGAGAGAGAGAGCATTCTATTTAGTTGATAAATATTAAAAAGATTAAAATTTGATGACATCTAGTCTGAAGCTTGCGAAATGGAAGAAGACCACTCTACGAGAAGAGTTGAAGCTTCCAAGAATGGGCAACAATGCGGCAAACGCTGATTTTGAGGGGGGGGATGGGGTCGGGTGGGGGTAGGTAGAGATAACTCGAGGTACAATAGAGGTTTCCCTTCCCCCTCGCCCCTTTTTGTGGTCAACTTTTTATTTGAAGCGCCATACGAGGTGACCAAGGCGAGGTCCTAAGCTGCCTGTGGGGGTGGAACGCAGAGCCTCGGCTGAGACTGACCCACACGATTTTGCCACTGGGTCTGCAAGCCGGTGGTAGCGGGCTGGTTGGCAAGAGGGTTTGCGCGAGCTCGGGGGAGGGGGGGGCAAGGAATGGTGGTCTGGGCAACTCAAGGAGGAGGGGAGGTATGCATCATCATGAACTTTCATGCATCATCATCATCATCATCATCATCATCATCATCATCAAAGTGAGGATCAATGATGATAATGAGACCGATGATGATGATCATCTTCCACAATCCATCTTCATTCTTTAAATGCACATGATGATGATGTATATGTTCATCTTTCTCTTCCTCTTTTTCATTGTCCTCTTCATTTTTCATTCTTCATCATCTTCATCTTCATCTTCATCTTCATCTCTGCTTTGCTTGTGCTCACAGACCATCCTTTTTGCTTGCCCTCCCTTCAATCCCTCCTCCATTTCTCACGCATTGCCTCCCCCCTTCCCCCTTGGGAATCGCTCCTCTCTCACTCAACAAGTTTCAGGCATCTTCGATCCCCTGATCACCTTCCCTTCCTCGGAGAATTCGCATCGCTTCCTTCTCATCCCCCTCGCCTCTTCAACGGCTTCATAATGCAAGCTTGAGAATTGCCTTGCGCCACCCTCCTTCCCTTTCGGCAAATTTGGAAGGATGCCATGGTGACGCGTCATCAAGCAGATGATATTTCCTGATTAAGGTGATGAAATCTAGGAAAAGTGGAAACGCAGGAAGTCGTCTTTTTGCATTTTGAGTGCTCGGCTGTCAATCGTCGTCTCATTAGTTAAATTTTTGATGCAGGACGTTTAATCCGAGCCGACTGAACTTGGATAACTCAATTAAATGATCAAAGCCGCTTGTTTGTGCATTAGAAAAGGAATACGGTAAAGGGAACAGACGGAGAGTGTCGGCGCACACACTTTCCTGAGGGGCTAGATTAAGCCTGATTGAGGCAGAAATGGGGAGATTATATTTGGTACAGCTGGATGGCAGAATCTACAGCTGCCGCTTATGCCGTAGTCATCTCGCCAATAGCGAGGAGCTTGTTTCAAGGGTGTGCTTCTTCTCTCAAAACTGCATGTCTCAAGAAAGATTTAGAAGAAAGATTTAGTCTGTAGTCATTGTTCTGAAGCGTCGGCAGGCTTCGCTTTTATAGGAATTAAGTTTGTTTAAGGCTTTCTAAATTGAGGAAGGAAAATCAGTCTGGCATATGAGTTACATCAGGCCTCATCCAACAACTGCGCCGACCGAGGCGGTCACTAGAACCAACAGTGCGTCCTTTTTATGGTTTTCAATCTACATAATTGAATTAAAAAAAATCAACGCCAGTGGTTAAACTTAATTGACTGCCTTGGTTAATTTCCCTCACGAAATTGAGGTTTATATTATATTATAATGATTGAGGTACCAAGGCCTATGTTTGACAATGTTGACTGCCTTGGTTAATTTCCCTCACGAAATTGAGGTACATAATTGAGGTATAATAGGCCTTGGTACCTCAATCATATACCTCAATTATGTACCTCAATTTCGTGAGGGAAATTAACCAAGGCAGTCAACATTGTCAAACATAGGCCTTGGTACCTCAATCATTATAATATAATATAAAGCTCTATTATGTACCTCAATTTCGTGAGGGAAATTAACCAAGGCAGTCAATAAACCAAGGCAGTCAATTAAGGTTCACCCACTGACGTTGATTTTTTAATTAGTAGAATGGGGTTGCGAATACCAAACATGCAGATACGTTTTGCCATTGTTGGGATTGTGGGCTGGGGATTCAAGCATTTTCCGTAGTCTCAAGTAAAACTTTGCATGAAAGGCAAAAGCTATTTGGCAATTATCAAACAAGGAAACTTTTATAGAGGCTTGAAACATGACACACTAGCTCCTCCTTGCCTTTGGACTGAAATAGCTCATGGTGAGTCTACTTGTTCCAGGCGTTCCATTGCCGGCAAGGGAAAGCTTACCTTTTCAACACAGTGTAAGCTCTCCTACCAACCTACTCGTTCTCTCTATTTTGTGTGTGTGTATTATTGTGAATCTTCTCTTGCACGTAAGCTGCAAAAGCCAGGTTTTAACTGTTAAAGAGCGCACACTTTGTTGCTGACTTTTATTACTTCGAGGTGCTGACATTTCTTTTGACTTGGTAGAGGATCTGAAAGACTTTGGTTTGCTTGTCTTGCTTTGAAATCTTGTTTGGGAGAGACTAAAATAAAAAGACTTGTCTTCACAAGCAGTTGTAGCTTGGATGTAGAGATTGTGCAATAATTTTTTATTAGCCTTCTGCTTAACGTGTTGAGTTACCCTTCAGCATGGCTGAGGGTTCCCTGAAGACTGGGAAATTGTAGCTGGCAGAAAATAACATTTTTGATGAGTTTCCATGCTTTTCTTCTGCTAACAGTTGGAACCTACTGCAGAAAGCTTTGAAGGAGGCGGCTTAGGTATGTTGTGATAAATTTTGTGAGGATGCTAGAGGGATTTGTTCAAACCTTGGAAACCAGTATTAGAACTTCAATATGAGAGGAGGGTGTAGGTAGGCTGTGCTGAGTCACGTAACTTAGTCCACTTGTTCATTTGTCTTTGCATCCAAAAAATTGTTAAGACGGGCTGAATGAGAAATGCTACCTAGTCAGGAACTAACGATGTGATGGTAAGGCAGAACTTGCGTCTTTTTTGGACATTACTCCAAACTTAGCAATACTGCTGATTATGAGAATGCTAGAGCTTTCAAGAAGGAAATTGAGATAATCGGCAGTTTTATAAGGGCATGATAAGCCTTCTTCCTAGGTGAAATAGACTTCATCATGACCTTCTCTTCATTTATTCTTGGCAGATAGTAAAATGGCTTCTTTATAATTTTCAGCTTACGATGCAAACATACGCTCCAAATTGCACTTTTGTTTTGTCTAAGCATTTTTCCCGCTTAGATGCTCGTCTGGGAGAGATTAAAAATGAAATCATTTAGTCTTCACAGGCAGCCTGTAGCTTGAATGAAGAAATTGTGGACTACTTTTTGATTAGCCTTCTCCTTTAGTTCTAGCCTTTGTCATAGTTGAGTCTGCCCTTCACCTCCAGAGTGCAGACAGAAACTCAGTATGAAGACCTTTGTATAAATGGATGCTCAAGTATGTGTGGGTATGTGCATTTGTATGCGTGAGAGCATATTTGTACTATGTTGGGCGCTGATGATGTCAGTGGGGATGTCATACTAGCTAGTCCTTGCTATGCGTGATGGAGTTTATGGTTTTCAACCTTATGAGTGAATATCATGAGATCGAAACTGCACCATGTCGTGTTTGTAGAGGATGAATTTGGGCATGTTCCTGGATTCATCTAGATATATTGCACTTTTGTTTTGTGTTTTTTGCTCATTTTTAAGTGCTTTTGTTTTTCTCCTGTAAGAAACAATGCTTGGATTTTCATCAAGAAGTCAAGAAAGCTCTCATTGGGGGTCGATGGATATTCTTATGTTATAGGAGCATATGTTTTCTTTGTTAGATATTTGTAGATGCAGGCATCAGTCTTCTAGGTCAAAGTAAGGAGGCTTGGTCTCTTGCTCGTGGGTGTTCTGGGGAGTCCGCATATCCATTAGCTCACCCTTGGCATTGAACGTGTCGATGGTGGTGTGGTTTGGCTGGGGTGGATGGTCGTGGATCTCAAGATCGGGTTCCCGAAAGTTCATGCTTTGGCTATGGACAATGGTGTGTCCCCTTTTGGTGTCAATTGGTTGGTTCTTTACTTGAAATAGACTCTTGGGTGGTTGGGGACGAGGATTCTAGATGACCTTTACTAGGAGGAGGTGTGCTAGGCCATCACATACATATGACACTAGGGGAGTCTCATGCGCATGAGTGTTGGCCATTTGGACAGCAAATACCTTAAAGAGGGACCTAGCCTCCACTGAGAGACTTTGGGAATAGGATCTTGGTTCACCGTGGATGGTGGATACATATAAGTGTGCTACAGTTCGGGCGATGGAGATCAGATGAGTCTTCTTTCACTTTTGGTGGACCGGTAAGCTAGTATGGAGGGAGGATGACATGCTAGGTTTTCTATCCTCTAGGTCCTTTTCATGGCCTATCTTTTAGACATTGTCGCTATATGCATTGAAGGGATATGCCCTATCTAGTTTTCTTCAGCATTTGTTCATGAGGGATCCTCCTTTTGAGGTTGAGGCTGTTGATCACAACCTGGTGGACGATGAGGTATTTGATGCCCTCGAGTGGAAGAGGATTAGAGCAGTGGGACGATTGTCAAAGTGATGGGCTATTGATTCTAGATTGGTTAGAGGAGTATACCTATAGACCTAGGAGGTTCACTCCTTGAGGGAGCTGTATTGGGATGTAAGAGGTATAAAAGACATTTGCAATTGGCTGCCTCAACTTGGGAGCCCATTTCGGCAGAGACCAGCTAGCGCAGCAAGTGTTGCACGAGTTCTTAACATGTTTTGGTTGTGCCTGTGGACTAGCGTTCGACTTAGGAATATCTCCTTGTTTGGTTGGTTGCTCATGGAGGCCTCACCATTGGCTGGTGGCATTTGGTCACAAGGTTGACAGCAATGAGTTTGGCAGTGTGGCTGGTGCCAACTCTGATTGCTAGTGAACAGTTAATGCTCATTATGTTTGAGGAACTAGGTTAGCTGTGACAAGTTGGACATTTTGCGAAGGACTACAAGAAGAAGTAGGCTGACCAAGCAAACGAGGAGGACTTGTCAAAAGACAGAATCTCGCTTGACATCTGCCAATCATTAAAGGCGATCTTTTCTTGGTGATGACTCTTAAGTCTCATTGAGATAAAGTTTGCAGACGCAAGGGTGACATCGTTAATGGTAGACATCGTTGATTGGTGCACAGATCTAAATTGTGTGGTGGAGGATTGCTTAGTCTTGGGACCTGAGGACATGTCTAGTTACCGTCCAGTAAAGATGGAGGTGCTCTTTTAGAGTTAGAGCCCGATGAGTTAGAGTACACCATATACCTACGGAGTGACACATGGACATTGAAGATGCGGGTACTTCTGGGAGGGACCTGCAATGGCAAGCAACACTAGATTGAGTTTCTAGGGTATGTTTTCTTGATTTATTTTATTGGAGATCTCAGTCGGCTGCTTTAGGATGGATGTTTGAGCTGTCCTCTGTTGGTCAGAGAATGGATGGTGAAGCCATTGTACAGCTGCTTCAGGAGCAAGTACAAGGTTTTCATGATGGTTCCGCCATGCTTTGGTGAGAGATTAGTAGCTGTCTCTTTATTACTCAAGAAAGAAAGAAAGAAAGTTTATGAAAAGTTTTCGGAAGACCAAATGGTCTATGAGACTGAAAGAAACTGATAAAATGAGCTGAGGAGTGGAGACACTAAGAGACATGTTTGTCTATGCAAAAGTACTGTCTTTGATGCATGCCTATTTTAAGCAAGGTAGGCTATGATGGTGCACACCCGATGAGGCCGGCACGCTGAAGTGTCATCAATCTTGGCCTTTGCTGTTCACCCATCGTAGTAGGTTTATGCAGACTTAGACTCTGTTTCGACTTCAGCAAAAGGGGATGTCATGGGTATGCTACTGTGAGAGTGGTGAAGTGCGGAAGCATACGTGCGCGCATACGTGTGTGTGTGTGAGAGAGAGAGAGAGAGAAAGAAAGAAAGTTTATTAAAGTCTACTAAAGACCAATGGGTCTATGAGACTGATGGAAAACTTGATACAATGAGCAAAAGGGTGCAGCTACTAGGCGAGCATCCTAACCCAAGCTAGAAAACTGTGTGGACATAGTCAATGCCATCATCATACATATTGCCATAGTCATCATCATCAGAATAGATGCAATCTGATCCGATACCATACAATACAATGCAGCACACACATGGCATAAAACATGAAGGTATGCCTGGTGACAGGCTAGGCCGTGTAGGCAAGAAGCCCGTGATAGATCGCTATGTACTATCTGGAGGAGTAGTCTGTCATGCCCTCCTAGCGGCTACTTAGGCCTAACAAGCGCCACAGTAACCCCTGTCAATCGTATCCTAGGTCTGAAAATAGATGAGATGTCAGCTAGCATAGTCTGTGCATTTGTCCTCTGTCGAGTTTGCCGTGTCTTGGTCTTGGGGTCTCTGCCTCTCCTGCTATCTGTAATCGGGGGGTAGCATGCTCTGGCTGGAAGAACTCTGTGATCACTTTCTGAGATGGGTCAATAAGGCATCCTGCCTGTCTCTGTGATCTGATGAGGTGCTCTCTATGTCGGACTGCCTCATGAATGAAAGCGGCCGTAATAGACTGGGCAACGGAAGGCGAAGTGCTCCTCTGATTTTCGACCTCATGCCGCTCACATAATGTGCAGATACAACTCTCTCTGGGGATCGCCTATGCTTGTCCACTCTCGATATGGAGTCGGTGCGATGACACATGGAACCGTCCAATGGCAATCTTGAGTGATTGTGGTAGGTGGATCTGAGTGTACCCTGGCGGGATAATGGAACCCTCCTTGGAGATGCGTAAGCAGTGGTCCCGATAGAGCCTGAGATTCATAGGAAGCTGTGTTTGTGCCAACCAGGTCCTGAATGTGTGTAACTGTGAAAGATTCTTTCGGATGATCGGGTTTAGCTCGCTGCCCCGAAATGGGACAAACGGAACGTCAATGCTGTACTGAAAGGGTGGCAGCCTGTCTATATGGAAACCCAGTCTCCCAAACCATCTGCATGTGTGTGCGTACCTCTGATCACCTTGAGTTGTTAATGCCATGGAAGAGGCTAGCGCCAACCATGGTACTCTGCATCGCCCTGCAGTAGCCATAATCTCGCACGCGGTATAAATAAGTGATAGTCTAGAATGTTTCTAATTGCAATGGAGATGCTCCGAACTCAGCCTGAATGATTTGATGGGGAATAAATGGCTTACTGCGGATCATTCGTGATAACAAGAGAACCTGTATTCTCTAACTCGAGTCCACTCTGTATGAGATAGGTCTGGCCCCTAGCAAGGGCTGCCATACATGCCCGCTGAAATCCTCCTCGTAAAAGACAGCAGAAACACTCTCATTTCTCTCCCTCTCTCAACAGAAACGCTACGGCCCAGGACAATCGTCGGGCTGGCCCCCCCCGAAGGTTTTTATTCATCAGAGAGAAATCAAGTACATGAGTTCAGCGTGGAAGCTGTTTTTACATAATCCAAATGTGAATGAATTATTACATGAGCTCTAAGGCTCCCTTCTTGGCAACAAGCCACTTGTCAATTTCTACATTACTTTCCTATTTACATGCCACTAAGGGCAACTCTGGAGTCTTCGAAGCACTTGGTCACGCAAACCGCCTCCTAGACTCTTGTTAGGCTCCCGCAGCACTTAGGAAAATAACTCTTCCTAGTACCTGCAACAATTAATTAAAGCGCACCACCATGGTACCCATTAATTGTTAGCGCTTTGCATGCAAATAACACATTGTGGACTAATTGTAGTCACGGTGGGTGTCCCGAACACATGTGCACACATAACAAATATAAAAAAATATATTTATTCTCTGGTTGACCGAAGTCAACGCTCTTGATCATAATTAAGGAGCTTTGACCAAGGGTCGAGGCGCCTTGAAGTTGGCACATCTTGGTTAACCGTAGTTAACCCTCTTGGCGCATGTCAAGTCTCGTTGATCGAAGTCAACACTCTTTGACCGTAGTCAGCTCTGTAGTTCTCTGGTTAACCGCAGTTAACCCTCTTGGTAATAAACCAAGTCTCCTCGATCGAAGTCAGGCTTACTTGACTAGAGTCAAATATCTTTGACCGTAGTCAATTCTTTGACCATTAAAAGAACTCTTTGACCATAATTAACACAGATAAAAACTCTTTAATTATGATCAGATAAATGGTCAACTGTAATTTGACTTAGGATATTTACATTGTGGTGACATCCCATCGGCTTCTATTCAGTTGACCTCAACTGAAAAGCTTCCTTGTAAACATCCAAAAGCTGTGGATGATCGGATAACATGTCTTCATCCATCCACTTGGCATCTAATGCCGTATAATTCTTGAATTTTACAAGATACCTATAAAAATTCCTTGCCCTGAGGGCCTTTGCGTACAGTATGGTACACAATCTGCTCTGGCTGAAGGACCTCCTCCAGCTCATCCACTTCTGGTGCATCCTCTAATACTGGCTCTGTAGGCTCTGGCCCCTGGAATTTCTTTAGAAGACTCACATGGAATGCATTGTGAATCCTCCAATGCTCTGGCAATGCCAACCTGTATGCAACCTCATTTATTCTTTCTGTAACCCTGAAAGGGCCATAGTACTTGGGAGATAACTTTGCATACACTTTCTGTTTGCCTTTAAACTTACGGAGCCTAGCTTTCTCGAACTTTAAAAGTACCCAACCCCCTTCCTTGAGATCTAACTGTCTCCTATGCTTATCTGCAGCTCTTTTATGTTTCTCTTGAGACCTTTCGATTCCTGTCCGGACTTGGCTATAAGTTGTCTGGAGGTCTCTCACAAACTGATCAGCTGCAAGTATTTCGTCCTTAGTCCTTAGGATAGGTGGCAGAATCACCTTTCCATAGATGACCTCAAAGGGGGCTTTCCCTGTAGAGTTGTGTACTGTATTATTGTAAGCAAACTCTACCAATGGTAGGTACTTTTCCCAGTTTGAACCTTGGTCACCCACGTAGCATTTCAGCATATCCAATGCTGTAGAATTTGCTACTTCACTTTGACCATCTGTTTGGGGATGAAAAGAAGAAAAATTCAGATTCGTCCCCATATTATCAAATAAAGCTCTCCAGAATAGACTAGTCATTCTAAGATCTCGATCATTGACAATGGACTTAGGCATACCATGATGCTTAAAGATCTATGCCAAGAAAAGCTTAGCCATATGATCTGCCTTTATGGTTTTGCGAATCGGAATGAAATGAGCTTGCTTGCTGAATCTATCAATGATAGTCCAAATCCCATCATTCCCTAACTTTGATCTTGGCAAATAAAAAATGAAGTCCATTGTAATACTTTCCCACGGTGCCTGAGGCACGGGAAGAGGCATAAGTAGGGCAGGTGCCTTCTGTCTATCATACTTCACTTTCTGACACGTAAGGCATTCAGTAACAAATTGATGTATATCTTTCCGTATCCCTGGCCAAAAGAAATACCTCTCTAGTGCTAGAGTTGTTGCTGTAATTCCTCTATGTCCAGCATAGGGAGATGCATGGCATTCCTCCAAAATCTTTTTCCTCATCTCTTGGGTGATGCATAGGCAGTCATCTTTCATTAGATACCCATCTTTCAGGGAATAGTGATTGGTGGACTGCCCCTCTTGCATTTGCTGTAAAATCTCGCCAAAATCTGCATCATTAGCATATTGCTCCCTCATGCCTTATAGGTCTTGATGATAGGCAAAAGTTACATTATTGACCTGGGGTCTTCGGGACAAGGCATCTACCACTTTGTTCCGAATTCTTGGGTATGGACAATCTGAAAATGATGCATTGACAGCATATTTGCCCATTTCATATGCTTCTCGGAAAGTTTTGTTTGAGTTAGACAATATCTCAGACCTTGGTGATCTGTTTTAACAGTAAAATCTGCACCCAAAAGATAATGCTTCCATGTGTTCACAGCATGAACTACAGCCAACAATTCTTTTTCATAGATTCCCAGATCACACTCTCCACAAGCATCCCAATCAACATCAAAAGGTTGATAAAGATCCGGGACTACAAGAATAGGCTCTGTAGTCAACTTCTCCTTGAGTGTATTGAATGCTTTCTTCTGTGATATTCCCCATGTAAAGGCTGCATTTTTCTTAGTAAGGTCATGTAATGGAGCTGCGATATCAGCAAAATGCCTGATGAATCTCCTATAATAGGAGCAAAGTCCCAAAAAACTACGGACTTCATGCACAGTTTTCAACTCAGGCCATTCTTGGATGGCTCGGATCTTTGCAGGATCCATCTGTATCCCATTCTTGGATATTATATGCCCCAGATAATGGATCTCTTCAAAAAAGAATTCACTTTTCTTGCTATTGGCAAAGAGCTGATGATTTTGAAGTTCTCGAAATACCAAAGCAAGGTGTTTTCTGTGCTCTTCTTCTGTCTTTGAAAAGACTGGGATATCATCAAAGAAAGTACCCGTGAAATGTCTGTACTTTCGAAAGATGCGATCCATCATTCTGTTGAATGTGGCTGGAGCATTTGTTAACCCAAAAGGCATCACTAAGTATTCATACAACCCGAATGTAGTGCGAAAAGCTGTCTTATGCAGATCTTGTTGTTGTATCCTGACTTGATGATAGCCACTCTTCAAGTCTATCCTGCTGAAAACTGTTGCTCCTTTGAGCTGGTCAAGCACATCATCTATGCAGGGTATCGGAAATCTATTTTTGATGGTCATCTTATTCAATGCACGATAATCAATGCACATTCGAAAAGAACCATCTTTCTTCTGTACTAGAAGTACTGGTGAGCAAAAAGGAGATGAACTGGGCTGAATCAACCCTTTGGACAGCAAGTCCTGCAGCTGAGCCATAATCTCCTCTCTCTGAGTCGCACTGACTCTATAAGGTGGTCTATTTGGTGGCTCACTACCAGGCATTAACTCTATCTGATGATCCTCTGGTTTCTCTGGGGGTAACTCCCCTGGCAAAGCATCGGAAAAGCAATCTTTAAAGTTTACAAGAAACTGAAATTTATCTTTGTCTGCATCATTCATTTCAGCATGCATATCATTCTCTTTTTCTTTTACAAAAACCATGTACGCGGAAATTGCAGACTTTATTGCTTTACCACATGTAACATCAGATACAATGGGGATAGTCTCCCCTTTATTCATGGCAACTAAACGCTGGTTTTTCCCCCTATGCATAAAACTCAGCACCCTCTTAGGGTCTTCCTTTCGATGGAACCACGGTGTACCAAGTACAACATCGTGTTGCTTGAGAGGAGAGATTAAGAAGTCCTCTTGATCTACATAGCTCTGCACATGTACACGAAGCTTTCCAATCAAAGGAGTAACTTGCACTGGATTCCCTTGGAACATTTGATCAGCATCAAGAGCTCTGCCTAGCTCTTCAGTTTTTATCCCTAATCTTAGGGCTAAATCTTCAAATATGAAATTGTTTGTAGACCCTGGATCAAATAGGATTAATGCTTGCTGATCTCTTATCTTTCCCCATGATAGCAAAAGCTCTTTTTCCTTTGGGTCTGAGGTACTACCCAAAACATCTGGGACTGCTCCCACCATTGGCCTCGGTGGTACTTGTGGCTTTTTTTACTCCTTAGAACCCGAAGGCATTTTAGGGCATTGGGCAGCTATATGCCCCTCTTTCCCACACTTAAAGCATTTCCCATCTCTGCGGAATTGAGCTATCTATTTAGGAGTGAATGGGGATTTGCCTTTATATGACTTTAAAAACTGAGTACCCCTCGGCTTCTGCCGCTGAAATCCTTTCTTTTCAACCTTGGGATACTCTTTCTTTTCTGATTTTGAAAAATCAGTTTTCTTTCTTTTAGCAAGACCTGGATGCAAGGATAGTACCGTAGATGGGTCTTGTTGTTAGAATTATTGTCATAATTTAGCAGTGACCAATGTAATGTAATAAGTAGGTTAGGGGCACTTTTCCCTCATTTTAGAGGTTTTTTTCCCTAACCACAGTTAGTTCACTAACTACGGTTAGTGAAGGATAAGGTTTTGTCACTTAGATAAAACCTATCCCACTCTTTAGTTGTACTACACTCTTCTATTGCAACTATTGCTTTCAGCTCTCACTCTCCGACTCACATTTGGTATCAGAGCAGGACCAGCTCCCGGATCTACTCCTACTGCTTGCCATCTTCTATCACTTGCTTGCCACCATCATCTCCAAGCCCTTTCAGTCACGCTATCAGTCGTACGCTTAGTATGGACTGGTTCTGTATAGTCGTACAGGTACTTGCGTCGTACACAGATCTACAACGCAGCTTGTCCGTACATCCGTACGGTCGACCAGCTACTCGTCCATAGAATTTGTATGTTATTCCTGCACGGGTTGTGCTGCTGCTCCATTCCGTACAGCCCCACGCCTGCAAGCGCCGCACGCTTGTCTGTACCTGCACGCGTTGACAGCGCCATCCGTACGCAGAGTCACTGCTACAGCCCCTTGCTACGCACGTGACCCATACAGCAGGCCGACCTGTTGTAATTGTTTGTACGTACAAACATGCGCCTGGTCATCAGATTGGATACTCTGTTGTTCAACACAACTGCCATACACAGGAGCTGAACCTGTCCGTACACAAGAGGGTACCCGTCCGTACAGCCTGATTGTACATTCCGTATAGTTCCGTACTTTTGTACGTAGTGTGTCATCAGCTGTCTCCTCAAGCCTCTGTGTGCATTCAAGGTCTTCTTGTAGGAGCATTTTGCAAGGAGCCATTTAAATTTCGAGGCAGATTTTTGCTTTGCAGGCCATTTTGTGTGCAGATTTGGACACATTTTGTGTATTGGGAATTTTGTCAAATTTAGGGCTTTTGTATTTGTTGCAGAGAGTTGCAAAAATTTGGGGCTTTTGCAATTACACTGCAATTTTGTAGTGAAATTTGGGGATTTTGCAAGTAGAGGTGCAACATTTGGGGCTTTTACACCATTTGTCCCTTTCTGGTTGCAATTTCAAGCCACAAATTGGGGTTTTTGTGTTGGAAGAGCAATTTTGCAGGTTTCAGTTCACACTGCCTTTCTGTAAGTGTTTTGAAGCACTTTTGGCAGGTTTTGGGAGAGATTGGATGCTTTGGCAGATTTCTGACAGAGACATTATAGAGATTTGAGTTGCATTTTCAGCCAGTGTTTGGCTGTATTTTTTTTTTGGGAATTGTGCACTCCATTTCCAGCAAGGGAATTCAGATTTGCATTTGCTGTATTTTCTTTCTCACACATGGCCCAGCAAAATCAGAATGATTTCCAGTTCAGTGGTCTCTCACAAGAGGATAAGCTGGATGGTACCAACTACTCCCTCTGGAGTTTTATGGTACGCAACATTCTGATTTCCCGTAATTTGTGGGACTATGTAAATGGGGATGAGATCCGGCCAGCAAATGTGACACCTAATACCCCTCCCCAGCAAGGAGGAGGCAGAGGTCGTGCACAGGGTACAGCTGCAGGACAAGTTATTTGTGCAGCTATACCTACCACTCCAGAGCAAAAGAGATGGGATTCACGTGATGCTTTAGCTTTGTCGTGTATTTCTCTTTCAGTGAAAAGATTCATCATTCTGCATATCCGATCGTGTAAGACCTCAAAGGCAGCATGGGATATTTTGGAGAGCATGTATGCAGCTCGGAATGATGCCAGGGTGTCTTTTTTGAAAAGAGAATTGTCTCATACACATATGGAAGAGGGTGACTCCATGTTAGTGCACCTCACAAAGCTACAGGATTTACGAGAGCAATTGCTGAATATTGATGAGATCATTCCTGATTCAGAGATGATTACCACTGCTCTGAATTCTCTTCCTGAGTCTTATCTCAGCTTTCATACCTCGTTGAATTTGTCGTTGACGGGGGGTGCAAATCCTCTCAATTTTCACGAGTTGATAGGACTTCTGTTGTAGGAAGAGCAGACCAAGAAAAACATGGCTTCACGAGCAGGTGAACATGCCATGCTTTCAAAATTCAAGCCTAAAGTAAAGGGACAAGCAAAGACATCAGCAAATCAGCCTTCCAGTCTCCTGCATACGAGTGCGTACCATCTACTCAAATTCTTGCTGATTTTGCTACACACTTCTTTGTCTTGGATGTGCATCCCTATCTTGTGAATCCCATTGGATAGGTGATTGAGCCATTCTCTTATAACTCGTCTGAGATCTGCAAGTTTCTCACACACACTGTGTATGGAACTGTTGTAAGCAGCCTTTGCTTTTCAGAGATAAAATTACCTCAACAAGAGGTGTCTTGCATTCACAACTTATGCCAGTGCCGGGCTGTCAACTCAAGGCATAAACCCACATAGTTGCCAAAGCATCAACAACTGTATTGCCCCTTTTCTGGCTACTGCAAAAAGCACTCAGAATGCAGCTGATTCATCTTTTCCTGAGCACAAAGGCATACATTTTCTCTTTTCTGCAAATCTCTGATTTCTCTGTTTTTCTGCTGCTTTTCAGACAGTAAAAGTCTGACAGATAAGCGAAAATTGATGGCTAGAACTGTCTCTGCAACTGTCTTTTTTTTTGTGTGGTGTGTGACAGTAACTAGATGAAGTAACGGGCTGGTTACTCTAACCAGACTGACTGGTTCTGGTCTGGGTAGTCTGCAACTGGAATAACTGGACTGGTCACAGTCTGGTTACAGTGACCAGACTAGACTGGTTGGGTCAACTAACTGGACCTCTAACCAAAGTTGAGTTAGATTAACTCCTGGTCAGCCATGTCAGCATCCATGTCTCCTGTCGGAATGCCAGGTCATCTCACACGTGCATGCTATGTCATCCTTGCATGTGGGTCTGCCACATCAGCTGGTGTTCTCACTGCCCCATCACCTGCCACGTGTCAACTTGACACATCAGCTCGCAGCCACATCACCTGTGTGCCACGTGTTTGCTGACCAAGACTATCACTGCCACGTGTCAGATCTGCCACGTCATCATCTCTGCAACCCTCTGAAAGCTCAAGCGACGCTTGACGGGCAATGGCGAGCCAAACTATGTAGCGATGGCGATGGCAGCTCAAACCAGGTATGATTGCAATGAGGTCCATGCTTTTTGACGCAATAAATCTATTGCTCTGTCCATCACCCACGAGCAGCGTTCACTCGTAATTCGTATGATAATGGGTGCGTCGCCTCATGGATTACCCTACATGTAGATCACCATACAAACACTCGTGGAGAGTCGAGACTCCTTGTTCCGAGTGACTCCTCTAGCAGGGATTACCACTCGAACGCTCATCGGAAGAGATTCCGTTCTAGCAGATGATGGAGTCCCCACGATCAGATTGCTGGTGGAGAGCCTGGAGTCCCTCCTAGAGTTGATCCTTCTTGAGACCCTGGAAGGGGGCACACTTTGCCAGAGGATGGAGATATCCGGGTTACCAGGTCAGTGTCTTCGATGCAGACAGATGGGCCACCTCGCCAGAGATTGCTCCCGTGGCCTCCCTCGCACGCCTCCTCCCCCTCCTTCAGAGAGTAGGAAGAGTTAGTAGGCCTGAGTTCAGTGCCCTCTTGTAGGATCGATAGGCAAAGAGAGAGTGCAGGCTGCAAAGAGTCGATAGAGTCTGTCACGTCAAATCTTAGATAATGAAAAATAGGAGTACAAGGTACTTGTACCTAGACCTAGGACTAAGTGTCCTAGGTGTCACATAGGACTAAGTGTCCTATGTGGCCTAAAAGGCACTAACACTACAAGTGCCTACATTTATGTCTACAAGGCACATACCATGGCCTATAGGGCATCACTAGAACCACCAGAAGATGGCCTACACCTCTCAGGCAGGAGCAGCAAGAGTCTCAGACCCCATGGGTTACCCTCTCGGAAGGGAACTGGACACAGGTTAAAAAGAAAAACAAAACAAGCAAGCAGGCCCGCAAACGCCGTAGACAAAGGGCCAACCGTAGGGAGAGGGACTGGGTTGACCGAGAGGCCTCGAAAGAGGAACAACAGGAGCCCCCCCTAGCAGCGGGGGTCTCTGCCCATCCAGTCGATCCTTCAGATTCAGAAGTCCAGCCTCTGCACCTAGCCTTGCAGCAGCAGAGAGCCCCGGGAGCTCTAGATGCGGCGATGGCAGAAGCCGCATTTGCCAGCCCGACAAGGGTCGTGGAGGAGCCGATCGAGAGCCCTCACGAGCTTGATTAGCAGGGGGTCTGAGGTCGTCCTTTTTCCTTCTCTTCCCCCTCCCTCCCCGACCCCTTCTCCTCTTCACTTCCCCCTGAAACCTTACTCGTAAAAGACAGCAGAGACATTATCATTTCTCTCCCTCTCTCCCTCTCTCAACAGAAACACTAGGGCCCAGGACAATCGTCGGGTTGGACCCCCCCCCAAAGTTTTTTATTACTTGAGAGAAAACTGAGTACATGAGTTTAGCGTAGAAGCTGTACATACAAAATTCAAACGTGAATTTCAATTACATGAGCTCTCAGGCTCCCCTTCTTGGCAACAAGCCACTTGTCAATTTCTACTTTACTTTCCTAATTACATGCCACTAAGGGCAACTCTGGAGTCTTCGAAGCACTTGGTCAGGCGAACCGCCTCCTAGACTCTTGGTAGGCTCCATTGCGCTTAGGAAAATCACTCTTCCTAGTACATGCAACAGCTAATTAAAGCGCACCACCATGGCACCCATTAATTGTTAGCGCTTTACATGCAAATAACACACTGTGGACTAATTCTAGCCACGGTGGGCGTCCCCACTAAACACATGTGCACACATAACAAATATAAAAATATATATTTATATTTATTCTCTGGTTGACCGGAGTCAACACCCTTGATTATAATTAAGAGGCTTTGACCAAGGGTCGAGGCGCCTTAATTATAGTCAAGTCTCTCCAACCGAAGTTGGCACAACTCTCCAACTCAAGTTGGCACATCTTGGTTAACCGTAGTTAACCCTCTTGGCAATAAACCAAGTCTCGTTGACCGAAGTCAACACTCTTTGCCCGTATTCAGCTTGAATTTTACAAGATACATGTAAAACTCCTTGCCTCGAGGGCCTTTGCGTACAGTATGGTACACAATCTGTTCTGGCTGAAGGACCTCCTCTTGCTCATCCACTTTTGGTGGATCCTCTGATACGGGCTCTGTAGGCTTTGGCCCCTGGAATTTCTTTAGAAGACTCACATGGAATGCATTGTGAATCCTCCAATGCTCTGGCAATGTTAGTCTGTATGCAACCTCATTTATTCTTTTTGTAACCCTGAAAGGGCCATAGTACCTGGGAGATAACTTTGCATACACTTTCTGTTTGCCTTTAAACTTACGGAGCCTAGCTTTCTCGAACTTTAAAAGTACCCAATCCCCTTCTTTAAGATCTAACTGTCTCCTATGCTTATCTGCAGCTCTTGAGACCTTTCAATTGCTGTCCGGACTTGGCTATAAGCTGTCTGGAGGTCTCTCACAAACTGATCAGCTGCAAATATGTCATCCTTGGTCCTCAGGATAGGTGACATAATCACCTTCCCATAAATGATTTCGAAGGGGGATTTCCCTGTAGAGCTGTGTACTGTATTATTATAAGCAAACTCTACCAATGGTAGGTACTTTTCCCAGTTTGAACCTTGGTCACCCATGTAGCATTTCAGCATATCCAATGCTGTAGAATTTGCTACTTCACTTTGACCATCTGTTTGGGGATGGAAAGAAGAAGAAAAATTCAGATTCGTCCCCATGTTATCAAACAAAGCTCTCCAGAATAGACTGGTCATTCTGGGATCTCGATCACTGACAATGGACTTAGGCATACCATGGTGCTTAAAGATTTGTGCCATGAAAAGTTTAGCCATATGATCTGCCTTTATGGTTTTGCGAACCGGAATGAAATGAGCTTGCTTGCTGAATCTATCAATGATAGTCCAAATCCCATCATTCCCTGACTTTGATCTTGGCAAATAAAAAATGAAGTCCATTGTAATACTTTCCCACGGTGCCTGAGGCACGGGAAGAGGCATAAGTAGGCCAGGTGCCGTCCGTCTATCATACTTCACTTTCTGACACGTAAGGCATTCAGTAACAAAGTGATGTATATCTTTCCGCATCCCTGGCCAAAAGAAATACCTCTCTAGTGCTAGAGTTGTTGCTGTAATTCCTCTATGTCCAGCATAGGGAGGTGCATGGCATTCCTGCAAAATCTTTTTCCTCATCTCCTAGGTGATGCATAGGCAATCATCTTTCATTAGATACCCATCTTTCAAGGAATAGTGACTGGTGGATTGGCCCTCTTGCATTTGCTGTAAAATCTCGCCAAAATCTGCATCGTTAGCATATTGCTCCCTCATGCCCTCCAGGTCCTGATGATAAGCAATAGTCACATTATTGACCTGGGGTCTTCGCGACAAGGCATCTGCCACTCTATTCCGAATTCCTGGGGTATGGACAATCTGAAAATGATACATTGACAGAATATTTGCCCATTTCATATGCTTCTCGAAAAGTTTTGTCTGAGTTAGAAAGTATCTCTGTTTTAACAGTAAAATCTGCACCCAAAAGATAATGCTTCCATGTATGGATGGCATGGATTACAGCCAATAACTCTTTCTCATAGATTCCCAGATATCTCTCTGCATCCCGGAGTCTCCTGCTCTCATAAGCCACTACATGACCATTTTGATGCAATGCAGCCCCAACACATTCCCCATAAGCATCACAGTCCACATCAAATGGTTGATACAAATCTGGAACGATTAAGATTGGCTCTGTAGTCAGCCTCTTCTTGAGTGTGGTGAAAGCTGTCTTTTTAGGAATTCCCCATCTGAAAGCTGCATTTTTCTTAGTAAGATTGTGGAGTGGAGCGGCTATATACGCAAAATGCCTAATAAACCTTCTGTAGTAAGAACACATGCCCAGGAAACTTCGAACTTCATACACAGTTTTCAGCTCTGGCCATTCAAACCTTACTCGTAAAAGACAGCAGAGACATTATCATTTCTCTCCCTCTCTCCCTCTCTCAACAGAAACACTAGGGCCCATGACAATCATCGGGCTGGACCCCCCCGAAGGTTTTTATTACTTGAGAGAAAACTGAGTACATGAGTTCAGCGTAGAAGCTATACATACAAAATTCAAACGTGAATTTCAATTACATGAGCTCTCAGGCTCCCCTTCTTGGCAACAAGCCACTTGTCAATTTCTACTTTACTTTCCTAATTACATGCCACTAAGGGCAACTCTGGAGTCTTCGAAGCACTTGGTCACGCGAACCGCCTCCTAGACTCTTGGTAGGCTCCGTTGCGCTTAGGAAAATCACTCTTCCTAGTACATGCAACAATTACTTAAAGCGCACCACCATGGCACCCATTAATTGTTAGCACTTTGCATGCAAATAACACACTGTGGACTAATTCTAGCCACGGTGGGCATCCCCACTAAACTTATGTGCACACATAACCAATATAAAAAAATATATTTATATTTATTCTCTGGTTGACCGGAGTCAACACTCTTGATTATAATTAAGAGGCTTTGACCAAGGGTCGAGGCGCCTTAATTATAGTCAAGTCTCTCCAACCGAAGTTGGCACAACTCTCCAACTAGAGTTGGCACTTCTTGGTTAACCGTAGTTAACCCTTTTGGCAATAAACCAAGTTTTGTTGACCGAAGTCAACACTCTTTGACCATAGTCAGCTCTGTGGTTCTCTGGTTAACCGTAGTTAACCCTCTGGGTAATAAACCGAGTCTCCCCGACCGAAGTCAGGTTTACTTGACCAGAGTCAAGTATCTTTGACTGTAGTCAATTCTCTGACCATTAAAAGAACTCTTCGACCATAATTAACACATATGAAAACTCTTTAATTATGATCAAATAAATGGCAAACTAGGATATTTACATGATGGTGACACCCCTTCCCCCTCCAAGGTTCCCCCCGCCCCCTCCCTCCCCCTTAGCCACCCCTCCGATTGTCACTCTCACCTCCTATTCCCGTCCTCTGTCCCCTGCGTCTCCACCTCTCCCTCTCTTGTTGCTCCCCTCTTCGCTTCAGTGGCAGCTTCTTCCGCTTCGACACCCTTGCCATCAGGCAAGGGAACGACGACGTCCCCTTCTGCTTCCTCAGCGTTGTAGCAAGTTCGCTTAGAGAGGGATCCTGAGAGACGAGGCTTGTCCCCTTGGTCAGCAGCTCCCAACCTCCAGCCTGGGCGTCCCTTACCGCAGGACTTCTGGAGGTTAGGACCCTGGAACTATCTGGAGAATCCGGACTCATACCCTCTACCATTGGAGATCATGCTCATGGTCCTTCAGCCCCGCAAGGGGGGTTTGATCAGTGCAGTGGGATCTCAGACACATCCTGTTTGGAGATTTCTGTTTGCCTCCACAGGGTTGGAGAAGTGGTCCCCGGAGGTGTTTGATGCTATTTTGGGGAATCAGCTTATGCTCATGATGGACGAATGGATGGGACCATAGGGACTAGATCTTTGGTACGCCCATGGCGCGGAGGTGAACTTCAGCTGAGCTTCACGCGCGAGGAGCCGATGTGTGGTTTAGCGACCGGAGTTATCAGATTGCTGATGGAGGCAAAGGTGGAGTAGGCACACTTCTGGCCCCTCCAAACGTGTGCAGATTTGTTTGGGGTGGAAGCCTCCTTCATGATGAAGTGGGCACGGAAGTTCGGTATCGAGCCGGTATCCACCCTAGTACGACGCCGCACAGACATTGACTACTCGCCCTTCAAACCCCCGACAAAATCACACAAGTCAGTCTTTCTAGGTTAGGCACCCACCCACAGGAGAGCCTTGTTTCCGATCCCCTCGTCCTCATGAGCTAGACCATAGTGAGTTGGAACGTACACGGGCTCCACGACCATGTTCGTAGCCAACCGTAGTACGTGATGCTTCGGTAGGAGTTGCAAAGGGCAGTGGTAGGGCGAGCAGTGGACATCCTTATGATTCAGGAGCATATGTTTTCAGCAGCAGACATCAGATGACACCATCACCTTCTTCTAGGGAGAGGTTCAGAGGAGTGGTCTCCCGCAGTAGGACGGAGCGGAGGGGTCTACATCTCAATCTCACAGACCTTGGCTCCAGAGGTCTACGGTCAGGGCGAGCTCATTCCAGGTCGGGCAGTTTGGATGGGAGAGTCGAGGATTGGAATCCTGAACATGTATGCCCCAGCGCGTAGACAGCATCGGTCGACCTTTTGGAGGAGGCTGTCAGAGTGTCTTTCGGATGTTGACTCTTGGATTGTTGGAGGGGACTTCAACACCCTGGAGTTTGGGGAAGACAAGCAGGGTGGCGCCTCGTTTTGTGAGATGCTAGCAGTAGAGCGTAGTACCTGGGAGCAATTTATTTTCATGATCAGTGGCAGAGACCCATGGAGAGAGCTAGAGTTCAGCAAGACTCTTGGAAGCCTTCTCTTCTCCTTTGGACAGAGGAGACACGATGGATTGCTCGAGAGATTAGATCGCTTCTATGTTGGGGACTGGGCATTACACAGAGGCGGCGCTCCCGGGATTCTGGCAGGTACCACGATGTCCGACCACTCTCCAGTGGTACTTCACGTGGATCAGCCCGGCTGAGGTCTCCCCCAGAAGGGGGTCCGCATCCCAGAGGACCTCTTGCAGGATGAAGAGATTCAACAGGTTATGGTAGAGATCTGGGAGCACTTAGAGATGGCATCGAGTGAGGGCTGGGCTGCGTGGGTTGCTGATGCGATTCAGAGGAGCAGTCTGGAGCTGCAGGCTCACGCCCTCAGGCGGAGGAGGGCCCTTCAAGAGCGCGAGCGGGCTTTGAGGAGAGACCTCGCCTCCATCGAGAGACTCAGGGAGCAGGACCCAGTGTCTCAGTGGTTTAGTGATAGATTGGAGAGCGCTCGTCTCGAGCTTCAGGACACGGAGCTGTGGTGGGCTGAGTTCTCCTATCATTCCTCTTGGGCCCGATGGGTGCAGCAGGGGGACAGGACGATGAAGCAATTCTTTCAGACCATTGGGTCTCGATCGACAGGCACATAGCTACAGCGTCTCTGGGACTCGCAAGGCATCATGCACACTGACCTGTAGGAGATTCTTGACATGACCACCGGTTTTTATAGCCAGCTCTTTCAGACAGAGAGGATGACCCCAGCCAGTCTTGTGGCCCGAGAGCTAGATCCCATGGCCCGAGAGCTAGTTTGGGATCACGTGGCGACAGTAGTCTCGCGGGACTTATGCAGTAGACCTGAGGAGCCTTTCACAGATGAGGAGCTCTAGGAAGCCCTCAAGGCTCTCCCGACCCATAAATGCCCGAGGGAGGATGGCTTGACTCCGGCCTGCTTCCGGAACTTCTGGGAGATTATCTCCACCCCTTTCCGTTTAGCTTGCCAGGAGATTTTCGACATAGGCCTTCTCCCTTAGTCCTTGCGTAGGGGGTGGATTTGTTTGATCCCGAAAGGGGGAGATAGGTCAGATATGCGACAGTGGAGGCTGATCACTTTGCTTGATACTGCATACAAGATCCTCGCCAAGGTCTTGAGTTTGTGGGTATGGCCTCATCTTACCGACATCATCCATGACACACAGACTGGGTTTGTCCAGGAGCGCAGCATCCTGGACAACATCTTCACGTTCTGGGAGACAATGGATTGGTCCAGGGAGGAGTCACAGCCATTGACCATCCTTCTCTTGGACTTCGAGAAGGCCTACGACAGGGTGGAGTAGTCTTTCCTCGGGGGCACTATGAGGAGATTGGGTTTCTCAGACCGATGGGTCAGAGGAGTTTCAGCGCTATATGCAGGGAGCTCTAGTCAGATGATTATCGGAGGACACACAGGCGAGGCCTTTCCTCTCTCTCTCTCTCTGTGTGCACTAGGGCTGCCCACTAGCTCCCTTCCTCTTCTTATTTGTAGCGGAGGCTTTGGGCTACTACTTGAGATCACAGGTGGCGGGTCTCACAGGGTTGAGGCTCCTAATCAGGTAGGAGGAGGAGCTCCTTGACTTGGAGTTTGCAGATGGCACGGCCTTGTATGTTGAGGGCACCACAGCGAGTCTAGAGAGAGTCAGAGGCGCCTTGGCTATCTATTGTGAGGCCTCGAGAGCACGGTTCAATTGGACGAAATCCATAGGCTTCTTCACGGGCTTTGAGGAGACACAAGAGATCTGTGAGTGGGGGAGTGAATTTGGTTTCAGATGGATACCGTGGGGCCAGACAGCGAGATACCTCGGATGCCAAGTGGGTATTGACATCACAGCAAAGCAACAGATTGCCCCGATCCTTGAGAGTGTTTGGCGCAAGCTTCTCTATTGGAGCTCGGCCAAACTCTCCCTCGCAGGTCGCGCCTTAGTGGCAAACCAAGTCCTTCTTGCCACTGCCTGGTATATTGCCTCCTGTTGGTGCTTTCACAGAGGATGCATTGGGAAGCTCCGATAGTTGGTACGAAACTTCCTCTAAGCAGGTTTAGACGGCACGAGGAACACTAGGGCCCGAATAGCTTGGCAGACGGTGATCATGCCGCAGGCACTGGGAGGCTTGGGTATCATTGCTTCGGAGATGCTTAGCAGGGCCCTTTTGGGCAAGTTGGTGGTTCGTGGCCTCACCCCAGGTGCCGAGCCTTGGAAGCTCCTCTTACAGAGAGGGCTTCCGAGGAACACCCACGGACTGGGGGCAGTGGCAGCCTTCACATAGATGGATCTTCTCAGAGGCCCCCCTTACGGGGAAGGGCTCCCCCCTGATGAGGAGTCTTCATAGGGTTTGGCAGATACTAGCAGGGGGTCTCATCCGTGTTCCGCCCAGATGCAGAGAGGAGTTTGAGCGCCAATCCCTTATGTGGCACCCAGAGGTCAGAGATCAGGAGGGACGTATGCTTGGGCGGTCCGTGCCGTGCAATAGCTGGTATGATGACGAGTGTAAGGCTCTTCGCTGACAACTCCGATTCAAATCCAAACATGGCCTCTCGAGTGAACTAGACACAATACGTGAGTACTGTCGTCGTCTAGTCCGCTGGAATTGTTCGCCAAAACGAGGAGGAATTCCTGAACATTTTGTTTAGTAATAACTCCAATGACTTTTGGCAAAGGTTCCTAGAACAGCGGTCCCCCTCACCACTCACAGAGACTCAAGTTTGGTACACCTACGCCCGCACATTATATGACATCCCCAATCAGCCCACTCCTGATCTCTCACACACACCACGATCACTTCTTGCGCTCTATTCAGATCATGAGGGTTTATGCACCGAGTTTGTTGCATATGGGATTGATATCCTAGCCCCTATCCAAGCAAAGCTATTTAATGAAGCAATTTTGGCTCGGTTTCCCACGCACATGGACCCTCAACACCATCACACCTATTCACATGGCAAGGGATCTCATGAGTCCGAAAAACTATAGGACCATTATGATTGGGCATGTCATGTCCAAGATATATGCCTCAGCACTTGATATGGAGGTTAGCCACTATGTAGAGATGCAGGGACTCAAAGCAGAGGGGCAGGTAGGTTTCCGACGTGATCATGGGACCATGGACCACATACTTACACTCAGGAGTGTCATAGAGGAAGCCAGGGCACAGAGGTAAAGGGTCTATTGCTGCTTTGTGGATTTCCGCAAAGCTTTTGATACAGTACCACGGGCACGTCTTATCAGGTGGTTGCAGGAGCTGGACTATGGCCACGAGATAGTCTGGGCTGTTATGGCACTATACAAGAGGGTTCGAGCAGAGTTCGCCATTAGGGTCAAACAAGTCTGCCCACTTTCGCCGAGCTTGTTTGGCCTTTATATAGACGAGCTTGAGTCTTTATGAGGACCCAAAACCCTAGGAGGAGCTGCTTGCTCTCTTGCCAGTTAAATGCTCCAGATTTTATTATATGCTAATGATGTGGTGACACCTCTTTTTTTTTCCAAAGAAAGGAAGCTTCTATTAATGCTTGAAAGATTTTATACAAGACAACAGCCCCGAAGGTGCTAGGTATGAAAAAATCGAAAAAGGTTGAAAGAAAAAACCGGCCTGTTCCAGAGAAGCCCAGCTCACTGCCTAGGGAATCTCTAGAACTGGGGCTAACAGCCAAGTGGGGGGACTATACAGCCAGCGAATCCATCGCGGAGTGAAGCTGTAGAAAACACCTGCAGGCCAAGCCTTGCAAAAACGAGCACGCCTCTCAATAGTTGCCCTGGAGCCTGGACTCCCACGCTCCCAGGTGGACCGTAGAGTGTAAATGATATCTTGCTAGATGGCAACCAAGGTAGCCGAGGGTGGAACTGGGTGCTCTCCCATCACAAGACTGCACCGAGCCACCCAAATGTTCCAAGCCGTGAGGTGCTGGCTACCACCTCCCAAACACTGTCCTCCCTAGGAGGAGGAGGAGCTAGGGTGTCAGGGGGGACTACCTCGTGGAGTGCAATCCTCTAAATGCTTTGACCCTGTATCTGGTAGGCTGGGGAGATCTCATCAATCTGAAACATGTGTCCTCCCTCTGTCAACCAAGCCACCATCCCCCAGGTGTAGTCTCTATGTAAACTCTGCATGCGTGTCATGATCCTGAGGACTCTCATCCAGATCCTCGCTGCGCTACGACAGCTCCATAGGCAGTGCGGGATAGTCTCCAAGACACCATCTGAGCAGCAGTGGCACCGCCCCTCCACTTGCATCTTCTCCAACCACGGGCCGATGGGCAAGCCTCCATGGACTACCAGCCAGAAAAAGTATGAAATCTTCCTCGGCCGCAAGCTGGACCACAACCGCGTCCAAAACCTGGAGCGAACAACCCCGGACACTCTCTGGGTCATCCAATGTCTCTCCCCCGAGGGGGGTCCACCTCGACGAGTCCATCTAAAGTCTCTTGCCAATCCATGTGGTGTAGGAAAAGAAAGGCACCTCATCTATCGTCTCAGCTAGGCCACCCCTGGACAACCAGAACTACTCCCCCGGGTCCCACTGGACCTCCCTCAGGGGTCTACCCTCCCATAGCCAAAGGCGCCATAGAGAGGCGTCCTGCTCTGAGACCACTCCTTCCCCAAGCGTCCTACCACTTTGATCATCTGCTAGTGTATCCCATCAAGACTCCCATCCATCTCAAGGTCACTCTCGATGAGGGGCTGTTGCAAGCCTCTAGGTCCTACACGGAAGAAGCCAGGGTGCATGCTGCCACGCTGCATCAAAATCCTCAAGGGAACACCAGTACAGGAAAACTGCCTCAACCATCTGCTATCTCTCCAAATGTGAAGTCCTTCCCATCAGGACTCAGGAATGGCTAAGTCGATCTCGCCCATCCGTTACCATGCCCCTCTCAGATGCACTAGGGCGTCAAGCCTCGCCTCTGCCTCCATAGGTAGTCTGCTTCAGCGACCAAAAGACCCTGCTGGACCACTGTCCCATTGTGTCCAGCCAATGTGAGTCCGCTAGAGGCAGTAGATGGTTGGAGCGTGTGGTGTACGGGAAGGCGCGAAGGGCAACCTCGTGCAGTGATCGGCTAATTAGAGCGGAACGGTCCATTAGGAGAGGTATGTGTGAGTTACGTATAGAGTCGTGCAGAGTATCTTGGTGAGAGGTTGTGATCAAAATGTATGTTGTGATAGGTGGTGTAAGCGGGTGGCATGGTGGGCGGGTGGTGTGACAAGGCGAGAAGTGGTGATGCTAAAAAAAGATATGTATGATCTGCTTCAGATGGAGGTGGTGAAACAAAGAAGTTCGTGATATGTGATGTGAAGGTAGGGGATCCCAAGATGTAATCAACCACGCTAGAGCCTCCTCCATGTGGAAAGCAGGTGAAAGCCACTAGAGGAGGGCCATCGCTGAAGACCATTATAGAGAATGAAATCATATGCCGTACCTAGATCAAGAAGTGCATTCCACAGGAGGTAACAAGGACTTGCCTATCAACGGACACTTGTGATATGCCAACGCCAGCGAGATCTGAATCTAGTAGTGGCACCTGGCGTGCTCCGTCCTCGCGTTGAAGTCTCCAACTAGGAGAACATCTCGGCAGCTCGAGAAATCCATAATATCCTGATGGAGAGGTGTGTATGGTGACGTCTTAGCCTCCTTCCGCACTGCCCTGGCAAAGTGTGATGTCTCTAGTGGGAAGTAGCAGATCACTATGATAGGTCTCGACTAGCCGTGCATCATAGTTAGATCCAAAGGAACCTAGAGTGCGGGTCCCTCCTCTTGACTGAGATCACCCCAATGAGAGATGACACCTCTCTCTCTCTCTCTCTCTCTCTCTCTACATAGATAGATAGATGGATAGATGGTGGATGGATGGATGGATGGATGGATGATGGATGGATAGATGGATGGAACCTAGAGTGCGGGTCCCTCCTCTCGACTGAGATCACCCCAATGAGAGATGACCTCTCTCTCTCTCTGTAGATAGATAGATAGATAGATAGATAGATGGATGGATGGATGGATAGATGGATAGATAGATGGATGGATGGATGGATGGATGGATAGTGAAAACTGAAAAACTGAAAGCAAAAGCTAAAATGCTAACATGCTCAGCTAGTGACCAAAGCAAAACACTAGAGTAGCAAAGTAATGTAACAGAAGCGTGTAGGCACTCAGGGCTAGCACTCCTAGTACGTGCTCAGGTTCCATATATCCAGGTAACCTGGTGGCACTTTGATGAGATGTGAAGCTCTCGTATCTGTGTCTGTCGAGTTGTCTCGCGACGTGGGAGAGGGCGTGGTCTCCTCGATCTCTGGATCCGGTGGGCTACGTCAAGGGTGATGCCTCGTCTTTGGCGGTCGCCTCTGAGAAGGGATGAGATGGGCCCTCGATCATGCGTACACTGGGCTCTCTCCGTGTCGTACGTAAAGTGTGTGTCACTTGTCTGACCGCATCCTGGTGGACAGTCCTACTACTGATCCATGATGCTCTCATCTCATCAAGCTCCTCTTCCTCAGCTACACTAGCAGCTGACTCCGATGCATAGAAGTTTGTGACAAAAGTCTGCGATCTATCAATGGTGACCTGTGGCATCAGTCCATGCTGCTCTCTGGCCTGTCGCATCAGTGTGTCTCTCTGTCGGTGCATCTCAAGCAGGTAGAGCCCAACACAGACCTGATCATGAAAATGTATCAACCGTGTGAGTGGACCAAAGCCATGCCCTGAAATCCATCTCGCTCTTCTGAGAGACAGCAATTATTGTGAACGAAACTTCCTTTGTAATAACCAGCAAGTACACTTCTCAACCTAGTTGAAACAGACTTGTGTGCAAAGTGGAGCCCCCATCCGATAAGTACTTCTTTGATTAACACACCTAGGACTGTGTTTTTTCATGGTTGTGCATGACACTAAGGCAAAAACAGTGTTTTATGCTTGATCGACAATGCAAAGCATATCCGATGGGCACAATACTTTGCACACACCTTCAACTAGGTGGAATTGACTTACATGCAAAGTGGCACTCCCATCCCAGAAGTGCTTGATCGGATAACATACCTAGCAGTGTGTTTTTTTACAGATGTGCATGACACTAGAGCAAAAATAGTATTTAATATTCGATCGACCATGCAAAGGGTCCAGCCCGACATGTTGTCCTGGGGTATTTTATTACTTGAAGAGAATCTGTTACAAAAGTTCAGCGTAGAGCTGTCTGATACCCCTCTCTATTTCCAAAACGTGAAAATCCCTTTATCACAAGAGCTTCAAGCTCATTTCAAATTGGCAACATGCCACTTGTCTAAAATCTAGACTAAGTCCTATTACATGCCACTAAGGGCCACTCTGGAGTCTTCAAAGCACTTGGTCACACGAACCGTAAAACCGAAAACTGAGAGTGGGAAATAAACAGCAATATCTTCACGCCATCGACGGAATTACATGCTCCAAAGGCTCTCCCTCACTCCCTCTCTCTGAACAAACACTAGGGCCCAGGACAAATTGTCGGGCTGGACCCCCCCGAAGGTCTTTATTACTTTTCAGAAATTCTGTTACAGAGTTCAGCATGAGCTGTCACGTAAGTCTCTCCTCAAAACCTGAAAAGAATTTCCTGACTTACAAGAGCTTCAAGCCCCATTCAATTTGGCAACATGCCACTTGTCTAAAATCTAGACTAACTCTTATTACAAGCCACTTAGGGCCATTCTGGAGTCTTCAAGGCTCTCGGTCACACGAACCGCTTCCTAGGTGCTTGTCAGGCTCCCATTTCGCTTAGGAAAAATAATCCTTCCTAGTACCTGCAACAATTAATTAAAGCGCACCACCATGGTACCCATTAATTGTTAGCGCTTTGCATGCAAATAACACACTGTGGACTAATCCTAGTCACGGTGGGCGTCCCCACTGAACACATGTGCACATCTAAACAAATATATATATAAATAAATAAATATATATATTTTCTTTGGTTGACCGAGGTCAACACTCTTGATTATAATTAAAGAGCTTCGACCAAAGGTCAAGGCGCTTTAATTATAGCCAAGTCTCTCCAACCGAGGTTGGCACATCTTGGTTAACCGAGGTTAACCCCTCTTGGCGCGTGCCAAGTCTTGTTGACCGAAGTCAACATTCTCTGACCGTAGTCAGGTTTACTTGACTGGAGTCAAGTATCTTTGACCGTAGTCAATCCTTTGACCATTAAAATGACTCTTTGACCGTAATTAACACATATAACATTCTTTAATTAAGATCAAATAAATGGTCAACTGTACTTTGACTTAGGATATTTACATTGTGGTGACATCCCCTCGGCTTCTATTCAGTTGACCTCAACTGAAAAGCTTCCTTGTAAACATCCAAAAGCTGTGGATGATCGGATAACATGTCTTCGTCCATCCACTTGGCATCTAATGCCGTATAATTCTTGAATTTTACAAGATACCTGTAAAATTCCTTACCCTGAGGGCCTTTACGTACAGTATGGTACACAATTTGCTCTGGCTGAAGGACTTCCTCCAGCTCATCCACTTCTGGTGGATCCTCTGATACTGGTTCTGTAGGCTCTGGTCCTTGAAATTTCTTTAGAAGACTCACATGGAATGCATTGTGAATCCTCCAATGCTCTGGCAATGCTAATCTGTATGCAACCTCATTTATTCTTTCTGTAACCCTGAAAGGGCCATAGTATCTGGGAGATAACTTTGCATACACTTTCTGTTTGCCTTTAAACTTGCGGAGCCTAGCTTTTTCAAACTTTAAAAGTACCCAGTCCCCTTCCTTGAGATCCAACTGTCTCCTATGTTTATCTGCAGCTCTTTTATGTTTCTCTTGAGACCTTTCAATTGCTGTCCGGACTTGGCTGTAAGCTGTCTGGAGGTCTCTTACAAACTGATCAGCTGCAAATATTTCATCTTTAGTCCTCAATATAGGTGGCAAAATCACCTTCCCATATATGACTTCAAAAGGGGCTTTCCCTGTAGAGCTATGTACTGTATTATTGTAAGCAAACTCTACTAACGGTAGGTACTTTTCCCAGTCTGAACTTTGGTCACCCACGTAGCATTTCAGCATATCCAAAATGGTAGAATTTGCTACTTCACTTTGACCATCTGTCTGGGGATGGAAAGAAGAAGAAAAATTCAGATTCGTCCCCATGTTATCAAATAAAGCTCTCCAGAATAGACTGGTCATTCTGGGATCTCGATCACTAACAATGGACTTAGGCATACCATGATGATTAAAGATCTGTGCCATAAACAACTTAGCCATATGATCTGCCTTTATGGTTTTGCGAACCGGAAGGAAATGAGCTTGCTTGCTGAATCTGTCTATGATAGTCCAAATCCCGTCATTCCCTGACTTTGATCTTGGCAAATCAAAAATAAAGTCCATTGTAATATTTTTGGTGCCTGAGGCACGGGAAGAGGCATAAGTAGGCCAGGTGCCTTGTGTCTATCATATTTCATTTTCTGACACGTAAGGCATTCAGTAACAAACTGATGTATATCTTTGCGCATTCCTGGCCAAAAGAAATACCTCTCTAGTGCTAGAGTTGTTGCTGTAATTCCTCTATGTCCAGCATAGGGAGGTGCATGGCATTCCCCCAAAATCTTTTTCCTCATCTCCTGGGTGATGCATAGGCAATCATCTTTCATTAAATACCCATCTTTCAGGGAATAGTGACTGGTGGGTTGCCCTTCTTGCATCTGCTGTAAAATTTCACCAAAATCAGAATCATGAACATATTGTTCCCTCATGCCTTCCAGGTCCTGATGATAAGCAATAGTGACATTATTGACCTGGGGTCTTCGGGACAAGGCATCTGCCACTCTGTTCCGAATTCCTGGAGTATGGACAATCTGAAAATGATACATTGACAGCATGTTTGCCCATTTCATATGCTTCTCTGAAAGCTTGGTCTGAGTCAAAAAGTACTTCAGACTTTGGTGATCTGTTTTGACAGTAAAATCTGCACCCAAAAGATAATGTTTCCATGTATGGATGGCATGAATTACAGCCAATAACTCTTTCTCATAGATTCCTAAATATCTTTCCGCATCCCGAAGTCGTCTGCTTTCATAGGCTACTACATGACCATTCTGATGCAACGCAGCCCCAACACATTCTCCACAAGCATCGCAATCCACATCAAAAGACTGATACAGATCCGGAACTACCAGAATAGGCTCTGTAGTCAACTTTTCCTTGAGTGTATTGAATGCTTTCTTCTGTGATAATCCCCATGTGAAAGCTGCATTTTTCTTAGTGAGGTCATGTAATGGAGCTGCGATATCAGCAAAGTGTCTGATAAATCTTCTGTAGTAAGAACACAAGCCTAAAAAGCTTCGAACTTCATGCACAGTTTTCAGCTCTGGCCATTCCTGAATGGCACGGATCTTCGCTGGATCCATTTGTATCCCGTTCTTGGATATTATATGCCCCAGATAGTGGATTTCTTCCAGGAAGAATTCACTTTTCTTGCTGTTTGCATAGAGCTGATGATTTCTCAGCTCTTGAAACACTATAGCAAGATGTTCTCTGTGGTCTTCCTCTGTCTTAGAAAAAACTAAGATATCGTCAAAGAAAGTACCCGTAAAATGCCTGTACTTCCGGAAGATGCGATCCATCATTCTATTGAATGTGGCTGGAGCATTTGTCAACCCAAAAGGCATCACTAAGTATTCATACAACCCAAATGTTGTGCGGAATGCTGTCTTATGCACATCCTGAGGTTGTATCCTCACTTGGTGGTAGCCACTCTTTAAGTCTATCCTGCTGAAAACTGAAGCTCCATTTAACTGATCCAAGACATCATCAATACGCGGAATAGGAAATCTATTCTTGATGGTCATTTTGTTCAGTGCGCGATAATCAACGCACATACGGAATGAACCATCTTTCTTCTGTACTAATAGTACAGGGGAACAAAAAGGAGACGAGCTGGGCTGAATCAAGCCTTTGGACAGCAAGTCCTGTACCTGAGCCATAATCTCCTCTCTCTGAGTCGCACTGACTCTATAAGGGGGTCTGTTTGGTGGCTCACTACCAGGCATTAACTCTATCTGATGATCTTCTGGTCTCTCTGGGGGTAACTCCCCTGGCAAAACATCAGAAAAGCAATCTTTAAAGTTTACCAGAAACTGAAACCTATCTTTGTCTGCATCATTCATTTCAGCATGCATATCATTCTCTTTTTCTTTTACAAAAACCATGTACGCAGAAATTGCAGACTTTATTCTTTACCGCATGAAACATCAGATACAATGGGGATAGTGTCCCCTTTATTCCTGGCAATTACACGCTGATTTTTCCCCCTATGTACAAATTCCAGCACTCTTTCAGGAAGAGTCAACTTCACTGCCTTGCGGTGAAACCAAGGCATCCCCAAAACTACATCATAATGTTTCAGTGGAGAAATAAAGAAGTCTTCCTGATCCACATAACTTTGAACATGTAGACGGAGTTTCCCTATCAAGGGAGTAACTGGGACAGGGTTCCCACAAAACATTTGATCGGCATCCAAAGCCCTGCCTAATTCTTCCGTCTTTATTCCCAGCCTCAGGGCTAGATCCTCTGATATGAAATTATCAGTAGCCCCTGGATCAAATAAAATTAGCGCTTGCTGGTCTCTAACTTTGCCCCATGATAGCAGCAATTCTCGTTCTTCTGGGTTCAAAGCATGACCCAGTATATCAGGAATACCCCCCGCCATTGGCTTTTGCGGTCCTCGTGGCTTCTCTGCCTCTTTTCCCTTCGATGATGAAGGCTTTTCTGGGCACTGGGCAGCCACATGCCCCTCTTTACCGCACCTGAAGCATTTCCCATCTCTACGGAATTCCGCTATCTGTTCAGGGGTAAAAGTAGATTTGCCTTTATAGGTCTTTGAGAACTGAGTACCCCTCGGCTTCTGAGGCTGAAACCCTTTCTTTTCAGCCTTAGGGGACTCTTTCTTTTCTGATTTTATAAAATCAGATTTCTTTTTATCAGCACGTCCTGCATGCAAGGATGGCACTGTAGATGGATCTTGTAGCGGTACAAGACTCGCTACTGAGGCTGAATGCATAAGATCTTGAATATTCTTTGCCCCCAAAGCATTCACTACTGCCTGAATTCTTGGAGTGAGACCTGCTCTGTACTTTCTCATCTGGGTACCTTTGGAGATCTTTTTGAACGGTGCAACCTGCAAATAAGCATCCCAGAACTTTTGGTTGTACCCATCCACTGTATCTCCTGCATCCATGTGCAAGCTGTCCCAGTCTTAAAGAACATGGTCTCTAAACTGTTTAGGCATGAACTGCTGGTAGAAGGCTTTCTTGAAGCCCTTCCACTTTCTTGGGGCTGATCCATCTGTGGTCAGTGCACTCCACCATGCACTAGCCGTTGCTGTTAAATGTAGGCTGACCATTCTTAACTTGGAGGATTCTGAAAATTTCTCAGTACCGAATGCAGCATCAAACTGTCTGATAAACTGCAATGCTTTGTCTGTATGACCATACTGTCCATTGTAGGTCATAAACTTAACAGATTTTCCTCCCTCTTTAAATTCCCTGGTCGCTTTGGAAGACTTTCTCTTCCCAGACTTCTCGTGTTTCCTTCTTTTCCTGGATGGTTTATCTGATAAGGAAGAAGAAGACACAGAAGTCGAACTCGAGGTAGACGGTGATGGACTAGGAGATCGGTGACGATGCCTCGATCTCTTTTTACTATGGGACCGTCTCCTATGAGATCTATGAGATCTCTCTCTCTCAGACTGTACACGGGAGTGTGCCTCTGGCATTGGCACGTCATATACTGGATTAGGCATAGTCTCTGCTGGAAACAAATGCTGAGCCCTGGGATCCCTTTTAAGATTTTCCAGCTCTTGTATACGAGTGCGTACCATTTGTTCAAATTCTTGTTGAGTTTGTGGCACATTCCTCTGTCTTGGATGCACATCCCTATCTTGAGAATCCCACTGGATAGGTGATTGATCCATATTCTGAGATCTGCAGATTTTCTCACACTGTGCAAGTAATTAATGCACACTACCTTTGCTTTTCCAACAGAAAAGGTACCTCAACAAGAGGTGTTTTGCATTCACAATCTATGCCAATACGGGCTATCAGTTCAAGGCATGTACCCACACAGTTGCCAAAGCATCATCAACTATGTTGCCCTTTTTTCTGGCTGCTGCAGATGGCTTCAAAAGGCATCTGTTTTTTTTTTCCCTCTTTTTTACTGTTCAAAGGCATGCATTCTCCTTTTTCTGCAAATCTCTGTTTTCTCTGCTTTTCTCTGGTTTTTCTGCTACTTTTCTGACAGTAAAAGTCTGACAGGCAGGTGAAAATTAATAACCAAAACTGTCTCTGCAACTGTCTCTTTTTTTTTTTTTTTTTTTGTTGAAAACAGTAACCAGATAAGTAACTACTGGTTACTCTAACCGACTGTCTGGTTCTGGTCTGGTTAGTCTGCAACTAGACTAACTGGACTGGTTACACCAACCAAACTGGTCTGGTTAGGCCAGCTTAACTGAACCAAAGTTGAACTAACTGGATACTGGTTCAACTAACCAGAGTTAACTGACTGCGGTTGACTTAACCAGGGTTTCACTAACCACGGGTCAACCAACCAGGTTTTAACTTAACCACTGGTCTGCCAGGCTGGCTGCCACGTGTCAATGGGCCACGTCAGCATCTGAGCTGTCTGCCACCTGTACTGCGCCACGTCAGCGCCACGTGTCCTGTGCCACGTGTCACTGCCACGTCATCTGGTGCACTGTGTACCTGCTGGCTGCCACGTCAGCATCGCGTCAGCGCCACGTGTCAGATCTGTGTATGCCACGTGTCTACCTAGGTGGCACCCTGGCCACGTCAGCACAGCCAAAGGTTTCAAACCTTGGCTATGCAGGAGTCATCGCGCGTCGCGCCTGCATCCTGATGATCTTTACAGCACCTACATCCGTGCAGGGAATTCGACGAAAGAACACCTTCACCCTGTCGCTCCCGTCTGTCCGACTGCCTTTTTCATTAGTGACTTTAATATAGGCATTCCGTCGGTCGTCCGTAAGCGTACAAGTATTGTACGGCGATCTCTATGAGCATCTTTGGAAGGCAATACAAATTGCATATGAAGTCTTTCATATTCCCGAAAGAACACGACATCACTTTGCTTCTTGCCTAACTAAGCATCGATGACGACTTTCCCGCCATATGCTCTCCGTCAGGCGCATCCTTACTTTGTCTCGTTGCAGACTCCAGGCCTCCCAGCTAGCTCCTGTCCTTTGCTAGAATCGTCACAGCCTTGAGAGGTTGTGAGCCTACGCTCTGATACCAATAAAACCGAAAACTGAGAGTGGGAAATAAACAGCAATATCTTCACGCCATCGACGGAATTACATGCTCCAAAGGCTCTCCCTCACTCCCTCTCTCTGAACAAACACTAGGGCCCAGGACAAATTGTCGGGCTGGACCCCCCCGAAGGTCTTTATTACTTTTCAGAAATTCTGTTACAGAGTTCAGCATGAGCTGTCACGTAAGTCTCTCCTCAAAACCTGAAAAGAATTTCCTGACTTACAAGAGCTTCAAGCCCCATTCAATTTGGCAACATGCCACTTGTCTAAAATCTAGACTAACTCTTATTACAAGCCACTTAGGGCCATTCTGGAGTCTTCAAGGCTCTCGGTCACACGAACCGCTTCCTAGGTGCTTGTCAGGCTCCCATTTCGCTTAGGAAAAATAATCCTTCCTAGTACCTGCAACAATTAATTAAAGCGCACCACCATGGTACCCATTAATTGTTAGCGCTTTGCATGCAAATAACACACTGTGGACTAATCCTAGTCACGGTGGGCGTCCCCACTGAACACATGTGCACATCTAAACAAATATATATATAAATAAATATATATATATATTTTCTCTGGTTGACCGAGGTCAACACTCTTGATTATAATTAAAGAGCTTCGACCAAAGGTCAAGGCGCTTTAATTATAGCCAAGTCTCTCCAACCGAGGTTGGCACATCTTGGTTAACCGAGGTTAACCCCTCTTGGCGCGTGCCAAGTCTTGTTGACCGAAGTCAACATTCTCTGACCGTAGTCAGGTTTACTTGACTGGAGTCAAGTATCTTTGACCGTAGTCAATCCTTTGACCATTAAAATGACTCTTTGACCGTAATTAACACATATAACATTCTTTAATTAAGATCAAATAAATGGTCAACTGTACTTTGACTTAGGATATTTACATTGTGGTGACAAACCGCCTCCTAGATGCTTGTTAGGCTCCCGTAACGCTTAGGAAAAATAACTCTTTCCAGTACCTGCAACAATTAATTAAAGCGCACCACCATGGCACCCGTTAATTGTTAGCGCTTTGCATGCAAATAACACACTGTGGACTAATTCTTGTCACGGTGGGTGTCCCCACTGAATACATGTGCACACCTGAACAAATATAAAAATATATATTTAATCTCTTGTTGACCGGAGTCAACACTCTTATTTATAAATAAGGAGCTTTGACCAAGGGTCGAGGCGCCTTAATTATCGCCAAGTCTCTCCAACCGAAGTTGGCACATCTTGGTTAACCGGAGTTAACCCTCTTGGCGTATGCCAAGTCTTGTTGACCGAAGTCAACACTCTCTGACCGTAGTCAGCTCTGTAGTTCTCTGGTTAACCGCAGTTAACCCTCTTGGTAATAAACCAAGTCTCCTTGACCGAAGTCAGGTTTACTTGACTAGAGTCAAGTATCTTTGACCGTAGTCAATCCTTTGACCATTAAAATAACTCTTTGACCATAATTAACACATATAAAACTCTTTAATTATGATCAAATAAATGGTCAACTGTACTTTGACTTAGGATATTTACATTGTGGTGACATCCCCTCGGCTTCTATTCAGTTGACCTCAACTGAAAAGCTTCCTTGTAAACATCCAAAAGCTGTGGATGGTCGAATAACATGTCTTCGTCCATCCACTTGGCATCTAATGCCGTATAATTCTTGAATTTTACAAGATACCTGTAAAACTCCTTACCCTGAGGGCCTTCACGTACAGTATGGTACACAATTTGCTCTGGCTGAAGGACCTCCTCCAGCTCATCCACTTTTGGTGGATCCTCTGGTACTGGTTCTGTAGGCTCTGGTCCCTGGAATTTCTTTAGAAGACTCACATGGAATGCATTGTGAATCCTCCAATGCTCTGGCAATGCTAACCTGTCTGCAACCTCATTTATTCTTTCCGTAACCCTGAAAGGGCCATAGTATCTAGGAGATAACTTTGCATACACTTTCTGTTTGCCTTTAAACTTGCGGAGCCTAGCTTTTTCAAACTTCAAAAGTACCCAGTCCCCTTCCTTGAGATCTAACTGTCTCCTATGCTTATCTGTAGCTCTTTTATGTTTCTCTTGAGACCTTTTGATTGCTGTCCGGAGTTGGCTATAAGCTGTCTGGAGGTCTCTCACAAACTGATCAGTAAATATTTCATCTTTGGTCCTCAATATAGGTGGCAAAATCACCTTCCCATATATGACCTCAAAAGGGGCTTTCCCTGTAGAGCTATGTACTGTATTATTGTAAGCAAACTCTACCAACGGTAGGTACTTTTCCCAGTCTTAACTTTGGTCACCCACGTAGCATTTCAGCATATCCAAAACTGTACAATTTGCTACTTCACTTTGACCATCTGTCTGGGGATGGAAAGAAGAAGAAAAATTCAGATTCGTCCCCATGTTATCAAATAAAGCTCTCCAGAATAGACTGGTCATTCTGGGATCTCGATCACTAACAATGGACTTAGGCATACCATGATGCTTAAAGATCTGTGCCATGAAAAGTTTAGCCATATGATCTGCCTTTATGGTTTTGCGAACTGGAATGAAATGAGCTTGCTTGCTGAATCTATCAATGATAGTCCAAATCCCATCATTCCCTGACTTTGATCTTGGCAAATCAAAAATAAAGTCCATTGTAATACTTTCCCATGGTGCCTGAGGCACGGGAAGAGGCATAAGTAGGCCAGGTGCCTTCCGTCTATCATACTTCACTTTCTGACACGTAAGGCATTCAGTAACAAACTGATGTATATCTTTCCGCATCCCTTGCCAAAAGAAATACCTCTCTAGTGCTAGAGTTGTTGCTGTGATTCCTCTATGTCTAGCATAGGGAGGTGCATGGCATTCCTGCAAAATCTTTTTCCTCATCTCCTGGGTGATGCATAGGCAATCATCTTTCATTAGATACCCATCTTTCAGGGAATAGTGACTGGTGCCCAACTCCTCCGTCTTTATTCCCAGCCTCAGGGCTAGGTCCTCTGATATGAAATTATCAGTAGCCCGTGGATCAAATAAAATCAGCGCTTGCTGATCTCTGACTTTTCCCCAAGATAGCAACAATTCTCGTTCCTCTGGGTTTGAAACATGACCCAGTATGTCAGGAATTCCTCCTGCCATTGGCTTTTGCGGTCCTCGTGGCTTCTCTGCCTCTTTTCCCTTCGAAGTTGAAGGCTTTTCTGGGCACTGGGCAGCCACATGCCCCTCTTTGCCGCACTTGAAGTATTTCCCATCTCTACGGAATTCAGCTATCTGTTCAGGGGTGAATAGAGATTTGCCTTTATAAGCCTTTGAAAACTGAGCACCCCTCGGCTTCTGAGGCTGAAACCCTTTCTTTTCAACCTTGGGGTACTCTTTCTTTTCTGATTTTGAAAAATCAGTTTTCTTTCTATCAGCACGTCCTGCATGCAAGGATAGCACTGTAGATGGATCTTGTAACGGCACAAGACTAGCTACTGAAGCTGAATGCATAAGGTCTTGAATGTTCTTTGCCCCCAAAGCATTCACTATTGCCTGAATTCTTGGAGTGAGACCTGTTCTGTACTTTCTCATTTGGGTCCCTTTGGAGATCTTTTTGAAAGGTGCAACCTGCAAATAAGCATCCCAAAACTTTTGGTTGTACACATCCACTGTATCTCCTGCATCCATATGCAAACTGTCCCAATCTTGAAGAACATGGTCTCTAAACTGTTTAGGCATAAACTGCTGGTAGAAGGCTTTCTTGAAGTCCTTCCACTTCCTTGGGGCTGACCCATCTGTGGTCTATGCACTCCACCATGCACTAGCTGTCGCTGTCAAGTGCAAACTGACCATTCTTAACTTGGAGGATTTTGAAAACTTTTCTGTGCCGAATGCAGCATCAAACTGCCTGATGAATTGCAATGCTTTGTCTGTATGACCATACTGTCCATTGTAGGTCATAAACTTGACAGATTTACCTCCCTCTTTAAATTCCTTGGTCTCTCTGGAAGACTCTCTCTTCCTAGACTTCTTGTGTTTCCTTCTTTTCCTGGATGGTTTATCTGATAAGGAAGAAGAAGATATAGAAGTTGAACTCGAGGTAGACGGTGATGGACTAGGAGATCGATGATGATGCCTCGATCTCTTCTTGCTATGGGACCGTCCCCTATGAGATGATACCAATGAAATCCATCTCGCTCTTCTGAGAGAGAGCAATTATTGTGAACGAAACTTCCTTCGTAATAACCAGCAAGTACACTTTCTTTTCTGCTCTCCCTCCCTCTCTCTCTCTCTCTCTCTCTCTCTCTCTCTCTCTTTGGTTGTACGCAAGAGTGTGCCTCTGGCATTGGCACGTCATATGCTATATTAGGCATAGCTTCTGCTTGAAACAAATGCTGAGCCCTTGGATCTTTTCTGAGATTTTCCATCTCTTGCATACGAGCACGTACCATCTGTTCAAATTCTTGTTGAGTTTGCTGCACACTTCTCTGTCTTGGATGTACATCCCTATCTTGTGAATCCCATTGGATAGGTGATTGATCCATATTCTGAGATCTGCAAATTTTTCACACACCGTGTAGGTAACTGATGCACAACTACCTTTGCTTTTCCGACAGAAAAATACCTCAACAAGAGGTGTCTTGCATTCACAACTTGTGCCAGTAATTGGGCTATCAATTCAAAGCATAAACCCACAAAATTGCTAAAGCATCAACAATTGTATTGCCCTTTTTCTGGCTACTGCAAAAAGCACTCGGAAGCATCTGATTCATCTTCCCAGTGTACAAAGGCATGCATTTTCTTTTTCTGCAAATCTCTGATTTCTCTGCTTTTCTCTGCTTTTCTGCTGCTTTTCTGACAGTAGAAGTCTGCTTTCTCTGTTTTCTCTGCTTTTCTGCTGCTTTTCTGACAGTAAAAGTCTGACAGGCAGGTGAAATCTGCTAGCAGAAACAGTGTTTGCAACTGTCCCCTTTTTTTTTTTTTGGAAAGAACAGTAACCAGATGGTGTAACTGGCTAGTTACTCTAACCAGACTGACTGGTTCTGGTCTGGTTAGTCTGCAACTAGACTAACTGGACTGGTCACAGTCTAGTTACAGTGACCAGACTGGTCTAGTTGGGTCAACTAACTGGACCTCTAACCAGTCCACTAACCAAGGTTAGGCTAGATAAACCCAGGGTCTGCCACATCAGCTACCTGATCTGGCTGCCACATGTACTGCCACGTCAGCACCCACGTGTGGCCGCCACGTCACCTGTGTGCCACGTGTGAGCACCACGTCAGCTCGGTGCACACCTGCCATGTCAGCAGGTGCCTAAGGTTCCAAACCTTGGCTGTGAATTGGTCGACGTCGCGCGTCGAGCCTTCTGGAGACCATCCATCGTCGCGGGACCTTTTGCGTGCATCTAACCATCCTTGGCATCCGCAAGCACCCGTCACCTGATGTAAACACGTGCGTAAGGGCGGTGTTCCTTTACGCCACTTAGACTCCTGGCGTTGGCTCTCCGTCTTGCCTTTCTTTCATTTCGTTCAGCAACGAAGAACAAAAGCACCCGTTCAGCACAAGCGCCTCTCAAACATAGCTTTGAGCGTCAATTTGGCGATGCAAACCTCCACCCGTGCACGCCCGTCTGCGACCTTTTGCATTTGACATTGGTCGCTCATCCGTTAGCATCTCGTCGATGACGACCTTCCCTCTAAGCCTATTCTCCGTTAGGCATTCTTTCGTTGTTGCGTTGGAGATCCCAGGCCTACCAATTAATTCCTCTCCTTGGCTAGAATCGTCACAGCCTTAAAAGGCTATGAGCCTAGGCTCTGATACCAATGAAATCCATCTCGCTCTTCTGAGAGATAGCAATTATTGTGAACGGAACTTCCTTCGTAATAACCAGCAAGTACACTTTCTTTTCTGCTCTCCCTCTCTCTCTCTCTCTCTCTCAACAGAGACACTAGGGCCCAGGACAACATGTCGGGTTGGACCCCCCCGAAGGTATTTTATTACTTGAAGAGAATCTGTTACAAAAGTTCAGCGTAGAGCTGTCTGATACCCCTCTCTATTTCCAAAACCTGAAAATCCCTTTATTACAAGAGCTTCAAGCTCATTTCAAATTGGCAACATGCCACTTGTCTAAAATCTAGACTAAGTCCTATTACATGCCACTAAGGGCCACTCTGGAGTCTTCAAAGCACTTGGTCACACGAACCGCCTCCTAGATGCTTGTTAGGCTCCCGTAACGCTTAGGAAAAATAACTCTTTCCAGTACCTGCAACAATTAATTAAAGCGCACCACCATGGCACCCATTAATTGTTAGCGCTTTGCATGCAAATAACACACTGTGGACTAATTCTAGTCACGGTGGGCGTCCCCACTGAATACATGTGCACACCTAAACAAATATAAAAATATATATTTATTCTCTTGTTGACCGGAGTCAACACTCTTGATTATAATTAAGGAGCTTTAACCAAGGGTCGAGGCGCCTTAATTATAGCCAAGTCTCTCCAACCGAAGTTGGCATAACTCTCCAACCGAAGTTGGCACATCTTGGTTAACCGGAGTTAACCCTCTTGGCGTATGCCAAGTCTTGTTGACCGAAGTCAACACTCTCTGACCGTAGTCAGCTCTGTAGTTCTCTGGTTAACCGCAGTTAACCCTCTTGGTAATAAACCAAGTCTCCTTGATCGAAGTCAGGTTTACTTGACTAGAGTCAAGTATCTTTGACCGTAGTCAATCCTTTGACCATAATTAACACATATAAAACTCTTTAATTATGATCAAATAAATGGTCAACTGTACTTTGACTTAGGATATTTACATTGTGGTGACATGCCCTCTTGAAAGAGGTAATGATATCGTCCTCGCATCTCATAGTAGACCTGACAGACACATAGGAAATGCTCCTCCGTCTCGATCTCCCTCATTTGGCAGTGTGCAAGTCCTCTTCTCTCTAGGTATGCCTGCAGCTCTCCCTGTCTCTATTCGCAGCTGATGTGACGAGACTCGTACTTAACCAATGGCGATCCTCAGTGCATGTGAAACTCTCCTGTCCTCAAGATACTGAGGTCTGATGACAAGACCATGCTTTGAGACCCTTAGGAAATGATCATGGTAGAAGTGGAGCTTGGTGAAGAGATCCTTTCCCCCCCAAGCCCTAGATGTATGAAGGCCTGCAAATGGATCCTGACAAGGTTCAAGCAATCAATCTCTTCCACTCCGTCGCTGAAATATCACTCTCCCAAAAACGTGCTGCGTACATGGCAGTCGGTCTCACTAGCATGTCAAAGAGCCCGCCCTTCGACGGGGGGTCTTGGAACTGTGCCTAGAAGCATCGCCTCTCTAGTCGGGCCAGAGCACCTCGTCCTCGTGTGAGTCGTGCCGTACCCGCATGGATCATTGTGAAACCTGGTCCAGTGAACACTATCCCCAAATATGTGTAGGACTGCACTACCTCAACAGGCTCGCCATGGTATGTGAAACTATGATGACGGGATGCTGCTCGCGAGGCGTTGAAGACCATAACCTTGGTCTTCCCAAGGTTAACTGTCAAGTCTCTCTTTCTGCAGAACATCTCCAGAGCTTCTAGATGTTTTTGCAGCCCTCCTGTTGAGGATGATATGAGGACTATGTCATTGGCATACAACAATATCTGCACCATCAGGTCAGCCAGGAGCAAACCTCTCTGCCTAGTCAATCGACAAAAGAAGTGATCTCGTCAATATGAGCCCAAAGAGAGTTGGTGATAGGGGACAGCCTTGTTTAACTCCGATGGTGCTCTCAATCCAGTTTGATAAGCCTCCTGGGGCATGTATCCTCCCTCTGACAGACTCATATAGACTCATGACCCCCCAAATCATGATATTTGGGAGCCGTAACTCCTATAACCTCCTGGTCAGGCGAGAGCGTGGGACAGTGTCAAATGCCTTACGAAAATCTACGAAGCAAGTGTAGACATGTAGAGAGAGAGAGCAGGAGGGGGAGGGGGAGGGAGGAGGGGGGGGAGGGGGGAGGGAGGTGCAATTGCATATATATATAGATATATATATATATATATCGAGAGAGAGAGAGAGAGAGAGAGAGAGAGAGAGAGAGAGAGAGAGAGAGAGAGAGAGAGGCAATGCAATTGCCTAATCAATAGGGGAATCACCCAAGTACAAAGAAGAAACCAGCTCGAGAAGAAACCTTCACAATGAGAGAGGGGGGTCTTTAATAGGCCTCACCCCCTGATGAGTTGGCCGACTAGTCTAGTGGGCTGACTTGACTTTAGGGTTGTGTGAACCGACTCAACCATGGTCGGGTCCGGTCGGGTTAACCTGACTAGGTTGGGTAGCCCTAACTGGGCCCCAACCTAGCCTACACTTGGGCCTTATGGCCAGCACTAAACCTATCCTTGCCAGGCAGGCGCACCCACGAAGAAGCGAGATGTGAAGTGTATGAGAAGAAAGCTCTGCATAGCGTGGATCCTCGAAGAAGTGCCACCTCAGACTACGAGAGAGTCATCCTGAACTGCGATTTCCCAAGCCAGTTGCATTGAGTCCCCAATGGAGTAATATGAAATGCAGAACACACCACATCCTATATTTTG
Source organism: Dipteris shenzhenensis (assembly GCF_047967505.1). Classification (NCBI taxonomy): domain Eukaryota; kingdom Viridiplantae; phylum Streptophyta; class Polypodiopsida; order Gleicheniales; family Dipteridaceae; genus Dipteris; species Dipteris shenzhenensis. Next base: position 21,615,386 of record NC_141627.1, read on the forward strand.
ATGGTGAACTCATCACATACAGGATTGCGATTCGCCGAACGATGAGCTCAAACTCCTCTGTCCATAGCCACTCCGACCCCAAGCAATGAACCTCGAACGCATTTGGTTCATAGCTCCACACTGTTACCTTGTTTGCCATACTTTCAATCCATTAGGGCCAGAAGCAGCCCCCTCTCACGCCCACATGCACTCTTTGGCTGTGACACGTGCGGGGAGACCTTTTGCTGTCAGAAAGCTGGTACTATCGTGAGGTCTTTGATAGCCATAATTGCTGCTGTCTTAGAACCATGTGCTTGGTCAGAGTCTAATAATGAGTCCTGATCTTGAGAATTACCCTTGGACTTGCAGTCCCTCGCCAAACACCCTCTTTTGCCGCGCTTGTAGCACCTTCTCCTGCTCTTCTTGGCCTTGTGCTGAGATGTAAGGGCCTTGCCGCCACCTGGAGTGCCTTGCAACTTGCCCTGGGACAATAAAATTGACTCCTCAAGAAACAAGGAGCATAGGTCATAAAAATCCAACTGGTTCGACATGACCTAGTACCGTAATGCTTGGGAGACCATATCATATGCCGGTGGAAGCTTGGTGAGAATCAATGTTGCTAAGTGAAGGGATGTCAAAGCAGCTCCCATAGACAAAAGCTGGTCGTGGAGGACCTTAGCCTTCATCAAGAAGGGCTGCATCGTACTGCCATTGGGGAAGTCGAGAGTCGAGACTATAGAGCTGCCCCTGAAGAGTAACAGCTCTGATCGTTGACTCCCTTGCATATAGATCCTCCAGTTTGGATCAAACCTCTTAGGCACTATCAAGGTATGCATTGTGGGAGAAACCTTCGGTGTGATGGTGCGCACCAGTTTGCAAGCTCTTTAAGAAACTTGTCCTCCGGATCCTTGCACTTAGCTCCCAGAGCCCTTGTGTAGCAACCAAACCTTGAGTTGAAGCCTCCAATGGGCATAATTAGCTCCATTCATTTTGTCCTCCTTACCCGTGCACGGGGGAGCCATAAAAACTTGATCTTCTTGGAACTATTCCTTCCTCAACATCTCTACTTTTTATCTTGACAAAAGGAATGGCCCCCACTAGATCTATATGATCTTGGTCAAGACATAGGTGATGGTTTCATCCATGTGCGATGCAAATAGGGACCCCTAGTTAGAGAAAAACCCCTATTAATTAATTAGTTGGTGTGGGGGGAGTGGTATTTGATGGCAAAATATTTAGGGATAAAGGGGGGAGGGCTTGAATTAAATAAAAGGGGGAGGGGGAGGGGCAATAATTAGTCTCATGTGGGGGAGGGGGAGAGCTTGAATTAAATGAAGGGGGCAGGGGGAGGGGCATTAAAGAGGGAGGGACGTGTGAGATTGGAGGGGGGGGGCCACTTATGAAGGGCATTAAAGAGGAAAGGACATCCCAAAGGGGGAGGGCGATGAGGGAGGATTTATAATACTATTATGAGGAAAGGGCCATATAATATTACTTTATAGCTTATTGAAGGGTGGGTAGGATATGGGTATGGACCGGACCAATACCCCGCTGCTTACCCCTTTCGTTGGCCACTTTGTGTGCAAGCCACCCAGCCGCCCCTTGCTCTAGATAGCAGCTCGGGACGGGGACAGATCTGCGCCAGAAGCTGTGCCAGAAGGCCAAGCAAACAGCCGACCTCTACTGCCAATCCAATGGTGGATCCTTCGTAGGCCTGTCTGCTCCAAACAGCCATTAATGACCGTGATTGAAAACAGCCTTGGACTCCGACATGTAGACAAGGAGCAGCAGCCCACAGCGCCACAAATCTTGGCCTAGATGCCCAACCACAGATCAACGTGATGCTGCCTTAGATCTGACCCTGGTTCATTAAAAAAAAAGGGATGGCCAATACTGGCTTCCACGTGTTCCATGCATCATATTATGCAGCAGGTGCCCAGTCGGCGGAACACCCTATGCTAACTTTCCTTGGCCTGGCTGTCCTGCGCTTTGTGCCAATATGACCATCCTAATGTCCATCAAACCCTAAGACGAAGAAGTAAGTTGGAGATAAAAATTAACTATTATCCCAAAGCTTCTGCAGCGCGAACATTGCTGACATCATGACTAAGATTGGAGTGATGGTGGATTAGTGCCAATAGACAAGCCCATTTACAGCCTACTTCCAGGGAGGCAGTGTTATTTGGAAGGATGACCAATGGGGGTTCAAGTTGGTGTGAGTGCTCTCTCTAAGGGAGCTGGGTGATTGCTTGGCCCCTGCTTATAGTACATCAGTTTCAAAAAACTGGACGTCCGAGCTGCTGGGAGAGGCCAGCAACCCCATTTGTAGTCGTCTGCTTACAATTTGGAAGATAGCAGATGTGATAGCAGAACGAAACTAGAAGGGATATAGATAAATTGCGCATGGAAAAAGAAGAACTGGGATGGAAGTGCCAGGGGACATCCCACACACACACGCACGCACACACATGGAATCCACAGAAAGGGAGGCTGTGCTGAGTGGACCCTTGAAGAGTTGATTTGACTCTTTGTTGCTGCCTGAAAGGGGTGTCCTCTGGCCAGGTGTGTTGCTGTTGTGAGCCTACAAAGAAAGATTGAAAAGTTTGTGCCCTGGTGATGTGCAACCTTTGCACGAAGAAAGCAACAGGGTCTTGCAATGAGAGGGTTGTGTGGGCCAAGCAGGAATGAAACTCACACAGTGGTGAGAGCATGGGTAACTTTTTGTACAATTTTCTCATTTTAAGTGTGAGCCTGCATCGAGAGTGGGTCTGCCCTTCATCTCAGGACCTCTGATAAGAAAGAAAGAATGGAAGTCTATTAACGTCTATGAAAGACCGAAGGTTGACAAAACTGAAATACAATGAATGCTAAGGGGTGGGGGCACTAAACGGGCACCCGAGCCCAAGGCTGGTGTCTTATATGAGAAAGTAAATACATCGCGTTGTCGCTGTGAGAGAGAGAACCCCAAAGCCAAGGACAAAGAGGGAAATTCCTGGCCATCGTGCAGTTGATTATCTAGCCAGCCGAGTGGCGGGACCTGTGTAAGCTGAGCGTGGGACCAACTCCACTGGGTGTCCAAGGATAGACAAGATGAGCTCATCGGACAGTGGCTCTGGATGTGGAGAGGCGTCGTTGAGGAATGAAATTAGTAATGGAACACTGCTGGTGCTCAGCATGACCAGTCTGTCCGGGTCCCTCCCTCCTTTGTAATCTCCAGGAGGTAGCTCGTCGTTTGGCAAGTTTTACAATCACTTTAGTGGTGTGTCTCCCCACATCAAATACTAGAGAGATGTTTCCGTGAGAGTCCACCTGAGATTGGGTTTGTCGAGTCGTGCTCTCCGCGTTTGTATTGCACTGCTGCCCCTAGCTTTAGGAAAATCCCTAATCGTCCTTGAGCTGGGCTCTGATGGTCCCTCCTTTGCTCTCCTCTGCACTCACAATAGATGATCTCCATCTTGCTTGGACTTGACAATGAAGCTGGCCATGCATCGCTGTAGGGTGTGCCAAGTAATCTTGGAGTGGGCCAAAACCGCTTCTGAATAGACAGAGGTGCCATCTGTGGATCTCATAGGACACAGAGCATCTGAATTGAAAGCACTTCTCTGTCTCGGTCTCTTGTATATCACATATAGTGTAGATCTGTATCTCGTGTGGAAGGCCCTCTGCCTATCCTGTCTCAACCTGTAACCTGTGAGAAGATACTCAGAACTGCCCAAGCGAGATCCTCAGTGCATGCGGGAGATGGATTTGAGTGTAGCCGGTGTTTTGCTAAACCCTCATGAGATTCGTAAGCAGTGATCTCTGTAGAAGCTTAGTCTTCCTGAAAGCTCATGAGGTGCAAGCCAAATCTTGTATGTGTGGACCTATAATATATCTTATTTGCCCTGGATAGAGGGAGGTATCAAGTCCTGAATTTCCAAGCAAGGGAGACTCAATCCATCTATCCTGTAGGTTAGAGAGACCTTCTCAATGGGGAAAGCATGATGTCCCTGCATCATCAAAGAGGCTTCCATGCCCCAAGTGAAGTCTGCTATCATCTCAAGGTCCCCCGTGTCACAGCACTGATAGACCCTGCCCACGCTCGTGCTCCAATTATGGTCCTATGATTAGACCTTCATGAGCCACTAGCCAGGAAAAATAACATTTGGGTGGATGCTAGTCCAGATGCGGGTCCAAGATTAGTAAGGACCTTTGTGCACCTGTTGCTCGAGTCAATGTTACTTCCGTGAGGCGTTCCAAGTGGACGAATCTAGCTGAAGTTCTATCAATGCGAGTGGTGTAGGAAAAGAAAGGCACCTCTGCTGCTTGATTTGAGTGCCCTACCCTAGAAGGCTAGAACAACTCACTTGGATTCCACGCAAGGGTCTGCCCTCTGATAACTAGAGGCATCACGTAGAGTGTTCTTGTCCATATTGAAAGGTCTGGGTTTATGGTGTAGCTCCATTCCAACTTTTGAACTCCTTTACCACTCAATTGAGTCTATGACCCCATCATCCCTTGCTTGACTCCACGGGAGTAAATCTTGAGCTATTGGCGAAGATCGGGTAGGGCTCGTCGCACTCTGCTGAAATATCCAGTCCCTCCTGGCAATATAGGTATCTCACCGTCTGCCTGTGGGGCTTCCAATGGAAGCTACTGTCAGTGCCCCACATGTGGAGCTCCTTGGAGCTTGTACTAAAACCAATGGACATATTCGATTTGATCTTGTCTCCCAGAGTCCAACAGCACACCTCCAAGGAGAGCTGAACGCTCTCAAGACTCTCGGATGAGGCCTCCAAGAGCAGGGCTGTCCATCAGCGAACTTTGAGCATCAACTAATCTTGCTGGACCTGGAGGTTCATACCCACTAGGCTTGCAGTCTGAGATCGGAGGAAATAACCCAACGCCTTTGCCATGAAAGGGGAGAGGAAGGGGCTAGGGGCAGCCTTGTCACACTGAGTGGCAGATTGGGAAGACCTCCTCTATGTGTCCCCCAATCAGACCCTAGCTAGAGCTACCTGCATAGAGGGTAGAAATCCCACACAGCCACTGGTGGTCCCAAAAGCCCAACTTCTGCATGGTGCCCTCCTATAAAGCCTATTCCACCTGTCATACGCCTTCTCAAAATCCAGCTGGAGGATAGTGAGAGGCTGGGTCTCCTCTGTGATCAGGTGCCATAGGTGGATATCACATCTTTTCCCTCCTTTCGGGATCAAGCAAATGCAACCTCAGGGTAGTGACTGGGGAACCAGCCCTGAATTGAAGATCTCCCGAAAGCCAAAGGCAAGGGGGTTGCCAACGTGCTCTCAAAATCTGTGAAAGAATGTTGGAGACGAAAACAGTGTTTCCTTGGAGGAATCATTGAAATGGTTTTTGTAATTGACACAATTTGTCAAAGGAAGCGGTAGAGGAGAAATGATGATTTTTAAAGCTCATCGTCATACCTATGACTATATCTTCACTTTTGCATTAGTTTTCAACTCCTATAAATGTTCAGCAAGAATAATAATGTCAAAAGCAGTCTTGAAACACAGTCAATGAATTCCGTACGCTGGCCTAGGCCCACCATTGCTTAGCATTTTAGAAACTTTGAACCGTCAAGAAAACAATTTCATCTGTTTTCAAGTCAAAAGTGCATTGTCAAGCATTCCAACGGGTACTCGCTGGCTACCTCTCTCGTATTTCTGAAACCTCTTGAAAGAGAGCTCCATTTCTCCATATATCTTTCAGCTTAATCGGGTCTGTTTCATTTTCCAGCCTTTCTTTTGGCTTTGCTTTTCTGCTGCCTAAAACTTTTCCCATCAGAGGGTCTCTGATGCCTGTTATACTAAACAGGTCTCATAGTGTACTTGCAGATATGCTCCTTGATTCTGCCCTTTTGATTTTGCAGAGTTAATGTGTCAGCAGGACCTAAAGAGGATCGGATGATGACAACAGGGTTGCATACAGTTTGTGATATCTATTGCAATTGTTGTCATCAAATTGTTGGATGGAAATATGTAAGTCACGTAAGAATTTTCTCCCATGTCGAGTAAATTATTATAGTCAGGTGGACTAGACCATGCTTTCATGTGGTCTGGTGGTTCCACATAGTGGGTGAACGCCTAGTTATTGCTATTTTTCCAGCTGCTAGAACAAATGTTGGAAACGCCAACTGTTTCATACTGGAAGCTGGGAAGGTTGAGCATCATGCTTCCACTAAAGGATATTCTACTTTTGCAGGAAATAGCACATGAAAAAAGTCAGAAATATAAAGAAGGGAAATTTATTTTGGAGCGGTATGTTAGCCCAGCCTCTCGCACAACAGATAACGGATCATCAGTTGTCTGAAACCATAATACTGTAATACTATAGTTTGGCTGGCAGCTTTGCATCCCATGTCGAGGTTGTTGGAAGTTTTGGTTCTCCATTGGATGAGGGCCATGACTCAGTGATTTGTGTGATTTTTGACGCAGGGCAAGGATGGCAGGTGGTGATAGTAGCGAGTTCTATTCAGAGGCCAATCCTACCAGCAGTGATGCTGATGATGCTTAGTTTCCCTGATTGTGGACTATGTAGTCGTTGTAAATACATGTTCTGGTGAAGTAAGATGCTTGAGCAATGTTCAGCTGCTGGTTCAATAGTAACCAAGTAGACTGATCCTCATGCTCTCTTTGTAGTGCCTTCATTGTTTTTTGCAACTATACTGATGCAGGATATTCTAGTACCAATTATATGATTTTACTATTAACGGCAACTCATTTTTGGTGTCTTATGGGGTTGGTGTTCATGTTGATACTTGACTCATGCAGGGTTTCAAATAAGGATCTGCAAAGAAATTGAAAGTTCGTGCTGGTAATCCATATGTTTGTGGTAAGTCAGCGTGGGTGGTAGTGTTTTGTAAGGCTTGAATGTGGTGCGGACATGTATACGTGATTCTGGGCATGTTCTCTCATTCCTAGCAATTGTATTTTCCCCCGTCTGACTTTCTAGAAATCGAAAGACTGGACTGGGAATGACCTAGAATAGGTCTTGCACACTCACCGGAACAGGGACACACAATGAGAGTAGTGGGTGGAAATGACGGTTCATTGAGCTAGGAGCATTTAGAGTAGCTATTCTTGATTTATGGAAATAAGTCAAATAGGCTGTTTCCCCTAATTAAATGTAGCCTTTTCTTTTTTGGCTATGGCTGCCCTAGTAAATCCCCATCCCATCCCCTGTTCTTTTCTTTTCATACTCCTGTTATGTTCCCCCTCTGTTCCACAAGACTCCTCTGTGTTGTGTTCAACACGGTGCCTACTAGACTCTTAAGTAGCAAGTGAGTGCCCCCCCATACATTGAAAAATGGGAAATTAGTTGCTGGGAAGAGAAGAGGGGTGAGAAGGAAGAGGGAAAGGGCATGATTAAAGTAAGTGATAAAGGGGGGAGGGAGGAGTTTCAATTAAGAGGGACCACTAAAGAAGGAGGCATTAAAGAAGGCAGGTGCTAAAGGGGGAGGGGGAATAGGGACCATTTGAAGGGGGATTTAAAGAAGAAGGCACACACTAAAGGGGGAGGGGGAAGAGGGACCATTTATACACTCTATAGCTTAGTGGTAGGGCTCACATGTGGGAAATACAACATTGTGGGTTCGAATCCTACCCTCTCAAATACTGTGCACTCTTCCTAGACGTAGCTTAAAATAAATAAATTAACCCAAATAAATCAATTAATCCATGGACAAACATAAGTTAATTAACCTCTATGGTCCAAAACAAACAGGAATATAATAAAGTTGAGCGAGTATGGCTCCCCATACATTGATAAATGTACAATGTGTCCTGCTTCCATCATTGCTTTTAGATTGGAATTGGTTGAGACTACCTATGTCCAATTGTAGCCATACTACTAGAAACGTTTGATGGAGTTTAGTTCACCTAAATGATCAATAGGAACAAACTCAAGTGCTACCATGACCATATGCAAGCCCGCTGGGATCACCAAATCTTCATTATGTAAATTAGACAGTCACAAAGCACTCACTTGCATATGTATAGGTAGGCTCGACCTAGATATTTGAGTTTGTCCTTGTGGATCTTGGCATTGTAGAGTAAGCTTCATTAAATTCTTTTATCCTTGAGGTCTCTATCGAATCATGCTTCCCTTCATTTTGTTTTACATAGTGATGGCATAGTAGGCTATTAATCGTATCTCTATATGCTTCTCTAGTTGATAAATCTTTTCTTGGAGGGATTCTTGATTTCCAGGGCATTCTTGCGTTGCTACACGTGGGTTGGAAGATTAATTCCAAGGGTAACCATTTCTTTAAGCTTGTACACCAATTGACAACGTGCATATCTTGTACTGGCCTTGAGTATGGTTCATTATGACCATAAGGTTGTAGTTAGTTTTTCTATCCAATAGGAGCTCCTTGGTTCCGCTATTTTGGTGAGAATATTGTAGATTGTTTTGTTGGTGGATCTACTTGTCAGTTACCTTGGGGATGGTAGGTTGTGCTTCTTTTATAGATGACCATAAAGTCAATCAAAAGTACCTTGATTACTACATTGATGAAATGGGTGTCTCTATTTGATGCAATTTCTTTGGGGGCACCTCTCACATTCTCCTATTGTTATGGTTCTATTATTTTCTTTCCTTACTACTTTGGCTTCAACCCACTTGTTGAAATAATATGTGGCGACAATAGTGTGGCTTCAACCTACTTGGTGAAATAATTTGTGGCCACATTAGTATATTAGGCCTATGTTTATTTAGTTGCTAGATGTATGGGCCTCACAAAATCAATCCCTCTTTTTTTAAACAGGTTCTATGCAATAGCTTTTGTTAGGGGTTGAAATCCTTGTGTTCAGGTCTAGTTCTTTACAATGCATCACACTTGTTTACATGGACATAAGTATCGTTCCAAAATGTCGGCACTGTTGAACTTTTGGAATGATTGGCATGATCTATGATCTTTGCCTATTTAGTTGCTTGTTTGCAAAGTATATTGGGTACTCTTTCTTGTATTCCCTAGTTTGAAATTGTTGGGTTAGTTGTTAGTCATCCTCATGAGGCTTGTGTAGAGGACTGGTTAGGCATGTCTGTCCACATGGCTTTCATGCATGCGTGGACTATGTAGAAGGAGGCGGCAATAGGTTGCCATCGTTCTAGTTCTTTCCAGGGTGGTGATGAGAGTTGACCTCCATGGTTCTAGAGAGGGCACACGCCTCTTGGCTTCTCTACACAGTCAAGGCACAAGAGGTCTGCATGATGGAGAGTACGAGGAGAAGCAGTCTTGATCAGTCGGTTTAGGAGTTCATATAAGCAGGTCGTCATTTGTTAATAGTGTATTGTGTGTGAGCCTTTGTGGCTATCTTTGGAGCATTATAATGAGCTACAAGCCCAGTAGGGATGCACTCTTGTTCTTAGTGAATCTAAGTGTCTTTTGTGTGAATTATCATTTCGGTTTTCTATCATTTGAATAACTTTGCTCTAGTTCAGATTATTTTGATTGCATGCAATACTAATTTGAGGCACACAGCCATCAGGCATAACCCATGTCTTGGCGCATAGGTGTAACCATCTGTGTACATAGAACTCAACGTCCTTATTTGGAGATGTTAGTTTGAGGGCTGTGATCAATCTCGATTCTCCACTTGAGGGTTTCAAATGCATGCTCACATTCTTTTTTCCAAGTGAATTTCGACAATAGATTATGTAGGCTTCTTGCAATCATGGTCTATTGGAGGATGAATCTTTTATAGTATCTTGCATGGCCCATGAATACTGTACACCTCTAGCATTATGTGTAGGTAGTAATTTCATGATGACCTTTATTTTATCCATGTTGGTAGCAATCCTATGTTTAGGAGTATGTGTCTCATGAAAACTGTGTGCGGCCAAGAATTGACACTTTAGAGGGTTCAAGACAATGCCATACTCTCTGCGTGCCAACTAAAACAATTGCTCAAAGTCGCTCTCAATAACCCAAATCGACTGATGGAACACAAGGATAGACTAAAAATACAACTCTTTAGTCAAAATGGAGGGAAGAAACCCTCAATACAAGCTAAGTCCACAATGGGCAGCAAGCTATATGAATGGATAGGAGTGTTTCTCATCGATTATACATCTTGTTGATTAAACTACAATGTCTCTAAATTTTTGCTTTGAGACTCCATCTCGGATCATAACTCCATGTGGATTGTCATTTAATAATCTATTGTCTAACGTACAAACAACAATTTCTAAAAATGTTTAGCTATGTTTTTATGAGGGTCAAGGAAGGAGGGGTGGAAGAAAGGGGCCAAAGTATGTGTTTTTCTTGTGAAATTTCCATTTTTAAAGAAAATAATGGGAGGAAGAGGCTCTCAGGAGGCCGCGATATCATGGCCTCTTGGGAGGCTCCTCTTGCCAATTTTATTTGGGCCATAACTTGGTCAATCAGACTCCAAATATGGTTATATTTGTAGTCACAATGGTCGGAAAGATATGAATGAATCCATTTATCATGCTAAAGTGTCAAAATTCTAGAGATTTAGAAAGTTTGTACTTATCTTTGTTTCATTAGAGCTAGACCTTATCAAACTCTATATTTTCTTATGACCATGGACTTTTCTCGTATAGAGTTCAGGTCCTTGGTTTGCTCCCTCCATCCCAGAGGTGTATACATGATCATGTACATATGAAAGTGATCTATATTTAGTTAGCATCATGATCATAAGGTGATCAATAATTTATTAGCTCCATAATTTAAACATTTTATTCATATGATCATTTCATGTACAAAATGGATCAAATCATACGGGTAGCATAAAAATCAATGAGGTACAAATAGCTATTTGTGATGGGTTTTGCTAGGAGGAGCCTCTATATCATGGGTGGGACTATTGTTGTTTGTATGTAACTCCACAAAATAAAGAAACCCCTTCAACTCACGTGCTACCTTACATAATTTTGATTGACCGCCTCGAGGTGTAGACATTGCAACATTTTCCCTTTTGTATCCATTTAATGATTGCTAACTTGCATGGATTTATTATTTATCGAAGTATAGGTTTTCTCTTTGTATGTTGCCAAGAATTTTCCCTTTGGTATTCATTGAATGATTGCTGACTTGCATGGATTTTTTAGTTACCCAATAGTAAGTTTTATCTTTGTAAAATTAAGTGAAAACAATCTCTGATAGTGTCATGTAGATTCAACCATTTTTAGTAAAAAATTATTACTACTATAGGTTTAGACAAAGTTCCTCACAAGCATCGCTCGAACTCTGGGCTCACTCGAATGCAGTCGCTCGATGTTTTGACTTACTCCCATCCGGTGACCACATTCACTTGTTGTGCCTCCTAACCCACTCACTTGCTCCCTCACCATATTTGACCCTCCCTCCTCCTTGTTGTTTCCCCTACCTAAACACTCCCCCTCCCTGAGCTAGTCTCCCTCCACGAACATCCCCCCTCCTTGTTAAGCCCTGCCGTCCTCGAACACCCCCCCTTGTTTATTTATCCCCTAAGATGTTGTTAATAAAAAAGACCAATGTGGCTCCAATGGTTGGATGTAGAGCGAAAGCAATGTGCAATCATCTCAATTTGAGAAGTCTATGGACTCCAACAGAATGCAAGAAAAGGAGAGATAGCCTAAGTGGGAAAGTCATTGATAGAGTGATAACAATCTGGCATGAGAATATGAGAGTTTCTTCAAATAATAATGACATCTGAAAAAAGTAGACAAGGATGCAAGAAGTGGGACGAGCACATCATGCACATGCTTGATACAACACAGGTCAGTGGTTGCCTAAACCAACCAAGTGGTTGTCTATGATTGAGTTTTGAAATAGTTTAATTGTTTAATTTCTAAACCGGGCTGGCTTAGACTTGATGTGATTATCCTAGACCATCATGGTGGTTGGAACATCATGCAATCGATCACCATGCCGGTTTAGGCCAAACTGTTGGTAAACTGAAAAGAAAGCAAAGAGTGGACACAAACTCAAAATACTTGCATTATGGAATGAAGAAGAGTGAGGTTCTTAAGTAGGCACCTCATACATGCTCACTAACATCACTGATGACTTCAGAGCTCCACAATCATCTCCTCAATCTGCTCCTAGATTCTCTCAATCATCCTATGTGGCTCTCCACCACCTAACTGTGCTTGTGGGCACCTAACTGTGCCTCTAGCACTCACACATAGAAACAAAAGGTGTGCCTAAGGCATACACCTTGAGATATCCCATCAAACCCCCCCTCAAGGGAATGCCTCAGGCTATGTCAAGGATACATCTAGTCTCATAGTTTCTCATGCCATCTCATGGTGGTCAAGGATAAATCTATGGCTAGGTTCTCATGCTAGCAAGGGTTCCCATGGGTGTAAGGTAAACAAAAAGGGATACAAAAAGACCTTCCAATGGTTATCTCCCCTGCATGTACATGCACACAATGTCTGTAGGAGGTACCATGGAGCAAAACATACACATGGCCTACATCATAAGGTGACCGGAGGTGTTTACAAAACACACAAAACACAATAGTTTATTTCATTCATTTTGGAGGACTATTCAGGCTGAGTACCTTGACATAAAAAGAGAGATCTGGAGCATACATAGAGATGTTTTAAAATGCATAATCTTCAAAGGATGCCTCATCTTGTGGAGGCTCATTAACTGAAAGTAGATTTGCATTTTCTGTCTTTGCTTTGGCTCTGCAAAACTTCTCATTATGGTTGTTCTTGCCACAGTGCTTGCATGGATTAATTTTGAAGCAGTCCTTTGAAAGGTGATTTGTCTTTCCACAGTGATTGCAAGGGGTATACTTGCCCTTCTGGACTTTTACAGCATAAACAGTGTCATTGCCTTTCCTGAGCTCCATATGCCTTTCTTCTTCTTGGAGAGCAGAGATAATACCTTCAAGATTAGGATTAGGAAGATTTTTCAAAGTGGTAACTATGTGATCATAATCTTCAAGCATACTCTTAAGTAACACTGCCATAGCATCATCTGGAGTAATAGGAGAGTTGATAGAAGCTAATTGAGTCATAAGACTCCGCATATAGTTGACATGAGCTGCTAAAGTAGTACCACTAGCCATCTTCAATTCAAAGAAAGAGATTTTAAGTGATAATTTAGAGATGTGAGAGCTAGCACCAAAAATCATGTCAAGCTTCTGCCAAGCTTCTGAAGGAGACTCCAAGTCAGAGATATGGTGAATATAATCATCTCCTAAAGCAAGAGCAATGATACCATATGCTTTTTCTTCTCTAGCTGGATCCCTTGCTGGTCGTGTCGGAGTTGAGGATTCTCTAGCATTGGAGGCCGTAGAAGAAGCGGTAGGAGTCGGTTTGACAAGTCCCTATAAGTTCTCCCTCATCAATGCAAATTTCACCTTCATCTGCCATGTGTGGAAGCCCTTTCCATTGAACTTCACTAGATTCAATAGGGTAGCCATGAGAGGGTCTAACCCAGATATTGGGCAGTGTCTATCTCTCTTATAAGGCAAAAAATAACTGAAAGACTTCCAAAATATGAGCACTTGATGTAGCAAAGACTAGTGACCAATATTCAATCAATGATGCTTCTTCTTACATGCTTCATAGAAGTGGCTAAAATGAATACTTTCCAATCAAAACCAGGTCTAGTAATTCAAAAAAAAACTGAAGCCACACTTGTACTGAAGTTATTGAAAGTTTCAAAAAACCAGAAATGCTAGAGTAGCATTTTATGTAGCATCATCTTCAAAAACTTGTCCAAAACTGTCAAAACCAAAAGGCTGAAATTGGAGGGCTTCTAGCTCACTCTTCAAAGCAAGGAAAAGAGGGCTTTCTGAAGCAAAAGCAAGCCCATATACCAGAGAGGGTCCAGCACAGAGGTTGGATGAAATGGTGTGCACTTTTGCCCGGGGGAGTTGCTACAGGATGAACCTGAGTTTTGACGATTTCTCCCTCGTTACTGAACCAAATGAGCTGAAAAATGGCTCAAAAATCTTCGTCTTGAGGTCACCCATCTACTCCTAAGAGGGCTCAGGCAATGGCGGAGCAGGCAAGGAGTATTGAGCAATAGAAGAAATGGCAAAAAATGCGCTGTTTGGGGAATGGCAGCCAATACAGACGTTTTTTCTTCAATTGCTTGCAGGTGAAAGTTTGCCCATACTAGAGGAGTTTCCAGCTTAGAGGGTTTGGGCAATGGTCATTTGTAGGTGGAGAACCAAGCTCTCAAAGATTTTGGAAAGAAAGAGGAAAATGGAGAAGAAGAAGATGAAGAAGAAGATGATGATGTGGCAGAAATGGGCTCAAGGGGGATCAAAGGGCTCTGATACCATGTTGGTAAATTGAAAAGAAAGCAAAGAGTGGACACAAACTCAGAATACTTGCATTATGGAATGAAGAAGAGTGAGGTTCTTAAGTAGGCACCTCATACATGCTCACTGACATCACTGATGACTTCAGAGCTCCACAATCATCTCCTCAATCTGCTCCTAGATTCTCTCAATCATCCTATGTGGCTCTCCATCACCTAACTGTGCTTGTGGGCACCTAACTGTGCCTCTAGCACTCACACATAGAAACAAAAGGTGTGCCTGAGGCATACACATTGAGATATCCCATCACAAACACTACTTATGTGATTGCCCTAAATTAGCATGGTTGAGTTAAAATTAACAGCAATATATTTTGCAATAGAAATATTTAATAAACAATAATGTAATTATTATTGTCTAATTGATGACCAACTCAATGGTTAAAATTGTCGTGTTTCCTAGTACCTTAAGTTAGTTAAGTTTAACTTTCGGGTTGGTTTGGGTCATATACCAGTTAATTTCTAAATAGAGTTGGCTTAGACTTAATGTGATTGTCTTAAACTAGCCCAGTGGTTGGAACCTTATGCAACATATCACAAAGATTGTTCAGGTCAAACAATAGTTATGTGATTGTTTTAACCGAGCATGATTGAACAAAATAAATAGAAATATATTTTGCAACAAAAATAATTGATGACCAGCCTAGTGGTTGAAATTACTATGTTTCCTAGTAGTTAAATTAGTTAAGTTTAATTTTTGGATTGGTTCGGGTCATACACGGGTTGACTTGAACTATGATTCGTCCAAAACCAACCTGGTGGGCGGAACAACAAGAGCTTTGTATATTGTCTAATTGATGACCAACTTGGTGGTTGAAATTGTTGTGTTTCCTAGTAGTTAAATTAGTTTAGTTCTTTAATTTTTAGGCTGGTTTAAGTCATGCATGTGCTATCTTGGAGTTAATGTGATTGTCTTTAACCAGCCTGGTGGTTGAAATAATACTATATCATCGAGTTGATTTAGGTTATATACTAGTTATGTGATTGTCTCAAACTAGCCTGGCGGTTGAAATTGTTTTGCTTTCTAGCCTCTTGATTAGTTTAATTAGCTTGATTAGATTGTGTTTTTGCATGTACTGTGTTTGTTTTCCTCATCGTAGTGCAAAAAGGGAGAATAAGACAATGTTGTATGTTGCATGTTGTTCTTTGCATGCCCGAGATGGAGAGGCCTTGAAGAATGAATACTACATGCACTATATTATACTTGTGAATATCATACATACTTTTAGTATCTTGAATACTATATGCATTATGCTAGCTTGAATAGTATATGCATTATGCTATATGCATACATGTGAATACTATCAATACCGATTCCAAAAACTCAAGTAGTACTAACTTTTGCTATAGTTAAATAATTGTTCTTTGCATGCCCAACATTTAATTTCCTGAATGTTGGGTGAGTAGACATAGTTGTATCTCAAGTTTATAGCTTAGAATCCTGACCTTTGAATTGGAAAAAGGAGCTTTGAGCATTGTAAGCCCTGATACATCAAGAAACTCAAAGATAAAAGAATGTGTGTTGCTGCAAAACACAAATAGAATTTGACCTAGCCTAACAAACTTTGAATGGCTTGATATTTGCTTAAGTTGGAGGATTGCTCCATGGAGATAGAGATGCCCATGTCTTGCAAATGAATGCACAATCTGGCCACCTGGATCCTCATCATGTGTTGCAAGGGAGGCCAAGTTTGGTAGCCTAAGGTCTCTATGGGAGCCAGGGGTTTGTCCAAAGGGAGACTCTGAGTGGCACCTCATTGAATGATTTGTGGCACATGCATGCATTATAGTCTGAAGAAGAGGCAATTTGATGTATCGCCAAATGAAATGAGGGAAGACAACCCTATTGCTCTAAAGTGGAGGAGATTTGAACATGTTAATGTTGAAGGTTCAGACAAAAAGAGATGGCTAACATCCTATAAGAGCACTCAGTGGAGGGAGCTCATAGATCAATTGGTTCAATCCATCCCAAAATATGTGCTTTACAATTTCATTGCTACTACGGCGGCTGGCAAGATAAGTAGTCCAAGATATGCCTTGCCAAATTTCCCCATGACATTATTGTCTCTGTCATAGATTTTACAGAAAGCTACTTATTTCAATGACAAGATGAGATACGAAGGGCTCACTGGTACAACAAGTAGATAACAGTTCTAATGCATATCACATATAGTAATTTTCTTGATTCTTCTATGGCTGATGCCAATCTACTTGCTGACTCATAGGAGTCCAAGTTAATGCAACACACATAGCAATTCTATATTTTAGTTGATAGGGAACACGGTACCTTATTTCTACAACATGCTTTTCTATTGCATTAGGAATGGCTAAAAAAAGATGATCCCCATGTAGAAGAAAATATAAAACAACATTGGGTGTGGTCAGATGGTGTTTCCTTTCAATTTAAATCAAACCATGGATTCTGCTTTGTCCCAAGTTTAAGTCCATGACCAATCTAAAAATGATGTGGAATTTTTGTGGGTCTAGCCATGGCAAAGGGGCACATGATGGATGTGGTGCTATTATTAAGTGAACTCTATTTAGACACCAATTAACATGCCCTCACAAGAAAAGCTCAGTGATGCCCATGATGTTGTAATGTGGCTTACAAACAACCTCTCCATAGGGGCCTAATCAACATACATTAAACAAAGCCTCAGGAATAGTGTAGTGCATAGAGTGTCCCATGTCATTGAAGTGAAAGTAAATGCATTGCAAAGGAGAAGCATACACAATTGTGAGGCCATTAAAAGAACTCATAGTTTACACAGCATATGAGGCTTTTCAAAAGTTCAAGAAAACTTTTTTGTTTTTACAATGTGTGCATCATAGGGGATCATGACAATTGTGAGAACATTGCAACTATGAAGAGATGGGAGCAAGTTTAAGTCTTCCCTCTGCGTGAAGATGGAGTGACAAACAATGGAGAGGCAAACAATGACTCACCATAGTTTGGGGAGTGTCTTGATAACTTATTGATTTTCTAGAAGAGGGGGATATCTATGGAGTTGTCATCACTAACTTTGGGGAGAATGAGGAAGATGACCCATACTTTGTGTTACAGTGTACCAGACCTAGCACTAAATTGAGGAATCATTTACAGATCATTGAGGAACAACTATGAGAAGTGGAATGTAGTAGTTGGAGCTATCTAGTACAAAAAAACGTCCAAGGGATGCCATAATTACATTTTGTTACATAAGAGTCCGCAAACATTTGTGTACTCTCATCTAGTAAGAGCTATTAAGTTCCAATTCAACCTGTGTTTAGACCAAAGAAGGGCAAGAGTGTCTTCAAAATGGATTTAGACATGCATGAGAACAACATGGGTTGTCGTAGAGTAGTGGACGACTAATACTATCCAAGAAAATGTATTCTCATTGCGTGGGTGTAGTTAATCCTAACCAAGGAAAATGTATTCCACTTATCCTAGAAAAAAGGAAAACATATTTACAGTCGACTTGTACATCCACTATGCTTGTTTCTAGTAAATCCCAAACAACTACCGTGCTTGTTTTAGTAAAAACCCAAACAATAAATCCCAAACAGTCCTACACTTATTTTGGTAGTCCCAAACGAGGGTGTTTTAGTAATTCCAAATGAGGAAAAATGTATGCCACTTATCTTTCCTAGCCACTGGGCTGGTGACCAAAAGTACTAAATGATCAAATTGTAATGCCATTCATCTTGTAATAGTCAAAGCAAACTACCATGTTAGTGGTAGTTAATCCCACATGACTTATGGCTTGCAACCAACCACCATGCTGGTTGCAATCCTAAGCAACTTTTATAAATGCAATTGTTGATATGGTCCTTGAGGGGTACCCTTTAGGAGCAAGGGCCATATCGACATGCCACTAGACATATATGGCATGTCGATATGGCCCCTTTTCTCCTAAAGAGGACCCCTCAAGGAAAAATGATGTGAAAAATATACAATATATTGTGTGCAACTAACCAGCGCATTGGTGACCACTTATCTTATACTACCATTTTGTTGGTGCAGTTCTAATACAATTTGTATAAAGGAAACTTGAGACCACTTATTATTGTGTATTACCACTGTGCTAGTTGTAATCCTAAAACAACTTGTATACAGGAAACTTGTATTCAAATGGCTACAAGTTTTTGACAATGTGGAAATAATTAAAGAGTGGTTTCATTAATAGTTGAAAAAATACATCTCACACATTGAGCTATTTTAGCTACATCCAGTCGCTTTGAGGTCTTTTAGCTCCCTGATGGGAGGATCAGCCCTTCTTGATCCTTTCCTTGAGGGGGTTGGCTCCACATTTTACTTTATGTTATGAGCTCCCTTCATCATGTCATTTTGAGCTCTCTTCATAAAGGTCATTTTACTTTCTGTTGTGAGCTCCCTTCATTAGATTATTTTGAGCTCTTTGAGCTAGGGAGGATCGACCCTTCTTCTTGAGGCTCGAGAGCTTGGGCTTCTTCCCTTTGGGATCATTTATTTTAGGGGGATGATTCTTCCCTTGAAGGTCCTTTATTTTTGTATGTCCAGCCCAAATGGTGAATGCACTTGCAACATCTAGTTTCTTGTACGTGGATAACTATAATAGGCATGCACAATTGATCTACCCATGACTTGGGTAGTGACAAATGATAATATTTGCATCTCAAGGTTGCATCCACAAACAACCCAAAGTAGAACACATGCAAAGGGTGGCCGTACTAGGATCATTGGATCATGCACTCATCTATGATGTGCCCATGGTAGACCAAACACATATGACACTACCATATCTAAAGAGGATAGTCATTCGATTTAGCTGTTGCTTTTGTTGTGAAAACCATAGTGTGGCCCTATGCACAAGAAAGCTGTTTCTTGATTTCCTTTTGCCTCATCCTGAGGGCACGAATGATCTACTTTAGCACCTCCACTTGTTGCTGCTCACACTCTCTACAACAGCGCTATCTCTGATTCCATCAGCTGCTCTTAATGCTGGTTACATTGTTTAGCAGCATCTACATAAGTCGAGATCCACTCTATGTTGGGTTTCAATCAAAGCAGAGGACTTCTTTTCAAAAGTTTCAAGAGCCATCTCATGATTGTGCACATTCCTATTGCAATTCAATTGTAGGAAATTGTACTTATCTTGCCAATATTGCATAGTCTCATTGTATTCTCCACCATGGCTGCTCTCTGCCCTATATTTTTCTTTAGTTGAAGACAAAGAAACAATTGGCTATTTGTTTGACAACCATGATATAGTAACCAAGGAAAAATGCATATCCCTATGTGGATCTCTTGGTCTCATGATCTCCGGCATAGTCACTATCACAGTATCCATGCAACCTTGGATGACTTCCTCTATATTCTATTCCAAACTATCACGTACCTTTGATGTACCTTAAGAATCTTTTGGATGCACTTCAGTGAGTCTATTTTAGATTTGCCATAAACTGTTCTAGTGAGCTTACTGCGTAACAAATATCTAGCCGTGTGATAGTCAGACATATAAGAGATTCGATGAGTTGCCAATTGTAACTGTCATTGACTGTAGGCTTTTTTGAATCTTTTGTAAGTTTCAAACTCTGTTCCATGGGAGTGGCTACAATCTTGCAATCTGCCATATGAAACTTCTTTAGGAGACAATCAACATATTTTAGTTGACTCATGAAGGTGCTTTCTGAATCTCTCTAGAACTCAATTCCAAGACAATAGTGCATAAGTCCAAGATCTTTCATGTCAAACTTTGCAGTAGATAAGTCTTGTTTCAACCTTTTAATGAAGCTATCATTGCTTTTGATCACAATTAGATCATCTATGTACAAAAGTGCAATAGTAATGTCTTCCGCTTGAACTTTGTAGTAGATAGTATGATCTCCATTGGACTTCATGTATCCCAAATTAGCAAAATACTTGTCGATTCTGTTATACCAACTTCTGGGTGCTTGCTTTAAGCCATAGAGACTTTTCTTAAGATGGTAAATCTGATTCTCTTTCCTTGGTTCAACATAACCTGCTCGTTGTTGCATGTAGGCTTCCTCGTCTAGGTAACCATTGAGAAAAGCATTCTTAACATCTAGCTGCTGGTACACATTCCATCTACTGAGTGTCACTAGTGATATCAAGAACCATATGGAATCCATATTTGCTACGGGAGCATAAGTCTCATCATAGTCTTGACCATATTGATGTGCAAATCCTTTTGCAACTAGTTTGGCTTTGTATCTTTCAATGCTTCCATTTGGATTGTACTTCACTTTGTAAACCCATTTGTTTGCTATGACCTTTCCTAGTGGAAGGTCACATAATTTGCAAGTGTTGTTCTTGTACAATGCTTCCATTCCTTCATTCATAGCAGTTTGCCATTTTGGCTTGTCAACTGCATCTTTGAAGTACACTAGCTCTTCTGTAGCCATGATGGTAGTCATAAGAACATAATTGGTAGTTTCAACCTAAATTGATTTGTTTTTCTGAGCATATGTTAATTTGGTTGGTGGTTTGCTTTCCCTAGTAGACTGTCTAAGTTGCTATTGCTCTTCTCAGGGTGTCTCTAGCAATTCTTGCTCTTCTTCATCAACCTTTTCTATAGGTGATTGAGTAATTGGTGTGTTTATCTCCTGTGTATTTGAGGTTTTCCATTCTGATTCCTCACCAATCTGGAGATAATGACCTTTTGGTTGATGGGATCATACAACTTGTATGCTTTGCTTTCTTGAATGTAGCCAACCATGATGCATTTGCATGACTTTGCATCTAATTTTTTGCGATGATCGTCATGTATGTGGGCATATGCTATGCAACCAACTATGTGAAGATGCCCAATGCATGGCTTGTGTCCAATGAATGCTTCATAAGGTGTCATACCCTGAATTGGTTTGATTAGAAGCTGATTAAGCAAGTAGTTTGTAGTGGCAATTGCTTCTTCCCAATACTGATTCGAAAGATGCTTCTCATTGAGCATTGCGCTGCTAAAGTACTATTCTTCCTTTTATCTCTTGCATTTTGCTAAGGAGTATTTGAACATGTGAATTGTCTTCTTTGAACGCCATTACTTTTGCAAAATTTTATGAATGTGGAAGACATGTATTCACCTCCTCTATCTGATCTCATGACTTTGATCTTTTTTCCTGCTTGGTTTTCTACCATGTCTTTGAATATTTGAAATCTTAAAAAACATCAAATTTCTCTTTCGAAAATAGACCCAACAATATTTGCTGTAGTTGTCAATGAAATTCAAGTAGTAAAGTGAACCATTGATGTTGCGAGGGTCTCGGTATAACCCCATACATTTGTATGAATCAAATCAAGAATACCTCGTGCTCGAGAGGCACTTCTGTCAAAATTGGTTTTCTTTTATTTACCGAAGCAGCATGGTTTGCAAACTTTTCCAAGAAACCGAAGCTTAGGAATTCCAATTGCCATATTTCTAAGTTCTATCTAGCTTTATGTCCATATCTCTTGTGCCATACTACGAAAAGTGGCATTTGTTACGGTTGAGCTGACATGGCATGCAAATTTGGTATTGAAGCTAGCATCCTGAACAAGCGTCCCTCCTTCACTGCTTTTCCTACTTGCTGACATCCTCTGGATTTGCCTCTGATAGTGCATTCATCTGCATCAAAGATGACTCGGTAATTTTGTTCCGTCATTTGACCAACTGATAAGAGGTTCTTCATTAGGAAACATTGGAGCTCATTTTGGGGCCTTTTAGCCTAGAACAAAAATAGCCCTTTGCCAATCGAACGAGGGCCAACATAACATTGGAAAACCAAAAAAAGGAGAAAGAAAGAAAGACTGTCGAGTTTGCATTGAATGAGGATATTTGAGCTACTTTATCATATCTGACAAGGTGCAGAATTTGATGTTTTTAACCTCACCAGCATGTCCTTAGCGGGCCAAAACTCCCGAACGTCTTCGAAAATGATGAAAACGGAAAATCGGAGGCTCAAAAAAGGCTAAATGACCCGAAAAAAAAAGTGTACAACAGAATGTGATTTGGTCAAATCGCATTTTGTTATACACTTTTTTTTCAGGGCCTTATTGGCCTTGTATGGGCCTCTAGTTGCCCGTTTTTGGCATTTTTGAAGCCGTTTTGAGGGTTTTGGCCCGCTTTGTATGCACTGGTGAGGTCAAAAACACAAAATTATTCACCCTATGTTAATTATAATATAGTAGCTCAGGTATCCTTATTGAATGCACGTCTTTCTGGAACACATACTTTGTCAATATGAATAATAATAAAGTATGTTAAGTATAATAAAGTAGCTCAGGTATCCTTATTGAATGCACATCTTTTTGGAACACGTACTTTGTCAGCTTGTATGTTAAGTATGATAAAGTAGCTTAGGTATCCTTATTAAATGCACATCTTTCTCGAACATGTACTTTGTCATCAGTTTGCTTTTTGATATTGTCCATTTTCAAAGCAAAAAAAGAGAAATATAGCAATTTCTCTCAGGGCCCCAAAATGAGCTCTCATTTTTCCTAATGGGGCTAAGTTTGGGAATGTAGAGTACACATCTTTCACCAATCCTTTCATACTAGTTAATTTTTTTCATAGGGACAATGCCTTTTCCTTGAACTTGATTTGATGTGTTATCCATAGTTATATGCAGTGTAGATAACGTTCTTCTATCCTTCTAATGGTTTCATATCTCTAAACCATTCCTGATGATTTGTCATATGAGATGATGCACTGTTGTTGATATGCCAAGGATCCTAATTTGCTTGATCGACCTAATAACAGCATTCCCATTTTGAATTACAATCAATGTCAAGATACACTATATCAGTCTTCAGCATATCCTCGCTTGCAAGAAATATATTATGAGGTTGTAACTTGGATGCCCATTGCATTGATTTCCTCTTTCACAAAAATTCCCTCGATTGCTGTTGGATTGACCGCCTTGGTTCTTATGGCAATCTCTTTTAGAGTATCCAAACTTATGATAATAATTGCATTGAATGTTTGACATGGTGGATGCATTTCCTCGTCCTTGGAATCTTCCTCAGTTGGAATGATTTCCTCTTAGTTGCTGATGCTGATACTACTGAGGATGATGCTGATGCTAACTTTGATGACTTTGTGGTTGATGATGACCACTTCATTGAAATGATCTACCTTTGCCTCTGCCTCTACTTGAGCTCTACTTCTATCTGGAGATATGAATGCTTGATCATTGGAATGACATTTACATGCATGAATGGATTGCATCCTGGTTCTTCACCAAGTACATTGATTGTAGCTCTTCAAGTGTTGGAATTTACTGTTGAATGGCAATACTCTGGACTAGATTCTCATATCCCTCTACTAGTCCATTCAAGATGACTTGAACCATTTTTGTGGGATTCATGGTCTCTCCTACTACTACAAGTTGATTGTTGTAATCCTTGATCCTGAGTATGTAAGCATGACCTATTTCATTGCTGCTATTGCAAAAACTCTAGTTTATCTGGTTTCTTAGTGTGAGAATCTTGGAAGTGTTCTTGGACTCATAGAGAGCTGCAAACATGTCACATGCTTCTTTTGATGTCTTCACGGTGTTGAGCTATCCTAGCATGACATCTTGCACATTCTGCTTGATAAATGATATGCATATTTGTCTTTCTTGTCACATTCTGCCTTTGCTCGGGCAATGGCAAGATCTACTATAGGTGTAGACACTGGTGGTGTAGCTGTAGATCCTATTGCTCGTGCTACAACAAAATAAGTGGAGTGGAGCTACTGCTGGTTAGATCATCCAATTGTCTAGGTGTAGACCCATCACCATACTCCCATTTCTCTTGAAGTACAAGAATGGTCTCGATTCGGTATTTCCATTGCTGTAATTGGAGTTATCTAGCTTAACAGATGCCTCCAAATTGAGGTTGCTAGTGGTAGACATGGTGTAAGAAATGTACTCAAAGTGCCCATGAAATCACTCTCTAAATCAACTGCAATACACTGTCTATATTAAGTGAAAGCTGAACTATTGGTGAAGACAGAACTACAATATATAATCCAATATGTTACAAGGCTTGTGGCAAATGATGCTGGGAATAGCCAAGAGGCTTTACAAGGCTTAAATGATGTACACAATGCTAGAAAATAGTCTATAAGGCTTTATAATGAAGGCATGTGTGTGCAAAAATAAATCATGTGCAAGCTATCATTGAACAATCGATCAATGCCTCTAAACACTCTGAAGTCTATAGGATCCCATAGGATAGAATAGATGCATCTTGCAAGAGGTGTGAGAGCACAATGAAAGCAATATGGTAGATCTCTATTATGATTGTGAGAGAGAAGACTCTCTTTTATAGAAAGGGGGAGAAGGTAATACCTTCCCTACATAGTGGCAATCAGTCCCTACATCAGTGGGAATCAATCCCTACATCAGTGGGATTCCCTTTGTCTTACATCATCACTTAGATCACACACTAGACACATCATAGCACTTGATGTGCCTTTACAACACACACAAACACACATGTGACTCCCCTAGATGCACATATGCACCATAGAGCAAGCCCTTGATCATACTTACCCCAACAAACCCCCCTCAAGGGATTGCCTCTTGCAGTGTCAAGGATTCATCTAGTCTCATAGTTTCTCATGCCATCTCATGGTGGTAAAGGATAAATCTATGGCTAGGATCTCATGCTAGCAAGGGTTCCCAAGGGTGTGAGTTTCATAGAAATGGGATAGTCAAAACAGATATCACATGGTCTACATCATATGGTGACCAGAGGTGATTTACATATTCTTTTTGGAGTACTACTCCAGGCAGAGAACCTCAAAATTTGACCAAGTGATTATAAACAAAGAAGACAAAGTGCCTAAAAAGCATAGTCTTCATCATGTGGAGACTCATCAAATGAAACTAGATTGGCAGTTTCTAACTTTGTAGTTTCTTCCTTTTTGGCTCTACAATACTTTTCATGGTGATTGTTTTTGACACAATGTTTGCATGGATTGATCTTGAAGCAATCTTTTGGGAGGTGATTAGTCTTCGCACAATGTTTGCAAGGTGAAAACTTTCCCCTTTGAATTTTTATGGCATAGGTTGTGTCATTGCCTCTTTGGTAGGCTGTGTCATTGCCTCTCCAGAGTTCCATGTGCCTTTCTTCTTCTTGAAGAGCAGTAATAAGACCTTCAAGAGTAGGATAAGGAAGATTTTTCAGAGTGGTAACAACATGATCATAATCTTCCGGCATACTTTTGAGCAATACTGCCATTGCATCATCTGTAGTGATTAGAGAGTTGATAGAAGCAAGTTGAGTCATGAGACTCTGCATATAATTGACATGGGTAGCCAAAGGAGTGCCACTAGCGATCTTCAATTCAAAGAAAGCAATCTTAAGTGACAATTTTGAGATGTGAGAGCTAGCACAAAAAATAATGTCAAGCTTCTGCCAAGCTTCAGAAGGAGACTCTAAATTAGAAATGTGATGAATATAGTCATCTACTAAGCCAAGAGCAATGATGCCATATGCTTTCTCCTCTCTAGCAGGATCTCTTGCCGGATGTGTTGGAGCTGAGGATTCTCTAGCATTAGAGGCTATTGAAGTAGTAGTTGAAGCAGGTTTGACAAGCCCCCAGAGGTTTTCCCTCATCAATGCAAACTTAATCTTCATCTACCATGTGTGAAAGCCTTCACAATTGAACATCCTCTTCCCCATTCCGAGCCCTATGCAAGACACTCCTCCCTCTCCATTGACCACCACCCTACTCCCATCCTCACATGGTAAGTGACTTCGAGCCCATCTCACAATGATAACCTAGCCATCCACCCACCGTCCATTGTTCCTCAACAATCCCGTTACATTGAGAAAAACTTGGAGAGCGTTTAGGTGACCACCTCTTCCTCCCTTTGGATTTCCATCTGTCAAGTTTTTTTTCTTCTCTCTTTTTGCCCCCTCCCATTTCCACCACCCCCTCCCCCCTTCCCCCCCTCCATCTCCACCACCCCTTCCCCCTTTCCGTCAATGTGCCACATACCATGGGGTTTAAGCTCTTACTTCTGTGAGAAGCCCCTGGGAAGCTTCACAGGAAGCTTTTCCCCTCCATCTCTACCACCCCTTCCGCCTTTCCCCCCTCCATCTCCACCACCCCCTCCCCCCTCCCCCCTCCATCTCCAGCACCCCCCCCCCCCCCCCCCCCCCTCCCCCCTGCATCTCCAGCACCCCCTCCCCCCTTCCCCCCTCCATCTCCACCACCTTCCCCCTCCCATTTCCACCACCCCCTCCCCCCTCCCCCCTCCATCTCCACACCCACACCCACACCCGCACCCGCACCCCCCCTCCCCCTTCCCCCCTCCATCTCCATCTATTGGTAAACTGAAAGGAAAGCATGGAGTGAACACAAACTCAGAATTCTTGCTTATGGAATGAAGAAAGATGAGGTCTTTAAGTAGACACCTCTTACATGATCACTGACATCACTGATGACCTCTGAGCTCCACAATCATCTCCTCAATCTGCTCCTAGATTCTCTCAATCATCCTATGTGGCTTCTACCACCACCTAAGAGTGCTTATGGGCATCTAACTGTGCCTCTAGCACACACACATAGAAACCAAGGTGTGCCTAGGGCATACACCTTGAGATATCCCAACATACCCCCCCTCAAGGGAATGCCTCAGGCTATGTCAAGGATACAGCTAGCACAAGGTGTCACATGCCATCTCATGGTGGTCATGGATCTATCAATGGCTAGGATCTCAAGCTAGCAAGGGTTCCCATGTGTGTAAGGTAAACAAAAGGGATACAAAAGACCTTCCAATGGTTATCTCCCCTGCATGTACATGCACACAATGTCTGCAGGAGGTACCATGGAGCAAAAACACAAACACATGGCCTACATCATATGGTGACCAGAGGTGTTTACAAAACACAATAGTTTATTTCATTCATTTTGGAGGACTATCCAGGCTGAGTACCTTGACTCAACATAAAAAATAGAGATCTAGAGCATATATGGAGATGATTCAAAAAGTATAATCTTCATGGGATGCCTCATCTTGTGGAGGCACATCAACGAAAAGTAGATTGGCATTTTCTGACTTTGAAGTTGCTTCCTTTTTGGCTCTACAAAACTTTTCATGATGATTGTTTTTGCCACAGTGTTTGCATGGATTGATCTTGAAGCAGTCTTTTGAGAGGTGATTAGTCTTCCCACAATGATTGCAAGGTGAAAACTTGCCCTTCTAGATTTTTATGGCATAGGCTGTGTCATTGCCTTTCCAGAGTTCCATGTGCCTTTCTTCTTCTTGAAGAGCAGAGATAAGATCTTCAAGATTAGGATTAGGAAGATTTTTCAAAGTGGTAACAACATGATCATAATCTTCAAGCATACTTTTGAGCAACACTGCCATAGCATCATCTGTAGTGATAGGAGAGTTGATAGAGGCAAGTTGAGTCATGAGACTCTGCATGTAATTGACATGGGTAGCCAAAGGAGTGCCACTAACCATCTTCAATTCAAAGAAAGCAATCTTAAGTAACAATTTTGAGATGTGAGAGCTAGCATCAAAAATAATGTCAAGCTTCTGCCAAGCTTCTAAAGGAGACTCTAAGTCAGAGATGTGATGAATATAGTCATCTCCTAAGGCAAGAGCAATGATGCCATATGCTTTCTCCTCTCTAGCAGGATCTCTTGCTGGGCGTGGCAGAGCTGAGGATTCTCCAGCATTGGAGGCTGTTGAAGAAGAAGTTGAAGCTGGTTTGACAAGTCCCAAGAGGTTTTCCCTCATCAATGCAAATTTAACCTTCATCTGCCATGTGTGAAAGCCCTTACCATTGAACTTATCCATATTCAAGACGGTAGCCATGAGAGGGTCTAACCCAAGAATTGGGCAGTGTCTTTTCTCTTACAAGGCTAGAAAAACAAGTGAAAAGCCTCAAAGTATAAGCATTCAATGTAGCAAAGGCTTGTGACCAAATTTCATACTACAAATCAATGATGCTTTCACTTACATGCTTCATAGAGGTGGCTAAATGAAAGGTTTCCAAGAAAATCTAGGTGTAGCAACTTAAAGCAAAGCTGTAGCCACAGTTGTACTGATGCTATTTAACACTTTAAAACATTAGAAATGCAAATGTAGCATCTAATGTAGCATCACACTCACAACCTTGTCAAAACTGTCCAAAACAGAGGCTTGAACTTGGAGGGCTTGTATCTCACTCTAAAAAGCAAAGAAAAAGGGGATTTTTGAAGCAAAAGAAAGCTCATATACAGAGAAGATCTAGCACAGAGGTTGGGCGAAATGGCGTGCGATATTGTTGGCTAGAGCGTCATCAAATTTGATAGGTTTTTGCTTGATTTCTCCTTGAATATGCAGCCATTACTGCTCAGATTTCAACACAAGATAGCCTAAGGTATGGAGAAGCTTCCATTGAAAGGAATTAGAGAGAGATGGAGCAGACACAGATAAATTGCAGAAGACGAGTTTGCCGATTTTCGTGGAATGGCGACTAGTAGCGACGATGATTCCTCAATTGCTTGCAGGTGGAAGTTTGCCCCTTCAAGAGGTATCTCCAGTAGGAAGGGCTTGGAGAATGGCAGAGAAATGGAGGAGAACAAGCTTTAGCAAGATTTGGGAAGAAGGGGAAGAAATGGTGAAGATGAAGAAGAAGAAGATGGAGAAGAAGAAAATGATGTGGCACAAATGGGCTCAAGGAGGATCTTTGGTAAACTAAAAGGAAAGCACGGAGTGAACACAAACTCAGAATTCTTGCTTATGGAATGAAGAAAGATGAGGTCCTTAAGTAGGCACGTCTTACATGATCACTGACATCACTGATGACCTCTAAGCTCCACAATCATCTCCTCAATCTGCTCCTAGATTCTCTCAATCATCCTATGTGGCTTCTACCACCACCTAACAGTGCTTATGGGCACCTAAATGTGTCTCTAGCACACACATAGAAACCAAGGTGTGCCTGGGGCATACACCTTGAGATATCCCAACACAATCTCCACCACCCCCTCCCCCCCTCCCCCCTCCCCCCTCCATCTCCACTACCCCCTCCCCCTTCCATCTCCACACCCCCTCCCCCCCTCCCCCCTCCATCTCCACCTCCACCACCCCTTCCCCCTCCCCCCCTCCCCCCGCCCCCTCCATCTCCACCACCCCCTCCCCCCTCCACCACCCCCCTCCACCACCACCCCCTCCCCCCTTCCCTCTCTCTCTTTCTTTCTCTCTCTTTCCCTCCCCCTCTCTCTTTCTTTATCTCTCTTTCCCTCCCCCTCTCTCTTCCTTTCTCTCTCTTTCTCTCTCTCTTTCCCTCCCCCTTTCTTTCTCTATCTCTCTTTTTCCCTCCCCCTCTCTCTTTCTTTCTCTCTCTTTCTCTCTCTCTTTCCCTCCCCCTCTCTCTTTCTTTCCCTCCCCCTCTCTTTCTCTCTCTCTCTCTCTCTCTCTCTCTCTCTCTCTCTCTCTCTCTCCCTCCCCCTCTCTCTTTCTTTCTTTCTCTCTCTTTCTCTCTCTTTCCCTTCCCCTCTCTCTTTCTTTCTCTTTCCCTCCCCCTCTCTCCTCCTTTCTCTTTCTCTTTCCCTCCCCCTTTCTTTCTCTATCTCTCTTTTTCCCTCACCCTCTCTCTTTCTTTCTCCCTTTCTCTCTCTTTATTTCTCTCTCTTTCTCTCTCTCTTTCCCTCCCCCTCTCTCTTTCTTTCCCTCCACAAATGCCAGTTCATGGTCACCCACAGAGTTGTTTTGGGCCACATCGTCTCTCAACATGGGATTGCAACTGACATGGATAAAGTCAAAATCATCATGGAATTGCCTCCTCCTACAAATTCCAAAGGTGTACAAGTCTTTATGGGACATGTCGGCTATTATAGAAGATTTATATTGCGGTATGCCATGATAGCTAGACCACTTTACAAATTATTAGTGGAATTCTTATGGACCGAAAAGTGTGACCAAGCTTTTGAGCTTTTAAAGTGGCACCTAATCAAAGCACCCATCCTTATATCTCCCAATTGGGATATTGATTTTCATGTTCATACTGATGGATCCAAGTATGCAATTGGGAGTGTGCTTTGTCAACCTGGTGAACATAAGAAAGACTACCCATTCTACTTTGCCAGTCGATAACTCAATGATGCAGAGATCAACTATACCACCACAGAAAGAGAAGCCCTAGCAATGGTGTATAGTATAAAGAAATTTCGGCACTATCTACTAGAAAATGATTTTGTCTTTTACACCGACCATCAAGCATTGCTTTATCTTGTGAACCGTCCGTGTACAACAGGAAGAATAACCAGGTGGCTCCTCTTGCTTCAAGAATTCAACTTCAAAATAGTGGTCCGCAAAGGTGCCCAACACTACATTGCCAATCACATGTCTCATGTCAAGTCGAGAGAAGAAGCCACTGGAGTAGAAGATGACTTACTAGATGCCACACTATTTCAAATAGATGTTGTTCCAGAGTGGTGTGGAGATATCATTGGGTACTTGATGGTAGGAAGACCACCCCCTGAAATGAAAGCAGTAGATGCTAGAAAATTGATTCTAAAGGCTGCACCCTATCAACTCATTGTAGGACAATTGTACAAGATGGGCAACGACTAGATATTAAGACGATGTGTAATGCCTCATGAGATCATGCCAATCCTGAGTGAAGTCCATGAAGGCATTGCAGGAGGACACTTCCAAGGGGAAGCCATAGCAAGAAAAGTTCTCTGTGGGCAAATGCCTATGAATATGTAAAAGGCTGTGATGTATGCCAATGCACTACTAAACCACAACACAAAGACTTCAATCCCCTAACAATAGTTGTTGCACAAAAACCATTTGAAAAATGGGGATTGACTATGTGGGTCCCATACATCCAACAATAAAAGGAACACAGGCATGCTACATCATTGTGGCCACTGATTACTTTACAAAATGGGCTAAAGCTAAAGCAGTCAGAAAGGCAGATGCTAGAAGCACAGCAAGATTCTTATACAAAAATGTGATCACCCAATTTGGATGCCCCGTTGAAATTGTATCAGATAGAGGCACACATTTTGTCAATGAGGTAATCCAAGAACTCTTGTCTGGCTTCATGGTAATCCATAGAAAAAGCACACCCTACTACCCCCAAGGGAATGGATAGGCCGAATCCACCAACAAAATAATATGCATTATCCTCACCAAGGTAGTAGAACCACAGCGTTCTGATTGGGTAGAGAAACTAAATGTAGCCTTATGGGCATACAAAACCACATTCAAGGTCAGTACAGGGAACACACCTTTTCAATTGGTGTACGGCCTTGAAGTTGTGGTCCCACTCGAATTTGTAATACCAAGTCTACACATAGCAGTACAGGAACGCATGGGAGACCATGAGTCCTTGAAAGAAAAGGCTGTATCAGTTGGAGAAGCATATAGAGACAAGACTAGTCACCTACCATGCCATGACAATAGAAAAATGCAGAAGAAAGGCATGGTTTGACAGAAATCTGAAAGCCAAAGACATCAAGGAAGGCGACTTAGTCCTGTTATACAATGCCAAAGTACACAAGGGGAAACAGAAGTATCTAGGTTAAGGACCGTACCGAGTATGAATGATGAATCCCATTGGAGCTATGCTGCTAGAAACATTGGATGGAGTCCAATTCAACACAACAATAAACGGGAGTCGACTGAAGCGCTACTACATCAACACGCAAGCCATCCCCGACAAAAATGAAGATTTGGGAAACCGTCTCCCTTACTTAGGATTAGATTGTATCACGAGCACTCACTAGCATATGCACGATTTGCATATATAGTTTGCACTAGATTATTACATGCACACTCACTGGCATATGCACATTTTTGCACATTTAGGAAGACCTAATCAATTTCATATTAGGGATGATTGAGTCTTAGTTTCCCTAGTAAATCCCACAAATAAGCATATAGTTAGACACATCACATGCACTCACACGATTTTGCATAGGCATATAATAGATTGCATCAATAATAGTATCACACACTTTCATTCCATACTCTCAAAGCATGCAATGAATTCACAAGCAGGATAAGAAGCTATGCCAAAACTCAAGATGAATTGGCAAAAGAGTCTGTAGCCTTAGCAACGAGACCCCCGCCAAACATCACAGCCATCTCCTATATGCAAAAATATCAGACTTGCATACAAACTTATCTACAAGCTCAATGATATAGGTGCAATCACATCCAACATGTATGCAAGATAGCAGAAAATGCTAGCCTCAACAACGAGATCCCCGTCAAACCTCTTCCCAAGAAGATTCGATGGCAGAGTTTGCAACCTCAACAATGAGATCCCCTCTAAAATTCACTGCTGTCTACCCCTCCTTAAGAGGAGATAAGCTTCCAGACTATAGACCATAAATTGTATGCTGCAAAAGCATTACAATAGGAATAACTCGCATGCAACAAGCTCAACAGCCACTGAGTTATGCACATGGCATCCCAACTTCGAAATCAAAATAATCAAAATAAACCAACATGGACTTAGGTAGAACAGAATGAGTGTGTAATATAGCGGCAAAGCTCCGCTTGTACTTGCATAAGGCTAGGAATAATCCCTCTTAGAAATCCAACTGCATGTTCTACATGCAAGTTCTACATGCAACTCCTACATGCGAGTTGTACATGCGAGTTCTACATGCAAGTTCTACATACGACTTCTACATACAACTCCTATATGCAACTCCCACATGCGAGTCGTACATGCAAGTTCTACATGCAAGTTCTACATACGACTTCTACATACAACTTCTACATGCAACTCCTACATGCGAGTTGTACATGCGAGTCCTACATGCAACTCCTACATGCGAGTTGTATATGCGAGTTCTACATGCAAGTTCTACATACGACTTGTACATGCGAGTTCTACATGCGAGTTGTACATGCGAGTTGTACATGGAAGTTCTACATATGACTTGATTGTGTAACAATTCCTATATGCAAAGAGAGAAGCTCTCCAACTTATATAAATACCACATAATGGAATGAAGCCCACACTCTTTGGGGCATTGTGTTGAGTTCTACTTTGGTATTCCAAGCAATTGTCTCAAGTGTCCATGCTTCCTTGCACTTCATGTCCAAAAACATGTCCTAACCTTGCAACTCCTCCTCCCCTCTCCTCCAACCTTGCAACCCATCCTCTCCCTCTCCTCCTCGCTCCTCTCTCCTCCTCCCTTCTCCTCCTCTTCCTCTCTCCTCCTCCCTCCTCCTCCTCCTCTCTCCTCCTCCCTTCTCCTCCTCCTCCTCTCTCCTCCTCCCTCCTCCTCCTCCTCCTCCTCCTCCTCCTCCCTCCTCTCTCTTCTTTCCCCCATGCTCTTACACCTTCTTCCTCTCCCATTCCTATGCTCCCCCTAAACCCTTTGTTCCTCAACCCTTAAACTCCATGATCTATGAGGGAGACGAGTTCTCCACCATGTACTCTACCTTGGATCCTCCTTCTAAACCTTGGAACTCCTTCTAACCCTGGAACCTCCTTCTAAACCTTGGAACTCCTTCTACCCTTGGAACCTCCTTCCCTGGAACCTCCTTTTAAACCTTGGAACTCCTTCTAACCCTGGAACTCTTGGAACCTCCTTCTAACCCTTAAACTCCTCCTAAACCCTACAACCCCCAATGAAGGCAAAAGCCTTTATTATCTCAACCATGATAATACATGTTCCTTTTATACATTTATGTACTATGTTTTCTTACCACACTTAGCCTACATCTCTCAACAAAACATGACTCGAGGTCCTAAGCTACACATATACTACAAACAACAACCCCAATATATCTGTAGGTGACAAAAAGCCTTGGAACCCTGCATATTGAGAATACCCTAATCTCCCTACAAAAGCCATAGGAAAGAGCCAACATTGAGTGATGAGAAAGCAACAAATAATTCCTTTTCTTTGTTCATTTTAGGTGCTGGACTAGATGCACTAATGTAGAGGCTGATGTGCCTATAAGAAGTGGATTTGTCTCACTGAGGCTCAAAAGTGTGTGATACTTGTGCCAAAATGTGTACACGATGTGATGAGCATGTAGAGCACAAAAAATTGAGCATTTTTCCATTTTGGAGTGCCCTCAAATTCTTCTTGGATTAAGAGATATCACTTGATCAAGGTGGAGGGGCAAAAAGGTGAGAAATGATGATGTGCCCACTATGTTCACATGCAAATTGTGTGCTTGTGAAGAGCTGTGCCTATGAGGCACTGTGCTTAGGTGGCACCTGTGTGCATATGCAAGGTGCACAGTGTGCTAGTGGAGGGCAACTGTGCCTGAGTGCCATGTGGTAGTGCTGAGGTGGCCTACTGACTATGCACTGATGAGTCAGCTTTGATCGATCAACTGATGATGTGGCCAGTTGATAGTTGATGTGGTAGATCAAGTGATGTGGCATTATGGGGACTCGGTGCTGATGTGGAGAGATGATATGGCCTAATGACATGGCATCAATGCTTGTGTGGCACAGATGACATGGTTGCCTATGTGGAAATAGTGATGTGTCATCTGACATGGTAGGAAGTTGCATGTGGGACTGTCACATGTCACGATAAGGTGATGTGGCAAATAAGGTAAGCCGATGACATTGTAAAATGAGCACTTACCACATGTCATGCCACATGTCTCCATTGAGTGGATGCCACATGTCAAGAGGATAAGCTTAGGGTTGGATAGAATCTTTGGGAGATGCTTTAAAATCTGACAAGGATATTACTGGAATCACGAAGATGCACCAACATGGTAGCTCCTTCATGATTATTTGGATGTGCTTGCATGCAATTTTATGTCCCAATTGGGAAGTGATTTTTTTAAATTACTTTTAGTGCAATTAATTACCAATTACCATGGTGGCATGTGATTAAATTATAGCTCATGATTTTATAATTGGATAGGCTTAGATGTCAGGCTTGCATGCTACTCTAAAATTTACTCTAGTCTTCTAAAATTTAGGTTTTTTTCCAAAATGGTGGCCTTATTTTAAAGCCCAAGGTTTTTTAAGGCCTTAGGTTTGGATGGCAAAGAAGGCCTCTAAACGTTACAAAATACAACCCTATCGTGCAGCCATGCATGTGATTAATTGGTGGCTCAAATTTTGATTAATTGAAGATGGCTCATGATTATTTGGATAGCACCAATGGGATTGCATATGTGCTGTTAATCTTCCAATTAGCGCAATGGCCCATTAGTGATTAATTGGTGCTTGAATTTTGATTTATTAAAGGTGGCTCATTTTTATTTGGACAATTAAGTAGAGTGCCACTATTACTATTTAACCATGGCTTCAAACATGGACAATTCATTTGGCTACTTTGCTCCATGCTCCCCGATTTGAGCTCTCATCTACTCATCCAATCCACTGCTATGCTATTTGACTCTTTACTCTAGGATCCCTACTTCTAGCTCTCATCTACTCACCCACTCTCCTGATCATATCCTGCCCACCCTAGTAGATCCTCTCTGGTAATAGAGAGAGTCCAGTAGCCCTCAAGGTGGTTGAGCATAGAAGAATTTAAGGTGATACTCATTAGTGCATTCATATATCACCATGCCGCCAACATCCTCAAGATGATAGGTTCCATTGGTAAACTTCTTCTTGACTCAATATGGTTTCTTATATCAAATGATAAATGGCTATCAAATCTCATGACCAGATATCCTCCTTCAATATCCTTCTACTTGCATATTTTGGTGTCAAAATTGCTCTCAAAAGGTCCATATGCTAAAATAGGCTTCAAGGGCCTAGGGATAAACTATCACCTTCCAAACTTTTGGCACATTGCACAACTTTGGCACCATTCATATACATCCTTGCATGGCCAAAAGTAACTTGCATTAAGAATTTTGTAGCTATGCATTTGCTGAAGCCAAATGAACAAAGAAATCATGACACATTTCTAGGATTCACCTAGTTTCCATGGGATGGACCACCCAAAGAAGCACCTTATCTTTTCCCAATTTATAAAGAATGTCATCAACAATAGTATAGGGGCAAGCCTTCCTTACCAATCTTACCAATTTATAAAGAATGTCATCAACAATAGTATCGGGGCAAGCCTTCCTTACTAATCTTTGCTTTTGTTGTGGAGTTAACCCTTGAGGAAACATGCCTTCTTTCACATATTGTTGAACATCTTGTAGTTTTGGCCATCCAGTGTCTACCAAAGAAACCAACCCCCATCTTGTACCGCAATGGCTTGAGTAGCTAACTCATTTGCCCTTTGATTTTATTTTCTATTTATATGAACAAACTTGCAAAACTCAAACTGAATAGATAGTGCCATAGCCTTCTGATTAAGCTCCTTCAAATGAGGACTTCTTGTCTTGTAATGCCCTTGCATTTGTTTTATAATAAGCTAAGAATATCCTCTTACTTCCTATTCTTTAATTTGAATTTAAAGACAAGCCTCCAAACCAAGAATCAAAGCATTATACTCAGCTGCATTATTAGTAGAGTGATACTTGGAATTTCTTCTCCTCTCTTGACCTTTAGAATTCATCAAGACCATCCCTTGAATCCTTGTTGGCATGATGGACTAAAAGCCCCATCAAAATACAAAACAAAACTTATTGGTGGTGTCTCCCTTTCATCCTTAATATCCTCCTTATATTTCTTTTCTTCTCCTAGATCCTCGCATCTTGGGAGCAAATCTACCATAGTGGGCCTAGTGGTATTTTTCAGTGAAAAATGAGAAAGAGAACAACTAAAGGTCTGACAACCATTTTGCAAATCTCCCCCCAAGATTAGGCTTGTGGACTAGATATGCTAATATAGATTGAGAGGTAAGGAAGAAAAAGGGTCGAGGAAATAATAGGAGAGAAACTTTCTGAATGAAAACACCAAAGAGAGAGCTTGTTGCTCCATTTCTTCATACCTTGTTTCCACCTTTGTAATCTAACAGCTGGCCTAATGATGGGTTGTATTCTACTTGCCTCTCCTTTTTGTAGCAATACAACACAAACTGAATGCAAAGATACACTTGGATTTACATAAAAGTCTTGGGACCAATTAGGGGGCTTCAATATTGGGCCCTTACTCATGGCCTTGTTAAGTTGTAAAAAGACTCATGTTGTTGCAGACCCCATTGGAAAGAAACTCCTTTTCTTGTCAACAAGTTCATTTGATGAACTATCTGTGTGAAATCATCACAAAAGCATTGATAATACTTGCTATTTCCTAGAATTTTGTGGAACACCAGTCACACTTTCAAGAGTTGGCAATGACATGACTACTTGAACCTTGTTTTATACTTGCTATTTCCTAGAATTTTGCAAAACACCGGTCACATTGTCAGGAGTTGGCAATGACATGGCTACTTGAACCTTGTTAGGATCCATTTGCAAGCCTTGTTCAGACACAATATGCCCTAAAAAAACTACTTTATTTGAGCCAAATGACCCTTGCTAGGATTTAGACATCTTTTTGCTTCATCAATCCTCTGGCTAAGGCCATCTTTAACTTC
Organism: Dipteris shenzhenensis; assembly: GCF_047967505.1. Taxonomy (NCBI): domain Eukaryota; kingdom Viridiplantae; phylum Streptophyta; class Polypodiopsida; order Gleicheniales; family Dipteridaceae; genus Dipteris; species Dipteris shenzhenensis. The sequence continues at coordinate 21,653,045 of NC_141627.1, forward strand.
TCCCTTTGATTTTGTGCACCGAGTATAAATGTAAGAATCATCCAAAAACACCCTTATAAACTTTACCAACAATAAGTCTCAAGCACTTGAATCATGAACCTTTGAAATGTAGCTGGTGCATTGCTCAACCCAAAAGGCATCACTCTATTAGCAAAGACTCCCCAAGGTGTGATAGATGACACATTCTTTTGATCTTCCTCCTGAATGCAAATTTGAAAGTACCTAGAATACCCATCACATACAGAATACATCTCATGCCCTACTACTTGGTCTAGTATTTCATCTTGAAATGGCAAAGGAAAATGATCCCTCTTGATGCATGCATTGAAAGGACACAAGTCCACACAAACTTGCCACTTATTTCCATTCTTTGGTGTCACAAATACATGATATATCCATTTTGAATCATCAATAGGAAAGATGAATCTAGCCTTAAGTAGTTGTGTTACATCTTTCTTTAGTGTCTCATCTTGGATCACCCCTAATTGCTTAAGCACTGCACAATTGTCTTGCTTTCTTGCTTTAACTCAATCTTATGCTCCATAAGCAAGACTGTTTGAACCTATAAATAGCTTGTTGCAAAGAGATATGGGAAATTATCTAATGTATCCAAGTACTGGAGCTTCTCACTACCTGATAGATAATCACCAAGAAGCTTTTCATTGCATTGGCATCATTTAGTGTGCTCCACATCCTCCACATGAAGTGTCATTGTAGTATTCTCTTGTACCATCACTTTGTTCCGTTTTGACTCCTCTCAATCAATACCAAGATAAAGACCAAAGGCCACTCCTTCCACTTCACCCTCTGATCTCAACTCCTCAAAGCTATACCCTATCTCTTCTTCTTCTTCATTAAAGTCATAACTTGAATTCTCTGATGTTGAAGACTCCTCCTTGACTACTTCCTTTTTATGGCGTCTAATGTTGTAGTGCACCTTCTTATCTTTCCCTTGCAAAATAAATTCCCTAGTATCCCTGCATAGCCAAGGCCTTCCCAGAGTCATTGGATAGGCACGTGCATCTGGCTTGGTACGGATTACTTGAAAATTAGTCAGCACATAAATTCCACATACATCCACTTCTAGATTCTTCACAACTCCCAAGGTCTATATCCTAGTGTTGCCAGCCAATTTGATGTGATAAGGGGAGGTAGTACTATAGTATTTTAAATTAGTATCTTTCATGGTATTCTCACTCATGACATTAATCAATGAACCTCCATCTATGTAAACATTAGAAATCACTTGACTATCAATGGTCGCATTAGCCACAGGCACATCATCACCAACATCTATATCTACCTTTTGAACAATAGGAATGTCACCTTTCTTCTTTTTCTTCTTTGACACCCTTGTGCTCGCTAGCTTTCCCCATTCTTTCCATAGTTTTGGAGACAAAGCAAGTATCTGACCAAAGGTGATATGAGCTTCCTTTCTTATGGAACAAGTCATATCTTTTAATGCCTTGTCCTAAAGGAAAGTCTGACTGGCTAATTCTCCTTCTAGATGCCTTATTTTTATTACTACAATGTTCCTCATCTCGATGTCTCTCATCTAAATCTTTCTCACTTCCTTCTTTTTCTTTTGCTTTGCCATGCCCTCGTTTAGCCATCATTACCTCTCTTTTCTCATCCCCTGAAGAAGCTTCTATCAAGGATACTTCCTTTTCTTCTTTCTTTCTCAATCTAGGACACTTAGGGCAATAGTGACCCTTTTCATTACATTCATAGCAAGTGACCCCACTCTTATGTTGAGGCCTTTCCTCACTCTTGGTTGCTCTAGGTTGTCATGCATTAACCAAATGCAATTTGAAATTAGCAAACTCTATTATCAATTGGGAGATATTATGATGTAATTCAGAGGACTTTGGTACCTGAGGAATCCCCATTACCTCCACCTTAGAATTTAAAGCCGGTGAAGACACAAAAGAGGATTTGATTTGTATAGAGTCTTCTTTGGCCGAGCTTGCAACTAGGAAGCTCAAATCAAGGAAAGAGGAAGCGGCATGAAGGGAGGGGCCCGGGCCTTGTAGGAAGGAACCAATCCCATTCTGGAAAGGAGGAAGGAGGGCCGAGCCTATAATCAGGGAGCTCAACAAGGAGTCCTTGAGATGTAATCTGAAGGAAAGAAGTCTTTGAGATGTAATTTGTGTGTAATCTCTTGAATTGTTAATCTTCTCCAGATCTTGGGCAATGTTTTCTAAGTTATGTGACTAGATAGTGTCCTTTGATCCATGCCAGTGCGGTGATAATAATGAGATGAAAGATTTTGATTTGACAAGTGAAGTGAGACAAAAGATTTCAATTAGATCACTAATGTGAGATTGAAAGATTTCGATTAGTCAACTAATGTAAGATGAAAGATTTCAATTAGACAACTAATGTGAGATGAAAGATTTCAATTAGACAATTAACATGAGACTAAAAAATGAGAACGTCGGGTTCAATGAACCCAAATATTTTGATTACCAAACTAACATGAGATTGAATATTGAGAAGGTTGGGCTCAATGAACTCTCTCCCTATTTAAGTGCAGTGCAGACACAACTAAGAGCCCATAATGAAATCTAGCCCCAAAACTCTGTACACTGATCGAAACTCTGTACACTGATCCACCTATTGTCGATCCACCTACATCTAATATATGGCATACCCAAATAACTTTGGAATGCTTTTGTTCTATCTAAAAATGATATTGGATGGCATCCTCGTAGAAACAGACTCGAAGAAGGAGGAAAATAGCTCCAAGGAGGACATGCTTCGATGGTGGGTGTATTACTTGGAGTTGGTAGAGACGATGAATATTAATTTCCCGGGTTATTGTTTTTCTTGCTCCTTTAATGTACTTGTCAAGATCATGATGTAGGTTTCTTTTGGCACAAGACATGATAGAGGTGCAAAGATGTATAGAGCGCAAAGACCAAGATGAAGAGGACCCTTAGTGAAAGGAGGAGTTACTATGGGCGTACAAGTCGACAGAGTCAAGCAAGCAATGTGTAATCCGAGTGTGTGAAGAGGTTTGCAATTGTGCATTAGACTGGCCTAAAGAGCTAGGAGATGCTTGCTATAGAGAGGCTGATAAGATAATTGTGAGTCTAGAATTTCCTTGAGCCACAAAATGTCGTATTTTGAAATAATAAAAATCTTGCAGACATTTCTTGGACTTATGGACTTTCTCATGGTGCTCGTAATATCGACCTGCTTCCATGTTAGGACTTAAATGTTTTAAGTAGCCTAGTGGTTAAAATCTAATGGTTAACGATAACCAGTCTAAAGGGCATTGTTTTAGTATAGCACTATGCAACAATGTAAGGATAGCACGGCATTAGTGTAGGGATAGCAAGGTAGTAATGCAGGATAAGTTATCGCTAGTGCAGTGGTTGGTTGCATTAGAATATTAACAGCCACCAATAGGGTGGTTTGCTTCTATTATTATAAGATGAATGGATTTCTAGGATGTGTGGACATGTTATGGAAAACCAGCAGAGTGGTTGTTGGATATACAAAAAACAAGCATGGGATGAAATCTGACGGTTAACGAAATGATAAACAATCTAAAGGGCACTGTTTTAGTATAGCACTGTGTAACAAATTTTAGGATAGCACGGCAGTAGTGTAGGGATAGCACGGTAGTAGTGCAAGATAAGTTATTGCCAGCACGGTGGTTGGTTGCACTAGGATATTAACAGCCACTAGCACGGTGGTTTACTTCTATTATTACAAGATGAATGGATTTGTAGGATGTGTGGATTCGCTATGGGAAACTAGTGCGGTGGTTGTTGGGATATACTAACCTTACCCAGTATGCAAATATATTTCGGCTGATGGCAATAGACCAAGAGCATTACAGATCAAACATCTAATTCACATCTTCAATAAGAAGGGGTTTGACATGGGGAGGAATCGCAAGACTGTGAGCAGATTCTTGGACCAATCTTTCCCCGAATGTAACCTCAACTTGGAAAAGATTAGAACATGGATCGGTAGGTGTGTCACTACCCCTAAGGAATGTTCTGTATTGTAACTAAACACTTATGGGCAGTAGTATGACCCACTCCTATGTGAGGGGCGGTCTACTGCCCCCACTAAGGAGTGTGTGTTGGACCTGTGGGTTTGCGGTTGGAGGAAACACACACACACACACACACATACTTCCCCTTCCCTTATTACAAGGGGAGGAGGGAGGAGGGGGTGTCTTAGTTAAGTACCACTGGAAGTGGCAACATTGAAATATGCCAGGAATTTATTAAACTAAAATTGGGATCTTGGACCATATGAAAAGTTAAACTTTGGGAAGTACTTGTTGAGACCCCACCTCCTATGGTGCACATAGAAAATGTAATAGGAGGCCAAATTTTGCAAGACTAATGTGGCTCAAATGTCGAACAAAACCCCTTGAAGTTGGTGTGTACCATTGTAAGCACGATAACCATAGGGGAGCCAAACATACATAAGGATACTAGAGGGATAGACCTGATTTAACCATAGGGATATGTGGTATAAATTAACAATGGTGGTGCAACCCATGTGGGCGGCATCCCCTGGGGGACTACAGTGAGCTCCTAGTGGACCATTGGGCAAAAGGAAGACCCAAAAAAGTCAAATGGAACATAGGGGCTTGGAGCGATACTCGACGGGAATAAGGGTACCATTTTGAAGGGCAAGAGATGAAGGACAAATACATGCATGGGTCTTGCTAATGTAAAAATGGGATGCACGTAGAAGTGGCAATACTAGTGGGGCTAAAGATAGCTGCGTGGAGGGTTGGAGGTTTGAGAGTAGTAAATGCCAGGCTGGTACATGCACTGCTCCCGAGAGAGCGCTTTTTACCATTGGGAGTAGGTCTTCCTCTGATCAGACAATGCTAGAGTGAGAGATTGCAAGGGAGCTGAATTGCAGAAGACAATTAAGACGAAAGTGATAGAACTAATGTCCTCGAAGGGAGGTCCCGGACAAGAGGGTCAAACTGTTACAGAGCATGCTTGAGCCCCTTGAAGGTTATGGAAGAAACCCATGTGAGAAGCTCATTATAGGTGTTGTATCTTATTGCAAAAATACTCCATCTTTGGAGATGCAAGCAAGAGAGGTAGCTATAAGGCACACACTCATAGCACCGCAACTAGAATATGACCGTAACAGAGGACAGCTGCCCTTCTATTACTATCCCCATAGATGGGTCACAAAGTCGAGTCTTCCTCAGAGAAGGTTGCAGTGGTTTTTTGGTTGGTAGGTATACTAATTGCTGAAGCTACTAGACCAACTCCACACCCACAATAAGCCTACATGAAGGTCAGAAGTAGAGAGTAATTCTTTCAGTGATAACATAATATCTCGACACAATGCCACATAGTGTGGATGTGCAAAACTACTTACATTACCCTATGACTCACTTCAATACCATAACTAACTATCTTAAAGCTCATGTGTGTTTTTTTTGGTGGATTTGTGTGGAGGGACAAGTATGACAACCGTAGTAGGGGCTATGAAGCCTGCTTACCCATTGGAAACTAACATGGAGTTGTTTGCTTTGGATGGTGGTAGGTGAGTCCCTATACTTCTCAATACAATTTTCTGAGGAACACTCTTGACATAGCTGGTTGGTGGTACTGCAACAGAAGAAAAGAGAATGCAGTGCATTTGGACAGTTTTTTAGAAATATTAAGTGATAGAATGCAATGGTTGTTGGGATTTCCTCAGTAAATGATGAAAACATGATGGAACCTATGAAGGATTTCCTGGTTTATAGTCTCTCTAGTAGGTTGAATATTATTTTCAAGGTTGTTTTACTTAGAAAGCATATATTGGGAAAAGCAACAATAATGTAACATGGGATAAGTTATGGAAAAATAACTATGCATTGACATTCTTTCTGTTTACAAAGGGATGTGAATGCTGTTATAGTCTCACTCAATGATGATGGAATATGTAATAAAGGGGATGCAATGGTAGGGCAATATGAGAGCCATCTTGAATGGGAAAAATGGAATAGGGGTAGCATTCTATAACTTTTGATGAAAAAATGCCCATTTGGTAATTGATATAAAGTCCACTTGGAATTGCACACATGAAATTTCTTGACATGTTAGGAACTGATATGTAATTGGAATTCTGGAACTAGGGAGGCAGTGAACATGGAAAGCATGATTTTTGTATATGGTAGGTAACATTGAACACACACACACACACACACACACACACACACACAGAGCTTGTACTCCCTCATAGACATACAAACACACATATGATTACAAAGGTTCCTTTACCTTGGAAATCTTCGTTGGTGCAACCTGGGAAAGCTTTGCAAACACATAATGTGCCTCTTGATATTATCGATCTCTACTATTCATGTTAAGTACATACTTGTGAAAGTCGTACTTGTTATGATGTCCGAATCTCTTCCTCACGAAAATTTAAATAGTTCTTCTAAAATGTCTTCTTGGAATTATAGGTTAGATCCAAAACTCTTGTTAAAATTCTTTTAATAATTTACATATTATGCCTTGTTAATTTTTGTTAATCCAAGTAACTCCCACCGTTGGGTCTTTAAAATGATCCACATGCATTCTCTCCTTTATTTAAGCATGTGATAATGGTTGACCTACCTACTTTGAGGTGCCCACTCTACTTGGTGCTATGTAGCTAACTACTTAGCTACACACTAGTTGACTTTTATCCTACTAAAGCTGTCCTCCTATATTCTCTACCATTTTTCCTATCCTAAGTGTAGCCTCTATCCCATCTCCCTCTACACCTGACTAGCTATTACGTGAGCTCCATGACTTTGCCTCAGGTCCGATACCTTTGCTCTCTCTCTCTCTCTCTCTCTCTCTCTCTCTCTCTCTCTCTCTCTCTCTCTCTCTCTCTCTCTCTCTCTCATTTTTGGTCACCCTTGTTATCCCCCTACCTATCACCCATGCTCGTTCTCCTTTACCGTATTAGCGACGGCTTTATATCTTGGCATAGTACCTAGATTGCCTTGAGGTTGTATATCGCTCAAGCGTTGACTAAGTCGTGTGTGAGTTGCATGTGTTTTTCCTTGGCTTTATCGTGTTTACGTAGCTTGATTGTTTTGCATGTTTTTGTTAGTTATTGACTTGCCTGTAGATTGCCTTTGGATTCGATTGTTATTGATTTGCTATCCCTTCCTTCTGCCGCTTGCTCCCCAGCTCCTTATTCTGTGCGGCATCTCTCTTGCTTTGCTTTGTAATTGATTGGACTTTCTTGTGTACTTTTATGTTGTCTGTTTCTCGTTGCTTGGCTTTCATGTTGGAAAGGTCACCTCCCCATCTGTAAGCCCCCATATGAGGAGAGCATGGGGGAGGGAGACCTAGGGCAGTACCCAATAGGAAATGAGAGAAAGGGGCTGCCACATAGACAGCATCATGGCTGGCATGAGGGCAGCACATCTAGAACTGTTAAGGGTAGGACAGAGGGCCAGGAAAGTATGGAGCAGAAGCAAGACAGTCTAGGACAGATTGCGGAGGATCTAGGACATGGAGGCGCACTGTTTGCAGAGGCACAGACATGGCAAGGAGTGCAGGCTCAGATCTGCAGCAAGGAATGTGACTATCAGTGGGTAGGTGGCAGGCCTTTTATAGGCTGCATATTTGCCTTGAATGGAGCGCCAAAAGCCCTAGAAGTTTGGGCCATAAAAGGCCTGACTTGTGAGCCCTTTAAGGGCGGTTTTTACAGACTGAGTCAGTTTTTACAGATTGAGTCGGTTTTTTGGTACAAGCCTTGGGGCCTATATAAAGAGGCCATTTAGCCTCATTTCCACATCATCTGGAGCAGCCAGTCCATCAACAGAAGGAGCAGCAGTAGGGCTATCTTTGGGCCTATAGTTAGGAGGAGAAAGTAGTACCTTGTGCTGCAGACTTAGCTTGCAGGAAGCTACCCACCTAGACTGGTTTCCAGACAGCAAGGTGGAGAAGATCATTCTAGACGGAAAGTCTACTCACGCTCGAGGTGGAGCACACAGACTCTAGTCTAGAGATAGCCAGCAGATAGGAGGAGGACTTTTGTGGTAAGATCAGAGGACCACACCATTGGTGGGACTCTGGATCTGTCTCTTTTGTATTGTGTCCATAGTTGTGGACACAAATATATTATTTGGTGGTTTCTCTATTTGGTTTGGTTCATTGTCTATTGATGAGTCTGCACACCTATTGAATGCACATAAGTAAAGAAGTCTGTGATTCCACACCCACACTGCACACTGTGTGAGCTCCTGGGCATTACTATAAGTCTTCCGCTATGTGTACCCTCTGTTGGGTATTTTTCTAACATGGTATCAGAGCCCAAGTAGGAGGCTCACAGGTGTGGGAGCCTGAAGGCAGGGACCTTGCTGAAGGACAACCCTGATTCAAAAGCTCTAGGGAATCGACTTCCATGACTGGAGGATTGTGCCCTTGCAAGAAGGAGGGTGACTCAGGTTCTGTCAGGTGTGTTCAAAGTTCTGGTTTACTGAAATTGAGTTTGGTTGACTTTGTTGAGTGGTATATACAGCAGAGATGTCGACAGCCTCTTCAGCCCCTGCTATCCCTTCCTCCTCCTCCAGTTTTCTCTCTTTCACTATCCCTAACTTTGGAGAGTCTGGGAACCTGGATGGGACTAATTACCCGATCTGGAAAGTGAAGATCCGGAGTCATTTAGTGGCTCGGAAGTTGTGGAAGCTGACCACGGGAGAGGAGTCGAAGCCGGAAGACATGGTGGACAGTAAAGGGAAGGTACTCATGGCAGTAGACAGAGAGGAGCTTGAAGCTTGGGAAGAAAGAGATGCCCATGCCCTGGCAATAATCATAGGGACTACGGCGGACTCTGTTCTTCTGCATATCCAGCTGGCCGAGATGTCAGTAGAGGCGTGGGCCACCCTGAAGGATCTGTACGAGACAGATAATACCTCCCAGATCGTGCTTCTTTAGCATCAACTCTACAATCTTGATATGGAAGAAGGCGATACGGTACATAGCCATTTGACGAAGGTCAAGGTGGTGCGGGATCAGTTGGCAGCAATTGGTCAAAAGACAGACTCATGCCATCTGGCCTTGATGGTACTGAGGAGATTTCCTCGGAGTTTCAAGAGCTTTGTTACGGCTGTGACAGCAGGACAGAGGACCAAACCTCTGACATTTGAGGAGTTGTGTCCATTACTGCTACAGGAGGAAGCTCGGGAGAAGCTCTACAACGAGGACAAAGATGACAAGGTGATGCTGGTAAAGGATTCCGCAGGTAAGGGAAAGGGCAAGCCTAACAGTGGCAAGTCCAATAAAGATGACTCTAATGACGAGGGGACTTCGAAGAGGAAGCACAAGAAGAAGTGTTTCTATTGTGATACGCCCGGACATTTTGCAAAGGACTGCAGAAAGAAAAAGGCGGATCTGAAAAACAAACAGGAGTCTGACCCAGATTTAGAGGGAAAGGCCAAAGCTAATGTGGTAATCGAAGAATTGTTCCTGGTGACATCACCGAGTGTTACCGAGGTCAGGTATGTTGATCCCGAAATCACAATAACGATGTCTGACATAGAGATGTGGGTCGGCGAGGAGTCAGATGCCTTTGTGAAGGTGAAGGACAGTATGGAGCGCTTGGTACCTTCCAGGTGTGTAGCTATTAACACTGACACGAGGGTGGACTCCATGGAAAGCCCTAGGGTCTCATGGTCAGATGGATGCTGGACTTCAGAAGGGGACAGTACAGGATTACACAGGATCTTGGCAGGTGCCTCATTGAGGTATAGGGTTTGCTTTCAGAGCGAACAATCAGGTAATACAACAGTCTGGTATGTATTTGATATTCTGCATTTGAGCCTTTATAGCATGCTGTGGAGAGATTCTGCTCTTCATTTGTCTCAGGTGATAAGAGATTGGAAGGAATTGGCCTTCTTCGAAGGCAGAAGGGGAAGTATTGGTGCCTCTTCAAATCTCGGACGCAGATTGCTAGAAGGTGGTGGACAAAGAGTACTGGAGCCATAAGAGTACCTGCTTGAGAACTCAGTGAGAGTTCATGGTCTAGATTATCTGGAAATATTCATTGGTTGCAGACCTTGCCAAAGGAAGGACGGGTTGAAACAGACCCTCAGAGCATGGTGCCTAGAAGACTCCAGGTTGTTCACTCATTATGAGGGGGATGACTGGAAGATCGTGACGGCTGTGTTGCTCAAGTTCAGAGGCGGGAATGTGCAAAAGAAGGTGGTACCAGGAGGTGCTACCTGAGATGGACTTGTATACCAGGATGGTGTGCGGAAGCCCAGGCCTGGTGGAGCAGGAGCCACTAGATGCAAAGCCAGGAAAAGATTTCGACACCGTAAGGTTCCAGAGGACTACGACCAGGGAGTTACTAGAGCATCTTCATCGATGTGTTGGCATTGGGATGAGATGTGTTGGTGAGAGGGGGTGTTGGAAAGGTCACCTCCCCATCTGTAAGCCCCCATATGAGGAGAGCATGGGGGAGGGAGACCTAGGCAGTACCCAACAGGAAATGAGAGAAAGGGGCTGCCACATAGACAGCATCATGGCTGGCATGAGGGCAGCACATCTAGAACTGTTAAGGGCAGGACAGAGGGCCAGGAAAGTATGGAGCAGAAGCAAGACAGTCTGGGACACCAGATTGCAGAGGATCTAGGACATGGAGGCGCACTATTTGCGGAGGCGCAGACATGGCAGGGAGTGCAGGCTCAGATCTGCAGCAAGGAATGTGACTGTCAGTGGGCAGGTGGCAGGCCTTTTATAGGCTGCATATTTTCCTTGAATGGAGGGCCAAAAGCCCTGGAAGTTTGGGCCATAAAAGGCCTGACTTGTGAGCCCTTTAAGGGCGGTTTTTACAGACTGAGTCGGTTTTTACAGACTGAGTCGATTTTTTGGTACAGGCCTTGGGGCCTATATAAAGAGGCCATTTAGCCTTTAGGGCTATCTTTGGGCCTACAGTCAGGAGGAGAAAGTAGTACCTTGTGCTGCAGACTTAGCTTGCAGGAAGCTGCCCACCTAGACTGGTTTCCAGACAGCAAGGTGGAGAAGATCATTCTAGACAGAAAGTCTACTCACGCTCGAGGTGGAGCATGCGGACTCTAGTCTAGAGATAGCCAGCAGATAGGAGGAGGACTTTTGTGGTAAGATCAGAGGACCACACCATTGGTGGGACTCTGGATCTGTCTCTTTTGTATTGTGTCCATAGTTGTGGACAGAAATATATTATTTGGTGGTTTCTCTATCTGGTTTGGTTCATTGTCTATTGATGAGTCTGCACACCTATTGAATGCACATAAGTAAAGAAGTCTGTGATTCCACACCCACACCGCACACTATGTGAGCTCGTGGGCATTACTATAAGTCTTCCGCTACGTGTACCCTCTGTTGGGTTTTTTTCTAACATTTCATGCGTAGCTTTGGTAGGTTAGTCGATGATCTTCGTTGTTTGTTGCCTATGCATCGGCTTTCATCTTTTCCCTTCACCGTAGTTATGCACAACGTATCACCTTGTACCTCATGCATACCTCATTAGGACATACTACCCTTATGTTGTCTGTACTTACTTATATACTAGCTATACCACTAACCCTTTTCTAACCTTTTTTCGTAGTAGTAACCCTACATGTTTAACTAACTATAGGCAGGATTACACCCCACTTTTTGTAATCTTTTTTGAACCATTGTAGCTTTCTTATGATTTCTTGTGGATATGTATACATATATATTAGCTTGGCAAAAAGTTAGATTTTCATTGGATTAGGATCTCTAATTACGTTTGCCCCCCCTTTTCCCCCGCTTGCAATCAATGGTTTAACCCAATCGTGCTAACCCATAAGTTATATATTTTCATGAAATTATCTAAGATGTTCCCTTTGTCTAACGATGCCTATGGTTACATCCTCTTATCTATATAGGTAATTGAGCTTGTAGGTTTACATTTTTGTTTACCTACTTATAACTTTAATTTTTTGCATACACTTTTACATACTCTAATTTTTTCATTTAGCTTCTCTCCATCGGCTAGTTTTCCCTACATAGATAAAGGAACATGTCTTGGAAAGTAATAATAATTTTAGACTACACATTGTAGTTATTGGAGAACTCGTTAGTGTTTACCTTCCGTACATACTAATGAATGTATGTCTCATTTTTAGGACACATCTAACACTTGTGCCCCTCGCAAGATAGCTCGAATGTCTGTTAATTTGGATCTTGCCTTTATTGCTTACGTCAATAAAAAATTGAAGGCTACTAGAAAATATGGATTAATACTGCATCAAGCTACAAGACGACCCTACCTACCTCGAAAAACCAAGAAGATGTCTAACTGAGACTTTTTAAATAAAGTTAATTTTCATGCCTCCTTTATGGAAGGCCACTTTATTTGGCTTTAAAACAAGTGTCCCTTCTGGAATGTCCTCTTTGCAATGTTTTTTCTTGTTTTTATGCCTCCTATATGGCAAGCTAGGACTCAGTCTGTTTTTTTCCCATTCTAATGCCTCCTACATGGTAGACTAAATGCCTCCTACATGGTAGGCTTAATAAATTTATTTTTATGCCTCCTATATGGTAGAGTAAATGTTGTTTTTTCAAAATAATTTTCCATAGTAATGCCTCTAAAATAATTAAACTTGCTAACGACATTATGTGCCTCCTACATGGAAGGCTTAGTAGTTGACTTTCAAAATTATTTTCCCTCTAATGCCTCTTATATGGAAGGTGTGTTCTTTTGCCTTAAACTTTTCATGTTGCCCCCTGTGCCTTTTCTAGCCAAGGATCTTGGTAGGTCTCCTTCTCCTAGGTAAAGCGATAACAAGCTGGGTGTGTAGGCATTACCTGTCTACCCTTTTAAAAATTTGTTGTCCTAACAACTGGTTTTCTCTGGATGGTGGCAGATAAGAAGACCCTAATCGTGGAGTATTGGACACCTAGAAGATTCAACTTTGATTTCTTGATGTACTTACAAGCTTTACATACTTTTGGAATATAATACAGTGGTCACTTGTTATAATCTTTTAAGGGCTCCGAGTGCCATGTTCTTGGGGTATTTTTGTCTACAAACACAAACAGATAGGTTTGGTCACACACACTTGTCTACAAACACAAACAGATAGGTTTGGTCACACACACACACACACACACACACACACACACACACTCCTCCCCTCGAGGATCCTTGTAGTCTGGAGATGCGTTTGTAAATTGACATTCATTTAGACTTCCCTTGGAGGCCTTGGCACTTGATCAACACTTTGATGACCCTTGGTATTATTATTGACATTTTCCACCATATGGGCACGTATGGCCTTCAAAATCTACATGGAGGCAAGAAGAGCATGGGGGAGAGTATTTGGAAGCATTGGGATTTGTTCACTTGAATTGTATCATTTGCCTCTCAAAGGAGGCACATTCACACTATATTTATCCCATTTTCCCCATCTCTCGGGAAATTGTTGTTGGGATGGAGATGGGATGTGGCACTAGATGTATTGCCACATCTATAAGGATATCAAGAGATGGGATGTTGTGGGGACTATATGTAGTGGAACTACATTGCCACATCTACAAGGATACCAATGTACATAAGAGAAAGGACTATTCGGAATGTTTAGTTTATTTGAGGGAAGGGACCATGTCCTTGTACTTTAGGAGAAGCATGGTGCAAGTATGGCCACATTACAACTAATAAGCTGGGGGAGCATGCCCTTTAATGCAGGAATTGGTACACTCCTCCCTCCACCTCCAAGAATAGTACTCATGCGGCTTCTACACAAGCAAAAGTTCACATATCCCTAGAGATTGAGGAGCTCATCTCCCACGCACATAGCTCAAAAAGCTTGATTATATTTATGCTTCAAGGAGGGAGCTGGAATAATCGCAAGCGCTAATAGCAAGGAAGCTTGTAAAAAAAAGGAAGCGCCATTGGAGACCATGAGAAACCCTTCATGACTGCAGCCTTCGAAGGATAGCAAGTGCAATGAGACCCCAAGTAAGCCTCATTTCCTTCTTAGTCGGCAAGGTAGCCACCCCGTATGAGCCCTTCCACATTATGGGCTATTGCTTCATGAAGATTGCATAACACACTGCTCATTCACAACATAGATACCTCCTTCACGCGTAGCTTTATGGACTCAGGAAGTTCTTCACAGACAAGCCTTCAAGCTTTCTCTGACTTAATGTTTCGTGCCTTATGGGCCAACAACTAGGAGACCTTATCCTGCTGTGACTACCATTAACAGGTGCCTCCCCCATCTAACATTGGGATACACAGAGCATTGCTCAGAGCCGGTTGGAGCAGTGGAGCGGAGCCGTGTGCAAGGGCCCCTTCATGCTTGAATACCCGTGTTCCTGCTCCCATCTGACATCGGGATACACAGGGCTGAGAATGCCCCTACCTCCTTGGCCTCGAGACTGTGTAGGTGTGTGGGTTCTTCTGAGAGTGTGTGGGTGGGTTACGTGAGGCAATGTGACCTCATATACTCCCTCTTGCTTCCTTTGCGGGTCGGCAAAAAAGTCCTTTGTGTGTTCATGATTGTTTGCGAAGCATTGTGAATGGCTCCACTGAAGAAAAATAGATCATTGAGCTCTTGTGGCGGCTCTTCCACTAAGCCAGTCCTCTAGCACATCTTCTACGAAGCTTTGTCGCTACGTAACACATTTTCCCCTTCATACATTTCTTACTATCTAGAATTTGTGAGATTGTATAACTCCTACGTAGTTCTTGGCTTTCTTGCTACCAGAAGCCATATCTTGGAATAACTGCTGGATTGGAACTTTGATGCTGCTAGGAGATCATATCAAACTGTAATTAATCTAGGCACAGGCTTCCTAGCAATTGTAACCTTCCCCAAAGCTAGCATGCACATTTTTAGCATTCATGGATGTGGAAAGATTAGTTCGGGAATAGCATGCGCATTTTTAACGACCGAGACCAGACGGATTTTTTTGGCTTGTATATACAAATGAACGTTGTGTTCCCTAACGTTGTGTCTGGCTTTGCACTTTGACGATTAGATAGATTTTCTCTCTAGCCCGCTCTCTAGTATTTCAGAGCTGAGAAGTAAGAGCTTAGTTTTGGCACAACACTGGCTTGCTTAGACTCGTTGGGAGCGGTATACTCCCCACTCAGTTCCCTATGTACTAGGCGATGTATATAATCCCTAGTCATTAATCCCTGGTCATTTCCCTGTATACTGGGTGAGATGCATAAAAATGCTGCCGTAGGATTGGGCTTAATCACCAAATACTTTAAATGGCAGAGCTCCAACTCTAGGCATTCATGGATCAACATCGTATCCAACACGTCCATCATCATTTTTTGTTTAGTGAGCTCAGATTTGGAGCTTCTACGGGATGTTCAAATGTATTTGTAGCAATTTTTCGTAAGGGTATCCCCTATGCCTTACTTAGGGAATTGATGGACTAGGGGAGCATTTGCTCCAAGCATTTACCTTGCAAAACCATTATTATTACTGGTTGAATTGGCTGGACATTGGAAGAGATGCCTGACTGTAGTCATTATGTAGAAGTTCACAAAGAATTTACCTTCATGACACTCTATATTAGATGATGTAATTTGTGGCTACAATTATTGGCTAACACTATGGTGATGAGCTACAGGCTCGCCAAAAGGTTTGCTTAATTTCCTCTTTGGAATTACTTCATGTCAACCCTAGTAGTACTGGTTACTACATTAGCTGAAAAGAGTAGGAGCAAATGATATATTGGATGATTCTTCTTGGGCTTGGAATGTTTTATATATGCTGGGCATATCCCTTGATCTGATTGGAGCATCCTTATATGTGATGATTTTTGTGCTAGGATGAGTGTGACATGCTTGTTCTAATGGTTTGATGATGTAATAATTGGGGACTTTTCATCGATTTAGCTTCCTAACATTATTATGTTATTAAGGAAAGGATTAAAGAAGCCCCCTTTAAAATTTGTCTAGGAGTTCTCTATACTTGGATGACTAAGCACACAAGTGAGATAAAACTCTCAAACCTTGTTTGTTACAAAATTTCCCTTGTGAAGGGGTGATACAAAATCGCTCAAACGAGCCAAGAGATAGAAGCATATACATGCTGAAGATATACAACATTGTTTCTTACAAAATTACCCTGTCAAAAAGGGTGATACAAAATCGCTCAAACGAGCCGACATAAAGAAGTGTATACATGCCAAAGTATATATAATCTACTACTACTACTACTACTGCTGCTCATCTGAATCATCGTCCTCGTTCTCGTCCTCATCATGGTTGCACTAGCCTAATCCTTGGTTGTTGTGAGCTACGCCTAATCCTCCCTAGCAATCATCGAAGCCATGTAAGCCAAATCCCTCATCATCACTGCTCACCTCCTCTAATGGGACTTTTGAGATTGTACCCTAAGAGTGAAACCATATTAATTGGAAATTAGATTGGAACTTAAATAATAACACAATTTAAAAAGCGAGATTACAATGTTAAATTACACGGTGCAGTGGAACATAAGCTGAACAAACAATAGAGAGTACATAGCAAACTAGAGATGAACAAATTTTCCTTCAATAATGATGTAGTATAGATGATGGCTCTGTCCACCTGTGCACTCCCATAGTGGAGCTTAGATGGCGATCTAGATAGATACTAGGTGAAGAGCTACTAGCTAGAAGATCCATACTCGAAGATCTGATCTGATACAACGGACTGGGGAGGTGGCCTCTTTATAGCTATGAGGGCGGTAGTTGGATCAACGTAGTCGGTGGAACCGACCAGTCAACCTAGTCGGTGAAGCCGACCAGTCAACCTAGTCGGTGGAACCGACTAGTCATCCATGGAATATTCAAAGAATATTCCCTATACCATCGCCTCGAGGGCTCTCACCCCTGAACCCCCACTAGGGGGGCCGCTGGCCCCCTCAAGACCCCCCAACTGGGGGCTAGTTGGCCTCCAGATCCCACCAAGAATAAGGGGCTCCCACACAATCACCTTTCTACCATCAATGGTCTCATTGATAGACCTCATTTGACATGCAAGTCAGGACCCATCCGGTGTCCCAGGCTCACACATGGCTTCTCCTCATATGGGGGCCTTACAACTTGAGCACCTTGGACCACTGGTGGTTACCAGGAGGGTGGGTCATTGAGCATCTCTAACATACAAGTAGGAGTACACTTATACCATGCGAGCAGCCACCTTAGCCCAATCGACTATCGCTCCCATGGCCTCCATCTCAATAAACCACCACTTTGCTCCTATGCATAACGCACCTCGCCTCTTTGTCTGTGGGAAGGCGACCCATCATAGCTTGATGTGGGCCCAATTTACGAGAGTTAGATAAAGAGCATGCAATATGTAATGAAACAAATAGAACAATAAATTAAATGAGAAGAAGTAGACTTACCACCCATGCCTCAAATGCCAACCGTCCACGTGCACCAAAGTGCAAAGTACCTACGGAGTCCAGCCATCTCCTCGCAGCCCTCCTCTGACTTTGAAACTTTTTGGGATGGTCCCTATAATGCTTCTTGAAAAACTTTTAGTCAGCTTTGTCTGTCCAGTTGGGTTTAGATTTCCCCTTTGTAATGGAAATACGCAAGGTTGACCTACGATGCTTCAAGACCCCACCCATGCACTCTTTCATGTAAGAGTTATTGAACTCCCAATTTGGGGGGTTAGGGTATTGTATTTTCAATTCATCGATCACTACATTCTTTTTTTTGTCATCCTAGTATCACCAGTCAGTAGCTATGCCACTGGCTCATCAACTGCCTCATGGTGGCTAGCACTTCTAAGCCCTTTTTATTTTCTATTAACTCTCTAGCCCTAGTGATTTCATAAGACAGGTCCTTGGGTGGGAAAGGAGGAGTCATGGGAGTGGTAGAGCTAGAGCGAGGGGTGTTATTAAAAGTGCTTACGGAGCGAGTAGTAGTAGAGGGAGTGGGAGAGGACAGGGGACTTGACTGGTACTGGTGGGTCTCATGACCAAGTGGAGACCTATAGGGATGTGAGTGTGCTGACTTGTCTACATCTCCTGAGTCAGTACAACAGCCTCGACCCTTCATACTCTTCCTTCCCTTATGATGGGTATGCCCAGGTGATGACCCCTCGGTCAAAGGGGCTTGAGGGGACGGCTGTCGAGTAGGTCTAGCTATCGGTGTAGGAGAGGGAAGAGCTGAGGTCCTCTAGGATAGCAGAGAGAAGAATCTTGCTACATCTGCATCACTCATCTACACAACAAACTCGTCAAGACTCCTAGTGAAGCCATGGGCTGCTAGCAAAGGAGCTCCCTAAGGGGTAGTCGCACGGTGCTAGTTTCGAGAGGAGTCAGACCAGGGGTAGTCACAGGGGTAGGCCCCTAAGGAGTCGCTTGAGTGGAATCAAAGTCTTCTGGAGAGTAGAGATTATGATGTCTCCTCCTACGAGGGTTTTCATACTCATCGGATGTGCGACATGATTCCATGTCTAATTTGGGGACATTGGACAAATGTAGACACAAACACGAAGATAAAAACAAACACAAGAGCAGGTAAGAAGCAAAAAAACAATTAATTACTACTATGAAATTCAAACTCAAGAAATTATGAAAAGATAATTAATCACTTGTGAAAATTATGAAATGACATCAATGTAGAAAGGACAAATATGAAAGGATAATTATTTACTTAACAAAATTATGAAAAGCCAGTTTTGAAATGACAAATATTTATGAAAGACAAGTGGAATCCAAGAAGGTTTTCATATATAAAAAATATCACAAAAAATACTATTGTTAAACAAGAGTTCTCATGTACAAAAACAGAGCGCAAAATATGTCTCCAAAAGTATGCTTAAGCAAAATTTATCTCCAAAAGAGACATTCTCCAAAAATGCCAAAATAGTGGAGGAGGTCTACTACTCTGCATTACTGTCTGAGGTACTTTCCTCCTCTCAACCGTTAGGTGAGTCAATGGGGACCTCATCCTCCACTTCTTCTAATATGTGGTCATGCTCTTCAGGGATTATGTACTCGCAATCCATGAAGGCCTCTACACAATCCATTATGTCCTTTATACAATCGTATTTGGTGCTCCAGCGGTCGTGGCAGTCTCTCCAAAACCTACAGAGATCCTGTAGGTTGTGTCGTACGTTCTTCAGTCACCCCTGCTCCACTACCCTTCGGCGGACCCCACCCATGTGGACGCACTTGGACGTTCTACTTCACCCAGTTGCTATCTTGTGCAATCTTCTCTTTTACATGAGCTAGCAGAGAAGCTATGTCTATAATCCATGCAACGTGGGAACCGAGTTGGGGTTTAGGGAGGACACTCATGGGTGAGGGCATGGTTGTTCCATTTAGAATTTGTTTGAAAAAAAAAAGAATCAAATATGGCTAAGGAGAAAAAGAAAAAAGAACCAAATATGGCTAAGGAGAAGGAAATAAGCATGAGCATATGTATAAGCATAAGCATAAGCATACGTAAATGCAAGAGAAGAAAAGAGTAGATAAGGAAGCGATTGAAAGAGAGGAAGAGAGGAGAGAGGAGAGAGGATGAAAGAGAGGAAGGGAAAAGAGAGGGAAAAAGAAGAGAAGGAAGAGGGGAAAAGAGAAGGAAAAAGAAGAGGGGAAAAAAAGAAAAGACTGGAAAAATGAGAGGGGAAAAGAAGAAAAAGAGAGAAAGAGAGGGGAAAAGAGAAGGAAAAAGAAGAGAAGGAAGCGATTAAAAGAGAGGAAGAGAGAAGATAGGATGAAAGAGTAGACGGAAAGGAGGGGAAGAGAGAAAGCATATGCTTATGCTTATGCATGGGCATATGAGCATATGCTCATGCATGAAAATAGAAGAAAAAATAGAGGGGAAAAGAAGAAAAGCATAAGCATATGCAAATGCAAGAGAAGGAATAGAGGAGAAAAAGGAGAGGGTTAAAGAAGAAAAGAGAGGGGAAAAGAGAGAAAACGCCTATGCGTATGAAAAGAGAGAAAAAAAGATGAAACTGTTAGATATCAATGCTCCACTCTCATGTAACTATACGGGAACCAGCTAACTCTACTTGTAAGCCCCCCATATGAGGAGAAGGCATTTGAGTAGCTCGGTTTTCTGGTGGGTCCTAGTTTGACATCAGCAGATGGGGGCCTTGTGTGGCCTGATGGCTGGACGGAGTTGGCACACTGCCAACTAGGCTACATGCAAGTGCGGGAAGGCATCCCATGACTGACTGCACTAAGGGTAGATGGAGCTTTTCTCGGGGCAGCCCACTCTCGGGTTGCGGGGCCCGTTTGGAGGTCCAGATGATCCCGGATGGCTGTGGGCCGAACTATCTATGTATCATTTCTACAGTAATCAAATTTTCGATTCTCCATACTATCTGTTTTCTCTCTTGCGTACAAGATCCTGTTATCTCTGTTGAGCACAGACGTTGTATTATTTTCTTACATGGTATCAGAGGCTGGACTCTAGCAAGAAGATTTGGTAGTGTGTTTCTATTTGCGAGCAGATTGTGAGAGATGGCCCATCCCACAAGACTACGAATCCCACCGTTCGGTGAAAGCGAAAAGTTGGACGGCTCTAACTATCCTCTCTGGAAGTTCAAGATGAAGACCATCCTAAGCGCATATGAGCTTTGGGACACTGCTACTGGGGTGGATGTGAGACTGGTTACGAGACCAGATCCAATGCAGGACAACAGATAGTACCAACTACAGATGAGATTCTTGCGTGGACAAGAAGAAATGTAGATGCGTTGTGTTCTATTGTCTGCAGTGTAAGTGATTCCATCATGGCATTAATTTAACATGTCACCACAGCGGAGGAGGCATGGACGGTCTTGAAAAATCAGTGCGAGACCACGAATCAGATGCAGATTCAGAATCTAGAGACTCAACTTGCGAACGAGAAATTGTATGAGTCTGAAGCGGCAAAGAATTTCATCACTAGGGTGAAGAATCTGCGCGATCAGATGACTACGATTGGCATCACCATCACCAGCAAGAATCTAGCACGGAGGTGCATATGGATTCTCCCACCAAAGTACGATGGTCTTGTTACAGTGCTGAATATGCAAAACATAAATCTGCCCCTCAACTTTGAGGATTTTAGCATGATGCTTCTGGAGGAGGAGATGCGTCAAAAGATGAGGACTGGAGAAGCTTTCTACGCTGGATCAAAGAAAGGTAAGGGTAAGGACTCTGGTAACCCATCTTCTTCTGATGATAAAAAGAGAAAGAAGAAGATCAAGTGCTTCTATTGCAACAAGGAAGGGCACAAACAGAATGAGTGCCGAAAGAAGATTGCAGATGAGAAGAACGGAGTAAAGAAAGAGTCCAGCAAAAGTGCGTAGGCAGTACCAGTAGAGCTGTTTGTAGCTATTGAGGAGATTTGCACGGAGGCAGTTCATGTACCTGTGGATGAACCTTGGATCATTGACAATGGTGCATCGCACCACATGACCAGTCGGAAGGATTGGTATACCTCTCTACAGCCGGTAGGTGATGACATCCTGGTAGCAGTCGGCAATGATGCAAAATGTCCAGCAAAAGCAAAAGGTATGATTGTTCTCAAGTCAGATGGAGTTGTAAAACAGTTGTTCGATGTTCTTTATGTGTCGGATATCAAGAGGAACTTGTTGTCCATTTCTGTGATCACGGATAGGGACCTCAAAGTTCACTTCGATAAGAATGGTTCACAGATTGTGGATCTTCAAGGGAAGGTCGTTGGTAAAGGTACACGGTGCAACAACATCTACGAACTCTCAGCTTTTAGTGCTCGAGCTGATGTGAAGAACACTAAGTTGTGGCATGAGAGGTTTGGTCATCTAAACCTTAGTTCTTTGAAGGAGATGCATAAAAGTGGAATGATTGCAGACCTACCAGAAATTTCATATCTGCCCGATGTATGTGAAGCTTGCATGATGGGCAAGCAGCATTGGCAGCCATTTCCTAAAGAGGCCAGCAGGGCAAAGGCTCCTCTAGAGCTTGTTCACACAGACCTCTGTGAAAAGATGGAGATGGAAGCTTTGGGTGGTTCCTACTACTTCATGATGCTAATCGACGACTACAGTAGAAGGATATGGATATACTTCTTGAAGACTAAAGACGAGGCTTTTAGCAAGTTCAAGGAATGGCATGTGATGGTCGAGAAAGAATCAGGGAGGAAGGTGAAGAAATTGAGATCAGACAGAGGTGGAGACTTCACATCAACTAAATTCGAGAGTTATTGCAAAAGTCACGGGATCAAGAGGCAAAAACCCCCACCACATACATCACAGCAAAATGGAGTAGCAGAATGCAACATGCGCGTTATCTGCGAAATGGGTTGAAGTATGATGAAAGGGAAAGATTTGCCAAAGACTTTCTGGGCTGAAGCATGTAACACTATAGTTTACATTCTCAATCGTAGCTACACGAAGGCTATGAATGGGATGACTCCATTGTAGGCTTTTTCTGGTAAGAAACCTTCAGCTGCACATTTCAGAGTTTTTGGACGTGACTGTTTTGTGCATGTCCCTGATGCTAACAGGACCAAATGGGAACCGAAGAACTGGAAGTGTATTTTCTTGGGCTATAGTGAAGAGGCGAAGGGTTACCGTCTCTATAACCCTGTTACCAAGAAGGTGATAGTAAGTCGTGATGTGGTCTTCTCAGAACAGCTGCATCAATTGGAGAAGGATGCTTCCTTCCCAGACAATCAAGACCAGGATATCCATCTAGTACCACCAACAACAGCAGACCGAACTCCCCCAATAGTGCTTGGGAGAATTCACGATAAAGAAGATGAAGAAGATCCTATAGAACCACAATGGCAACGGCCATTCCTAAAGTGGGTAAAGCAGCTTTTGGATGATAGAAAACCTCCAGCCATTGAGGAGGAACCATCCGAACACCACCGGTCCAAGAGATTAGAGGAGCAACGAAGGGCGCAAGAACACGTGATCAACTATGTGTTGATGACAGAGGTGTTCCGCGCTGATGAACCCAAGTGTCTTGAAGAGGCACAGGGTGATGATAGGTGGATGGAGGCTATGCAGTCAGAGTATGGCTCCATAATGAAGAACAACACTTGGGACCTTGTGGATCGACCACCAAAATGCAAGGTAATCGGCACCAAGTGGGTGTACAAGACCAACTACAATCCGATGGTATGTTGGATAAGTACAAGGCTCAGCTCGTGGCAAAAGGATTTGCACAGGTACATGGTTTTGATTATCAGGATACTTTTGCTCCCATAGCTCGACTAACCACAATTCGCAGTGTTTTGGCGTTAGCTGCCCAAGGAAGTTGGCCTGTGTTTTAGATGAATGTAAAATCCACCTTTCTGAATGGAGATCTCAAGGAGGAGGTATACGTGGAACAACCGCCAAGTTTTGTGATCCCCAGTTCAGAAGGTAAAGTCTGTAAACTGAAGAAGGCACTTTATGGGCTGAAACAGGCCCCACGAGCATGGTACCAACGAATTGATGCCTACTTTCTGCAAAACGGGTTCAGGAGGAGCCCATCTGATGCAAATTTGTATATCTTTAGAGAAGGAGGCAGGTGTATGATCGTGGTCCTTTATGTGGACGACCTTGTCATAACAGGGAACCATGAAGAGAAGATCTCGCAAACAAAGCATTTGCTAGGAAGAGAGTTTGAAATGATAGACCTCGGACTGATGCATTTCTATTTGGGGATTGAAGTTTGGCAAGAGCCGAAATAGATCTTCATTTCACAGCTGAAGTATGTTGGAGAGATACTGAAGGCATTTGGCATGGCTGAGTGCAAGACAGTTGGTACCCCTATAGAGGTTGATGTGAAGCTCTCAAATGAGGTTTCATCACCACTGGTGGACGAAGGGAAGTACAGAAGGCTTGTGGACAGTTTGATTTACTTGTGCAACACATGGCCGGACATCAGCTTTGTGACTGGTGTACTAAGCAGGTTTTCCAATAATCCCCGGGAGAACCATTGGAGGGCAGGGATGCGGGTGCTGAAATACATCAAAGGCACACTTGATTATGGCATCACCTATACCAAGGTCAACATCTTGATCGGATTCTGTGACTCAGATTGGGGAGGAGACGTGGATAGCACGAGATCAGTGACAGGTTACTGTTTCTCACTTAGATCTGGAGCTGTGTCATGGGTCAGCGAGAAGCAACCTATAGTTGCTCTTTCTTCTACCAAGGTTGAGTACAAATCAGCATGCTTTGCTTCTTGTAGGCAGTGTGGTTGAGGAGGATTTTAGGGGACATATGTGTAGTGCAGAACAGCCTACGCAGTTATCATGTGACAATCAGAGTTGCATGGCTATTGCAAAGAACTCAGTGTTCCACGCTCGCACAAAACACATTGAGATTCAATATCACTTTGTATGCGAGCAGAACAGCCTACGCAGTTATCATGTGTAGTGCAGAACAGCCTACGTTGTTATCATGTGACAATCAGAGTTGCATGGCTATTGCAAAGAACTCGGTGTTCCACGCTCGCACAAAACACATTGAGATTCAATATTTAAAAAAAAGTATTAGCTTCTTGGGTTTAATCAAAATAAGCAAAGTATAAAGCCAAGGAAAAGGCTACATCAAACCCATGCAGACCTTTCTAATTAAAAACCAGTCTAAAATCTTTTCCACAATGTGCATTCGATTCTCCAGCTCCACAAGTGATAGCTGTCCATATTTATTAGTATCCAGAATCAAATTTTGCAGCATCCTACTTATATTTTGCCCAAAAAGCTATGGACTTACATGGTCATCGGACTGAACCTCTTACACTTTTATATGATGTGATACCAGTCATATTCCGGTGAGAGATGTAGACTTAAGTGTGGTAAGCGAACATAGTGTGAAAGGGACGTGCATCATCATGAGTGGGGTAGTGAAGGCTTTCGCCTTCACTACAGGTTCAAGGGTTTAGGGGGAGTTTGAGGGTTAGAGGGAGGTTCAGGGTTTAGAAGGAGGTTCCATAGTTTAGAAGAGTTCTTGGTTTTAGAGGAGGATCCAAGGTTTAGGGTAGAGTACATGGCAAAGAACTCATCTCCCTACATGCATGTAGGAATGGTATGTAGAACTTGCATGTAGAACATGCAAGTTGGATTTCTAAGAGGGATTATTCCTAGCCTTATGCAAGTACAAGCAGAGCTTTGCTGCTACTCTACACACACATTCTGTGCTACCTAAGTCCATTTTGGCATAGAGACAACAACTCCTCATAGGACAATCCTTGTATAGATGGTCCACCTTGCAATTGAAGCATAATGGAGCATTTGAATTAGTTGTGGATAAGCATGGGTTGGTCATCCTTGTAGGGATAGTCCGTAAGGAAGTGAGGTCCTTGGCATTTATAACAAGTTATGGGCTGATTAGTAGCTGCCTTGTGGGGACACTCACTCACCCGATGTGGTCCTTGGCAAGTGTAGCATTGGATAGCCATTCCATGATTCAGGGTGTTCATATCCCTAGCTCATTGCATAGTGGGAGCAGTCTAATGCACCAAAATGTATTGTTCATCTTGCATGATGTAATGGCTTATTTGACTTTTTGATACACATGGATTTCATAAGATGAGGGGTTAGGTGCCGGTATGGCATAGATCCCACTCACTCGGTGGCTCTTTAAAAACAACCTAGTTTATAGGTGTAATCCATGGTGGCAAGGGTTGTGAACCTAGGACCGGTGGCAGCAAGCCCCCTTGAATGGTTAAGGGGGCTCCCTGTATAGCTAGCTGGCCTTGGTAGTACTGATTTGGTGGAGCCGGAAGGACAAGGATTGCCTCTGCTAGTACATAGGCAAGGGCATGGGCTTAGAGTACCAACATTGAGAAGTCTTTTGGGCACAATGGAGCATGGGCCTAGCCCAAAGGCGAGGGCACTCATTTGTAGGGTGGTTGCCAGTGCATATCCCACAGCATAGGTTTTCTTGTCTTGGAAACAAGTGTAGATTGCTGGGGCCTTCTCTGCCCAACCCACCCTTGCATTGTTGAGCCACTCGGTTTAGTAAATCCATGACTATCTCATATATGTTTGTACCCTTATCCCAGCAGGGGTACTTCCTTGGCCTCTCTTGTACTAATTGTCTTACTAGTGTGAGACAATCTATGAAGGAGCTCCAGGTGACTTTTTTGGTTGTGCTTTATCCTTCATATTATCATCCAAGAGCATGGAAGTCTTGCAATATAGCTCAAAGGATGTGGGATTCATGGTGAACAAATGATCATGCAACTTGGCATCCCTTGATCCAATGAGGAATCGAGGCAGGACTTGTTTGTTGCGCTTATCCTCTCATGTGGTTCACAACAAGAATTCAAATCTTTAATCCTTGTGATGTATTCCTATTGAGGATTGATCTCAATATCATGTGATCATATGTGCATAGCACTAACCCAAAAGAGTGCTGAAAAGGAAAGGGTTGGAACCCCTAACCCTAACCCTAATCATAGCCCTAGCCCTAGCCCTAACCCTAATCCTAACCCTAAAGTGGTTTGTATATATTCATTTTTTTCAATTAAATCTAGTGTACAATTAGTAATTTGTGGTGTTCTCTCTAAATGTGCCCTCTCTTCTCATCTCCATTATTTTCCTCTCCTCTCTCCATATTTGCTCATGGTATCAGAGCTCCCTTGCCTTTCACTGAGGCATCGCCATCCGTGTGAGAGATCGATTGAGAGAGTGTCTTTAGGAGAGTTCACTTCCATTGAGTGATTCTGTTCATATCTATTCAAGAGAGTTCTAGGGAGAGTCTCTCAGATATCATTCTGTTCATTTCTTGTGGAAGTATTCAATCATTGTGTTGAGAGAATTTTCCTTCATTTATTGTTGTTCATTGAGTATTCATTCTTTGCGAGAGGGATCTTTGAGAGTATATTGTGTTTGAGAGAAACCCGTTGAAAGAGAGCACTCTTCCCTGCAAAGAATTTCGTCACAACTAGCTCAAGAGACCTCATCAAGTCACAAGCAAGGCAAACCAAGTGACTAGAATGGCCTCCACTAGCGCTCAAGCACCTCAACACACCAAATGCACTTTTCTACGAGTAGCTTAAAAAAAGTGTAGCATTTGTAGGATGATGGCAAGTAGGGTTTTGTAGTTTATGTAGATGTGACCCATTCTATCCATCCATTAGAATTTGGTTAGGTAGAAATACTGGGCTATCACAACCTCCAAAAATACATAAGAATATAAATAGTTTGTTGGTGTAGTAGCTCAATGTTGGGGGGGAGGGGAGGTGTGGGGGGGAGCAAGGCAAGGGGGGTAGGGGGAAGCATTTTGTGTAGCTCATGTATAAAATGAAATAGTCCATGAAAAGGCATCTCCTTCTTATAAAAAAGGGGAAACAAGGAGTGGGGGCCTAGTGGGGGGGGAGGGATGTATGAATGTAATAGTTTATGAAAAGAAAGAGGAGAAAATGAGGTTTCTTCTAGGATGGGATAAATTTGTCCAAGGAGGAATATGACTTAGTTGGGCGAGTCCCAAAATGGGTTGGAAGCCCATGGAGAGCTAGAAGGAGAGCCCTCCAATCAAGCCACGATTGTATTGGACACCAATTAGCCTTCCACCAAGCTTTAGTGGATTTTCAATAGGTGATACTCCAACATTTTTATATATATTGAGAGAATTTTTAAGTCCTTGTTGAAAAAGTATATAAAAATAGTAGCAACAATACATATAAAATTCAAACATTAAAAGCACTTGCCTTCTAAAATGATCCCATTTATCTTTGAAGATGATGCTATCGTTGCCAAAATACCTCTCTCAAAATAAGAGGTCATACCCTAAAAAAAAGGTGAAGTCCTTTTAAGTGAAGCACATATGGACATGATAACAACATACAAATCAAGGAAGCATTTGTCACCCCATAAAGTAAAGCACATATAACCATGAAAACGAAAAACCATGAAGGTAGTAAAGTGAAGCACATTAACCATGATGAAATATCACAAAGTATGAAGTTCCTAAAGTGGCATATACATACATGACCTCCTACATAAAGTTAATTTTGTTCCACTCTTCTCACCTTCTCCATTTCCTCCACCATATCCATCACCACCGCAGTCCTCCTCCATTTCCTCCATGACCCCCACCTCTCCATTCTTCTCCACCTCGTCAACTCCCTCCACCACCATATCCAATCCTTTCTCCCACCCTAATTCTTGCTTCATCACCACCTTTAATCCTTCCACCCCCCTCCATTTCTTCATTCATCATACCCCACCACCAATCCCCTTTCATTCTCCTCCACATCCCCACCACCACTCTCTTCTTTTTCGTCCATCACCACTCCCTTCTTCTTCCTCCACCACATCCCACAACCACTAATACACTATCCTGCCACCACTCCCCATTCTTCCTCTTCTTCCACCATTTCCCCATTTTCCCCCATTCCCTTTTCCTTTGCCTTTCCTCCATCTCTCTCTCTCTCTCTCTCTCTTTCTCTCTCTCTCTCTCTCTCTCTCTCTCTCTCTCTCTCTCTCTCACACACACACACACACACACACACCTCCCCTTGGGGACCCTTGTGATCCTAGGGTGTGCAAGGACTATTCGGGGCCATGGAACTATACATGGATCACCAGACTCGCTTACTTTGTGGGGGATACTATATAGAGGAGTGCATCTTGGTATTGGATTTGCATGTGGTAGAATTTTACCAATGTGGAGGGACATGAATAAGGGCATGTCCACTAAATTCCACCTTGATACTTGGGAACATGGGGAACATTTATTATCTAGCTATCGTTGAGGTGTGCTTGTGCATGTGTTTTTGAAGTTGGGCCTATAAAAAATAAGGACTTGGAATTTGGGACCACTATATCGAGTGGTTATGATTGTTATTGGAAATGGTGGGAGCACTAAGGGGCTTAGCACATGGGAAAAAATAGGATGGAAATGGGAAAGGTGGTCCCAAGTGGTCCCATGCATATTTCTATCCTATTCCCATCCCACCATGTGCTAATAAAAAAGGAACTAGGGATGGGTTTAGGTAAAAGAGAAGACATGGCAGCATTTCATGTGTTTAGGAGTTGGGGACCACGCGGGGACAAGGACACTTGTCATCCTCCCATGTTTTGGAATCCCTAAAAAAGGGGAACCCATTCTGGTTGCCAGGGTCTAGAGAGGCCATGGTCGGATGGGAGAAAAAGTGGCTACTCCCATTGTAAATCCATCCTAGACCATTTGGTCTAGGATGGGTTAAAGGGTGGAATAAGACACACAGCCACCTTAAAAGCAAGGAAGCGCCATTGGAGACCTGGACCATTATTAGAGAGGACTAAGGACTAAGTACCACTTGGGAAGTACATCTTCCCTCCCTTCCAAGGTCGGAGACTGTTCCAAACTCAACACACGACTTGATGGCAATAGAGCATACAGGGGTGAGGACTCGAATGCAATCTTTGAAGGCACGCTGCCACATGATGGAAGGGAGACTCAGAGTTGCGAGACCCTCCATGCTCATCCAGATGACCTCTAAAAGAATGGTGGAGACACAGGTAAGTGCCAGGAGCCGCCTTACTACAAATCTGCCTTGTCTCTTGCTATTTGCAGTCAGGCAATGCATTTTGCTACTCGAGTTTATCTCTTGCTATTTGCAGTCAGGCGAGCAATGCATTTTGCTACTCGAGTTTTACGAGCTCCTTGAGCTTGCTATCCATGAGCTTGATACTACTCCATTTGGTGATTGATAGATGCCTATACTCTATTGCGCCCAGCACAGAACTCACGCTACTACAGAATCCTTTGAGCTGGTTAAATGGGCGCTCATTTCCATCTCTGCAGACTACGCGTCAGCTTCCCTTAGAGCAACTAGACAAGGCTTGTTTCGCATGCTGTTTGCTCGACAGTAGATGCTCTCCTTGTCAATGGAAGTAGACCTTCTCTTCTTCATTTGCTCGACAGACTCAAGACCTCAGGAGTATTGCTTGAAGTCCATGCTGCCCTCTCTACTCATTGACTCCCATCTGTCTGTGTGTAGGTAAGTATCTGTTTGTGTATATGGCTGTGTGTCGACGGGCAGCGGCCTCGCTTTGCTATACTTTTGCAGACTGCGTACGAGACCTTAAGAATGAAGCTCAATGACAACGAGCGAATTCTGAATCACCTTCAACGCCCTTCTTGTCTCTCTAATGTAAGATGCGATGACCTGCTGGGAGCATCTCACCTCGGTTTTCTCCTCGGTTTTCTGCATGTAGCGTATATCTGCATGTAGCGAGCTTTGTGCTGACAAACACTTGATTGCTTGTATCACTTGTATAGCTTGTTATGCTTGCCTCTGGCAAGATCTCTTGGGCCCTGACCTACAGCTTCGATAGCGCTAGATTCATGCAGCTTCTCTGTGGGTCCTTGAGTTCTATGTAGCATGAAAACAGACTAAGCTATTTGTTCAATACGGGTCTGAGAGCCCTCTCACGCAGGCTCGCAGTTCCACAAAGGCCCCCCACTACCGTGCTTCACATTTCCTTCTGTGTTGTCGAATACTGTGTGACAAAATGCGGTATCTTGGTGCTACCGTAGCGCTACCTTTCTCGCTTTCATAAGAACTTTGGTGGCGGTCTTGGGATTAACCTGGGCTGTCGCCAGCTTCCCTTATTAGCAGGCTCCAGCTTTGTCACGCACCCAACGATTGGCTTGAGTGCAGTTTTCACAGGAGGGAGAACAGCTTTCATGTGCTACTCCTCAAACAAACGATGCTCATGACTATGTGCACTTTGTTTGTGTTACTCTGTGGGCAGCCCAGTTTTTCTACGTTGCAACATCGGAATCTCTGTAAGGGGCCATCTTGCACCTCATAGGCAGCTTTTGAAGCTAATGTATTCTGCGAGAATAAATAATTGGACCATAAGAGATGGAAGTATGACCATGACTTAAGCACTGCTTGCAGGTCAGAGGTCTACGTAGGCTGAATGCGGTTGTTAAGCAACGGGACGCTACACAGGCTGATGGCGCGTAATCTGAACGGGTAAAGCGGAAAGCCGAAGAATGAAATACTCTGCCCCCGCACATTTGCTATTGCCTTTTCAATCGATTGCTTTAACTAGCCTTACGCTTATGAAGCATATGCTTCTGAACGTTTGACAGTATGAGCTCTTCGAGCACGCCTACTACGCTACCTTAAAACTACTCCGACTGTTTGGAGGATTGAAAAACGTTCATAGATGTCTACTTGTTGATTGACTAATAGGAGGAATGTTGAAAGATTGTCCACGCCCACTATTCTGGTAACTTACAGACTGAGTTTACCTCGAGAGATGAAAGCCGTTCTACTCGTGATAATGAAAGCCGTGCAAGAGATACAGTTGAGCATATCTCCTTTGCTAGTTTACAATTTGCGCCCATAATTTTGGAAGACAGAGCTATGCATAATACATGTATATTGGCTACACAAACTTCTATTGTTGCGATACTCATCACAAGTAGCGCTATATATCTGCTATAGGCTTGTGTATACGGTGGCCTTTAGATTCAGGAAGGATTCAGACGCATGATGTCTCATATTTCAATAGAACTCTTCACTTCTGTAGAAGCATATGCTGGGATTAATATGCCTATTACACTTTATTGTGACTTTGCCTTCTTTTAGATTAGCATGCTGTAATATAGTTTCTTTTGAGATAAGCATGCTTTGGTACAAGTTTCTTTTGGGAAACACAAGGAAGTCCCACTTGGAATTTGCCTTTGGGGAATATGGATGCGTAATCTTTGTTCATATGGAAGATTGCCTAACCAGTAGATCCCTTGATTGTGTGGCAAGCACTTTGACATTTTGATCATCTATTTTAGAATCATTGTATTGGATTAGTTCTTGGTATATTTTGGGCATACCTAAATATATGATCTTGAGCAGAGTAACTAGGAAAATTTTCTTTGTTGGAAAGGTTCCATTAGGAAAATTCCTAAGCATAGGAATCAGGATCTGATTTCTTTAGAGTATGAGGAAAATTTCCTTTGTGATGAAATGTAATTATGATCTCCTGGACCTTGAACTACTACTGATGCATCTTACCTCTTGGCTTCATGCCATGATCCGAGTCTTTGAGCATGATTATGGAAGAGAGTATAAGGGTCTCATTGATGATTTCCCTAGGAAGACAGGAAAGACTAATACAAGTATGTATTTACTTGTTATGCTTGTCTATTGATGAAGCAAACTTGTCTATTGGTGAAGGGAACTATACCCTTTCAGTATTACTTAATCAGGCGAATGGAGGAAGACCCCCTTGAGAACTTTTACACTTGGGAATTTTTTATAGTAAGCTACACTAGGGATGTTCTTAGGCAATTTTCTTTATGGTTTGAGGTTGCTTTATTTGGGAACAAAGGAAACACCCTTGGAAACTTGATTTCAGATCCCATGCTTGCGGGGTTTCATTTAGCCCATTGGGATTCATTTACGATTTTATATATGCACTTCATTAATGTTATACATGCAAACTGCTTTAAGAATGCCAAGATTTTATTAATGCTAATCTTGATTGGGTGACAGGGATAATAACTATGTGCCGGCATTGAAGCCTGGCTTCCATATAAAAAATGTATTATCCTAACTTTCATTTTTGTTGTGATGGTGCTAGGTGAGTTGACACACCTCTCCGTCGAATTTGCAAGTAGAGTCTTGGGCATGACATTGTGGTAGAACAACGAGACTTTGTAGGCTCTAAAGAAGGGCCTAGATGGAGGAATTAGCCCAAATGGAGGGCCCAAATGAAAGAGGTGTTGTTTTTCCATGGATAGTATTTTTATCTAGTTTAAAGAATATGTATAAATTTAATAGATTTTAGATAGATATAATAGATATATGAAGTCAAAATATATTTTGGTATTATTAAATACTATAAATAGAGTTATTTCATCTAAAAATATGCCTTAATAACCAAGATAGACAAAATTTGATGCTTCTTTCAAAGGTGGTACAGTTTCTATTATTTAGGGGGTATTTTGTGAAAAGAATTCATGTTGGGTTGTGGACCAAATGTCTTCTGGTTCTTTTGCTTAGTCACATGGCTACATTTGCAAGTTAAAATAGAATGGTATGCTACAAACAAGTTGCTGATTTTGTCAGGGTCTTCCTATAGAAATGTTGCAATAAGAGTCGGAGTGTTTGTAGATATAGGCATGGATTTGTATTTGTCTTTCTTATATTTTCTCTTTTGAAAGATTGTGATTCAAGATTGATTGTGATTGAGACTCCAAGGCATAGATATGTATTCATCTTTCTTATATTTTCTCTCTTGAAAGATTGTGATTCAAGATTCATTGTGATTAAGGCTCTAAGGCATAGAGTTTGAGGCATGGCCGATTTGTAGGTAGATTTTATGATTGTGGTTTCAAATTGTGCAACCTAGACAAGCCACTAAGTTGAGATTTAGATACAAATTGATATTGAGAGAGAGTGAGATTCATCCTTCATCAATCAGGGTAAAATTTTTAGGTGAGTGGAACCAGGCGAGCAGCCATAGTTTAGGCGAGCAAGTACTATTTAAGTGAGCGGTCACACTCTACACGAATAAAAATACGGCGACACTTTCTACCATTACATGCTCTCATATAATGTATTGTCTCTACATTGTTATTTTTGACAACCTGTATCTTTCACAAGACAACTTCAATGCTAAATCTTGTAAGAATACAATTTGTAGCTAATTCACTATTGTACAACTTCTTCATTCACATGACTACTCAATTCCTCACACATCCATGTGCCATGTTGCACTGCCTGCAAATGCATCCACAACCACGTCTCCCTCCTGCGTGAATGTGTGCAAGAGAAACTTGGAAACAAGATCCTCAATTGTTAACAAACTAACCATACACAAAGATTGAAAAAAGCACCTGCAAATTAAAATCACCTTCTCAATCCAAGTTGTCTCCCCGCACCACCTCGCACGAGCTTGCATCCCTCTTGTGTGCCTTTGAAGGTGTGGATTTTTGTCTCCCTTATCCAATTTGATTGGCTAACGCATATGTCATGCCCAAGGCTCTTCTCTACCAAGGCTTTATTGTAGTACATGGGGATCTTGCATCCACGATGCTGCCACATACCCAAGACTAGCCAGGTCATTTGTAACCATGAAAACATAAACAAGTTAAACGTCTGCAGATTTGTGCATAAACATATCTAAAAATGTACTACCATTTAAATGATATTTCACGTGCCATCTCCTTGGGATTCTCTCGCATGTAGCCATATTCAAGGTATACCATCAGCATGCGAACTAGCTCAAATCAATTATCCATTGCCCCCAACTAAAAATAATGCATATGTTTTGGCAAGCAAGTATTGATGAGCCACCCCCCATCTTTCACTATATGGAATGCAAATGTTGGAATAGCATCCACAAGATCCATATTTAACCAATTCCACTCCGGAATCTCCTTTTTGAAGATGCGCTTGAGATGATGTGGGAAAGTCTACCCACATCATGCTTGTAGCTACCTTTGTTTCTTTCTCTTGAATTGTGATGGATGGAGGGGTCAACAACTTAAGAAAATTCTTACTTTCACATGAGACCTAAAGAAAAATGACTTTCACATCAATAATCATATTCATACCATTTTGATTAAAATACACGTGCAAAGTATTGAATACTTACTGGTGCTGCTTTCCATCCACTAGTGAGAAGTGCACATCCAGCCAGTCAACTCTCACTACCCTATGATATACAGCCTCCTTTTCACCCAGTAGAAAACACAATGTCAAGAAAGTACTTGGAATGTCATCTACGAATATAATATTGGAGGCACCTTTGTTCCCTTACCATCTCCCCTATCTGATTCCGTGTCATCAGATCCATTGTCCCCCTCATCTTTGTGACTATTCCTTACTTCACCAAATAGTACCAAATTGCAACACCCTACTTGCCTGCGACGCACTCCCATCATTCCTTCTCTTGCTACATAACTCCTTGGTAGTGGAACCAAAGTCCCTTGTCCTCTTGCCTGGCACTTGCCTCCACATGACAAATTCTAAACCATGCATAAAAACGATGTTAATTCCAATGTGTTCCTTGAAATATGAATGACACACTCAAGCAATGAACCGAGAGGAACACATACTTACCTTTGTGTAGCTCCTTCTCTAATTCGAGAAGCTTATTGAGAGGATAATCCAACCACCAAGGGCAACTCTGCATCTCCCACTCTGACAACCCACCAGGGTGTTGCGACCATGTGCCAGGACACCTACATTGTCTCCCACCATCCTAATGGCCTCGTTTATGACAAGCCTACACAAGGGTATTAGAGGCATGTCTGTATCTTTCTTGATAATGAGTGTGTCCATGACCTGCTGCAACAAGTGCACCTTGATGCGGTTTCCATATCGGTTACTTAGCTCTCTAGGAAGGTGAATATCTCCTGCCTCTTTACCTTCAAGAAAATGTCAAAATTTAGAAAATCATTCAATTATCAACATCAATACACAAGAGCATCACATGAACAATACGGTATCATAAATAATTTTTTACCATTCTGAACTATTTCATAACCTTTACCTTGAAGCTTATGTGTTCCACCACTCTGCTGGTCCCTTCATTTTTTCAGATGCCTTACTTTTTTCTGATGTAGGAGGATTGGGCAATTCTTCCTCATTGATCCTCTCCAAGGAAGATATCTAAGATGCAGTCACTACAACAACAGAGGTGACCTCTAGACCTTCTGACATTATAGTCTCCTTTGATCTCCACTGAGATCGCAAGGCATAGTGGGATCCAAGTCCACTACTAGACTCCATCTGCAACATTTTAGGAAACAACCATTCCACCTGAGTGATTCTACTTGCACAAGATAATTGCTTCCTTTCCATTTTTCATACTTTTCTGCACATCTCTATAAATCTATAAGTCATTCAAGCTATCTAACCAAACTGATACCATTTGAACCCAAATTCTTTCATCAAACAGCACAGTCTAGAAGAAAAATTAAGCAAGATCATTGATTGGTATGATAGGAAGCATAAAGGGAGGATTCCATTTGATAACACTAGAGTCCTCTAGTTCTTAGCAAAGATGGATATGGCTGACCACCATAGCATTATACTGCTGAATCTTCTCTTTTGGTTGCCCGACCCCATTCAATTCAAATTCAATTAGGTGGAATATTTATATATAAAACTCTGACAACAGTGTGCCAAGACGGAGTAGAAAATTGGAAATCCAATGGTGATCATGCCCCTTATCTGTCATATGTTACACAAAAAAAGGCCTCTTGGCACCTTTAGAGCAGCAAATTGGAATCCAAGACCTCCCCAGTCCAGTTTTGCAGTATCCACACAGGGACAAGATGAAACTCGAAAGGAATAAGAGAGAGTTAAAGCTGTGGCTCAGTGGGTAGACATTATGGCTAAATACCACAAGGATAACGTGATAGCCCCCACCCCTGGTCTTCAAATCTAGATCTCAACCCATGGAGGAGGGAGGGGTAGTTGATCAGGATTGACTGGACTATTTTGCCCCTCTTGGGAGACCTCTCTACTTCCATGGTTAGTTGTGTGGAAGGACTTAGAGGACCCCTGATCGTGCTTGGATCCTTCCTCGTGCTGGGATTCCTCATGGTGCTGAGATCCCTAGGATCCCCCATGAGAGTCGAATGGTGGGACTCGTGTTGCTTGGACTCCTGATGATGAGAACCACCTTCAGATCTCTCTTGATCATTGCCCTCTTGGCCACTAGGGCTTGCAGTGTGTTTGGAGGCCATGGAGTTGTGAGGAGGACAACGGGTAGCATCTAAACGGCGTCTAGTGGGTCTAGTAGTTTGTTTAATTGTGCCATAGAAATGAGGGATTTTAGGGTTTTGAATTGCTTTATATAGTCTTTTTTAAAGCACTTTATGGTTTTTCTTTTAAATTAGGGTTTTTTGAGTGCACCCCCTCCCCCCCCAATCTTTTGTCATCACCAATTCGGTAATACTTAATCTTCACCACCTTCCCTCCCAACCCACTCACCCCTCCGCCTTGCCATGTCGCACATGCAATTCTGCAATTTCCAAACAAATTTGTGAATTTTGGAATCTATAATTGACTCAAAATAGTGTTAACTTTATTCATCAAACATTTTACATTTGGGGCTCTCTTAGGACCCAACGCCTCCCCTGTCTGACTCTACGTTGCAACCAAAGCGCAACCCCTTGGCTCCCTATTGAGGACTTCCAAGCAACACATCTCCTTGTCTTCTTGACATGTTGAACCTCTTTTGCGAGACATGAGACCTCTACCTTATCGCGCTTGAGAGTCCTGGCCTCGAGACATCTATAAAACCAATCGAACATTTCGTGTAGTGCGTTGCTTCACGCAATACCACCCCTATGCCTTGTATTCTTAAAGTATGATGCCTTTGCTCTGTAGTGTGATTTCTCTATTCCTTGAGTATTCCAAACAGACAGAGGGTCCCATTGCTCCACAGACCATGGTGTATGTGCGTAAAGAATATGCAGTAAACAAAAACATTGTATTAGAAACATAAACTGACTCAAGTTTAAAGCACAAAATTTCAACCTAAGGAGGATTACCATGTAATGTGTAATATGTGACTCCCCCATGCTTCTGCCATGAATGATATGAATTCTCCCATTGCTGTCCTGAATCTCTCATAATAAAGCTCATCTATTTGACCTTGTCTAAGCAACTTTATAAATGCATGAAGCTTTGTCCACATTTTTGCTCTCAAAGTAGCAATTCGCGGATGTGAAGCTTGATTTGTAGTGCACTCACACAAAGCTTTCTAGTACTCCCAACCTAGGGTGCTTTGAGCCGATGTATGTTTTTCTTTATCAGTTGGACAAGAACCTCCTTGCCTTTCCTCCACCCATGAACACTTTAGCAGGAAGTTTTTTTGTCTTTCCTAATTGTTTCTTGTCTTGCTTAAGCTTCACATTGCCTCCATGAAGTCCCATTAGTGAGAGTAGTTCTTCAGCTTTTGCAACGCATTGTGCAGATACTTACTATGGCCTCAAATTCCAAGCATAAACTAGATGGAGATAGAGTAACTTATCAAGTATACGCAGTTCAGCATGCAAAGTATACATGTGTACCTGCTCCAATGGAATTGGTAGAATGGGATCCCACTTAGGATCCTCTTTGTGACGATCAGGGGCTGCACTTTGGTTGCAAGAAAGGATGCCATTTTTCCACTGTAGGCTTCCCTTTTGCATATTCTAAGAGTGGGTGCAATACAAGCATGTCCATTTTGCATCTGCAACTGTATCACAACCATACAAGCACTTAAGGGTCTTCAAATCACCAGCTAGATGCCATTTGACTTGAAACGTTCCATGCCCATCCACAATTAATGTTTGCCCTGTCTCTTGTCTTCGAATAATCGACAAGATACGGGTTCTCTCCAAAACCCACTTCAATGTCTCGTGGCACTCCTTTGGGGTCTCAAAGGCTGCAAGCCACCATATGTCCTTCTCAGATTGGACTAAGAAACCCTGCTCAACTTCCTCATCCCCTTGAGCAAAATGCAAGGCGTTGTTCATAGTACAAATGCTCACCCTCTCTAGCTTGTGCTCTTTTACCAATTGAGCTTCATCCATTTTTATAACAAATACTAGCTTGCCATCTATACAATGAAAGAGAAATACAGTAAGGATATAGAAATGAGAAGAATAAAGTTGAATATGAAAACGGAATTTCTCTTACCTTCTTCTCTCATCCCATAGAATTTGACCATGACTCTCTGCAAATTCTCTACATCCACGTAAACATTATTGAAAGCATTCATCTCAAATGTTTGGATGCTAGATTTCTTTTTACTCTTCCAAGTCATTGTGCCACTTACACAATGGTATCCTCCAAGCTTTCCTCTAGCACATTGGTTTGTTTCTTGACGTGCAAGCCTTACAGACCACGATGTTGGAAATGGCATTGTAGATATCTTATACTTTTCCTCTATAATAGACTTGAAAATTTTAAAAACAAAGTTGTAAGCTTCACGACTTACACCAGCAGCATCACAAGCTCCAAGCACCTCCTTTGCTTGCACGAGGCCCTTGAAATCCTTCATTACCTCTCTAGCAACTTGTTTACGTAGCCCTTTTTGCCTAGGGTCCTTCAACACTTCCATGACATCCCTTCGCTTTATTAAACTTCTTAGAACATATGAAGGATCACTATCATCCATTTCCATTGTTCCCATCACATCCTCCATGAAATTCCTAAAGTAGAGTACAAATGAGTCTTAATGGAAAG
Source organism: Dipteris shenzhenensis (assembly GCF_047967505.1). Taxonomy (NCBI): domain Eukaryota; kingdom Viridiplantae; phylum Streptophyta; class Polypodiopsida; order Gleicheniales; family Dipteridaceae; genus Dipteris; species Dipteris shenzhenensis. Next base: position 21,692,115 of record NC_141627.1, read on the forward strand.
AATGCAACACCACAAATATTTTGGAGTAAGAAATTTAATTAAAAATTTGGGGAACTAACCTTGCAGCTCGTATTCTCCTCTTTCGGGCACCACTATTGGTTGATAATGCATCCATAGATTGCAATTGCCTTTTCCTCTCCTTCAGTCCTAAAGGTGTTCCCTTAAACTTTTGTACTTGTTCTATCGACTTCTCTCATTCCTTCGCCACAGCATGTTGAACTTGGCCATAGATAGACCTTTCCAAATCTTGTTTGCTTTCAGTGAGCTTCTGGATTGATTCTTCCAATTCATGTCGCCAGTGCATGTGCTTTGTCACTGAGTTCTTTGTTTTGAAATTGGAGATCCTGCATACTATTATGCATTGCCACAATAGTAATATTTCCCAAATATGCAAGTTCTTCTAATTGGGCTCTCTGCACCTCGCTTGCTTGCATAGCCAACGTCTGAGAATGGTTCAATCGATTGCAATAACCGAGTAATCCAGCATGTCCCTTGCCAACAAACCGAACAACATCATGCACTACATGAAAAGGAGGACTCTTTTGGGTGGCAGGTTCTAAAGGATACAAGTTTCCATCCACCCAAAGGTCAAGATGCTTCTTCCCTTGCAATTGAAGACTGTGGAGCACACTTTGAGGAGTTCCACTATATCCCAAAGAGCGTGTGCTTGCATATTCTACCTCTAGTTGTAGGTTCACATGGTACTTGTTGGATATGTCCTCGAATGGTGCCATGAGTACTCAAAGAGAGGTATCAGTGATGCAGGCTAAAATGTAGGGGAGAGCTGGCAAAGATGGAGCAGAGAGAGGGAGAGAGTAGCAAGGAAGAGGGAGGAGGAGAAGCAGATGAGGGAAAAGGAAGAGGAGGAGGAGAGTAGAGTGACAGGTGTAGAAGGGAGGGAAGGAGCTGCTGCAGAAGGGAGGAGGAGGGGAGAGATGCTACAGGAGGGAGGAGGAGGGGAGAGATTCTGCAGGAGGGAGGAGCACAGGAGAGGGAGCCTGGGCGGCTAGAGAAGGAGGGAAGAGGAAGGAGGGAGGAGGAGCCAGAAGGAGGAGGAGGAGCAAGACGGAGGAGGGGAGAGATGCTACAAGAGGGAGGAGGAGGGGAGAGATTCTGTAGGAGGGAGGAGCAGAGGAGAAGGAGCCTGGGCGGCTGGAGAAGGAGGGGAGAGGAAGGAGGGAGGAGGAGCCAGAAGGAGGAGGAAGGGAGAGGGAGGAGGGAGAAGGAGGAGCAAGACAGAGGAGGGGAGAGGAGGAGGGAGGGGGAGGGAGGCAGAGGGAGAGGGAGGAGGAGGGAGGGAGGGAGGGAGGAGGGAGGGACAAAGAGGGAGGGAGGGAGGGAGAGAGAGAGAGGGAGGGAGGGAGAGAGAGAGAGGGAGGGAGGGAGATTCGAAATTTGAAATTCAAAATTTAAAAAGTGGCCCCCTCCCCTCATTGATGGGGGGAGAGGTGGGCTCAAATGTGGGTTTAACCCACCTAGGTTGGGCTAGTTAGGCCTCTTTGGGACCCTCCCAACCCCTTGCATTAGCCCACTAAGCATTCCCTAATCTATTCCTTATGAGGCCCTTTTGAGACCCCAATTCTCCCCTAATGAAGGGTGCCAATGGATTATCAAGGGGTACAAAAGGTGAAGACGGATCTTCACGGGCTGAGATATGTGGGTCCCACTACAGCACATCTTGAGTTCTCATCCAACTAGGAAGCTACATTGGACACCAGACTCAAGGCCCCCCTCAGATCCCTCAAGGCATAGGAATCCCCTCTGGTGGAGGATAAGATCCCTTCAAAGACTAAGCCATTGTTGAAGAGCAGGGCCTCGCAAGATACTAAGACTTCTCTGAGGGAGAAGGTACCTAACACAAAAGTAGTGGAGGATGATGACCAAGAGGAAACTGATCTACGACAAGTCCCCAAGAACTTCAAGGCTTATACGGTCTAGGACCACAAGATACTTCTAGAGCAAGCTAACGATTGACGAAGAGGGGGGGCCAATATGGTTATGACAATCTGACTAATGTTAAGAAAGTAGACATTCATAATGAAGGTGAAGACCCTAAACCGGTCTATATAGTTGATGACCTAATCTCGGAGCAAGAATAGGCCTTACTTGCTCTACTACATGAATTCCAAGATTTCTTTCCTTGAAATTATACAGACATGAAGGGTGTGCCACCCGAAGTTGTACACAACTATTCCCATGATGGATGACATAAGACCAGTGTGGCAGAGACCCTACCCAATGAATTTGAAGTACACCACAATCATATAGAAGAGATACAGAAAAAGATCGACACAAGATTCATCTATGAGATTGAGGACTCGGACTGGATATTCGCCATTGTCATAGTCCTAAAAAATAATGGCAAGATCAGAGTATGAGTAGATCTCAAGAAAGTAGAAGTAGCAACTCGTAAAGACCACTACCTGCTACCCTTCACGAAGCATGTCCTGGAGAGAATCGCTTGAATGGGTTCTCCAGATACAACTAGGTGTCTATAGCACCATAGGATCAGCACAAAACTACATTTGCCATAGAATGGGGAGTTGATGCCTCCAAGGTGATGCTCTTCGAGCTCACTAATGCACCCATAACATTCTAAAGGTTAATGATTATAGCCTCCAAGGAATATATAAGGGACTTTCTAGAGGTATTCTTAGATGACTTGTGCCTTCATTCCATTTGGGATGATCAACTCAAGTATTTGAGACTGGTGTTTCAAAGATGCCATCTTTATACTGTATCTCCCTCAACCTCTTGAAATGCCAGTTTTGGGTGAAACTTTGAGTTATACTTGGACACATAGTCTCTAAAAATGGGATCTCCACAGGTAATAACAAGATCAAACTTATCCTGGAATTAACCCCACCCACCAATGCAAAGTTTGCACAAAGGTTTATTGGTCACATAGGCTACTACCATAGATTCATCTACAACTATGTCGAGATTGCCCAGCCTTTGTACAAACTACTGATCATCTTCCATTGGATAGAAGAATGCCAACTTTCCTATGAGGCCCTCAAATTAGTCTTGGCATCAGCCCCAATTTTGTGAGCACCTACCTAAGACTTGGTCTTTCATGTCCATATTGATGCTTCAAAATTTGCAATAGGGTGCATAGCGGCACAACCAATTGAGTTCAATTTGGACTACCCGATATACTTTGCTAGCCACCAATTAAAATGATGTTGAAATGTATTATACTAGACTAAGCGAGAAGGAATGACCATGGTGTTTGCAGTTAAAAAGTTTAGACATTACTTGTAGGCAAACAAATTTTTCTTTTTTGTAGATCACATGGCTTTGCTTTATCGGGTCAACAAAACATGTATGACCGGACACATCATGGAGTGGATGCTTATCCTTTTAAAGTTTGATTTCACTGTGGCAGTAAGGAAGGGACGTACTCATTTTATCGCCAATCATATGTCCCATATTCCCAATGGAGAACCAGCAAACTGGAGTGGAGGATGATCTTCCAGATGCCCTGTTATTCTCGGTTGATCTCATTTCGAAATGGGTGTGGGAGATTCAATAATTCTTAGCCAACGGATTCCCCTAGAACAAGGCCCTTAACAAGGATATGGCCATGAAGCTTATCAAGAACGTGACCCCATATCAGTTAATTACTAGATAACTCTACCATATGGGGAAAGATGGCATAATGAACTGCTTTGTCCAAAAGATGAGGATCGTAAACATTCTAGATGAAGCTCATTCAAGCATTGTAGGAGATCATTGTGTTGGAGATCTTACAGCCCATAAGGTATTGCAAGCCGTGTTGTGGTGGCCTATGCTCTTCGCAAATGCTGCCGAGTTTTTTAAACATTGTGATCCTTGCCAACGAGTCTCCATACCCCACAATCAGGACTACATGGCTTTGACATTAGTCCTCACAGAGTAGCCCTTCGAGAAGTGGGGAATTGATTTCTAGGTCCAATTAGTCTAGACGCAAAAGGCACCCAGGCCTGTTACATTATAGTGGCCACGAATCATTTTACCAAGTGGGGAGAAGCCAAGGCCACAAGGAAAGTGGATGCAAGAACAACCTCTAAGTTCCTATATGAGAACAGTAATTAGTGATAGGGGAACACACTTTGTTAATAACACAATCCGTATATTCATGAGTGAGTTCCTCATTGCTCATTGAAAGACCACACCCTATTACCCCAAAAAAAATGGCCAAGCCAAAAGCTCAAACAAGATCTTGTGTCACACGATGACCTACATGGTTGAGGCCAGTCATAACGATTGGGGGCATAAACTCATCACAACACTTTGGGCATACTGACATATAGGGACGCTACCAACCGCACGCCCTTTGCCTAGCATTTGGGGTAGAAGACAAAATGCCTATGGAATTTATCGTTCCAAGCCTCAAAGTTGCAGTTAGATATCGAATATCAGGAGGCAATCCCAGAAAGTCTAATTGAGCTAGAAAGACTTGACGAGACAAGGTTGAGAGCGACCTATGGCATTAAGGTTGAGAATCTATGCCACAAAAAGTGGTTCGATCACAACCTCAGGAACAAGGACCTAAAAGAAGGTGACCTCACGCTATTGTATAGTGTAAGGAACACAAAGCTTGAATTGAAATATCAAGGAATGGGTCCGTACTGAGTTATAGAAATCACACCTCAAGGGTCATGCAAAATTGCAACCCTTGATGCTATTGAAATAGATGGTTATATCAATGGTAGCAAGCTAAAAAGCTACTATGGTCCACTAACATGTCAAACATTGCAAGCCATCCATTAAGAAAGGAGTTAAGGAAAGAAGTCACCCGAATTAAGTGGCAAAAGCGATAGAGGAAGCTAGGGCATGGCAGGCTAAGGCAAAGAACTTAACGCTAGTAATAATCTGGAATGGTTAAACCCCATGAAAGATATCACCATTGCCCCTGCTAGGGTACAAGCTGATTTTTCCTTTGGCTACTATTCCTCCGACATCCTCATCAAGAGGCAGTCAATAGAGTGAGCAGGAAAAAGCAAGCAAGCCCTAAAATGCGAGTGAGAATTGATTGAAGCAATAGGAAAAGCAAGTAATGAAAGAAATAATCTAAGTGTACTATAAATAATTGCTTGAAATAGAAAGTATTCAAAAGAGGGGTTATGTGTCACATTTCTTGAAATTGAGTAGTCCAAAGTTAGGGACTATTTTAAGGTGATCCCATTTAGGTTTGGCAATTACTCAGGGGTTCACTTATAAACATGTAAGATAGCACTTTAGTGCACTGACAGTTTTAAGGGGGGACTTACATGGCATTTATGTGCATGAGGGGATTTATAAAAAAGCAACTTAATGTATATATGTGGATTTATGAAGGGGTGTCACAATTTTAAGATTGAAAATGTAAACACGTACAAGAGTTTAACCAGTTACATGAGAAAATGTAAAAATGCAAGAATAGAGGTAATTTTTAACACATGCTTTATGGGTTAATGAAGAGTGACCCCTCGAGTGCAATTAGTGCAATTAAAAGGTAGAGGATTTTAAAATTTGGCTATTTTTTTTACCAAAATGACACTTTCTTCACGCTCCCTATTATGGGAAACCCTGCTTTAAATTTGGTGCAACAAATTGGACAAAATTTCATAAATTTCATATTTTAATGCGCACAATTTTTTTAGAGGGTACCAAAGCGCATGATATTCATCTAAATCATGCCTTGTCATTTGATTTGATATGTAACATTATGCCATTTGGAATTCAGAATCAAAAGGTGCATAGATGTCAAAAACTTGTCTTTTGGATCAAAACACCCAAATTTTGACAACTTACAAAGATACAAGGATGTGAAAATGTCATCTTTTGGACCAAAATAGGGAGTGTGTTAATGCTCTCCCTGTTTTGGCCCAAAAGATGACATTTTCACATCCTTATATCTTTTGATTTACAAGTCCAAATGGGTTCATGTTACATATCAAATCAAATGGCAAGGTATGATTTAGATGATTATCATACGTTTCTACACCATCAAGTAAAACTTCATGCACCAAAATATGAATTTGTGGTCAATTTTTTGCACTGGTTGGATTAGTGGGATGTAAGAGTGAATCATGGGGAGGGATGTTTTTGCAGTAACAAAGAAACATGGGTTTTGTTCCAAGAGTGAATAGAGTTAAAAGAGCTAAGCACTTACATACACATGGAATGTAGACTAATCCATTCAAGGAGTCCTTGGAAATGTCCCACTTGTGTAGAAGGTTGCATTGACAATACTATGGTAAAAAGAGAGAGCTTGATTATAGTGGGGTCTGTCTTTGATACTAATGATGACTTGGAAATGAAACATACCAATTCCCTTATGGGCGATGTGAAATTAGTGTTCCTGCCTTTACAGTTATATGCATATTTAAGTTTCTAGGATTGAGGAGACATATGGACTTTTTAATAAATTATTTTTTTTGCTACTAAATAGGGGATTTATAAATATTTTATTATTTTGTATTGCTCTTTTTTTTTGGCTCACTCGCTTTTTGGTAATCCTCATCAACATCCGCGCAAAAATGTGATACAAGTAGCAACGGATCGATAGCCAGCCCATCCATCTTGCCCACATCCAAAGGAAAGAGCTCCTACTAACAGCCAAAAGGTTCACTCCTACCCTCAACCTCACAATCTATGGAATATCAGATCCATTGTGTAGCTGCATGCCTATCCACCCACTTCCTACACCAATGAAGGTCCAAGCTGTGCAACCACAAGAATCTAGTACAAGAAGATGCAAGACAACCAAGGGAAAGCAGAAGTACCACCCCAAGTGGGTTCCCAAGAGGTTGCTAGATCTCTACAAGGGTAACAACTTCATATGGGTGCCCAAAGCTCAGGCTACGTCAACCCTGCACCTTGGTGAATCTCCTATTAATGCCAAGCCACTTCTACGTTGTCTAGGGTAGGGCCGTAGGAGTGCCACAAGACTTGCCTCTAAAAATAAGGTAGACACACAAGAACCTACTGCTACTGGACCCTCAAGGGAAAATTTGGCTAAGATGCGACCACAGGGAACTCCCTTGTATCCTCACGTGATTATGCTATGAGAGACAACTACACGAGAAGCCATAGTAGTCGTGCAAGAATATGTCCCTAAAAATGGGGTAGCAACACAAGAACCTGCTGCAATAAAAGAAAAAGCTGAGGCTCACTGGTTTTCAAAGTGCCACTCACTAAAGATAGCCTCTACCACTGCCTCAAGATCAGCAAGTAATGCAATAGGCCCACAAAAACATGTTCCCAAAAAGGGTGCAGACACACAAGAACCTATCATCGCTTCTACGCCATTGGAATTGGATGCAAGCACCAATCTTCTCACCGACACCATAGATACTCGAAGGATTCCATAAGTTTATGCCAAACTTCAAGCTGTCCTACTACCAAATGAAGTAGGCGCGCGACTGAGGCAATTTGATACTAACGATTTCGTGATGTCGTTCATGCATACATCAAGGGCACAGCTCTCCATGCTCTTTATAGGTTCTCTAAGCAAGAACGCCACTTGGAGGGATGCCAGGTACTCCAACTCCTAAACACTCCAGTCCATCATCCATGCATTCTATTTAGGTGAGCATAAGGAGCTAGCATTGTAGGTGAAAATAGGCAGCATTCAAGTCCCGCTTTTCTTTAGGTAAAATAGAGTCCTTGCCATCAACTAGAGATTTATTTGTTCAATCAAGGTTTAGTGTCCATCCAATAGGTGATTAGGATCACCGAGTCTACTGGCACTCCGATCATAGGATCTCATGAGCATGTGGCTAGAGCGACACAATGATAGAGTCAACATTTCATTGCCGCACCCTCCATATCACTCCACGTGCACTCACATTCACCTAGGTGGGGTCCAAGGAGGTCAGTCAGTCAGTTAGATTTCTAAACAGGGCCCACAAAATCAAGTCGTTGCTTTAAGCCTAATGCAGTGTGACTCATAACCCAATGACTGACTCAGTCATCGTCACTATTATATGCCCAATGTGACAACTCAAGACTTGATGTGCTAAAGCTAACGCTAGTTGCTTCTTTCTAATGCCACTTGTTGATTTATTGCTAACACCCGGACTCCTAACACAATGACATGCCATAATAATGCCACCTGCTGCTATATTAATGTTGACCGACTACTTAATAACGCTGAGTCACCGCAGTAATCCCTTGCTAATGCTAGTCGCTACTTTAATAACTCCAATCTTGTTGCGCTAATACTATTGCTAACCTGTTGCCGCTTGTTGATTTACTGCTAACACCCCGACTCCTAACGCAACAACACGCCATAATAATGCCACCTGTTGCTATATTAACGTTGACTGACTACTTTATTGACGCTAAGTCACTTTAGTAATCCCCAGCTAATGCTAGTCACTACTTTAATAACTCCAATCTTGCTGTGCTAATACTATTGCTAACAGCATGTCGTCACTTGGCAGTGTACTTAAACTCTCTCAAAATTTTTCTTGAACTTTCAAAGCATTCAAAAGCCTCCAAAAACGCGCCACCTCGTCCCAATCCATCAGTGCTCAAGACCTCTTTTCCATAAAGGAACTCGACTCCAGCCTTCCAGTCTTCCATCACTCCCTTATCATCCCGCACTCTTTCCACCTCCCTCTCAGATCAAATGGAGAAAGATCCCTCCGCCCAACAGGCTACACATGAGCCAGAGACCTTGGCACGGCAATCCACTACCCGTACTCTCCGAAGTGACGTATCCTGAATATAGGGGATGTGTAAAATTTCTCAGAGCAAGCGATATACAGGTTACTCACTTCTCTCCACTTGGGCAGGTTTGGATGGAACAACTCCAAGGGGTAGTCATTCATTCTTCATACAAATGCAACACCAAGGACTACCGACTATACTACCACAACGCCAATCCCTATGATCAGGCTCTTCAAGATCCGGACATGGTACCATTCATCCAGGCAATCAGGTTGCATTCAGTGGCAAGCAGGTTTCCTTGCCATCTTAATCTACAACAGGTGGTAGAATTCGTGGATAGGTACAATCAGTCCACAGGCACGACAAGCTGGCTCCACACAGACGGTGAGTACCATCACTATTACCATTTCATGGTGGAAACAGTTTGGCATGCCTTCGGCCTTCTCATCATCTCCCAGCCGTTTCCAAAGTTAAGAAGTATGGAGAAGCAGCTTGCAAAATTCATCAACTACAACACGAAGGTACATAGGGGTGGCATCCCTATCAACTTAATCCAGAATGTACCATTGGCGAAAGCAGCTCGGGCAGCCACTCTTCTCACCCAATACAGTTGACAGAGCATCACAGAGAGGTGCTGCCTGATATATTGGTCCGCCTCCACGAACCAAAAGAAACAAATTGGGCAGATTTCTTTTACATCAAGTCCACCACAGTAGGAGCTTGGGAGCCTCCACAAACGGCCACGGGAAGCTTCATCACGTGCCTCCTCCACCCTCTGCTTCACCATACGCACAATTGAAGAGACCTCCAACTATTTTTTCCAAACATCTCCACTGCTGTATCACGTTTGATAACCCACTCACATTGCACGACTTAGAAGAGCTCTTCCACCACACATCCACTCAAGTCCACCCACTTATCGCCATGGCCTACTTCCACGAAGATATAGTTCTTGACGAGGATCCGGACATTCTCACAATTTTTCACCACCCCATTTTCTATAATTTTATGGCGTGGGCAAGAGTGTTGCAGGACTCCTTAGTCTTCACTAATGATACTCCTTTGCTTGAGCTTATCAAGCCTACTGCTTTAGAAGACCACCCTTGCAACCCTGACATTCTACAACGAAGCTTAGAATGGATGCAAGGATATGGCCGGAGTGATTACGAATTCATTTTCACCCACCTTTTTGGGGCCGGTAGTGAACGGTATTCTCCTACAAGGATAATAGTTTTATATAACAATATCCTCGAAGCCCTAAAGAAAATGATTCGAATTGACACAAGCCACTTTGATGATTCTCACATGGCATACCCCACTAAGGTAAGCGAAGAGGATATGGATGTCCTAGACACTCTTCAGCTTCGCATCACAACCACCACCGCACTCACAATGTGACACAGCACCTGGCACTGACCCTAATTCCATTATCATGGGCACAGGCCAACCATCACAACCATCCACCTCATAGCACGGCACCACGGATATGTAGCAGTAAGCGATCGATCAGGATGGACCTAAAGACATGGTCACAACTCAATGGTACAGGATCCTTAAACCCATGCTCTTCTCAGATGTGGAAGGCTTCTCCATATTCATCAAGCTTTGTTAGTGTCGCTATGGGTCATGAGAGGATCCCAACATCCTCTCATATTCATCTCAAGGCTGCAACAACAAGAAAGAGGGAAAGAGAGCTGCCAAGATGCCAAATCACCCTTGATGCTAGCTTAGCTCCAAAGTTGAAGCAAGAGGCTCAAATAGCTTAGCATCGTTTCTTCTATCAATGAACCTTGCTTTTAACATAGCTCGATGTCCAGCATACCAAAAGTTCCATCGTGCACTTGTGGCAGGAGCCACAACAGGAGCTACAGGTCTACAACCAGCAAATTCTGAGTTTTTGAGAACTACCCACTTGACAAACCAAGTGAGGCAGATTCAAGAGGAGCTTGTGGGTTTGAGAGCTTGTTGGAAGCGATATGGTTTTAGCATCATGTCAGCTGGATGGAGTGGCACTGTAAGTTATAAGTACAACCCTTCACTCTTGACTCTTGAGTCTTTGGTAAGATTTGTGGTGGCTGATTTTAGTATTAACAACAACTGTATGATTTACTTATGGTGCCACATGTGGCTAGCAGTGGCGCCACATGATAAATATCTTGGTCTCATCTTGTGTTGGCACTACATTACTTCGTGTTGTTGATGCCTCTGCCCCTGGCTTGAGTATCACTGGGGAATGGATTTATGGACACATTAAAAATGCCATTGAGGAGGTTGGGCCACAAAATGTGGTCCAAATTATTATTGACAATGGCTCCAATTGTGCCAAGATGGGAGAATTGGTTGAGAGAGATTATAAAAGCATTGTTTGGACTCCATGTGCTTCTCACTCAATGGACTTGAAGATGGAGGACATTGCCAAGTTGGATTGGGTGCAATCTACTCTTAATAAAGCGACCCAAATCATCAAGTTCATAACAAGAAAGAGCCTTACATTAGCTCTCTTTAGAGTAGTATGCAAGTATGATTTTGTGAAGCCATCTAAGACAAGATTTGGTTATCTCTTTCTTGTTCTTCAAAGTTAAGTCAACATCCTTTTTTAGCTACCTAATTGAGAGTTCATTTGTATTCAAATTTTGATAATTAACTTGTCCTAAACTTGTAGGATGACACAAACAAAAGATGCGCTTAGGCGTCTCGTTTGTACTGAAGAGTGGGAAGCTTGGAGAGGAAGCTGCAAAGCGGAGGCACGTATGTTTTGGGAAGAAGCTGCAGCCATAAAGGCTGCCATTGCACCTTTGTACTTCATTTTAAGATTATTTGACAATGAGGGAAGTACAATGAGTCATCTTTATCACTACATGCAAAAGCTTAAAGAGAGTATGATCAATTGTAGATCTCTCTCAAGTCATAGGTATGCAAACTCTTTAGTGATTCTATCATGACTCATGAGCTGCTATTATGAATTTAGAGAATGTTTATTTATACATAGTATTGAAATTTAATATATTGCAAGTTACAGGGTGGATGATCTTCGTGCCATATGGACAAAAATATGGAACTGGTTTCATAAACCAATCCATATTGTTTCCTACATGGTGCATCCATTGTACAAGCAGGAAAGTCATTGGTCCGATATTGTTCTTATGAATGGATGGACATCCTATGTGGATACTATTCTCCCCTCTAAAGAGCAAGGAATGTGAGTACTAACTTCTAAGTATCTTGATTCTTGATTCTAGTATATTGTACAATCAATTAGCTTTTACTTGCAACCTCTTTTGACTCTGGCATTCTTGCCCTTGCTACTAGTGGTCATAGTAGTGATTCCTTTGAGGAGATGGTAGCAAGGGTAGAGGAGGAAGAGAGTTCTGATGGCACAGAATCCACAGATTCAGATGCAGATAGTGATAGTGAACTTGGTAGAGAGAGTAGTGAGCATTGAGTAGTTTCAAATTATGATTTGTTATCATTCATGCTACTCATTTTTGGAACTTTGAAGTTTGAGCTTACGACTCGTCACTTTGGGAACTTATATTTACTTGACATTTTGGAAAGTAATGACTCATATATCTAGATTCAAATTTCAATGAATCAATGATGTTCATATATCTAGATGCTAGAATCCAATGTCCAATGTCAATATGCTTTTAAGTTTTGACTCCATAAATATTAATTGGTCTAAATTTGAAACTTGAGAAAGGAGACTTGAATTCTAAATGTGTTTTATGTTTTGGATTACCTAGACACTGGGTGTCTTGAGTTGTATTTCTCTTGGTTCACTCTAAACTTGAATATAACATGTCTTATCTGCCCCTATTCTTGTATATATCAAGTATCATTTCGAAACCTATCCGTTTCGTCCAAAGATTCAAAACGAAACAAAACAAAACCTGTCGAAACCTCGAAACAACGAAACGGATGAAACGTTTCTTGTGACTATGAATGGGATACCAATGCTTGACAAACAAACAAGCTACATTGGCGGTCTATTTGCAGGGAATAAGCATACAATATTTACTAAAGCAACAAACAATAGTAAGACATTGAGTGTTACGCGTACCTGCGGATGCTGGAAGTGGTCCCACGAAGTCCATACCTATGTCTTGGAAAGGACGGTTGGGTATTGGCAGTGGCATAAGTCAGCTTGCAATTTCTTGTGGGGAGCCTTGACCTTTTGGCATATCTGACAATTCTAAACATAGTCGTATACATACTTCCATTCCTTTGGCTAATAGAAATAGCGCTCCAACTTCTCCAAAGTACCATTGATACCTCTATGACCATTGGTGAGGGCGTCATGGGCATCATGAAGAAGCACCTGCTGTTTGTATTTTAGTACACATAATTGTTTCTTATAGAAAATCCAACTGTCCTCTAATGAGTAATGGCCTGGAGCAAGCGTCGTGGCTAACTAGAACTGAGTGCCAAACTCTGTTGACTCCACATACAATGCCTTCATACTATCAAGATCCTTTGCTTTGATTTTGAGCACAGTGGCCTTCTCCATGGTTTGGATTGAACTCTTCCGACTTAGAGCGTCGATAACGGGGTTATTTTTACAAGGGACGTACTCTATCATTCCCCCAAACTACTGGAATATTTGACTCCACTGTTGCTGCTAATCACTCCATTGTAAACTAGGCATTGTCTGAAGTCACTTAAGGGCTTGGTGATCTGTCTTGATCGTGAAAGTCCTTCCGTAGAGGAAAAGCTTCCAATGTTTTAATGCCTCGATGACACCAAGTAGCCCTCTATTGTAAATTGAATAGTTCTTTTCGGCATCGTTGAGCTTTATGTTGTAATATGCCACGGGCCTATCCTCTTGCTCTAAAGAAGAGGAACTAACTGCTCTTAGTGATGCGTGAAGAATGCAAGAATGAGGAGACACTGCCATGCGCAGAGCTTGCCCAGGCTGAGAGGAAACAAAAGCTAGACCAAGTGGTGATGCTTCTCCAACACAAACAAATGTTGGCCACTATGCAGGCAAGTCTTAGCACAACAGCAGTCACCCGCTACAACTTCCTCATCAACAAAGGTAACACCACTCACCCGGTCAACTCCAAATTTTGTTAAGTATGATGGTAAGTGTAACTATTCAACTATTCTTCAATTCATTCATCGGTTCGTTGCTCATTTTCCGTTAACTCGGATTCAAGATGAGCAAGACAAAGTCCACCTAACTAGTGAGGCAATTACCTGGTGCCAACATTGGGCTAGTAAGTATATGAACCCAACAACTTTTAAGACAAATTTTATTTGGGCAACGTTTATTACCAACCTCAAAGCCCGTTTTCTACTGCCACAGTATATGCTTAACCTAGAGGATGAGTTTTCTCGTCCCTCCCAAAACGGTTTGCCTGTGTTGACATACAGTAACAAGGTCATCACTCTGGCGCAGCAGTTGGGCATGTATGAGCGCAACAAGATGAAGCAATTCATTTGAGGATTGGACACTAACATCTGTTTTACCATCCGAAACTTCGACTCGTCGAATTATGAATGGGCGCCGACTCTCGCCCAAAATCAAAAGATGATGCTGAACGGGGAAAAGCCCAAGCAAGTCCAAAAGAATCCCAAACCCCGTAGCACTCAAACAACACAACGGGTAAGGATCAGAAGGACCACAAGTACCAAAAGAAAGACGGCCAGGGTTCTGATCAAAAGGAGTCGTCCAAGCCAAAGATGACTTTGGATGAGAAGGCTACGGCAGGTATTACAAGAGGCTATCTATAGCCTGACGAGCAGAAGCGGTACCACTAAAAGCATCGTTGCTTTCATTGCCACCACATCATTGTGGGCACGGCAAGGATTGTCCGAAGTGGCTTGCCGAAAAGGCTGCCAAAGATGACTCCGGATGAGAAGGCTACGGTGGGTATTACGAGAGGCTATCTATAGCCTGACGAGCAAAAGCAGTACCACTAAGAACATCGTTGCTTTCATTGCCACCACATCGCTGTGGGCACGGCAAGGATTGTCCGAAGTGGCTTGCCGAAAAGGTTGCGAAAGCACCTACTTCGTACGTTGCCAATGTATTGGTTCTTCCAGTCCCACCTCCATCCTTAGCTATGAATGCCGTCTTCCCTGCTTTGAACGCCGTTCCCAGGGTGGTCTTTCAAGGTAAGAAAAAGGACGACTTCTCATATCAAAAGAAGGTGCTCATTCAAGCGTTGGTCACTGCTAATGGGCATCAGTTTATTATCATGTTCGATATGGAGAGTTCAAAAGATGCCATCTCCCCTCAGCATGCCAAGACAGTGGGGTGCACCTTGGTGCCTCACGAGCTTGCAATGGATGGGTTCACACCCGGCTGGCGCACACACATCACGCATAAGGCCATCCATTTTACTTGTTCATTTCAAAAGGCCAATTTTACGTGGGATTTCATTTGACACCTTTCTCCAGTGGATACCAGTGAACAAGACTAACCGTCTGACTTAGAGACTTACTAACGTAGCTTGTGCCTGACTGTCCCTAGACAAGGGCTCACAAACGGGTCACAGCATACGACAAAATCTCCTTAAGGGAACTATTACGCACTTGTCAATGTAGCCAGTGCATCACATTGCACCCAAGTGCAGGGGTGCATGTGGCGCGCGCACACACACACACACACACACAGAGTTGACTCTATTAAGGTCCACTGGGGGACCAACTGGGTCTACAGGATAGCAAAGAACCAAATTGGTCGAATCTGAATTACCACCAAGGCTCTATGATAGTTGCTCCAGATGACATCAACATTACAACCAGAAGCCAAACAAAAGACATGTATATCTATCATGTTGGGGCTGACCTGACCAGGTTATATGCCATTTCCAAGACCTTTTTACGATACTCTAGTACTTCCTTTAGGTATTACCTAAGTTTCTGGTGTGGCGACCCAAAGACGTTGTACAGGTACTTATGTGTGTGTAAACTGCATGCCTCTTTTCTTTGATGTGTTGAGTGAGCTTTGTCCAATATTTGAATCATTGGACATAATCTTTAAATCCATTCTTCACTCTGCAGTCTATCTTCTTCTACTTGAAGGATATGTCTACCTTGCATAATGGTGGAAACTACTGGGTAGAGTCAATTAATAATATCAGTGCATGTATATCAACATGGGGGTCAATCTGTCTTTTGTAGAATGCTCTCTTTTCTCTTGGCTTATGCCATAGCTTATCCAACATTTTCTGCATCACAAGGTCTCTCTGACGGATGCCTCTCTATCATGAAGATCCAATAAATGTATCTTCAAAAGTTACATCCATTTTACGCTTGCCTTGTACCATCCCTCATGCTTGGTCACTTCCATTGCTTTACGTGGGAGTTTACTTGGGCTCATTTCAGCAACCATATGAAGGTATTTGATGTGTTGGCATAGCCATCCATACTGCCTCAGCCAATAAAATGGGTATGTGGTTTGCACCTTGACCCCTTGCTCTTCCAAGAGAAGTCTTTTTCAGTCTCCACTCTTTCCCTGGCTAGACATGGATCGAGTTTAGTAGCTACACCAACATTTGTGTTCAGCATCCCTGCATTTCAGAAGCTTAAACATAAGACTCTATGACACACCTAGAAACATGGGAAAATTAAACAGGGTTGCACCCAAAATCACAATAAGAGACGTGTCGGGCTTACCAATAATTAACCAAGGTGTCGCACATTTCCAGCATCCCACCTACGCAAGCCTTTGGCCCTTCGTGATCCTGGCTTGTGATGATCAGGTAAGGCATCAGAGTGACAGGATTGACAGCAGCCCACAATAATATGAAAAAAGATACCTGTCAATGGTGATCCACTCAAGAACAAACCTCCATCCCTGAGTGATGTTTTGGCATGCCTCATTTGGTCCAAGAACAAACCTCTCAATCTTTGAAGCTTTGATGATCAAATCCATCTCCTTTCTGTGTGAAAAGACTCCAAACCTTATGGCCAATCTTCCAGAGCGTCCTCACAAAGCCCTGCCTCAAAGACCAACTCTAACTGTGGCACATACCCAATCTTCTTGATTTCCTTTTGAATACTGCTTAGCTTGGTATTGACCTCATTATCTCGTGATTGGGGCTTTTTCCCTGCTACAAACTCATAGACGTGAATCTTATCCTCGATCCAGACAATTCCAGGTTTCTTCCATGCACTGACACATTTTCTCAGTTCTTGCATTTTGAGGACATCCTCCCACATATGAGCATCTGCAAAGATGCTCGACATAAGCATGTACCCAGAAGCACTGTCCGGATCCAATCGGATAATTTGATGAAAACAATGACTTCCTAGCTGAACATTCCCAAATGTCTTGCAGCCAGTGAGCAGAGACAACCATCCAGTAATATTGGGCAAGATTGGCATAGTTTGCAGAAACTGTTCTGCCTCATTTAAGCGTCCTACCCGGGCAAGAAGATCAACCATGCAGTTGAAGTGCTGAACTGTTGGTGTGATACCATGGACCTCTCTCATAGATTTGAAGTGTTGATAGCCCTCCTCCACTTTCCCTGCGTGACTGCAAGCTGCAAGGATACTTGTAAAAGTCCAACCATCTGGCTTAAACCCATGTCGTTGCATATCCTCAAAACACTGCAAAACCAGCTTGCTATTGCCGTGCTGAGAATATCCTCCAATCATAGCATTCCAAGATGCTGCTTCTTGATTTGGCAGCTCATCAAGAACTTTGTGTGCCTCTGCCAGCCTCCCACAATTCGCATACATGTCAATCAGGGTAGTGCTAAGATCAACATCGGATTCTATTACATTTTTTATGATCTGTTCATGGATCAGCCTGCCCTGCTCTACAGCTCCTATGCTACCACATGCTTTCAAAGCCAACGAAAAAAGAACTCTGTTTGGCTGCATGCTCTCCTCTTGCATCTTCTCAAAGAGTTCAAGAGCAGGCCGGCCATCCCCATTCTGGGCATATCCAGCTATTATTGCACCCCAGGATACCTCATCTCGAATAGGTAAATTGTCAAACACTTTGCGCCCCAGCTCTAGATTCCCACACTTGACATACATGTCAATAAGGGAGTTGCCAACAACCAAGTCCAATTCACATCCACTTCTGATAATCTGCGCATGTACAAGCTTACCCTTCAGTACATCTCCTATGCTGCTACAAGCTTTCAGGATGCTCAAATATATGACACTGTTAAGTTCCCTACCCTCCTGTTGCATCTTGCCGAAAAGATCAAGGGCACAATGGCTGTGTCCATGGGCAACATAACCTGCAATCATTGCACCCCATGTCACTACAGTGCGATCTGGCAATTTAATAAATACTCTGTATGCATCCACCAAGCTCCCGCATTTGGCATACATGTCAACAAGGCTGTTCCCAATGACCACATCTGATTCAAGTCCTCCTTTGATGATCAGTTGATGTAACAGCCTCCCCTGCCATATGGCTTCTAAATTGCGACATACTTTTAAGATGCATAAAATTAAGACTGTACAAGGCTGCGTTCCTGCCCACAGCATTTTTTCAAACATCTCCAGAGCCACGAGACCATGCCCTTGCTGGGCATATCCTGCAATCATTGCATTCCATGATGCCGGTTCTTGATTTGGCAAGCTATTAAACACTGTGCGTGCTTCCTCTAGGCCTTTACATTTGACATACATGTCAACAAGGGTGTTCCCAATAACCACATCTGATTCAAATGCACTTCTAATGATCTGATCATGTATGAGCTTACCCTGCCCTGAGGCTCCTATGCTGCTGCAAGCTTTCAAGATGCAGGAAAATATCACTCTATTTGGTTGGATGCCCTCTTGTTGCATTTTCTTGAAAAGCTCAAGAGCATGAAAACCATGCCCATGACTAGTATGTCCTGCAATGATTGCACCCCACGATACAACAGTCCGATTTTGTAACTCATTAAACACTCTATGTGCCTCCCCCAAGCTTCCACATTTGGCGTACATGTCAATAAGGGCATTCCCAATGACAACGTCTGAGGTAAGTCCACTCTTGATAACCTGTTCATGTATCATGTTACCCTTGCCTATGGATCCTACAATGCCACACGCTTTTAACATGTACAAATACGTGATTTTGCATGGTTGTATACCTTCCTCTTGCATTTTTGCAAACACCTCAAGAGGCAAAGGACCAACCCCATGCTGAACACAGCCTGCAATCATTGCATTCCATGACACAACATCTCGGTTCGCCATATTGTCAAAAACTTTGCGCGCATCTTCTAATCTCCCACATTTGGCATACATGTCAACAAGGGTGTTTGCAACAATCAAATCTGATTCAAGTCCACTTTTCATAATATGGTCGTGTATCGACCTACCCTCCTGTATGCATCCCATGCTGCTGCATGCTTTCAAGCCACACAGATGTGTACTCTTTGCTGGCCTTACTCCCACAGCTTGCATCTTATAATACAATTCAAGAGCCATATCACCCTTCCCAAGGTCAGTGTGCGCTGAAATAATATAATACCATGTATGGGCTGTTGGTTTATCAACCTTGCAAAATACTTGGTTTGCTTCTGACAAGCTCCCACACAAAGCAAACAGACGTATAAGGTGGTCTAACAAAATAGGAATCGTATGAAGTCCACTGCTAATTACAAGAGAATGCACTCGCCTAGCACCGAAAAGGTTCTTATTATTGGTACATCCCTGGAGAAGACAGAACATTATATCCCTCGATATGGGCTTGCCTTGCTGATGCATATGGTCTACTGTCTCAAGCGCCTCATCCAGTAGTTCCTCCTTGAGCAATCTGCTTAAATCTCTGGAGGCCGGTACAACTTTTGAGCGGTAGGACGATCTCGGATCCATACTTGCGGACATCAAGGAAAGTAAGGTAAGTTATGGTTTTCTAGCTACAAGCAGTCTGTAGCACGTCATTTTCGATGGTTCTTCAATGATATGAAACCCCTAGCGGGATCACAATCTGACGCCATTAAAACAGTCAAAAGGTAAATTTTTAAAATTAAATAAAAAACAGTCAAAAGACGCGGTGATCCTCTTGCTCAATCGAGGACCACCGTAATTTTACTTTGCTTTCTATGACTAAGTTGCCATCAGAATTCCCCTATCATGCCAGTTCAGGTTCATAATTAACAACCCGAAGATGGAGATCCACGTGAAATTATATGTGGAAGCTAGCAACGGTCAGTGGCAAAGACATCAAAATCTGGGACTCACATCTACTTGTACAAATCTGCCCTTAGGAAAATGGACAGAATCTGCAGGGATTGCTTTAATCTGTTCTGCAATTTTGTAACCCCGGGAGTATTGGAAAAATTATGTGAAATACACTACATTTGACCTTGTTAAAGTTGAGTGCACACCCCAAGACCAAGCGGTCAAAACGTGTGGGTGATTATGTGCCGGCGGTCCTCAGTTCAAGTCACAGGGACAGTTCAGGATTCTCTCTTGGTCACCTCGTATAGGGGTGCTGTTGGCACTTTCAATGTCAGTACAACACCCCAAAAAGCAAAAAAAAATTTCCAGTGCACACAAGTCAATTTGGAGCACCATTAATGCTCAAATTGGCACCTCCATTCTGGAAGATGCAAATTTGAGCATTGGTGCACCATTGCTCCTCCAACCAATTAGCTTTTTTCGTGTGGCTCTGAGTAATGCCTTCAATGCTCCTGCCATCCAATGAAATTTTGCCACCTACAAGTTTGCAGCAGTATGCAAGTCTTCCAATCTCTACCAAACCTATGTCGGCTCCGCATCAATGGGATCCCTTTAATATAAGAGGGGCCTCAAAAAAGATCGAGCAATGGGACTATTGCCACTGATGGAATGTCGAAGAAGGTCCTGTCCTTTAACATCTTGGGACAACTGGAGGGGGCACTCCCAGACTGTTTGCCATGGATCTAGGAGGTAAGTCGTGCTCTGCTATCACCTCCTCTTTGAGTTTGGCTTGTTGCCTACAATTCCTTGCAACCTAACTACTCTTTTTCTTCTTCTATATTTCGGTTCACTTTCCTTCAGAAGGCTCCACCCAGGGAGTCTGGGACTCCTAATAATGTTGCCTATGCAACTGCTAAGTCCTATCTGCCTGAGGCTCCCACTACTGTCTCTATCGATCCTGCAAGGGGGGGGAGGGGCTCGCGATGCTATACTTTAAGACAATCTTGAGCTAGGTGCGCTAGCTGACAACACTACAAGCGCTATCAAGGAAGCCCTAAAACCTCCATCCTCTGTTGAAACTCTCCCCCTTTGATGGCGGTCTCAAGGTAGATCTCCTTTGAAAGGAATTCGAGACTCTCAAAAACCATTCTGAGCCTTGAAACCCTATCATCTACCACAATAGAGGTGGTTGTGTCTTATGGAGCCTTGAGCAATGTGCCAAAAGCACCACCAATGGAGGGGAGGATGGCCTTGTATGAGCCCCAAGAACTAGAGTTTCATTGAGAAGCATGCCCCATGATGAGTCTATCCTCCATTGTAAAGCCATGGTACCACGAGAAAAGGTAAACTAGTTGCGGACCAAAGTAGATGGGGCTCTACTCCACCAGTGTTAGGGTGGTATCAAGTGAGAGAAATTGGAGAAGGAAAACCCCTCTTCTGTAGATGGTGACCTCCTACATATGGTCCCCTTCTAACCTTAAGCTCACCTGTAACCACTCTCAAATCTATATCCTTAAGGGTGAGAGTTCCACAATCTTGCCCACCACTACCTTATCCTTGAGAGACTAAACTACTAGCTTAACTTGATGTGGTCTTAGGGAGAAAGAAAAACCTTGACAGCTTGGGGAGTTGAAGGTGCTACCATTAGAGCCCTTCTTGCCAAACAATAGTCACCATCAAAATTTCATTCTCCAAAAGTCAAATGAGAAACCTAGCACTGTGAGAAAAAAAAGGGGGAGAAAGAGGACAACCAAGGGCATAAGCAAAGGATTGCTAAAAGCTTGTAGTGCTGCCCAAAAAATACCACAAGAACTCTAATAAGGGAGGCTAAAAAATTGGCACACAATCCCAAGTAGGCTCCAAAGCTGAGTAAGAAACCAAATGCCCAAGACAAATTGGGGGCATCCAAAGAGGAAGCCCCAGATCGAGCTACCACAATCGGGGCCTCAAGCCTGCATGAGAGCTCTCACAAGGGAATCGAGTTGCTACTACTTGTCAAGGTGCAACTAGAATTCAAGCTCAATGAGTAACTAAGGGGGCCTGAAGCCTACCCTTGTAGCTCCAAACTGATGCCATGACTAGGGGCACCGCCAGTTTGTTACATGAGCTGAAGTAGCTCACCAAGGGCCATAGACCTGCAACATGCCAAGGGGGGTTGTGCTTCAAGACCCCCAGTCAACTAAGGGGGGATCCTAGAGCACCCTGAGTAACATGGGTTGCTCGTGCCTTCACAAAGGCTGGAGGCAACACCAAGAAACAATCCCCCTTCCAACGAGATGCTTATTGGCAAAAAAGAGCATGAGCAAGGAGGTGGGTGGATGAGCAAGAGGCAAGGGAACACAAAAGGAGGTAGTGGAGTAGTTCCTCACCATTTCTAGAAAGAGCTCCATTTTTTATTATTAGTAAGCTAAGCTGTAGGTTAGTAGAATCCATTCATGCACTTGTATGAAATATCTATCTAAACTCTACATAAAATCTTTAGAGTTTACAATTGGCATTGTGTCACATATCTTTTTTTCTTTGTTATAGTACATGTTTCAGTTTGAGGTCATATATGTAGGCAATGTTTCATAGTCACTCTAGGAATTTTAAATCTTATTTGGATCTAGGTGTTAGTTAATATAACCTATGTCATCTAGGTGTTAGTTAATTTAAATCTTATTTGGATCTAGGTGTTAGTTAATATAACCTATGTCATTTTGCATTTTCATTGTTGTTTGTTTTGTTGTCATCCATAATATCATAAAGTATCTTTTCTTATCTTCCATGATTGCTTGAATATTATTCTTGTAGCTCTTTCCTAATATGCAAAATAGTCATTCATGGAAAATTAATTTCATTACACTTGATCTTTCTGCTTGCCACATTTTTAGATAGGCTAGGTAGGCGAGAACCATGTGTAGTGCCTACTTGAGAGTGAATGCTTGAAAAATGCCTCTCTAGTGTCCTAAAAATGCATTCCTACACGATCTCAAGTGGCAACTCTCAATATCAACCCATCTCATCAAGGATACTATCTATTTGATAAAGGATAACTCTCAATAAGCCTCTTAGGGACATGTAGAGAAGTGGGGAAGTCCAAAAAACTATCTAAAAATCTAAAGAATGCACCTCTAAAGCATTATTAAATGAGCATAGAGAGAAAATCCTTAACACATGTTTTGGTTGGAGATCAAAAATCCTTGCAAGATGTTTTAGGTAGAGAGAGAAAATCCTTAATACAAACTTTGTCTAGACAGACAATCCTTACCACATGCTCACAAGATAGCAAGAGGAATTAAAAAACATGTATAAAATGTCTCCTAATGGAATAGACCACACTCTTTGGATAGTGTTTTGACTACATCATTCTTGTTTTCTTGATTTTATTTTAGTAGTATGTACACTCTACTCTTATGTTCTTACTCTTGGTGCCCATGCTCCCTTATCACTATCGACGTGTGATAGCATATTTTAACGCTATGACTCTTATGATTTACTCTCAACCCTTTCAGAACTTCCAACCCCACTCTTTCTCCCTATCATCCAACCCCCACTTCTCAAATGTTCTGTCACCCTATCCTCCAACATTATCTAATCCTCATTGTGGAAAATTGTCCTTTTGGAATACAAGGAAGTGTGTTTCTATGTAAAGAATGTAGAGTGGGACATCTAATCAAGGATTTCCAACCAGCATATGGTGCTGAATACAATTTCACCATGTAGAATCAACCATTTGCAACACTCAAAATTATTTCAATAGAGATAGTAAATAACACCTAAGGATAGCGAGATCAATAAAAGTAGTTCACAGTAGATGAATAATATATATCTTCAAAAAGGTTTATACCAATGTCTAATCAATCTCAAATACAAGGTCTATAAAGAAAAAGAATGTCAAAATTGAAAGAAATTAAAAGTAAAGAAGGTTTGATTATAGTCCAACTTAATCAACTATCTCAAAATCCATCCTTGTCCAATCTAGATGCAACAAAGACTTATAGACCCCTAGATAGGCAGATAGATTGCTATCTCTAGTTTAGGTTTTTGTCTCAATTAGATGCATAGTTTAGCACATAGTTTGGGAGAACATGCCTAGATTGTTCAAATCAAAGATTATGGATTATTTGGATGTCCCTCTCATGTAAAAAGAACTTAAAATAGAAGTTATCCCACATTGCCAAAAAGGCAAGTGTATAGGCCAAGTTTTTAGGTGATGATAGCATCATGCTTACCTTCTTCATCACTCTAGGACTCCATTAGGGATACCATCACTTTAGCATTCTAGGAGATTTTGATAATGGTACCATGCCTCCCTTGCTCTCATAAGGAGTCATTCATGTTTTCATAATCAAAGGTGTGGGTAGGATCATCATCTCTCATTGGAAACTGGTCACTTTACTTGGCACTACCTACAAAATCTTGGCCAAGGTAGTAAGCCTTAGACTATAGCCATTTTTTTGCTATATAAACACATTTGATAATATCTTCTCGCTTTTGCAAAACAATTGAATGGGGAGTGGGAGAGTCATCATCCCTACCCATTCTTTTGCTTGTTGACTTTGAAAAGGTAGATCAAGGTGGATTGGAGTTTCTTGGAGATAACTCTACTTCATTATTTAGCTTATATCTAATCTCTCACTTAGGGGACATGTTTTGAATTTAAAGTTCAACCCACCACAACTATCTACATGATGCCTTTCTCTACATCTTCACACTTGAGGAAATGATCCACGTCCTTTGACACTGGATTGAAGAATTTGGTGTGCTTCAAATGAGTTATGGGCAATTCTATTTGCATGCTAGTCACTCTTGTGAATCCTTTTGTGATCATTTTCCACTATAAAAATGTGCATAATAGGTGTGTACATTGCATCCAAGTCAAGGTGGATTGGAGTTTCTTGGAGGGAGCTCTACTTCATATTTGGCTTAGATCTAGGTTCTCACTCAAGGTGATAGAGGGGAAATGTTTCAAATTTGTTGGTCCATCCACCTTAGCTACTTGCATGAGGCAATGAGCCATGTCCTTTGAGAAACTTGATTGAATTGAAGGAGTTTGTGTGATTTTAAATGATCTAGAATCAAATTGGTTTGGATGCTATTTGGTCTTGCGAATCCTTTTCGTTAATATGTTATGGAAAAAAATCATATGATAGGTGTGTCCATTGCAATACATTGCATCTCTTGGCCACCTTTTTCTTATATTTGAGTTTGAGAAGGCTTATCAAGGTGGATTGGAGTTTCTTGGAGGGGACTCTCATAATTTATCTTAGATCTAGGTTCGAACTCAAGGTGGTATAAGGGGAATGTTTCAAATTTATACATCCATCCACTATAGCAACCTTTTCTACCTCTTCATGGTTGAGGCGAGGAGCCATCTCCTTTCATACTTGATTGTATTGAAGGACTTTGTGTGCTTTCATATGATCTAGGATCAAATTGGTTTTCATGCTAGTTGCTCTTTTGAATCCTTTTGTGATAATTTTCCATGATTTGCTATTTTCAAAAAGTGTATGATAGATGCTTCCATTGCAAAACATTGCATGCATGAAATTATTGCAATTGCAAATGATTCTAAGTTTTATAATAGTCTAAGGGAATTCATGAATCCATTTTCTAGATTTGTTTTTTGATTAAAATGTTAAAAAAAGTATTATTACTGTAACCAAAAAATGAAAATTTTTTATTGTTGAAAATTGCCAAACATCAAAGAGACCAAGTTTTACTACTCCAATCTCCTTAAAACAAATGTGTGTGAAAAAATAGAATTCAAGGGATTAGGCTAATTTAGATTTCTCAAAGAAGATTAATTATAACTTGGCTACAAAAGATTTTATATATATATATATATATATAATTCCATGCATCTTTCTATTGGCCTTATGCTCATACCAACTTTGACTTCTACATGCACTTTCATTTTGTATCCAAGGTAATGGACTTGGTATCCATCTTAATTTGTAACATCTATTAAGCAAGGTAAAGTAGAATGTCAAGGAACTTCTGGAAAAAAGTTTATGAGGTTTTTCTCATGAATCTAAGATGTTTTAGAGTAGGAGCACTTTTATCTTGCAATAGATCCATGTCCACTCATCAATTGGAACGTACTTATTGGAGGTACCAAATAAATTTGGATAATGCCATTCTCATCATCAAAGGAGTCCCTCAGCTCATTACTTTATAATTTGGTTTGGGAGATCAATTCCAATCTTAGTATGTTATATTTGGAGATCTAGATGTATAATTCATCTTTTCTTAATTAATGCACCAATTCACTCTCTCATATTCCAACCCATTAATTAATTAGTTCTAGTGCATGGAGGCTTAATTAAGTTATGTTTATCTATGGCTTAATTTATTTATACATTAATTAAGTTATGTTTCTTTATAGAATAATTTATTTTATGAATAGACTATGTCCAAGGGGGGCTTCCCCAAACGTTCATAAAGTAATATTATATCCCCATTCTCTTATAACAATATTGTAAATGCTCCCTCATCCTCCTCCCCCTTTGAGATGTCCTTTCCTCTTTCATGCGTGGTACCTTCCTCCCAATCTCACATCCCTCCTCCTTTAATGCCCCCCCCCCCCCTTTATACCTTAATTTAATCATGTCCTTCCCCTCTTCCTTTCTCCATAACTAATTAGTAGGACTTTCCCATTTTTCATCTCATAGGGTACCTATAGAGGCCTTATATGGGACTCAAATCTTTCCCTAGTGACTCTCAATGATCCAAAAGAACATTGTACACACACTTATGGACACTTGACACTCAATATCCATTTCTTCAAGCTTGGTACATTTGCTACAGCACTAATAAAATTTCTCAAGAGCTTAATAAACCATAAACATATTATGGTAAGCTTAATACACAATATTCTATCTTAATGTGCAAACATACTAGTATTGAATTGCATCCACCTCAATTCAAAAAAGTGAATGATGCACTGAGATGAAAGAATCACCATAGCAATACAAGATGAATCACCATATGACTACAAGCTCAATTGTTTAGTGTCTTACAATGAGCCACATTCCTCACAATCAATATTGTGCTTAAATTTGTAAGCTTAAGAGATAATTTTATAAATCCACCAAAAGGAGTATTCACTTTCAAAAAGTCTCTATACATGCCTCTTCTAACCTTTTTATGTTTACCAAGGTCCAGACTCAAGAATTATTTTGATGAATTTAAGAAGGAGCTTTAGTCCAAAATCCAGGTTCCTAAACCTTTAGTCCACTTGGGCACATGCGATATCCATCATTACATCCACATACATTATTCTCATTGATACCACTTAGATGAGATTCTTTTAAGGGGACACTCATCCTATGCTCCTCAAATGGAACAAATGAGGTTAACACCAAGTCCCTTTGCATTGACAATTGTCAATTGCTCACAGTAAAATTCACATGTTTGTGTCTTACTTTGAAGTGGTATATGTGGATTGGTGGAAGATAAGTGAACAGAGGAAAATACTCATTTTAATATTTTTATATATGCTACATTCATCCATGTTGATTGCCATAAGCGTGCACATGCTTTATGGCATTTTAGGACCTAGCACAAGATAACTAATCTTCTGATTAGCAGTGTTTGACGTGGTACTATTCTATAAAGAATCATTTTTTGCCTCAAAAAAAGAAAGAAAGAAAGGCAACTAATCTCTTTTAAGAGTTCCTAAGCTAGGGCCCTTCAATTGAACAAGCCTCAAAAAAATAATCATGGACCCTTTGCATCTCTTCACAAAGCTCAACTCCTAGTGTTTAAGGTTCAAGAGCAACCACATGCAAATAATATATCACAAAAACTACACCAATCTGCAAACAAAACAATCTATAGTGGCTGGTAAGTCATCATCCGCTTTTTTTGTGGGGGTCTTTCAATTTGTGGTCTTCAAAGTGAATGAAATATAGAATCTTGGGTTCTTTGAAATTTAGGACCATAACTATGTGTATTCTTTTTTATTTGATTCATTAATTATTTTCTTTTTGTGAGAGTTTATTATTCTTAGCTAGAGATCTCTAATGATCGTGTGCTTGTCTCAAAGCAGGAGTTTGAAGGTTCATGGAGATTTTTATTCTAAAACACTAAGGTAGCACATAAGAGAAGATTGTTTTCATTAATAATGTTCTACGGGATTATCACTAAGGTGAAGCAACATTACTTATTGCAATGACCCTATTGCCCAAAACTCAAAGCATAGAACCCAATGACTTAAGGGTTCATTCTCCAAACTTTATAAATTCATGGAGAGGAAGTGTTGTCACCTCCTGGTCCACACTCTATGTCATTATACTTATGCAAAGTATGCACATAATGATGTGCATTTACTTGCACTATTGGATTTAGAAAAAAAAAAGGTATAAACTTAAAAATTCATTATGATTACTTAAACTTATGTTCTAACCAGCACTCTCTTATCATGCATGTTCTCGATTACAAGGGAGCGCTAGGGAATTTTAAGACATGACCACGATGGAAGTGAGATAGAAGGACAACACCAGCATACATGTTATTGTAGTCCATATCACAATACCGGACATGCTACAAGAGTGGAAACTTCCATGTTATCAAAGTCTTAAAGAATAATTTATAATCTTATGTGCAAGTGGTGCCCTATATGTATTTATTGGGTTTAAAATTCTAAATGGGTCATCACTGACTCGGTAATAAAAGCACTTGGCATTTGTTGGGCGAATCTATTTGTAATGGACCCTTGGTCATTTCTCATGTCTATCATTTTGTGTGTTTCTCTTTTTCTCTAAGAAAATGCTAAAGATGTAGGTGCTTTGAGTGTTAGATGCTCCACAACTTAGAAATATATCAATTATCAAGTTCAATCAATTAAAATAAATGTGAATCTATCCACAAAGGCAACTCCAAGTCACAATAGGGCTGGGTGCACAAAACCTACATTAGCCAACTATGTAGAGTCATGAAAATAATGAGAACCCGGTGTCCATAGTCTCTAGGACGTCAAGAAATCAAATATGAACATATCTGGTCCATAGCTCCACAGTCTTTCCTTGCCTACCAGACTTTCAAATGATAGGAGTTGCAATTAGACTGCTTTCCCACCCACACACCCTCTCTGATTGTGACACATGGGGAAAGATGTTCCTCACTATTACAAGGCCGGTGCAATCTGGTGTTCCTGGGCAATAGTTGTTGCCATGGAAGTACTAGGATGGTCGGAAGATGAGTATAAGGATGTGGCCTGGTTCTTAGTGTTGTCCTTGGCATGGAGACAAGTGAAGACACGACATGTTAGACATGCTTCAGACACAAGTGCCTAAAGTGTCTTAAAGATAAGTTACTTAAAACACGTTATCTTATTTATAATAATAAATATTTAATTTTAAAAAGTTATAAAATTATACCAGTATATAGATTTGGACCTTGGTTACAACTTACTAGCATAGATAGTTGCAAGAAATCTTGTACTTAAGAGTCAAGACTCAAGACTTCAAAGTTACGAGTCCAAATTTGCTAATTAGCAAGCAACGTGGAGTTGGGTTTGAAGCAGACTAGCACGGTGTGTCTCACATGTACAAAAGATTGTGTCATCTACTCAAATTCAAATTTAACTAAGGTTTTTAAGTATTTTATTATAAGAGTGTCTAAAGGTGTCTTATAGGAGAGTACATGTTTAGTGTCTAAAGTGTCAACTTTAGAAACGAGTGTCTTGAGAACCATGGTACACTGACAATTATTGGCCAGAGTGCCCTCTCTTACCACACGCATAGCACTTGCTCTGTCCTTTCTTTTGCCTGTCTACTAGGGCAGCAAGGTGCTGAGATCTTTGGATTGAAAGTCTACTTACGCTCGAGGTGGAGCACGCAGGCTCGAGTCTAGAGATAGCCGGCAGATAGTAGAACGACCTTGTGGTAAGATCAGAGGACCATACCATTGGTGGGACTCTAGATCTATCTCTTCTGTATTGTGTCCATTGCTTTGGACGAAAATATATTATTTTGGTGTCTTCTACATATGGCTTGTTCATTGTCTATTGATAAGTCTACACATCTATCCTATGCACATAAGTTTAAGAAGTTTGTGATCCCACACCACACTAGGTGAGCTCCTGGGCTATTCCATCAGTCTTCCGCTCTGCGTACCCTCAGCTGGTTGATTTCTAATAGAGAGGCCGTATAGAAATGTAGAGAGTGTGGAATGGCACACATTGTGTCCAAAACCGGTATTGATGCATTGCTTTGGACAAAAATATATTATTTTGGTGTCTTCTACATATGGCTTGTTCATTGTCTATTGATGAGTCTACACATCTATCCTATGCACATAAGTTTAAGAAGTTTGTGATCCCACACCACACTATGTGAGCTCCTGGGCTATTCTATTAGTCTTCCACTGTGCGTACCCTCAGTTGGTTGATTTCTAATAGAGAGGCCGTATAGAAATGTAGAGAGTGTGGAATGGCACACATTGTGTCCAAAACCGGTATTTATGCAAATAGGAAAATTTCAAAGTAAGTGTCGGTTTATTCCCTTGATGGCAAGCAGACACTTCTCCATAGAAAGAAACTGACAAACGGATGCAATCAATAGGTCTATGGGGAGCTAGTTATGTTTAAAGATGCACATAAGTACATTAGATAGTGTGATATGTGTCAATGGACTAACAAGTCCCAAAGGTCGACCATGACCCTCTTCACCAATGACAGCACAATGAGCCTTCAAAATGTAAGGATTGGATACATTGGGCCCACATGGACCTACAACTGCCTTGGGGGCCCAAGCTCATTACATTCTCAATGCCATAAATTGTTTGTCCAAATGGGTCAATGCTTGGCTAGTACAAGTGCTTCGAGAATTTTATTATTTAGCATATTAGTACCAATGTTGGTGGTTCTTTAAAGATTGTAATAAATAGAGTGCATACTTTATAAATGAGGTGCTTCATAAATCTTGGGTAAATTTATGATAATCCAACACATCTCCAAGGCAATGTTGGGTAGAGACCGCAAATATCACAAAAATATCAAAATCAAGAGAAACAATTAAACCATAAGGCATATAACAATGAGAAGCATGCCTTTCCACCTAGTGTACAACATAGAGGTAGTTGTACAGCAAGGGTTTATCCTTCATACCTTACAAATCTTAGTACAATAAAGGACTAATTCCAAGCAATTATGGGAGAAGAGGCTTTGAAAAGGATAAGCCAAAATCATCATCATGCCTACAACTCCAATATAATTGAGTAACACTTGCCGAAAGGCATGGTTCAATTAAATTGCGAAGGGTTGTGAAAGGAGGCTTGATGCTTTTTACAATGCTATGGCCCATTAGGGAGAAGGCCCTTATTAGGTAAAAGAGATCAACGCAACTAGTGAAGTCCCCCCACAAACCTTGGATGGGAATGCAATGCTGCTATTTTCAAGGGAAAAAATCATGATAACACTTGAAATATAATGAAACCACGTGTAAATTTTATAATAAGAAGAGATCATGTAGCTTACATGTCCTTTTCCTTTACATATATACCTTTGTAAAACTAGAATATATCCAATCATACAAATTCAGCTTTTTGTTTTTACTTTAGGTCCTCTTATAGCTCTATAAGTTTTGGAATTGCTACCTTTTGAAGAGAGGCTTTTAAGGTGTTGACATTTTCTCTTAGCTTTCCATATTATTTCTTCTATAAAAGTTGCATGGAGATGGAGAGAGAGAGAGAGAGTAGCTTTCCATATTATTTCTTCTATAAAAGTTACATGGAGATGGAGAGAGAGAGAGAGAGAGAGAGAGAGAGAGAGAGAGGAGGGGGGGGGGGGGGGGGGGCGGGACGGAGGGAAGGAGGGAGAAATCTAATCTACTCCCGATGGTAAAGTTACCCTTTAAGAAAAACCATGTTAAAGCAGAGAGAGAGAGAGAGAGGGGGGCGGGGGGGGGGGGGACGGAGGGAGGGACAAAGCTAATCTACTCCCAATGGTCAAGTAACCCTTTAAGAAAAACCATGTTAAAGCATAATATGGTACCTCCCTCGAGGGAGGAAGAGAGGGAGGGAGGGAGAAATCTAATCTACTCGCAATGGTCAAGTAACCCTTTAAGAAAAACCATGTTAAAGCATAATATGGTACGTCCCTCGAGCGAGGGAGGGAAGGAGGGAAGGAGAAATCTAATCTACTCCCAATGGTCAAGTAACCCTTCAAGAAAACCATGTTAAAGCATAATATGGTACCTCTCTCTCTCTCTCTCTCTCTCTCTCTCTCTTCATGTAGCTTCAACATGGTATCCCAGCTTGGTCCCCCTTACTCTACTAGCACCATTCTTGGCCTCAGTGATCGTTTTCATCACAAAGGACATCCATTTTTTAACCGGCTGCCACTTTCTATAGCTCGCTACTCCTATTCTAGATCAAAAAGACAATCTTGAAGAGTCTTCTTTTGGGGGGGGGGGGAGTTGGTGCTATTTGTGTAGCTAATCAACCATTTGCTAGTAGTTATATTCTACATCAACTTGAGCCTGGTGGAAGATCTATCGATACAGGTCTGAAAACTACCAATGTTGCTTTTGGAGTTTCCCCCCTCTACCTTGGTCGTCATTTCTTGGAGGTGGTTTCTTGATAATTTGCTTATTTTCAGCACTTACCATCTGTCTGCTAGATCTGCCCCGTTTTTCAAGTTTTCTTCCTATGTTTCTTTAGTTTGTGTTGGCTCCTACTGTGACACCATCTACTTTAGAAATCCACTAGACCAGACTTGCAGCAAATTCATCATCTAGGGTAATCGCCGCTATTTTCAGGAGCTTTGACTCAACTATTCTCAAATTAACAACTAGCTAATTTTTGGCTAGTCAACCACTATCTTTTTTGCGGTTTTTTCTCCAAGAACAGTTACAGATCTAGTTTCCTTTCTGCCTTGGTTGATTCAGAATGCTCACGATCATTGACTGCTGCAAACATGACTTTCCGCCCCTCAATTCAAGTCTACCAGCTCCTTTTGTATGCCACCATTGTTCTAAGCTTTCCCTAGTTGCTATTATCGCTTCTTGCCCATCATTATACACCTTCGTTACCCTCATATTTGTTAAAACCGCCACATGCAGTGAATGGCCTCTCCTTTATCTCAACTTCAATCAGCGGATGCATTAGCCATTGATTGGTTGTCCTCATCTTTATCTTTATTAAGCATTTGATGTGTCCAGCTAAGGCTTCGCCACTTCAACATGGCTTTATCTACATCCTCTCTTCCCATTAACACTTTGAAGAGATTCTTGGTAGATTAAAATGCAACTTATCTTGATGCGAGAAGAATTTGAGAATTGTTCTCTCGAACGAGGAGACTTCTTCATCAACTTCCACAAGATCAAAGCTTGGACGAAGTGCAATCAATGAGCGATTGCTATTATTGGCCTAGGACTATCAACTCTTATTCATCACATCCATTTTAAATCAAAAATCTAGGTTGGTTACAATATCCCTATCTTTTTCAACCAGCTCAATTGAAAGGCATTTTTAGAACTTAAATTTTATGAGCATAAAATGTTTCTGGAAGTGATCCCATGGTTACAACGTATTCTATTATCAATCATCTTACTTTTCTTAAAAGTGAGCATGAGGAAAAAATGGTAGTGCTCATTAAGAGCATGAAGAATGTAACACTGTTCCAACCTTCCCTACAATTGCTCCACGTCTCTTGAATCGTGCTCGAAGACATGGTGGCCTTATTGTTAGAGAGAGATCACAGAAACATGGAAACCTTTAGTAAAGATGAGTACTTAAGATGCATCCTCTTCAAAGAGGATCCTTAGCTGATGGGGGATGACTCGCATATGTCCAAAGACAATCCTCACTGCATGTGAGACTCATCGATCCTCTGGGGACTGGGGTTTGAAAATCACTCCATCCTCTAATACCCTCAAGAAGTGATCGTGATAGAACTAGACCTTGGTGGATCGTGAGAGAAAAAGAAATTAAAGATAAAAGTTTATTAAAAGGCTTCAAAAGACTATAAGGGTCTACGAGACTCTAAGAACCTGATACAAGCTTAAGGGGTGGACGAATATAAAAAAAGGACCATAATCATAATGCTATGAATACATAAAGAGAAATCTCTAAGCTCAAGAAGAAGATGGGGGCTAGCATCATTGGTGGTCATTTGGAAGCTGGCAAAGGGCGTCAGAGACATATTACCATCTTCAAGAGGCCTCACGCGCCTTTGACATAATCTATGTATTGTCTTAAGGCCCAATATATCAACTGTGATAACCGCCTTTGTTGTTGGCGACTTCCACATGACTAGAAAATCGATATCATGCTCTCGTACTTACATTATGGAAACCAGTAACATTGATGCATTCTTGTTCTTGAACAGAAGGCTTAAAAATCAAGTCGATACCATGACTTCCTTGAGCTTGCTACAACCCCACATGCAAAGTAACAATACTGAGCCCATATTTGCAAAAGGTTCTGAGACTAAGTAGAGGTAGCTGGCAACGCTGGGAACACCATATATACCCAACACTTTGAAAATGCCTTAACAATATTCAACGGTAAAAAGAAAGGTTCGTAGCTTACGTCAATCATCAAAACTCCTTCAAAAAGCTGCATCACTTACTTGAAGGCCGGCCAGCTTTTCCATCGCACAACAAAAGAGGCCACTTGTTCAAAAATGTCTTTTTCTTGGTCTTTTCTTTTTCTTTTCACAGATTTCGTAGATGTAAGGCATACTACATATGTCAATGATATGATTTCAGATCGGTTGCTATGTTCACACTAGACATGTAAAGCGTAGAAAACCAATCACCAGAAGTTGAAGCATTAGTTGCAAGCTTGTGTAATAACCTTCTAAAAAGTGAGCTATCTGTTCTCAAGTTGAATGCTTGCAAACATCTATCTTGACATTTTGAGAGCATGGCGAGGCTCCTCACACTGCAGATGAATCACCCTCTAGTTAATGGCGCCAAAGATACCATCCATACCTTTAAAAGGGCTTATAATTCTCTTGCTCCCAATACTATCAAAGTGTATATATTGGTTTATTGTTGATGCAAATCATTTTGTTTCTTCTAATCACTATATTTAACAAGATCCAAGCCCATAATCCGCTTACTAAGATTGCTTTGTTATTAGAATTTCCACCAAGAATTAAGTTCCATAAAGCTTAAGCAATTATCTTTTGGCCTAAAAATTGTCCAACCCAAGCACAAAGTTAGATGGTAGTGCCAATAACCACTATCATGCAATGTGTCAAATATTGTAACTTCATCACAATCCAAATTTGTTGACCCTGCAATGGAGTCACTCAAAGTACAAACAATATGATGTCTATCAAAGTATGTGTACTTCTTGCAATGACAATCGAAGAGTCTGAGGGCCACAAAGGGCATATCCCAAGCATAGTGCAAACACCATACGGACAAGAATTGGACAATTTTCCAAAAGTACCAAAAGTATATTCTAGAGAGAAACGGCCAAGTCTAGAGAGAGAGTGCACAAGTGCTAAACCACAAGAAAGCCATAATAAGAACTTTCTGACTCGAGCTCCATTTGCACTCTACTTTGTATAAAGATTTGGAGACTCTACTTTGTATCAAGATTTGCATTTCCATCCTAGGAAACAAAAAAATTAGACTTTTCTTGGTCTCACCTCAGTTGTGTATTTGTCTTCAAAACCAGTAATTGTCGTTGGGATGTGATCATGCACTGATGGCATGATGACAACACTCCTCTCATGTGGCAGTTTGTCTTCATTACCTGCGTTGGCATGGTTGCGGATGATCCTCACGCTTGATGGTGACAACCAAAATCGATTGGTGGAAAAGCCAATAGTGGTGTGGGGCCACCATGGCACTAAGTGGCTGCGTATGAATACATGGGTAGTCCAAGAGATTGTGCAGTCAATTTAAGAGGGGTAATGTATCCTTTGAGGGGCTACTCATGGCTGGCACACGCACTTGGGCCAGTCGTATAATCCACATGCGCAAAATCAGCTAAAGAACTGACTGCAATCTGGAAACATCTCCAAAAATCTGCTTAGCAACTCATGAGACAAGGAATACTCGCTAATCATCTTTCTTCCATGAATTTGAAGGAATGAGTACAAAGTAAGCTTCTGGTCTGTCAATGCCAGAATACCTACAGACAACAGCAGTTGCCAAAAGTACATTTAGTTATAGCAGTTAAGCATTGTCAAGAGTATTATTTCAGCATTTCATTCATAAGTTTCTGCACAAAGTTTAGCTTTCTCAGAGTTGGTGGGCCACATCATGAGTCCTTTCCATGATAAAGATACACCAATTCTTACCAAGCTGAAGCTCATGCCCATCCTCATCCAAGCCACCCTCAGCTTCGTCGAGGACGTCCTTCTCCAATTCTTGAGCTTTTTGTGCATACCTTTCTAGAAACTGCTCTTCAGTTTCTTCATTCTTTTCATCTTCATCAGAATCCTGCAGGGTTTCCAACACTTAATATGCGATGCTCACAAGACACATATACTAAAAGAACTTTTTTTCGGGTAAAATTTGTTTGGAAAAAAAAATAACAATGATGATAGGATTACACACGTCATCTTCGTCATCATTCTCATTTTCATCATCCTCACTGTTTTCGTCTTCTTCACTTATGTTCTCCTCAGCATCTTCCACTTCTTTCAACCTTATTGATGCAGTCAATATTGACTGAAAGCATTTGTGTTGAAGGTCAGAGACTTTCTGATCTGGAGCCTTGTTACTCTTTATGAATTCATCTATCATCTTCAGCAAAGCAGCCACTGCAATCATGCCCAGGAGACTATTTATTTGGTGAAGTAATTTGACAAAATGCAAAAACATAACTGAATGAGAAGCCATAAAAAATCATATTGACATTGAAATTGTTAATACCAGTCAGTTTGAGCTCAGATTCCAAAGCTAGCTGTGGATCTTCAGTTGACAGTGCCAAGTCTGCAAGAGCTTCACCCCATGTCAGCAATGATGATCCCACATTCATCTGATCCCTATCTTCAGATAGAACTTTTGCAACGGAATCTGATGAGCAAACATAGCATGCCGCAATCAAAAGCACTAAGGGTTTTGCAAGTGGAACATTATTGCTGCTGAGTTGCATTAGTCGTTGAGAAGCAGCTTGGGTAAATCGAATAACCAACACTGGCATTATCTCCTCACTTTCAAATGAGACACCTGACAAATGTAGGAGAGCATGACTCAACCTACAGGCCCGCCATGTTGCCGCAGAATAAGCAGACTCTATTGCTGAGCTAACAAATGCAGTAATGCCTTCAAGAATGGAGCGAGGTCGTACAGGTAATGCTGGGGGTGCAGGAATAGCTGCAACTGCAAAATGTGGCAAGGGAAACCTTCCCTGAAATTTTGAAATAAATCAAACATATGCTCCCCGGTAGCGATATGGAAAATAAACGATTGATTTATGCAGGAAAACAGATGCATTTTCAGGAGGAAATGAAGGACACAATGATACTTTACTTGTAGAGAAATGGTTTCTGTAAGAGCTTCAAAAACAAAGAGACCCTCCTCTTCTTCCCAAGCACTCCAGCCAGCAATCAGATCTGACCAAACTTGTAAAAGTTCCTCAATTTTCCACTTTACAACCAGATCTCCTCCAGTTGCATACTTAAGCATTGCCGCAAGCAGTACAGATGAATCACTCAGGCAGGATGAGGGTGCAGATACTTCCGCAGCTGTTTCATCCTGGCATAGTACACATCAAAGAATAAATGTGGTGCAGATTTATGCCCTAAGCAAATAGCAGAAGGCTAACAATAAAATGCTAGGAATTTCTTGGTTGATTTAACTGCTTGAAGAGAAAAACAAACTTACCTGAGGAGGTGCAAGCCATGCTTGCTGCAAAAGCTCTGAGAATGTGTTTGCAATAGCAACACATCCAGCTTTCCAATCCTCTGAAGCCTTTCCTACATCTTCATTGGTGTCAGGTTCAGCAGTGTCCCAAGTTTGAGCCAATGCCGCAATGGCAGAAAACCCTGACTCTACTACCTGAAAAATCTCAAGAAATCTAAGAACACCTGCTTCATAAAAGATTCAGTATGCAGATCTTCTCACTAATTATCAAGGGCTTGATTATTCTTGTATGCACCTCATACTTAAATCCTTTATTGCTATTACACTGTCAAACCAGAATCTTCAATGAAAACCAACCAACCTGCGGCCAGGGTTCAGGAATGCATGGAATATGTTTGGAGACCTCAACTTTTACAGCAGATATAATTGCAGGAACATGGGGAACAATGTCCTGTTCGCCTGCCTCTGCAGCAGTAGCCAGAAGCTGCAGCGAAATGCTGGCTTCATCAGTGTCCTGCGCTCTTGCTCCAGTCACAGCAGCTTGCAATAAGGGAAGCCAGTCAATGGGTTTGAAGTCCTCCTGCAACACATCAAGTGGATCTTGAGTTTAACTTTTATCCTTATAACAGAAATTACCCGTCCAAGAGAGATCTAAATCCTTATTTCAAGCAGATATTTTATAAACAAATGCCATGAACAGGCTGCACCTGCAAAAGTGCAGAGAGAGCAGCAGCTGCTGATGTTCGAACTGGCATCCAAGTTAAATCCCCTACATTGGGAGCCATGAAAGCCTTTAGGAGCGACTCGTATATCTCCTTACTCATCTCCTGATGGTCACCATTCATGATTGAATCAAGGGACAAAACCAAAACTGGTATTTTGAAGTTGAATTGTATGGCAATCCCTGAAAGATACTACCAGAATTGGAATCACAGGAGGAGAATACCTCAGGTAGGCAAGGTGCCAATTCCCCAAGTAACCAATTTGCATTTGCAAGTAAAAATGGAGAAGGTGACACCATGGAGTACAAAGGCAACACTCGATTTTGAAGTAGCATTCGTAAATGCTCCGGTCTTTGCATCTTGAGAAACTGTCATGAGAAAGGCAGCGTTACTATGTTCTTAAAACAAAGATGAGTGCTAGGAAAGCGTAGATAGAAAATTAAATAGAGCTTAATTGTTCGAAGCAGTTGAAACATCACCCATTCAAATGCAAACCACAGAACTCTGATAACGTGCATTTTTCTTTCTAGGAAAGTGTAGATAGAAAATTGAATAGAACTTAATTGTTCGAAGCAGTTGAAACATCACCCATTCAAATGCAGACCACAGAACTCTGATAATGTGAATACTTTTTCAAAAGAAAAAATGACAAACTTCCTAAAGCGGTCTAAATTACTTTCAGCTTGCTGAGGAATTGGTATCTGTACCTGCTGGAGTCCGCCATATGCCAAGAGAACACCATAGTAGCTGCACAGAAGGCGACTCATGTCATTTTACCTATAACTTTGCCATACATATTTCTACTTAAATAGCAACTTGCCAAACTTATAAGGTACAGAAATCTTCAACTAGCTCTGAGTGGATTTTGTGAGTTCAGACCAACAAAAGGAACATCTGATATCCAAAATCGTAATAATATACAAACAAGGAATGGCAGCATGCTCATCCAGCCCTGTACTTTTTCTAAAACACAACCACGTGCCGTGCTTGAATTTATGAACAGAATACCAGCCTCCAAAGAAGCATATGATCTGGTTTTGAAAATATACAGCCACATAGAACGTCAACGCAGGCTGAGTTCATAAAAAGGAGTAAACAGAGGCCAGTGGAGCATGAGGCGGGCAGAAAACGGAGAATATATATGATATTCATCTTCATTTGTACTTTAGCATTGTCAAGACTATGTAGCAGCAACTGAGTAGAGCCAAATCTGGATTCACAGTGCTTTCCCCATTGGTATTCAAAGATAAGTTGTACAATGATTAAAATAAGACCGACAGGGAAGCTTGTAAGAATACATAGTACATTTGTACCATCCACTTTTGCTTGGTGATGGTTGATCTATTCTATTCTATATAGTTAGGTCATGTTGAGATAGATGGTTGTTGGAAATACTTTATTGCATTAGCTATGTTACGGCAAGATATTTTTTGTTCCCAAAAGAAAGATTTCTATTAAGTATGAAAGAAACTCCCACAGCAAGGCTCAAGGGTGAAGTACATCATGCGAACATGAGAACATAAAAACCCTAATAGGAAAAAATTAAGCTCCTCTAAGAGAGCTAGAAAAAATCCAAGATTGAAGCTGAAAGTGCCACCTCAACCCTATGGGGGACTCTGAGAAGAATAGGGAGCCATTCCACTACCTGAAGAAAACAGTCCTCATGGTAGAGGCCGCCCGTAAAGACCCCTGCATGCTCCCAAATGGCCACCAAGGTGTGTACTGTATCGGTCCAAATATTGGCCAATGTCTGAGTAGGGTGGACCCTGAACCGTCCAACGCCTCTGTGCATCTGGATCTCCAAATATGCCATGCTGATATGCTCGCCACAATCTCCCATGAACTATCCACAAAGGCATGCGCAAGGCTGTATGGAGAGCCATGAACGTCATCCAGAGAACAAGACTCAACTAAATGTCATTGAACCAAAGCCATTGAGCCAAAGAGCCCAAGAAGAGTCATGTCTCTCATAAAACCTAAAAGAGAGAGCCAAGCTACCAAGCCCCAAGTCATGAAGAAAGGAGAATGCTCAATAATCTAGCAATCCCCTTCCAGATGATCCTCTCCTATCTGCAGTCCCATAGGCAATGCTAAATAGACTCCTCAACAAAAAGGCAACGAAATGAGAATGCATAAAGACGCTCAATAATCTCACAATCCCCTTGCAGATGATCCTTGCCTATCTGTAAGCCCATAAGCAATGCTGAATAGACTTCTCAACAAAAAGGCAACAAAATGCATGTGCAATCTGCTCGAACATGGATCTCTACTAGTTCACGGCAATCCCTCCATGAATAGAAAACCAAAAGAAATGAGTGAATTTTCTATTCTTGAAGAATTTTCAGCATCTTTTCCAAAAGAATTCTTCAAATTAGCTGAAATATAAAAATTCTCCCAATGAGGAGCTCCAGTGGGGGTGCATAGAAGAAAGCATGGGCTGCTTGCCCCTTTCCTGCATTGCAATGTGTACAACCTCTCCGACCTTCTCACAAATTTTTTTGCCAATTTGCTGGCCCATATGCTTCATTGCCTCGGCTTGGGTCATGCTTTGAAGCATCACCGATAAAGCATCCATGAATTTGGCCCCTGTGCCATCAAGCCTATGCATTGCAAAACTCGGAGGTATTTTATTAATATCCTTGGTTGCCCCTGAAATGCCAGCATTTGGTTCTTGCTGTCCACGTTCATTTGAGCTATTGTTTTCATAAGGACACTTCATCCCACAACATCCTTTAGTATTTGCAGCCGGAATCAATTGATTTCTATCATGTATTAGCTCATCATCTATCTTTTCATCCATTAGGCCTGCTTCATTGTCACAACTATGTAGGCTTGTTCCATCACCCTGCATATAGGTGCTGAACAGTCAGGGCATCATCTCGAGCAAGGTATTGTTGAGATATCGAGCTCCACTCGCGATATGCCAAACTGACCGTTGTGCATTTATGTCACCGACTTGTTAGCTGCAAATGCGGTTGTACACCGCCCACGAATAATAGCTGGATGACAGCTATCCTTATCTACTCTAGTTTGTGGCTCAATTAGTATGCCACCTTAGTTAGTTGAGTTTGGTTTGAGACCCACATATAGGGTTCTTTTATTTCCTTGTACTAGAGTTCTTTTGGTTTACACAACTAAGAAGAGGAAAACTGTTTTCAGCCTCGACCTGTGTGTGTATTCCCCCATTGTGTATGTGAGAAAGCCGCAAGTGAGACTCCTTCCCTCTCTCCCACTATCTTCACATGGTATCAGAGCCTTGTTCGTGACAAGGAGCTCAAGAAAGCAAACCAAGTTCGCGGTGTCCTGGTAAGAGAACCAGTGTTGCTTTCCTATTTCGAGTTTGGGAGCAAATCTCTGCAGGTAGCACAGCCAGAAGTGCAAGAGTGCACTGTCTCATATTGAGACGCCCTTCGCGGTGTGACGAGACTTTATTTTTCTGATTCGAGGCCATTTCGAGGCCCGTTTTGAAGGTGAAAGTTCTTCGCAAGCACTCAGAAAAAGGCCCTGTTTTTGCTGTGCGACCACTGCTCTGCTGGTCGGTGAAAAGTTGCCGCAGAAATTACATCGTATGCCTGTGTGCAGAGATATTGGGAGTTGCAGAATGATGCTTGTTGCCTGTTGATGCAAAATCGTCACTAGGAAGTGACTGTGTGGTCAAATACCACTTTCATCAGTTTTGCAGATCTGCCCGTGTGCGGCAAAAGCTGTGTTTTTCGCAATGACAGAATATTTTGCTGTGTTCTAGAATGGCGTCTGATTCTCTTTCACAGATTGTCACAGAAAAGCTTGACAAGAACAACTTCCAGGCATGGAAGTCTAGAATGACGAATTTCCATATGAAAAAAGGCTATTGGGAGTTCATTACAGGAAATGACAGAACCAGTTCTTCCTAATGTTCCCAATCAACAAGAAATGCAAGCATTTAAAGGATGGCATGAGAGAGCCAGAAAAGTTATGTACTGGCTGTCTATCAGTATTTCGGATTCTATGATTGTGCATATTCAGGATGCAAGTACGCCAAAGGAGGCATGGGATACTTTGGCAAAAATGTACAACACAAATACGCAAGCCAAGAAAATGCAGCTCAAACAGGAGTTGCACAATGTGCAGAGAGAAAATCTGAGCATCAATGACTACCACATGAAGGTGAAGAAAATTGCAGATGCACTTGCTTCCATTGGGTCGCCAGTGGAAAATGATGATCTAGTTTCTGTGACCTTGAATGGTCTAGGAAAGAATTATGCACAGTTCCGGACATCCATTGCCGTCCGTGAAAAATTTCCTGATTTTGAAGAGTTGTTTGCTCTTCTAATTTCTGAAGAGCAGAGAAATGGGGGTGCATCTTCTTCAGGAGGAACTTCAAAAGAAACTGTCTTCTACTCAAATGCTGGAAGAGGTAGAGGCAGAGGTAGAGGAGGCCGATCTGCAGGCCGTGGTAGAAATCAGAATATGCAGCAAACTCAAGAAAACCAGTCCTATGCAGGAGGACGTGGTAACTCTAGAGGCAGGGGAAGCCAAAGAGGCCGAGATGGATGGCAGAGAGGCCAAAATGCAAACAACAATGTTGAATGCTACTACTGTGGTAAAATGGGTCATATGGCTAAGGACTGCTACAAAAAGCAGAATGACATTATGAATGAAAAATTGCAGCAAGGCAATTATGCATCTTCCAGTAGACAGGGTGATGACAGAAATGAGCATCTATTTACGGTGCAGCATATGACCAATTCTGTGGACAAGTGCAGAAGAACGAAATGATGTGTGGTATGTTGACTCAGGTGCGTCAAATCACATGACAGGTCATGCAGAATGGATGCAGGATGCAAGGAAAATGAAAAAACCAGGATTTGTGGAGACTGGTGATGATACTGCACATCCTATTGTGCAGATTGGTAAAATTGCTTTGTCTATGCAGGATGGGAAAAAGAAATACCTGTCTGATGTATTTCATGTCCCGAACATCACCAAGAACCTGGTTTCTGTCGGTCAAATGGTTGAGCAAGGCTTGCAGGTCAGATTTAATCCTCATGGATGCTTTGTTGAGGATATGAAAAATAACGGTCGCTTGATAGCAAAAGGAAAGAAGAAGGGCAGGATGTTTATGTTGGATGCAGACATGCCTGAATTGAGTGCAACAATGTTTGCACATGGGACCGGTGTAGTTGCAGATATTGATATCTGGCACAAACGCATTGGTCATGTTAATATACGACGACTTAAATCATATTGTTGCAGGTTGCCTAAATTCAAGGTTGCAAAAATGCATAAGGTTTGTGAAGCCTGTCAATTTGGAAAACAGGCAAGGAAACCATTTCCTAGGCATGTTTAAGAGAGTAAAAAGCCATTGGAATTAATCCACTCTGATGTGTGGACTACTAAAGCTGCATCTATTGGAGACTGTCACTATTTTGTCACTTTTATTGATAACTTCAACAGAAAAGTTTGGGTGTATTTTATGAAAAAGAAAAGTGAAGTGTTTGGGCACTTCAAAGCTTTTAAAGCTATGGTTGAAAAAGAAACAGGCCTGCAAATAAAATGCCTAAGGTCAGATGGAGGGGGAGAGTACCTCTCAAATGAGTTTGCAAGGTTCCTG
The DNA here is from genome assembly GCF_047967505.1 of Dipteris shenzhenensis. Taxonomy (NCBI): domain Eukaryota; kingdom Viridiplantae; phylum Streptophyta; class Polypodiopsida; order Gleicheniales; family Dipteridaceae; genus Dipteris; species Dipteris shenzhenensis. The sequence goes on from NC_141627.1 coordinate 21,735,917, forward strand.
CAGGAGCATGGCATAAAGCAGCAATATTCATGCAGTCATACCCCACAGCAAAATGGACTTGCAGAAAGGAAAAACAAGCATATTAGAGAGGTATCTCGGGCCATGCTAAATGAGAAAGATATACCAGATTATTATTGGGCTGAAGCAGTTGCTACAGCAGTTTACATAATGACCAGGACTCCCACTGCAGCAATACATGGCATGACGCCAGAGGAGATGTATACTGGTAGGAAACCAGACATTTCTCATTTGAAAATTTTTTGTTGCATTGCCTATGTTCATGTGCCAGATGAGTTGAGGTCCAAGTTGGATCCAAAAGCTGAGAAGTGCATCTTTATTGGTTATTCTCTGCAGCAGAAAGGGTATAGATGCTATAGTCCTTCTACTCGTAAGTTTACAGTGAGCAGAGATGTTTTTTATGAGATGAGCAGCTGCTATAAACCAGTAAATGTAATGATTGATGTAGATGCACAAAATGGTAATGCTGCACAGAATTCAATGCAACAGTCACAAAATATCAGTCGACCTACAATGTCCTCTAGCAGTGGTTCACATTCTTCGCCATGGACAGGCAGATTGAGATCAAGAGAATCTCCTCAAAGCAATGCAGATAGTGGTACGCAGGTATCACGAAAAGAAAAAGAGAAGGTAGATCAGCCCATGTTTGATGTGAATGCAAGTCACTCTTATGTGGATGGTGAATCCAGTGGCTCAGAACAGAGCATTGATGATGAGTTGGGTATTCCTTCTATTATTACACCTGGAGTAAGGAAGACCAGGGATGTTTTGAGAGCACCCGAAAGTGAGCCTATTTTGCGCAGGTCTACCAGAGCTAAGTATCCTGTGGATAGGCTGAAATATGATGGATTTACAACCATTCACTATGCCTATATGGTCAAAGTGATACAGGAACCAGAACCCACTTCTTTTGAACAAGCCATGGGAAATGAAAAATGGGAGAAAGCCATGGATGAAGAAATGGATGCCTTGGAAGCAAATGCTACATGGGAATTGTTGCCTTTGCCTAAAGACAAGAATACAATTAGCTGTAAGTGGGTTTATAAGATCAAGCACAATGCAGATGGTTCTGTGAACAGATACAAGGCAAGATTAGTTGTCAAGGGGTATGCACAGACATACGGCATTGATTATGAAGAAACATTCAGTCCGGTTGCAAGGATGGCAACTGTAAAAGCAGTCATTGCTATGGCTACATCAAAGGGATGGTCTTTACATCAGATGGATGTAAAGAATGCCTTCTTGCATGGTGATTTGCAAGAAGAGGTCTTAATGGAGCAGCCACCAGGTTATGTTCATGCTATTCATCCTGAGTTTGTTTGCAGGTTGAAGAAAGCCTTGTATGGCTTGAAGCAAGCACCTAGAGCATGGTCTGACAAGATAGGACAGTACCTTGTCACTATTGGCTTTCAGATTTCCAAGGCAGATTTCTCACTCTATGTGAGAAAAACAGAGAAAGGGATTATGCTGCTTGTCATTTATGTTGATGATTTGATCATCACAGGTGATAGTGATGAAGATATCCTTCATGTGAAAATGCAATTGAAGCAGAAGTTTGAGATGAAGGATTTGGGAAAGCTGCGTTATTTCTTGGGCATTGAGGTGATTAGATTACCAAGTGGGATACAGCTCTTGCAGAGGCAGTATGGATTGGACATGCTGTCCAAATATGGGATGACACGCTGTAAGCCTATTTCAGTTCCTTTGGAGCAGAATGTGAAGCTGAGCACAGATACAGGTGAGCTTCTGGAAGACCCTACTATGTACAGACGCATAGTAGGAAGTTTGATTTATATGACTATTACCAGGCCAGATTTAAGCTATGCTATTGGATTGGTAAGTCAGTTTATGCAGGCTCCAAGGAAACCGCATTTGGATGCGGCTAGACGCATACTTAGGTATGTGAAGTCCACATTGCAGTATGGACTATTTAATAAGGCTGGGATTCAGATACAGTTGCATGGATACACTGATGCTGATTGGGCTGGTAGTATTTCTGATAGACGATCTACCAGTGGATATGTGTTCTCTTTTGGGAGTGTTGCAGTCACTTGGAGCAACAAGAAACAGCCTACAGTTGCCTTGTCGAGCACAAAGGCTGAGTACAGGGGTGTAGCAATGGCTGCATGTGAGGTAGCTTGGTTGCATAAGCTACTTTATGATATGCATCAGTCTACAGATGGGCCAGTTGTCATTTATTGTGACAACATGAGCAGTATACACTTGGCAAATAACCCAGTCTATCATGCTAGGACAAAGCACATTGAGGTGCATTATCACTATGTGCGGGAGAAGGTTTTACTAGGTCTTATTGATCTAGTTTATGTCAGCACAAAGGATCAGGTAGCTGACATATTCACGAAAGCATTGGGCGCAGAGAAGCTACGCAAGTTCAGAGACCTGCTTGGTGTGCAAGGATTGGGATTGAGCTCGAGGAGGAGTATTGAGATATCGAGCTCCACTCGCGATATGCCAGGGTGTCACCGACTTGTTAGCTGCAGATGCGGTTGGTACACTGCCCACGAATAATAGCTGGATGACAGCTATCCTTATCTACTCTAGTTTGTGGCTCAGTTAGTATGCCACCTTAGTTAGTTGAGTTTGGTTTGAGACCCACATATAGGGTTCTTCTATTTCCTTGTACTAGAGTTATTTTGGTTTACACAACTAAGAAGAGGAAAACTGTTTTCAGCCTCCACCTGTGTGTGTATTCCCCCATTGTGTATGTGAGAAAGCCGCAAGTGAGACTCCTTCCCTCTCTCCCACTATCTTCACAGGTATTGCTTCTGCAAACTGATATAACAGCCCTTCTCTTGCTGCTCATTTTTGTTTCCATCAAGTAGACCGCTATTTTTCTTTGAGCGGATCTCTACTGTCAAGGCCTTTCACAGCCCCGTTTGGAGTCATTTCGGCTCCCTTTTGAAGCCTCTTCATTGATCTTTCTCTCGAGCTTTGCCATCACCCCTTTTTCATGGTTTACACGCTATATCAGTTTGGGAATTTCTTTGCAAGGAAAGCCATACATTCAAGCTTCCTCTCTCTCCCGTGGCAGTTCACCATGACACCCCAACGTCCCCCTCGTGAGTCACTTGATGATAGTGATGAGGCTGCTCAGCAGGAGCACTTGCCTTCCAATGTGCTCATTCACTAGTGGTACAAATGTTCCTACTACCACTCAGCCCCTCTCTCCTACATCTCGGGCTGTTCAGACTCAATTCCTTGCTGCATTCTCCTCCATGCTCCAACAAGATACATCCTTACAGGGGGGATGGGGGTTCCTAAGTCACCTAAGACACTTAGAATTCCTAACCTAAAGACTACTAAGACAGTTAGGACTATTGGGACAATATAACTTAACCCAAGTCTTAACACAACTCAACCTTGGTTAGTTTGACCTGACCTAAACAGCAAGGATGATGGTTGCCCATTCCTAAGAGTGCTTCACCCCATTGAGGCATTTTTGGAGCGTCCATCCAAAGCTGCTCTAAGCATCTCGTTCAATCCCACCTCTTGATTTGTTCATTGCACCTGGGTCTGGCTTGTTCGTCGGTACTGCTTGTGTTATCTATTGTTGCAGTAGTTCATTGGCCAGCTACAATCCGTTGGTGTTAGCCGTTGGCGTAGGCATAGCAGTTGCTGGAATCGACGTGAAAGATGAAGTGAAGAAGCACAGGTGCCAGGGTCGGAGCTTGATACCAATGTAGCAAAGGGGTAGGGGCAAATTTGGAGAAAGGGAAATAGGAGAGTAGAAGGGAGGGAGAGAGAGGGAAAGTAGAGAGGAGAAGGGTGAGAGAGACAGAGAGAGAGAGAGAGAGAGAGAGTAGGAAGGAGAGAGGGTGAGAGGGAGCAGGCAGCACGTAGCCAGAAGAAGGGAGAGTAGATAGGATTAGATGTCACATCCAAAAGTACATTGCACATGAGGGGAGGGTACTTATATAGTACTGCTTATCCCCTTTGACCTCTCTATCTTCCAAACACCCCCGAGTACTAATAATCCTAACCCCCACTAACTTGGCCAGCTTTTGTCTTACATTACAAAAATAATCTACCAAACTCCACATCTAGCATCATCTCTAGTAGGTATCTCAAGATCTACAAAAAGAAGGGAAGCATAAAAATCTATAGCTGCGCCAGACATCATCAAGATCTAGCCGTAGAATCCCGTCTAAGTCAATAAGTTGAGAAACACTTTTCTCTACCATGCATAGAGGAAAAAGGTTATTAACTCCCCCCTATCAGTATCCAAAAGGACTCACGAGCATGGAAGGCATACTCTGCTCTCTCATCTAGCATAAGCTGCTGATGAGCCGCTGCAGTAAGACGCTCTTGAATCCAAGCATCCATATGCCATTTTTTCTCTTACCTCTATAGGTCTCCCATCTCGCACTAGCGATAGCATGGTAAGAATCACTTATATCTGAAAGGGTTGCTACCACAATGGAGGAGATTCCACTCCACCCTGCAAATGAGACATTCACATCTACAGCACATCCTCCATGAGGACCTCCTTTGCATACAATGCAGCTCGAATCCTAATATTAACAGAGTGATGTTTTAAGCAAGTCTTGCAAATAAACATAACCACTAGAAAACAATCTGAGGTGAAGACCCTGTTGCAATGCACCTCTATCCAGTGCCCAATCATCAACATAGAATCTGTCTATTTGTGCATGGATGGGCGAATGCAGCAAAAAGGCATCATCTATCCAAGCATCATTGCCATTGTACTGAAAGAGATGCATCCCAAGCTGCTCTCTCTAGTGCATGAATGCCACCCCTTTTTTGTTTAAAGGTGAATCCACCATGTTGAAGTCACCTCCAATAATCCATGACTCTGCAACGGAGACCAAAGAAAGAAGTTCCATCTAGAAAAAGACATGATCCCCTCTATTGCTAGGGGTATGAAGGTTGAGAAAAACAACCTTACGCCCCCCAATCAACAAAATGATCCACTGTGCATTAAGGGATACAATTATCCCATGTCAAAGCATGAGGAGAAGAAAGGAATCTGACACTGAAATGCATGTTCCCCCTCGTGCCCAAAGCAGGAGACAAAAAGCGGTTTGCTTAACTTTAGGCAATCTCTAGCATCTAGCTTGTGTTCCTCAATAAAAAGAATGTCAATGGATCCCCTGCTAACACCTCGATGAAGCTAATTCTTAATCATCTACCTATGACGACGATGAGACATGCCACCAATGCCCTATATGTTCCAACTAGCAGTCGGAAGGAAGTAGGATGGAATACCTTACCCGACCTAGTGGCTAAAACAACGCCCTCAGCAATCAGAAGGAAGTAGGATGGAATACCTTACCCGACCTAGTGGCTGAAACAACTCCCTTCTTAGTAGAAGACCTTCTAGAATAATGCATTGGAGGAAAATACATAGGGAAAGAGCCCCAACACTTGTGGAGGATGACGCCCTGTCCATCAGAATAACAATAACTATGTCACCATAGGTAGAGGGTACAAACTCCATCTTTCCAAGATCAGCAAAGGGGGAGAAAGAGTTCCTTCAAGCCAAGGATGAAGAAGAGGCAAGGATTGCACCCTTTCCTCGATCAATGACGAGAGACTAAAGAAGATAGAAACTTTTCTAGTTTATAGAAGTCAACTGACTTCGACCGAAGTCAATATTCTTTTACCAAAATGAATAACCTTTAACTAAAGACAATAAAATCTTTTCTCTTTATTTGGGGGGATAAATAAGGCTTTGTGACATCTCCTTGGCTTCTTTTTCAGTTATCCTCCAACTTATAAGCTTCTTGGTATAGCTGCAAAACTTGTAGATACTTTGAGGAATATACCTCATCCACACATTTAGCATCTAGCCTCCTGGTCAACACAAACCTGCGCATGAATGCAAAGTTTCCCAATAAGAGGAGTAACGCACACTGAGTTTCCTCAAAACATTTGATTTACATCTAAAACCCTTTCAAGCTTCTCTGACTTGATCCCAAGTCGCAAAGCCAACTCCCTAGAAATAAAATTATCTATAGTCCCTGGGTCAAAAAGATCAAGGCATTCTGATCTCTCACTTTGCCCTAGGAGAGGCAGAATAATGCACTCAAAACACAAGTGGAACTGTAGAGTGAGAGTTTGAGGGAGGAATATAGTTGGGCCCCGAAGAGGAAAGAACAACTGAAATAATGTCTTGCCTAGAGGGATGAATACAACTGTAAATAACTGAAAGGACTAAGTACTGTATGGAGGGGATGAACCCTCACTACATGATCATTATGTATCCTCATACATTCTAGTGTCATAGGGTTTTGGAAGGACGTAAAATCTCTCGTAGGAGCTTATGCCCTTTTTGAATGTATCAGGGTTTCCAAAGGCATAAAGTAGAAGGGAGGGAAGGTGAAAACAGTAGAAATGGGAGAGTAAAATATGAGAGAGAGGGGGACGTAACTTGTTGGGACCTGCCCGTGTTTGGCTGTTCTCTTCCCTGTCAGCTTATTTTCTGCCTGTCCTTCTCGCACTACTTGTTCTTGGCTTCGGTCCAGCTTGATGTTTCCAATGCGGAAAAGAAGGGCATGTGGCTGCCTAGTGCCCCGAAAGGCCTTCGGGTCCGAGGGAGCAGAAAAGTTTCGTAGTGAGCAGGAGAGAGGGTCAGCACGCTTTCTCCTTGTTACAGGCAAGTTTTACAATATGTATACGTATATGTATACCAATATTGGCACATATACCTACATACATACAAGGGCACACACGTGTAGATAGCAAAGAGAATCTTATAGGCTCCAACACCACGATGTCACTTTTGGCTTTATGGCTAAGTGACACCACTTTAGCCTCTTTGTTACAGAATTCGCATCGTGCATAGTGTGTTCATGACACTTGAATTATATTACAATCTTCGTGTTGCTCACAGGGACCACACTGTAGAGGAAAAGTTTGCCTCATCTGTAATAGTTTGCCCTTATCATACTATCGGTTGCATTATTAGATACAATGAGTCTGTAGCCGATTTTAAATGGAATGTGACTGCAAGTATACTCATTATCACTTTGATACCTATATGGGAAAGCATTCATAGCACACAAGAAATTGGCACCCTTGCTTCACAAATTAAGCACACTAATCACATGCCTTCACTTTCTGCCATCCCAATGATCACGTAACCATACTTATGCCAAGGTAGCTATAGCTTGACAAGAAGTATCTTTTGGTGTTGTGCCTTGCATAAGGGGCACCTAGGCTCTGCCATTGACAACCTACACACAAGACTAGTGTAGTAATGTGTCTTCATTGAGGTGCTTTTCTAAGATGGAAAGAAAGGTTGCATTAAAATGAGGTCCTTTTGTTACGGCATGTAAATTGGTGTATCTCCTTCCTCTACCTCATGCAGACTTCAAAATAACTAGGTGCATAACCAGCACCTATGCACCTACATTCCTTCGGGGATTGAGAATTTTGGGAGATTTGGGCCTCAATTGCAATGGCAAGTTAGTTGTCTAGATATGGCAGCACCCATGTGCAGCAATCAAGATTGTATCTTAGTAATGAACTCAAATGCATAGAGGCCTAGCGCACTTGTGATTTCATGGGCAGCAGTGGCGAATAAAGGATTCCAGGTGGCTGCATTTTTCTTTGCAAGGGGCTGGTGAAACCCAAGGAGGAAACTATTTCATGAAGGGAGAGCTACCAATAGGGAGCTCCTAGAATTCATAGGGTGCAATTAAGCATGGAAAACAAGAGTGCATAGGTTTTGATGGCCAGATATAAGAAGAGCCAGCTGCCAGTGCTTTTATAGAATCAGAAGTAGCACTTTTAAGATTAAATGAAGTTGAGTTTGAGCACAATCATTGTGATGATGACAACTGACATCTCTCAGCAATTCTTCAAAAAGTGCTTTATTTAACTATTTTCAAGGCGTTTGTAAACTATGGCTTTAATCATCTCTCTTACATGCAGAAGTGAAGACTATTTCGGTTGCTATCTTATCCCTTGTATCTCCACTGTAGCCCATGGCCCCACCCTGTTTCTGGGTTTTTCCAATAATTTGTAAAGACCAATATATAATTTGTGTGCATAATTGGCCCGTAGTGGGACCCTGGTGGGTGTGTTCATCTTCCAAGGAAAGGGTAGTATCATGTAATCTTTCCTTACAAGGGTGTCATTTGTAAGCTTCCCCACAAAAGGCTATGTCCATTGTCTAGGTCACCCAGCAAAAGGATCCACCTCTAACAACCTTTCATTTTGAACTTCTGCTTTCACTGTCTCAACTAGTCAAGGACTTTGGTAGCTTGTACAAAGCTATAAAACGTAAAGTACACCCCTCTTGATTCGTGATACACTGATAAGGTGACTTACTTAATTACTGCATCTGCAGTCGTAGCACATCCATCTGGAGGAAGAGGAAACTGGGATAAAAATGGTACTACCAACAACTCCCCAGCAGTTCCTTGTGCTTCCTTGAGCTTCCCATACTTCCCTGCTTTTTTACGCTTGGTAGCGGATGTGTTCTTGGTAGCAGTTGCAATCGGAGGTCCCTGTAGCATGGGATTTTTTCAGAGACACTGCCTCATATAGCACAAAAGCTTAGGGGAGTACTATTTCAACATCAATGAATAAAAACATGAGAAAATCGAGCTCTGACTTGATTTGTACAGATAGTGACCTTTGATGTGGAAATCAACCCCAAAAGATTAAGAGCACTTCTTCTGGGAGTATAAAGATCGTCCCTCCATCCTGTTGTATCATCCTAATCAAGGCATCAGTGTGTAATTAAAAAACAGGTTAAGCATTGCTGGCAATCAAATTTAGAAAGTTATAATAGCACTGAGCAATATAAGGCAAAGAAGAAAAGGGGGTTACCATATCCGAGGGAAGATTTTTCCTCATATATTCCTCCTGATCTTCCTTCCAGTCAATTATATCCTGCATCCAGCCAACGAAACAGTAATATATTTTGAACCATAAGTAGGGTTATGTGTTACTCACCCGACACACAATTTCTTAAATCTGGATTGCTGAAGTCTAGCAGTAAAAAGCTGCAAATCAGCCCACGGTTAAGATTGTCAAGCAAATGGTTTCTTAATCTTACTTCTGCACTCCTAATACCAAAGTTCAGTCAGAACAAACTCACATTCAAAACATGATAGCACAGAATACATGCTGGAGAACCTTTGTGCATATATTTCTTCAGAAACTAGAAATGTTAAGGCTTGCCTTGTGAATGGACTCAAGTGGTGGTATTAATAGCACATGTGTGAGGAAAGCCTAAGCAAACGACTTCATTAAAAAGCTTTGCTAAGATCAGGGCCAAGATATCTATTCCATATGCAATAAATTCAATGCACAAGCCCTCATGAACTTTAGCTCAGCCATTATGAAGCTTCAGGGCTGCATACTTGATGCAATTGGCTGTGCAAAGAGTACAAGAGGCAGGACGGGGCAAGTGCAAGAGGTCCGAAGATGGCTGGTGGGGAATGCCATAGAATGTGCGCACATATGAGTACCATGTCTAGGTGTTTGAGGGGGGATGGAGCTTGCTGCTCATGGACTTGACCAGAAGTCTTTGGAGTTGCTACTAAACAAAATGTTTATTAACTTCTACTCGTTCCAATAAATGAAAGCTTGCATCTTCCTACAAACAAGATGGCAATACTCGAGCATCATCTCTTACTCACTCGGAAGGTTATGCTTGGTCTCGAATCTGCATTGGCCATGAAGAGCCTTGCACTCATCATCATATCAGCTATTTTAGGGTACAGAGCCAAGAGGCGGGCATGTGGAAATTACGTGCGAGGCTATGTTCAAAGTGAATATCATGATAAGTGTGTGAGTGGGCGGTGTTGCGGTTATGTCATGAGGTGAGAGATGGATAAAGAGATAAGTGTGATCTTCTCCCGGAGGGGATAATGAGGGAGAAATCAGTCACGTGAGAGAGAGAGAGAGAGAGAGAGAGAGAGAGAGAGATTAACGTCTTCGAAAGGCCTCATGGGCCTATGGGACAAAGTACATCAAGAGAAGAAACTCATACAAGCCTCTGTGGGCTGAAGCGAAGGGCGTGCTAGGGCCCTTTCTGAGTGCTATACCAAGCTAAAGAGCTAAAGAGCTCAAACTTAAAACTCAAAACTTAAGACTGAGACTCAAAATTCAAAACCTAGTGCCATGGTGAATCTCAGGTGACTACAATAGATCTACATCTGTCGAACTGTCTCTCGTTGTGGTGTACGACGTGGTCTTATCGACCTCTATATCTCATGGGCTATGTCAAGGGTGTTGCCTTGTCTCTAGCGGTCTCATCTGAGGAGAGATGAGATAGAACGAACCTTGATCGTGCGTGCTCTAGTCACTCTCTGTGTCTGTGTGGTCTCTGGGTCTATGACTTGGCAATGCCATGTCGTCTCTCTCCGTTGATCCACGCTGCCCTCATGTCAGCTAGCTTCTCCTCCACCCCTCTCCTGGAGCTTACTCAAATGCATAGCATGACATGTTGTCGTGCTCGATCCACCACCTTCTCCCGCACAATCACCTCCTACTCCTGCCTGATTTGTCTCAACAAGGTCTGTGTGCATCATCGCATCTCAATCAGATAGAGCCCAACGCAGACCTAGTCATGGAAGTGGATCAACTGTGAGACTGGACCAAAGCCGTGCCCCTCCTAAAAGAGGCAGTGGTATCATCCCCGGACCTCATAGTAGGTTGGGTAGGCACACAAGAAGTGCTCCTCTGTCTCAACCTCCTCCAACGTGCATAACCTACAGATCTGCTGCTCTTTGGGTGTGCCTGCAGCTCTCCCTGCCTCAATCCTTAACTGATGGGGCGAGACCCGCATCTACCCAATGGCAATCCTCAGTATATGTGAGACTCCTTTGTCCTCTAAGTACTAGGGTCTAATTATGAGTCCATCCTCCTACACTCTCAAGCATTGGTCGTGATAGAACAAGATCTTGGTGGAAAATGGAGCTGGAGGAGATCTAACCACATGATACGGTTAATCTCATCTCGTGGGATCAAGTCGAACAGTGCATCCATGCTATACTGAAAGGGGGAAAGCCACGGTTAGAGAGAGCAGGGTCGGCATAGTATGCTATGCACACGTATCCACATGGTTTGCCAATCAGGATATACAGATGGACTAGATGACTCTAGTGCTAGTCTTGGTAGTCTAGGTCTCCAGTTAGGTAAGGCTCAAACTCTATGAAGGAAAGTCACTCTAGAGCGGTGTCATGCCGAATTCTACCTGTACTATCTGATGAGGCACTGAGGGCTTACTCCGAATCATCCTAGACCCCAGAATCACCTATAGCCACTCAAATCTCCTCCACTCTATCGCCGAGAGATCACTCCCTCAAAAAGGTGCGGCATACATGGCAATTGGCCTCACTAGGGTGTCCAAAAGTCTACCCTTCGTTGGTGGATAATGAAAGCGCACTTGAAAGCACTACCTCTAGTCGGAGTAAAGCTCTCTGTCCTTGTGTAAGACGTGCCCCTGCATGGACCATCATGAAAATTGGCCTTGTGAAGACCACCCTTAAGTATGTGTAAGACTGCACTATCTCCACTGCCTGGCCTCGGTAAGTGACGCTATGTCGATGCAGTCTTGCATGTGAGGCATTGAAAATCATAACCTGGGTCTTTCCAAGGTTAACTGTCAAGTCTCTCTCTCTACAAAATACCTCCAGGGTCTCCAAAGGTCTCTGCAGTCCCTCTATTGAAGATGATATGAGAACTATGTCATCCATATGCAATATCTGTATCATCAAATCAGCCAACAGTGATCCCTTGCCTCCTAGGAGGTCAATAAAGGATGTAGACACCGCCGTCCAATCACAAGTCATGTTCATTATTCAAGTAAATTATGCCTCCGAGGTTCAGCAGACACACATAAACAGTGGTCTGCACTAAGACATTTACAGTTTTGAAGAAGCACAAGCTGAAAAGAGACACTATAAAAGGGCAAGGGAAAACATCTAACACAAGCCGGGAGAAATAAAATGCAGACAGCTGGCAAGCTAGAGAAGCGATGGCACCAATAAAAGGAATGCACAGCACTTCACCTATCTGCAGCTGTGTCTTCTAGTGAAGCATGTGGAACAAAAAAACAATATAAGCCTCATTCAATGGTCTTATTAAAAAAGCTTATTTTTAGGAAGCAAAGTAAGGCCCACTCTAAAACAAGCAATACTTGCACTTCACCCGCTCAACTCTGAATTGATACTGACGTCTGCACAAGGGTATAATGGCACTGCATTATCTTGAATAAAAGCGAGCTTTGACTAACTTTGCTTAAATTTAGTCAAGATGTCTTCTACTCAAGCTCCCTTTTTAAACAACAATTCAATTAATCTCTTTGAGGTACTAGAATAGAGAGTAAGAATTAATAATATGTGTTTATTAAAGAATGACACAGCATCCATGTGTTTGCTCTCATCTACATATCTTTTTTGGAGACATCAGTTTTTAAACTTCATCACTGCACAAAAGTTTGGCATGCATTTTCTTGACTAAACATTAAGAGTTTCCACACCTTTTCTTGTAGTCTAAGAGCCGGAAAAATAGAGCCCTCCAACAAAGGAGAAAAATGTGAGGAAATGAGATGCCAACCCTGCAACAATATAATCATAATTTTAGAACAATAGCAAGGGACAATACCAGGAATACTTAATCAGCTGATTAAAACTTTCTTTTTCATCATGAGAGGGTTGGAAATTAATCTATCTTTTGTTGAAGAACTGTAAAAATCTCCATCCGGGTCCAAAGGAAGGACGATACTTCTCTACACTCACACAGTTTCAATTTTAAAAATTACATCCCTTAGGCGCAAGTTAACATCAAAATATGTAATCTTGTCCATGAATCACCCGAATGCGTCTATTACAAACCTACATCTTTCATGAATCATTTTATATATATTATGTTCCATTTATTTCATGTATTATTTTGAGCATGAACATGTGAACTTTCTTGATAGTTCTTGTTACAAGACTTCACACACTAGCAATTACCTTTTTCAGCAAACATTGTGCACAAGTCATCATCAGTTCAATGCCGGAATTGTCAACTCGCCATTATTCTTCTGACTTAGTCATTCATAGTATTTACTATTTTGCATGTGGTGTAGCTTTCCATGGCCCTGGCTTCTCCGTCATCAACTAGATGACTTCACCATCTCATGGTGAGGGCCTTTCAGTTGCCCTAGACCTTTCCATAGTCTAGCCAACTCCTGAGATATCGTTCAAAGAATCACAGCTTGGTGATAAAATGTTGATAGCTAGAGCATGAGTTGGACTTCACATGGAGTGAATTTACAAGGCTTTTAACTATTGGCAGCTACCATATCACCCTCCACTTGCCTTATAAGATTGAGACACTTTGCACATCCACAAGGGTTTACTATACCCTCAAGACTTATTCACTTACCTAGCACCTATGGTCAGCCTTTTGGAGTGGGCCATGGTATGTTATGTGATCATGCTTAGCCTGATGACGACACATTGAGATCACTTAGTGTATAAACATGAGGTGGATGTGATATCTGCGACCTTTATCTTTTGAGCGTACAGAGTTATTTTAGTAGTGCCTTGGTCACTCACACACATGTTAGCTAGAACACTTTGATGGCTAGCGTTGGGGTTTAATTCGAGTTGTCTAGGTCAACTTATGAGCATCGCAAGCCTAGGATAATTGTTTGATCTAAGCCCAATGCTTATTAGTTGTGTGCATGGGTAAAGAGGTAATGGAAAAACATTAAAAAAATTTAAGAATCAGTGGATTAATCAAGTATTAATTTGATTCAATATAGATTTAAATATTTGTTTAGATATTTGATTTGCTTTCCATTAAGCTAGCTTTCTTACTTTATTTAGGTTAACAACTTTTAGCTTTTTAATGCATCCTTGCTCTTAAATAGTGCTCTCACTCAGTCTCTTACCTTCCTGGCTAATCTTAACTTGGCTTCTAGCCTTATCTTGCTCTCCTGCACCCAATTTGCTCTCACTCATCGCTTACTCCAACCATCAAAGGCTTCCTAGATGAATTGCAATCTGATCTACATGCCTACAAGATCCAAGATCTCAAGACTCATCAAGACACAAATATGTATATTTCTCGACAAACCATCATTTCTAGAGATATGGAGAGATTATATCTTATGAGAATACCCTTGAGACTTTAAACCTAAAGCTGACTTACATGAATTACCACACCACTATAAATGCACCCTTCAATGATATGAGGGACGACAAGGCTAGAGCCTCAGCTCCCAATCCCATATCATATATCTAAGCTATCCCTATGCATGCCCACTTATGATGTGAATTCCTAATCAATAAATTGAGTATGAACTTAAAAAAGTGTTGGGGTTAAGGCCCTGTGCCACCTCATATACACTTTTTTATTACAGGTTACAGTGTGAACACGGTTCACTCTGAACCGGTTCCACCCTAATGCCTATCCTAATATACTCTTGAGGGTTGTGGTGTGCCCTTGCTTCTGGATTCACACCCACCACTCTTGTGGTTAGTCTCACTCTCCTCCACGCGTTTACGCTTCAACTGGTATCAGAGCAAATTCGGAGAGTGTGGTCTTTGTTGAGAGAGTGTCTACAGTCTTTGCCTACCTCAGAACGTAGAGCTTCGGCATGTGTTGCTTTGGAGCATAGCCTTTGCTGCCAGGCTCGTAATAGGAGCTGCAGTAGCGAAGTCTGTATAGTATTCCATCGTGCTTGGAAGAGCATTTGCAAGCTTAGACTGTGGAGAAAGTCAGAGAGTCTCTCGTCCTATAGCTCGAAGCAAGCTTTGCGCACTCTCATGAAGCAAGCGGATTCTGGAGAAAGTCAGAGAGTCTTTCGTCTTCGCCTATAGTTCGTGAAGCAGGCTTTGCACACCCCCATGAAGCAAGCTTTGCGCACGCTTTGCCTCAGTTGCTCCTACCCTCTTGCTCCTTGCAAGTTACCACACTGCCGCTTCCTGTGATGCCCTGCAACGGCTCAGACCGAAGAAGCTCGATGATTTGAACTCCTCGTTCGTGAGGTCCGCAAAGCGGGTGAGGCCCAGCGCTTTCAAGATTTCGAAGCGTCTTTCCTTCTCCGGAGCCCTATCAGCCACGTAGTGCTTGCCATGCTTTCCGTTCTAGGCGTCAAATAGCGCAGAGAGAGCCTGCTCTCTGACTCGAGGTCTTCAGGGGAGTAAGGCAAGTGATCGGCTGCCGCAAGTGCTGCTGCGCAGCAGAGCAACACACAGAGAAAGAGCGTCGAAGCCGATCTGGTCTTCACTTTCTACGCTACAGTAGTGGATCCCCGGTCTAAAGAGAACGTCTACAGCTTTGCTCCTCTCGCTTCAACTATGGAGCAAACCATCTCATGGCTGGCCCATTCTTTTGGCCCGGCATTGGTCAGCTGGAATTGGGAGCACCACTGGATATTCTGGGCAGAAACTTGAGGATTGGGTGCACATCGTGGTGCATTCTCCGAATTTGGAGAAATTGCATGCAAGAAATTTGGGGCTTTTGACGCTAGAATGCTTGTACGCACTTGTGGGTGCCTATTTGACGAAATTTCTCTTCAATAGACGCCAAAACAAAGGGCTTTTGCTCAAATTGGTGTTATTGGCCGTTATAAACAGTTTTGGAAGGGGATTTACATGTCTATGTGTCAAATGCAGTGACAAAAGATGAGATTTTGCAATCAGTTTTGGAGAGTGGACAACATTGCATTAAGTCACAGCACGTGACTTTGAGGCTCTCTGTGCCTTAGGTGTATTTATTTGCTTCTACTTTAGCTTATCATTATGTCTTCAAGCAACGAAGGCAACTATTGGAACATCGAGAAGTTGGAGGGGAATGCAAATTTCTCTTATTGGAAGAACCAAATATATAATGTGTTGGTCCAGAAATATCAAAATATGCCTATCAAGTATAAAGGGATCAAGCCCGATGAAGTTAGTGACCTTCAGTGGGAAACCATGAATGAGAAGGCCAAGAGTACCATTCTTTTGACCATCTCAAAGAAGATCTACTTCAATGTAGAGAATGAAGCCACCGCTTACAGCATATGGAAAAAACTTGAGTCCCTTTTCGAGAGTCAGAGTGTAGCTAGTAAAGTGTTTTGGTTGAAGAGGCTTATGAAACTAAGCATGAAAGAGGGGACAGCCCTCTCACTTCACCTCAATGAGTTTCACTCTATATTCAGCCAACTCACAAATCAGAAAATGAATTTTGATGATGAGGTGAAGGCCATTTTTCTCTTGAGTACCCTCCCTGACAGTTGGGATACTTTTGCTACAGCCATAAGCAATTCAGCCCCTGCTTTCACAGGATTGTCATGCCAAGATGTGGAAAGCGCTCTTCTGCAGGAAGAGGTGAGGCGTAAGAATAGCAGTGAAAATAAGAATGCAAGTGCATTGGCTGTGGGCAGAGGTAGGCAGCAAAATAGAGGGGAAAACCAAAATAAAGGGAAATCTCGCAGTCAGTCCCGTCCTCGGAAGAACCTTGAATGCCACTACTGCCATAAGAAGGGGCATATTAAAAGGGACTGTTTTCAGCTGAAAAACAAAGGCAAGGATAAGGAAAGAAAAGAAGAGGACAAAGATGCGAAAAGAGATGCCAAAGACACCAAGGGCAAGGCTAAACTTGAGGAGCTCAATGCAGTGATTAGCAATGATGAAGATAATGACAATGTCATACTTGTTGCCTCCTCTGGTGATAGTTCTTTTCTTGTGGCCAATGATGGCTCATATGCACAGGATTGGCTATTAGACTCAGGTGCATCCTATCATGTTACTCCTCATGAGCAGTGGTTTGCTTCGTATGATGCAGGGAAGAAAGGATGCGTGAAACTTGGGAATGATTATGCCTGTGACGTTGTTGGTATTGGGGATGTGCATCTAAAATTCCCAAATGGTTCTGAATTTGTATTGCACAATGTGAGACATGTGCCACAGCTCAGGAAGAGCTTGATATCCATTGGGCAGCTTGATGATGCAAGGTATCTCACCCAATTTGGTAATTCTATGTGGAAGGTGCTTAAGGGAAATATGGTTGTGGCCAAGGGCTGCAAATCAGGCACCTTGTATCCACTGTATGTTGAGGGTGTTGATGCTAATGTAATCCATGTGACCGAGCAGCCACACACTTCATTGTGGCATAGCCGGTTGGGCCATATAAGCCAAAAAGGAATGAAAGTATTGTCTTCTTTGGGTTACTTGCCGAGACTTAATTTTTCTGATTTTTCAGCATGTGATCATTGTATTTATGGCAAACATAAGCAATCAGCCCATAAAAAGGCTGGAAATGTTAAGCAAGAAGTCCTAACTTTGGTACATACAGATGTATGTGAAATGCCCAATCTTTCTTTGGGCGGTGCCAAGTATTTTGTCACCTTTATTGATGATGCATCAAGGAAGATATGGGTCTATCCCATTAAGCATAAGAGTGATGTGTTCAAAGTCTTCAAGACTTGGTTGGCACTTGTTGAGAATCAGACAGGAAAGAAGCTCAAAATGCCTCAGGTCTGATAATGGAGGGGAATACCTCTCAAGGGAATTTACTACATTTTGTGATGAGAAGGGGATAAAGAGGGAGTTGCCCGCTCCCTACAATCCTCCACAAAATGGCGTGGCTGAAAGGGCAAATAGGACCATTCAAGAGAGGACTCTTAGCATGCTCTCACAAGCAGGATTGACCCATGGTTTTTGGGCAGAAGCTGTTAAGACAGCAGTACATCTCATCAATAGGTACCCAACCGGGCCTTGGATTTGAAGGTACCTGAGGAGGTGTGGTCCGGAAAGCCACCCTCTTACAAACATCTCAGGGTGTTTGGCTGCCAGGCCTTTATGCATATCAGAAGGGAAATACGCAGCAAATTAGACCCAAAGTCACACAAGTGTATCTTTCTTGGGTATGGTGACAATGGAGAGATGGGTTACAGGTTGTGGGACCCTGAATCTCACAAGATTGTGAGGAGCAATGATGTGATTTTTCGAGAAGATAGGATGCAAAAACAGCCTATCAATACCATTGGAGCGAGAAGAGTCATTTTTGAGGAGGAAGGACCTTCAGCACAACCACAAAATGCCAATCAAAATGCTGTCCAAAATGGTCAAAATCAGCAGCCACCTCCGGCTTTTAATGCTCCATATTATCCTCCACAGGAAGAACCACAAATGCAGCCTGAGATTCAGCAAGATGTGCTTCCAGAGCAGGCTGTACAGCCCCAAAATATGCAGGAACAGCAAGTAAATCAGCCACCTAATCAAGATGGTTGGGTTAGGCGGAGCACCAGGGTGTCCCGGATGCCTGACAGGTTTGTTCCAGGGGTGAATGCACTTGATGATTACATCATGGTGACAGATTGTGGTGAGCCCTCGTGCTTTAAAGAAGCCATGAAGAGGGAAGACGCAAAGAATTGGCAGAAAGCCATGGTTTCAAAAATGCAATCTCTTGAGAAGAATCAGACATGGAATCTAGTGCAGCTGCCTGCAGGCCAGAAAGTCCTACCATGCCAATGGGTTTATAGGTTGAAGATCACTCCAGGGGATGCTAAGCCCAAGTACAAAGCAAGATTAGTTACTAAGGGGTTCAAACAGGAAAAGGGAGTTGACTTTGATGAAATCTTTTCTCCTGTAGTCAAGATGACTACATTGAGGACTGTTTTAGCTTTGGTTGCTTGTCAGGACATGGATCTTGTCCAAATGGACGTGAAGACGGCCTTCCTTCATGGAGACCTTCACGAGGATATTTATATGCAGCAACCAGAGGGATATCAAGTCAAGCGAAAAGAAGAACTTGTATGCAAATTGCAGAAGAGTCTCTATGGGCTCAAGCAGGCACCCAGAGAGTGGTATCACAAGTTTGATGCTTTCATGAAAGCACAAGGATTCAGACGGTCTGATCATGATCATTGTCTCTACACTAAGAAGACAAAAGATGGTAGTCTTCTTATACTCATTCTTTATGTGGATGATATGCTTATTGCTGGGAAGTCATCTATTGATATGAATGCCTTGAAGGCAAAACTGCACAAAACCTTCGACATGAAGGATCTTGGTGATGCAAATCACATTCTATGCATGCACATTTTTTGGGATGTCATTCATCATAGAAGGAGTAACTTCTAACCCATCCTCTTCTACCTTCACCCATATGTGTGGCATGCACCCAAGCCTTTTGTTTAACCCTGACGATAAAGTTGATGCCATCTATTTCACAATATTATGATCAACTTTACATTGATTGATTAGAATTATTTTTTTTGTCAGCGAATATTCAATCGCACTCTTTACTGCATCACGCTTGACCTATTGGATGATGCAATCTTCCATGTAAGTATGTTTGTCACTTTTGCCAACAAATCATTCTTTGGACATTAATTTCTCTATAGCTATACTTGCGTACTTGTCTCGCAAGTTTCTTATAGACCTCCACATCAGAGCCGTCATCTCTTTTTTCTCATTCTTCTTTGTCTTGTCTTTAATAAATGAGGGAGTCTCATATGTGACATCTCCCTTCTCACATGCAAGACATACTTTTGCTATCTGATAAAAAACTTCATCACTGTAGAAAAGTATACTTGTGTAGTCTTGATACCTGTCCCTTGCTGTCTTAAAACTTATCATCACCTCTATCATTTCTTGCTTTTCCCTCGGTAAATTTGCACTCAAGCATGTGTAAAAGTCAACAAGATTCTCCACTTTTACTTTAGTAGCAGTTCGTTTAAGTGTGGTCATCATAGGAGCATTAAAAGTTTTCCATATAGTCCTAGCTTTGACCAACATCTCTAAAGTGGAAGTAAACTTTCATAGCACATGAATGTCATGATTAACTCTTTCCAACTCAATCGAATATTTTTTCTCATTTTTGAGGATACAAATTCTTGCATAATAGTATTGGAATTGAGGCACATTCATGAAGGTCATAAGTAATTTCTTCTTTATTGTATGCCTCTCTAGAATGCTCATTACAAGAATAAGCATAGTGCTGAATATCTTAGAATGCTCATTACAAGAATAAGCATAGTGCTGAATATCTATGGGCTCAAATACGCAGTAAGCTAAGAAATTTCTCCTTGCATTCTATATATCTTATCTTGGATCATCCACTAAACATTGTCCTTCCTAAATTGAGGGAAGTTGTTTTTCGAGGAACTTAGTGAATTCTATCTCAAAATCTTTAGGCTACTGGAAAGAGATGGATTGACTAGAATCTCCTTTGATTGGCTAATATGCCCTTAGATGGATAACCACATTTGAAACTAGTTTTTTCCCATAAATCAAAGTCTCAAAAGGCTTTTCAGCATAGGCTTTATATAAAATCCTACTATTGGTGAAGATGCTTGCTTTCACCACCGATGAAGCATGTACAACATAAGTCTTCTGGCCCCATATGTATCTTGGATCGTCATCTATCACTATCTCATTTAATTAAAGATTTAGGTTCTTCATTGACATCATTTTTGTTTTTGAATCTGAGTCTATTACTTGACCCTCCACTTCTTCATGCTCTTCCTCTTCTCTTCATCCTTTCTTTATAGAGGAACGACCTCTTTTTTTAGTACTTATAGCTATCATAGCACTTCAAGCTATAGCTTGTGAAATACTCGCTTTTCGCATTTGACATTGTGGTTTATTTTTTAAGGGGACTATCTAAACGGCTCTAAACCCCGCCCTACTTCTTCTTCTATTGCCTCCACTTCAAGTGTACTTAAGGGTTGCACTTGTCCTGTTATCCCATCAACTTCATGCATTATATAATTTAAGTGAATAATACCATGAACAAAGGATGCATGTGCATGTTTCATCCCATTTGATGCATGTCGTGTCTTGGCCAATGCACTTCCTATCTCATCTGTGGATCCCCTGTAAGCATCCACGTGTACAAGACCCTCATCCAATGCTACATGTTTTGTCTCATCCACTCCAGGTCTTCTCTCATCTATATGACCCTAAACCAAGTCTACATGGCGTGTCTCATCCACTTCCCTTCCGGTCTCATGTGTGGATCCTTGCACCTTAGGTGTCTCATGTGTGGATCCTTGTACCTTAGGTTCCTCAAATGAAGTTGAACATTGTACTATGGCACCCTGAAAGTATTCAAGAATTATCTTCGAATACATTTTTTGTGCTTCTTCAATGGGAAATTCCTCCCAGGATCTCCAATGTAGGCACCGATTTAAGAAATTGGGGTGCTTTTGGATGTGGCATCACAAAGTGCTTTGCATCTTTCTTTGAAAGAAGAAACATTCTATTGCTAATTTTTGACTTTGTGTAAGTCATCATTATAATGTTGTCTTTTTCAATTTTTATTTTGAGTAAAGTGCCCTTTTGAATCAAATTACTTTTTGAGAAAGATACATCCCATGCCTCTTCATCTTTCTCCAACTCTCTATTCCATAAGTTTCAATTGAGAAAATAAAGTAGTAAGTTGAAAATGTAAGCAAAACTAATTTTCAATTTTTAAAAAGGTAGAAATTTTAAAATTCTTCAATTTTTAAAAAGGTAGGAAATTTGAAATTCTACTTTCTATATTCCAATACAAAGTACATTTGTTTTTCTACTATATTTGATAAGTTTGTCTTCTACTACTAACTTCTACATTTCACAAGTACATTTGTTCGTCACCAAGCTCCTTGGTAACTACTTTCGACATGTTTGTCTTTCCACACACTAAGGTAAATACTATATTTCAACGTTTTGTTTATTCAAGTTTCGACATGTTTGTCTTTTCACACACGAATGTACATTCTATATTTCAACACAAAGTTTTGTTTATTCAAGTTTTGACATTTAGTCATTCATATCTTCTCTTTAGTCGCCTTTAATCTCCCTCCTTGATCCTTGCCTCTACTCCTATATCAATCATTGTCTCTAATCTACATCAAAACCTCTCTCCTTTAATATCCCTCCTTGATAGTCACTCCCACATCCCTCCATCAAAACCTCTCTCCTCTACTATACCTCCTTGATCGCCGCTCTGTCATCCCTCCTTGATCGTTGCTCACTCCTTAGTTGTTGCTCCTCCTCCTTGGTAAGATTTTTTATTCTTCATCTCCTCTCTCTCTCTCTCTCTCTCTCTCTCTTCCTCTCCCCTTGCGCTCTCCTCCCCCCCCCTTGGAATGCATAGGGGTGCCCGAGGAAATAAGGTTTGCTGTCTTTAGACTTTATGAGAAAGTAAAATGTCAACTAAAATGTAAGGATGGGATGTCACAAGAGTTCTATAGTAATATGGGGGTAAAACAAGGATGTCCGCTCTCACCCACTTTGTTCGGCCTATGCATTGATAGACTTGAGGAGTTGGTGAATGAAGAAGCATGTAAAGATGAGTTATACAGCCCTCATCTAGCAGGTCTCGTGATTTGGTTGCTTCTTTACGCAGATGATGTGGTTGTTTTCACTGATAGTGAAAGTAAGATGCAAAAAATGATGGATATCTTCAGCATATTTTGTGCAGAGAGTGGGATGGCTATTAATGTCAACAAAACTAAACTCATGATAGTCAAGACTATACAGCCAAGCAGCCCCCTCCAAATCTTATATAAAGGACAACCCATTGAGACAGTGCACTCATTCAAATACTTGGGTATTGAAATCCCCGCCAATAATAGATGGAACAGCTGTGTGCAACGGAGACTTGATGCAGGATGGGCAAAATACTTCCAATTTGAAAATGAGTGCAACAATAGCAATACGAGAAGGTGGCAAGTACGAAATATGATCTTTGGGGCATATGTGATACAGACAGTACTCTACGGAGTAGAGGTATGGGGTGGGAGTATATCTCCATCAACGTGGAATGAGATAGAGAAAATGCAAAAGTCTTTCATTAGGAGGCACCTGGGCATCAAGGCTACTACACCATACTCTTTGTTACTCCTAGAGACAGGATGTATACCCATAGAGCTACATGCTCTGAAGAGAGTACTCAGATACATCACAAAGGTCAAGTGCATGGATAATAAAAGGCTACCAAAGAGAGCATGGAATGAAAGTCAGAAGCTTCAAAAGACAAACAAGGGCAAGATTTTGACATCCGGATGGGCACAGGACCTAAAAAAATGGTTCAAGAAGTGGGAAGTAGAAGAGTATTTAAACTACTCTTCAGAGGAGATTGATGAAGAGGCTTTTCATTATGACCTGCTGAATGCACTACACAGGAAATGGCAAACAGCAGAAAACAAAGATAAATTTGAGTACTATCGCACATATATCAACCCCGAATATTGGTCAATTTATACAGGAAGGGAGACAACAACGCAGAAGTACATATGTACACCTATAGCAGTGCATAAACGGAGGGCTTTAGCCTCACTTCGCACCCGATCACACCAGCTGCAAATAGAAACAGGGGGATGGAAAAAGATGCCAAGGGAGAGTAGAATATGCCAACTATGTGATCAAGGTATGGTTGAAACAGAAGAACACATGGTAATGATATGCCCTCACTATGCACACATTAGGGAAGAGTTCAATCACCTCCTTGAGGGACATAACAAACTGGCTGATTTGCTGCATAAAGGGTCACCTTCAGCTTTAGGGACATTTGTGTATAAGCTCTTCAAGCATAGGAATCCACCTGAATCCTAGAAGGTGGTTTCTCTTTCCACCCTCCCATCTTCGGGAGGAGCTTTCATGTACTTGTGATATTGTATTGCTCAGGTCCCATAGGCCGGTTTTGGTCTTCAGAGGACGATAATATATTCTTCTTCTTCTTCTTCTCTCTCTTTCTCTCTCTCTCTCGGTCTCCTCTCCCTCCCCCCCGTCTCTCTCTCTCCCCTTCTCCTCAAGTGCTCTCCTCTCCCCCCCCCCCTCTCTCTCTCTCTCTCTCTCTCTTCTTTTGCTCTCTAGATTCTCTCTCCAGAATAAAAGTTTCAAAGATGAGAATTTGAAAAAAGCACCTGAAAGAAAGTTGAGATTGAAATGTCTCATTGTACATGATTTTGATCTTGCTCCTCCTGTTACTTCTCCTCTTGCTCTTCCTATTGAAATGGGAGAGAAAGAATGAGAGGAGGAGGGTATATATAAGAAAAACTAGGGTTTAAGTGCTTCTCTCTCATTGGTCCTTACATCTCATTATCTCCTCTCCCATTACCACTTTCATCCCATTATCTTCTCTCCCATTGGCCCCTCCATCTAACTACCTTCTCTTCCATTCGCCTCTCCTACCCACCCCTCTCCCACCTCCCCCTCTCCCACTCCCACTCCCACCCTCTCCCACTCTCCCCTCTCCCCCTCTCCCACCTCCCCCTCTCCCACCCTCTCCCACACCCACCCTCCCACGCACACACCCACCTCCCCCTCTCCCCATTAGGAAAGAAGGGAACTCATTTTGGGGCCCTCTAAGAAATTCACTATTTACCTATTTTTGTTGCACTCAAAATATGGGAAATGCCATAAAATAAAGATATTAAGAAGATACATTTGGTGCTTTTTGGTTGTAGCTTGTTTCTCTCTTTGTCTAGTACATGCGCATAGCATTCACACCCAAACATTCTAAAGTGGGAGATAGATGGCTTCTTACTACTGTAAGCCTCATGTGGTGTTTTACCTTTGAGTGCCTTTGTATAACTGTGATTAAGGATGTAAACTGCAGTATTGACAGCCTCAACCTAAAAGTGGTTTGGCAGTCCAGCACCTTTCAACATACACCTCCCCATCTCCATGGTGGTCCACATTCGACGTTCAACAATCGAATTTTGTTGAGGCGTATGTGGTGTCGTCCTTTGTCGCTTGATCCCTTTGCTCTTGCAAAAATCTCCAAACTCTGTAGAAACAAACTCACCACCACCATCCGATCTGATTTTCTTCACTTTTCTCCCTGTTTCATTTCCAACAAGCTATAGCCATTCTTTAAATTTACCAAAAGCTTGAGCCTTTTCGCGAAAAAAGTATACCCACATCTTCCTACTATAGTCATCGACAATCAATAAAAAATAGGAAGATCCCCCTAAGGCCTGTGTAGGCATCTTACCGCACAAGTCAACATGCACAAACTCCAGAGGAGCGTTTGCTCTATATGGATAAGGGGAAGGCTTTGAGCACACCATTGCCTCCATATTTGAAACTCAGCCAAAAGGACAGCCCTCAATCAAATGATGAAAGGGCTAATATGGCCAAGGTTCCTTATTCTTCTGCATGTGGCAGTCTGATGTATGCCATGGTTGCTACTAGACCAGATATTGCTTTTGCAGTGGGAGTGGTCAGTAGATATATGGCTAACCCCGGTAAGAGGCATTGGGAGGCAATTAAGGGTATATTGAGATACCTTAAGGGGTCTCAAGATGTGTGCATATGTTTTGGCAAACAAGATGCACAAGTGCATGGATACACAGATTCAGATTATGCAGGGCATGCAAACAATCGTAAGTCCACCACGGGCTACGTGTTTACTTTCACTGGTGGTGCTATTTCATGGATATCCAAGTTACAGAGATGCACAGCATTGTCTACCACGGAGGCAGAGTATATTGCAGCCACTGAGGCTTGCAAGGAGGCCATATGGCTTTCACATCTGGTGGGAGACTTGGGTTTTTCAGGGGATATTCCTTCTTTGCATTGTGATAGCCAGAGTGCTATTATGTTGGCAAAGAATCCGGTCTTTGATCAGAAGACCAAGCACATTGATGTTAAGTACTACTTTATTCGTGAGGTATTGCATGACAAGTTGTTAGAACTTGTCAAAATCCATACTGATGATAACCCTGCGGATCTTTTCACTAAGACCTTGCCAGCAGAGCGATTTGCACATTGCAGGACACTGATGGGTGTTGGATAGGCCCTATATCACGTTCTGGCCTTGTACATTCTATATGTACTTGCTGTAATTTCTTTTTTGTTTTGAGGCACATTGCCTTTAGGTGGGAGGTTGTTGGGGTTAAGGCCCTGTGCCACCTCATATATACAGGTTACAGTGTGAACACGGTTCACTCTGAACCGGTTCCACCCTAATGCCTTACCTAATATACTCTTGAGGGTTGTGGTGTGCCCTTGCTTCTGGATTCACACCCACCACTCTTGTGGTTAGTCTCACTCTCCTCCACGCATTTACGCTTCAAAAAGGTTCTTTGTTAATATAATGACTATGAGATTCTTGAAACGTGTGAGGATGCAAAGAGAATGTGCTTTGAGTATGGTATCATATCAACCACAAGCTCTATTCTCAAGGAAAAAGTTCCTAGATGAAGAATTTCAAATTTGGTAGTTAGTTTTGTAGTTTAGCAAGGTAGCCTTTAACATAACTGCACTAACTTAGCCAAGGAGTAATGATAGATTCAAAAATTACGGATAATTTATTAGCAAATTATGCAAAAAAATTTACAGCTCCTCCAACTTCTTTACAAGTGAAACAATACATGAAGAAAGTTCCTGTATACTTGGAAGTTGTACTATCAAAGGGATGATTCAACTCCATGTTTATGCTCAGTACATAATCACAGAAATTTGATGAGCCTTGACAACCACTTGCATAAGGTAACACTACAATAACTAGTGTCACAACATTCATAACAAGCGTCATAAAGCAATATTAAGGACCTACTGATTACTCACCGGACCGGTTTCCAGAATATTTGACACAGCATCAAAGGTTGATGAAATCACACGCTCTTGCATTGGATGAACATCCTGCAAATAGCTTTCGAGCTTTAAAAATTATGGGTGCTATATTGCAGCCTTTGATAACAAGAACACTAAGCAGTGCCCAAGAACAACATAAACAATTATTAAAGAGACCAGCTTCATGCACTCATTCATGCTTTAAACTGCACAATTTAAACATAATCTGTGACTACATAAAAATAGCATGCCCTACCTCAGCACAGTTTATTCTTAAACTCAAAACCTTCAAAAGAGATACACTCCACCAAACCCTTGCCTTTGCAATTTTCAAGTAGATCTTTACCCTTTGAGAACCCTTTGTGTGGTAAGTAATATAAACGTGGCTTTCCATTTCAGAGATTTCCGGATCCACGCAAAGGTGAAAGAAGAAGAGAGCATTTGAAATTGAATTCCATTCTAACCGCCCCCTATCTACAAGATCCTCCCTATAGAAAACCCTCCCTCTCCAAATTTCTTGATGCTCCTCTCCCTACCATTTACTAATGGCCCTTGGGCCCATAACAAACCACTCTAGCCCCCCCCCCCACCATGGGAATAGGAACACAATCCCTAGTCAATGTGTCACCATCATGTAAATATCCTAGTTGACCATTTATTTGATCATAATTAAAGAGTTTTCATATGTGCTAATTATGGTCAAAGAGTTCTTTTAATGGTCAGAGAATTGACTACAGTCAAAGATACTTGACTCTGGTCAAGTAAACCCGACTTCGGTCAGGGAGACTTGGTTTATTACCAACAGGGTTAACTACAGTTAACCAGAGAACCACAGAGCTGACTACGGTCAGAGAGTGTTGACTTCGGTCAACAAGACTTGGTTTATTTCCAAGAGGGTTAACTACGGTTAACCAAGATGTGCCAACTTCGTTTGGAGAGTTGTGCCAACTTCGGTTGGAGAGACTTAACTATAATTAAGGCGCCTCGACCCTTGGTCAAATGGGGTATGCACTAGTTAATTACTCCTGGTCATTTTAATGAGAAGGGCACTCCATTATACTAATCGGACTACCATGGATATGGAATTGTTCCATTAATATATGGAAATCGATATCCATATTGGGATTAATATATAGTTAATTGTAGACCCATGAAATATACCATTGAATACCCAATGGACTATGCCTTAGAATCACCAGGGAACATCATGTATACCATGAGTAGGCAATGGATACATACGGATACCCCTATTTTTCGAGAATATTTAAAGGACCCAGAGAAGGGACGAAAGGAATAAATGAGACTTAATTATAATCAAGAGTGTTGACTCCGGTCAACCAGAGAATAAATATAAATATATTTTTTTTAATTTGTTATGTGTGCACATGTGTTCAGTGGGGACGCCCACCGTGACTAGAATTAGTCCACAATGTGTTATTTACATGCAAAGCGCTAACAATTAATGGATGCCATGGTGCTGCGCTTTAATTAATTGTTGCAAGTACTAGGAAGAGTGATTTTCCTAAGCGCAATGGAGCCTACCAAGAGTCTAGGAGGCAGTTCGCGTGACCAAGTGCTTCGAAGACTCCAGAGTTGCCCTTAGTGGCATGTAATTAGGAAAGTAAAGTAGAAATTGACAAGTGGCTTGTTGCCAAGAAGGGGAGCCTCAGAGCTCATGTAATTGAAATTCACGTTTGAATTTTGTATGTACAACTTCTACGCTGAACTCATGTACTCAGTTTTCTCTCAAGTAATAAAAACCTTCGGGGAGGTCCAGCCCGACGATTGTCCTGGGCCCTAGTGAATCTGTTGAGAGAGGGAGAGAGGGAGAGAAAAGAGTGTCTTTGCTGTCCTTTACGAGTAAGATTTCATAGAAAATTGTAGAGGGAAAGGTTTCACAAAGCATTTAATTACCTAGACCAAGCTCTGGTGACCCATTGCTGTGAAACGAGTCACACCCTAAAGCCCCCGCGATCCCCCACCTCCCTCTAGACACAGAGATGGGCTTACAAAAGCCCCGACACAGCCGCACCCACCAATGCTGCTCAGACCCACAAAAGACCCCATATAGCCATTAACTAAATTTTCACATGAGATATTGCCCCCCCAGCTGCCAAGTATGCAATGCATACTCAGCACCCATGCGAACTGAAAAAGCTCCACTTCATTTTCTTGTCCTCCCGGATCAATGTAGGCGCTTGTATGCTGTGCCACCTCCTTATGCTATGCATTTACTCTTAGTAACATCAACTTGCTAAGAATAATCCGACCCGCCCATCAAGGACTGCCATCTTCTCATGCATCTCACCCACATTTACATATTCATCACTCTCTCACACCCCCTATAAGAATCACCTACAATGCATCATCCAGAACAGCGGACAGCTTTTCATCAACCTTTCGTTCATCTTCTTGCCTGCGTTGTTTTGCATATACACTTGCATTCAGGTCCAATATACCACACAGGAGATCGAAACCACCTCCTTGACATTCATGAAAAACACACATGTTCTTGGCATCACCAACCACAAGAGCAACATCCATCCTTGCAACATCAAGTACAGTATCTAACTCAACATCAACCATACTTTTGATATCACCCTACACAACCCGTATACAAGTGCTTGCACTCCTCCGAGGAAACAAATGCTGACATATCATCATAAGAATGCAATTCAGCTGATCATCCAAGTATTTTTTCACACGAACACTTACCCCGCCAGAGCAAGAACCATGTATACTCAAAAAGAGCATGTCCTCTAAAGCATCATCCAAAAGGGCTCCAAGGTTAGCATCATTCACTTTGCCACCTCATCTTGCAGATATTCAACCGTATCATCATCACACATAAGGATGTTCATAACACACAATCAACCCCTGTTGAATTTACCTAACATTATCCATGACTTGTGACAATGGAGGAGTCCTCTGACGCTGCATAATGGCAATCCATCTGAAGGGGCAACCTTACCTACATGCAGCCTATAAGCTCTCCCAACCTCTCTTCTGCAGCAGATCACTGACCTAAGGACTCACCAATGCTGCCACTACCCTCAATGCGATTAATCATGGGATGCCTTCCCACACTTGCATGTAGCCTAGTTGACAATGTGCCAAATCCGTCCAGCCATCAGGCCACACATGACCCCCATCTGGTATCCAAACCAGGACCTATCGGATAACCGAGCTACTCATATGGGGGGCTTACAAGTAGAGTTAGCTGGTTCCCGCGTAGTTACACGAGAGTGGAGCATTGATATCTAACACCCCCCTCAATGTCCACCCGCAAGTGAACTTACTTTTTCGACCCAATGCCAAGTCGATGAAGATGCCTCTCCAGCAAGTCTCTTCCAAGAGACTTCGTGAAGATGCCTGCAGCATTCTCTGTAGTCGGACAGTACACCAAGTCGACCTCTCCATCCATGATAAGCTCGCGTACAAAGTGATATTGAATCTCAATATGTTTTGTGCGAGCATGGAGCACAGGGTTCTTTGCAATCGCCATGCAACTCTGATTGTCACATGATAACTGCGTAGGCTTGTTCTGCACTACACCCATGTCCCCTGAAATCCTCCTCAACCACACTGCCTCACAAGAAGTAAAGCATACTAATTTTTTGTACTCACTCTCGGTAGAAGAAAGAGCAACTGTAGGTTGCTTCTTGCTGACCCATGACACAACTCCAAATCCAAGTGAGAAACAGTAACATGTCACTGATCTCTTACTGTCCACATCTCCTGCCCAATCCGAGTCACAGAATCCGATCAAGATGTTGTCCTTGGTATGGGTGATGCCATAATCAAGTGTGCCTTTGATGTATTTCAGCACCCGCATCCTTGTCCTCCAATGGTTCTCCCGACGCTTATTGAAAAACCTGCTTAGTACACCAGTCACAGAACTAATGTCCGTCCGCGTGTTGCACAAGTAAATCAAACTTTCCATAAGCCTTTTATACTTCGCTTCGTCCACCAGTGGTGATGAATCCTCGTTTGAGAGCTTTACGTCAATCTCCATAGGGGTACCAACTATCTTGCACTCAACCATACCAAATGTATTCAGTATCTCTCCAGCATACTTCAGCTGTGAAATGAAGATCTGTTTTGGCTCTTGCCAAACTTCAATCCCCAAACAGACTTTACCTTCTGAACCGAGGATCACAAAACATGATGGTTGTTCCACATATACTTCCTCCTTGAGATCTCCATTCAAAAAGATGAATTTTACATCCATCTGAAACACGAGCGAACTTCCCTGGGCAGCTAAAGCCAAAACACTGCGAATTGTGGTTAGTGGAGCTGTGGGAGCAAAAGTATCCTAATAATCACAACCATGTATGCGAATCCTTTTGTCACGAGCCGAGCCTTGTACTTATCCAACGTGCCGTCGAACTTGTACTTGATCTTATACACCCACTTGGTGGCGATTACCTTGCGTTTTGGTGGACAATCCACAAGGTTCCAAGTGTTGTTCTTCATTATGGAGCCATACTCCGACTGCATAGTCTCCATTCACCTATCATCACCATGTGTCTCTTCAAGACACTTGGGTTCATCAGCACGGATCACCTTTGTTATCAAAGCGTAGTTGACCACGTGTTCCTGCACCCTTTTTTGCTCCTCTAATCTCTTGGACCGGCGGTGTTCGGATGGTTCCTCCTCAATGGCTGGAGGTTCTCTGTCGTCCAAAAGCTGCTTTACCCACTTCGAGAATGACCGTTGTCGTTGTGATTCTGCAGGCTCTTCTTCATCTTCTTTATCTTGAATCCTCCCAAGCACCGTTAGGGGAGTTCGGTCTGCTGTTGGTGGTGGTACTAGATGGATATCCTAATCTTCGTTGTCTGGGAAGGAAGCATCCTCCTCCAATTAATGCGGCTGTTCTGAGAAGACCACATCGCGACTTACTATTACCTTCTTGGTAACAAGGTTATAGAGACGGTAACCCTTCGCCTCTTCACTGTAGCCCAAGAAAATACACTTCCGACTCTTCGGTTCCCATTTAATCATGTTAGCATCAGGAACATGCACAAAACCATCACATCCAAAAACTCTGAAATATGCAGCTTAAGGTTTCTTATCAAAAAAGACCTGCAGTGGAGTCATCCCATTCACAGTCTTCGTGTAGCTATGATTCAAAATGTAAACTGCCGTGTTACATGCTTCAGCCCAGAAAGTCTTTGACAAATCTATCCCTTTCATCATACTCTTGCCTATTTCGCAGATGACGCGCATCTTGCCTTCTGCTACTCCATTTTGTTGTGATGTATGTGGCAGGGGTTTCTGCCTCTTGATCCCGTGACTTTTACAGTAACTTTCGAATTCAGTTGATGTGAACTCTCCACCTCTGTCTGATCTCAATTTCTTCACCTTCCTCCCGTTTCTTTCTCGACCATTACATGCCATTCTTTGAACTTACTAAAAGCCTCGTCTTTAGTCTTCAAGAAGTATATCCATATCCTTCTACTGCAGTCGTCGATCAGCGTCATGAAGTAGTAGGAACCACCCAAAGCTTCCGTCTCCATCTTTCCGCAGAGGTCCGTGTGAACGAGCTCTAGAGGAGCCTTTGCCCTGCTGGCCTCTTTAGAAAAGAACTGCCGATGCTGCTTGCCCATCATGCAAGCTTCACATACATCGGACAGATCTGTAATTTCTGGTAGGTCTGCAATCATTCCACTTTTATGCATCTCCTTCAAAGAACTAAGGTTTAGATGACCAAACCTCTCATGCCACAGCTTAGTGTTCTTCACATCAGCTCGAGCACTGAAAGCTGAGAGTTCGTAGATGTTGTTGCGCCGTGTACCTTTACCAACGACCTTCCCTTAAAGATCCAAAATCTGTGCACCATTCTTATCGAATTGAACTTTGAGGTCCCGATCTGTGATCGCAAAAACGGACAAGTTCCTCTTGATATCTGACACATAAAGAACATCAAACAACTGTTTTACAACTCCATATGACTTGAGAGCAATCATACCTTTTCCTTTTGCTGGACATTTTGTATCATTGCCGACTGCTACCAGGATGTCATTCCCTACCGACTATAGAGAGGTATACCAATCCTTCCGACTGGCCATGTGGCGCGATGTACCACTGTCAATAATCCAAGATTCATCCGCAAGTACATGAACTGCCTCCGTGCAAATCTCCTCAATTGCTACGAACAGCTCTACTGGTACTGCATGCGCGCTGTTGCTGGACTCTTTTCTTTACTCCGTTCTTCTCATCTACAATCTTCTTTCGACACTCATTCTGCTTGTGCCCTGCCTCGTTGCAATAGAAGCACTTGATCTTCTTCTTTGTCTTTTTATCATCAGAAGAAGATGGGTTACTAGAGTCCTTACCCTTACCTTTCTTTGATTCAGCATAGAAAGCCGAATCTTCTCCAGTCCTCGTCTTTTGATGCATCTCCTCCTCCAGAAGCATCACGCTGAAATCCTCAAAGTTGAGGGACGGATTTCTGTTCTGTGTATTCAGCGCCGTAACAAGACCGTGGTACTTTGGTGGGAGAATCCGTATGCACCTTCGTGCTAGATTCTCGCTGGTGATGGTGATGCCAATCGCAGTCATCTCATCGCGCAGATTCTTCACCCTGGTGATGAACTTCTCTGCCACTTCAGACTAAGACAATTTCTCGTTCGCAAGTTAAGTCTCCAGATTCTGAATCCGCGTTTGATTCGTGGTCTCATACTAATTTTTCAAGACCGTCCATGCCTCCTCCCCTCTGATGCCATGTAAGAAAACAATACGTCTGTGCTCAACAGATAACAGGATCTCGTGTGCAAGAGAGAAAAACAGATAGTATGGAGAATCAAAAATTTGATTACTGTAAAACTGATACAATAGATGGCGCTGCCTCCCAACCGTGCGCTCCTATGAAAGAAGCTTCGATGGCGAGCTGAAAACAGTAGAGGACGGAGGCTGGATGCTTAGGATTCAGGGTTGCTGTAGCCAGTGATAAAATGGGCTTCACGGGCTTGCTCTTATATAGTCACCAGTTGTAGTCGGTTAGGCTCAATTCGGTGACCGACCCAGTCCGCCCAAAACGACCGATTGGGGATCGGTCCCGAAATAGGCCATTGACCACACGATAGAACCGGTGCGTAAAATAGAGCGACAAACCTACGGTTACTGTTCGGCCCAGAGCCATCCGGAATCATCTGGGGCTCCAAACGGGCCCCGCAACCTGAGAGTGGACTGCCTTGAGAAATGCTCCGTCTACCCTCAATGCAATCAGTCATGGGATGCCTTCCCGCACTTGCATGTAGCCTAGTTGGCAGTGTGCCAACTCCGTCCAGTCATCATGCCACATGGCCCCCATCTGGTGTCCAAACCAAGACCTACCGGATAACCGCGCTACTCAAATGCCTTCTCCTCATATGGGGGGCTTACAAGTAAACGGGTGGTATGCAAGTGGAGGGTTATATGCTATCCTATGATAGCCTGAAAAAGGTGACGATAGGAAAAAGTAGCTATAAGTAAATAAAATGCTTATTCTCATAAAGAAACTTTGGTATATTGTTCAACAAACACATTATTCATGCAAACCATGCCTTGCCATTTGATTTGGTATATGACAAGACCCCATTCAGATTGGCAAAGGCAAGATATGGGCTGTCAAAGTCTTGCTGTTTTTATATGTCACCCAGTTTTTTGCCTCAAACCCAACGAGCACCCAATTTTCTAAAATTATTCTTTTTAGAAAAAATATTGGTATAGGCACACACCTAATGCCAAAATACAAACGAATTTTGAGGATAAATGTGCTCAAGGTTTGCCGCACACAGCCAAGCAACTTTAGGCTGTTTGAAGACTCTAGTCAGCTTCAAAAACCTACCTGGAGCTACTTTCAATATGCAAGAGATGGCCTACATTGAGGTTGTGGCTCTTGCCAAAGAAAAATGCCTATCACAAAGCTAGAAGAAATTTTAACTAACACCTTGAGGTTGATGTGGATTTGAGCAGTATAGAAGGTAATGTTAGAGTTAGCATCTCCTGATGTATCATATGTAGAGTGAGGGCTGGTTGTGCCCGCCCTGTATGAGGCTAGAGTAGGAGGGGGTTTGGCTGTGTATCTGGACATGTACCCCTAGTAGGGATTCGTGGAGGTTCCAGCCTCTTTCATGGGTGCTGCACATGACCCTGGAATGGTATGGTTCTGTACGGCTCAGTGTAATGCATGTTTCGGAGTCCTTTGGATCTGTTTGGATGCTGCATGGAGTCGCCCTTGGCTGCGTCTCAGTTGGGCCAGCATGGGGGGCCAACCTGGCCACCCCTGGTCAGTAGACTGACCCTTCTGGTCGGGTTACCAGGCCTCTCTACCCAGCTTCTGGGTAGCGGCAGACCAACTTGTGGGTCAGCCCCCTTTGACAGCCAGGTCAGCCTATCTAGAGGTCCGACTGGATGTGGAAGCTGGGTAGCGGCAGACCAACTTGTGGGTCAGCCCCCTTTGACAGCCAGGTCAGCCTATCTAGAGGTCCGACTGGATGTGGTCTAGGGTTATATATAGGCTCCCTTCAGTCTTGGAGGTTTTGTCCAGCAGTACAGGGCCTTTTCCTCAGATCTTATGCAGTCTCTCTCTGTTTCCATTCAGCAATTCTTGGTTGTGGTGTTTGCTCTCCTTTTGGTGTTAATATTCCGCTGCACTCTCACATGGTATCAGGGCCAAGGATTGGCTGAAGACCTGAGACGTGGAGGGCACCTGGAGCCAACAGACTCCATGGAGTCTCGGGCTGATGTTCAGAGTTGTTTGAAGAGAAGTGTAAGGAGGTGTGGACTGTTTGGATGTCCAACAAGGGGCGAGGTGTTTGAAGGGTGTTTTCAGAGAGGAGGCATTTCTAGGTCCAGGACAGCAAAGGCGTGAAGGCACTTTAGGCTGCAAGCCTCTTCATTGTCTTCTCTAGCCCCTCCTCTCTCCTTCCTTCTTCTCAGTTCTACTTTCTCTTCTTTCCAACATGGCTACCCTGCCTGAGATGGCAGAGAACAAGGTGAGGATTCCAGTATTACCCACCTTTCCAGTGGACCGTCAATTGGATTAAAACAATTGCGGTGTATGCAGTCATATGATCTTCCAGACTTAATTTTGGTGGGGGTTCCAAGGCCAGATCCCCTTGAAGCAAACCTATGGATCCTAGAACAGCAGGAAACAGAAAAATCTGGCTCAGCTCTGGGACCAGGTCGATACAAGGGTACGTTCTTTCATTTTCTTGAATTGTACTCCTCAAATCATTAATCATGTTAAGCACATGATGGTAGCCAAAGGGATATGGGAGCACTTGGCATCCTTGTACAATAGAACTCTCCCATGACGAGAGTCTCTTTGGAGGTCCAGATGAGAGTGTTGGATATCGCAAAGTCATCAACCATTCGGAAACACATCAACAAGCTTCAAGAGCTTCAGTAGGAGATCCTTCAAGCAGGAAAGGAGATATCATCTGAGGACAAGGCCATTATGTTAGTCCTATCTTTCTTTCTTGTACTCCGCATTTTATTCATCCTTGATCGCCAATGGTAGGACGAATATGCTTACTTGGAACGAGTTGGTAGCTATGGTGCTTGACTAGGAGGAGCACTTTCAGACCCTTCCCAAGGCGGTAGCAAAACAGGGGAAGGGGGAGGACCCAAAGTAGAAGGACTTCTTCTGAGACAAAGACAGATGCAGAGAAGGAAGCACTCAAGGAGGTGCATGCGTGCGATAACTATGGTCCGAGAGGTCGCTACTAGTGGCAGGTGACCTCAGAGAAAACGTGAAACGTCTAGTGAGCGGACAAAGAAGACCGATAAAGATTTCACTTTCGTCACCACGATTGTTCCTACCTTCTAGCAACACGTGGCAAGGTGCGCTGCCGACAGCATTCCAGTTTCACCTAGAGGATTTCTTGCTTGTGTTTGGCAACAGTACTTGCCATACGATGAAGTGGCACAGGTTTTCACGTAGAAGCTTGTGCCACAAGATTATTTTTCCAATGACTCGGGTGAGCATATGCATACCATTTTGTCTATTGTTGGGTCTGGTAGACCTAAAGAGGGTTTCCTATTGTTCGGCTACAGCAGTTGGTTGGTACACTAATAGAGAATCCAGATGGGTCAGATTGTCAAAGTGGGACCTAGACACCATAGACTTTGATCCTAGTGAGCAGTTGGATGCCCGCAACACCATGTTTCATCGATTTGATGTTGGTCTACCAGATTGGAACCTCAGAGGAGGCCTTGGGGGGGTTGTATAGCTCAGTGGCAACATCGATTGGATCGTGTTACCTTTGGAGGATTTTGATCAAAGTAGCATCCATGAGGAGTTGGCCATGCACTTGTTGGCCTGGGAGCATGCAGCTAAAGATTCCAATGTTCGTGCTGACAAGAGGGCTTCTTTCAAAAAAGTAATTGCTATCAAAAGACCTCAGCGAACGGTGGTTGACACGACAGATTCCTACAAATGCTCCAACGGCACACCCAGCTCCCTAGAGATGATGCTACATCATGGGGGATCGAGCAGGTCACCCCTGGTCAGTCGACTCGACCCTTTTGATTAGGTCACCATGCCTCTTTACCCAACTTCTAGGTAGGGGCAGACCGACCTATGGATCGGCCCTCTTTCACAACCAGGTCGACCTATCTAGAGGTCCGACTGGATGGGGGCTAAGGGCTATATCTAGCCCTTGTTCCACCCCCTTGTATTCATCTCAGTCTTGGACGTTTTGCCCAACAGTAGAGGGCCTTTTCCTGAGACCATGTGCAGTCTCTCTTTGTTTCCATTTCATAGTTCTTGTGGTTGTAGTCACAAGTAAAACTACAAGTAAATAGAGTGATCCATGAATCCAAATACTTCAAAGAAGGCCAATTTACAAAGAAGTGAAAGCACTTAACAAGGAATTCAAATCTAGGCATTACAATGCAGCCACCCAACATCGTAGGAATGTGAGACTTTGCATGCTTTGTGACACATGGGAGGTGGAGAATGACGAGCATCATTGCCCTAGATGATGCGAGATCCAGGGAAAATACCACTGTCCCTTCACAAACGAATACACATATACGTCTTCCTTAACCATTTAAAACCCAATAAAGAGGGAGTAAGAAATATTTTCGGAGCTAGGGCTAGGTGACTAGCTGTCAAAATAGAAGAGGCAGTCTGAAGAGGACTAAAGACCATCTACAAGAAATCCCTCTCTAAAAGTAGAACTCCTAAATATGCACGAAAAGATCCGAGGGAAGAGCTCCAATATCTATTCTCTAGCTTGGCTTCTAGAAAGGTTAGAACCATGGATGTGTACAAAGAGTGCGGTCGCACTCTCAACTTGAATGTCCTTGAGCTACTGCAACTCGTCTTCAGAGAATAGACATGTTCTCATGCCAGTGGGGTGAAAGAGAGATTGGCTGAATATGAAGCCATTCGCGAATCTGAAATGGAAGGCCAACATAAGCCTTTTAAAGGAAAAATCCACCACTGCGTAAAAATGACCTGAGTAGGGCTAGGACAGGATGATTTGATGAAAGGAAGGTGAGGAAGTCATGGAGGAGTAGTGGAGCGGAAGGCAAGACAAAGTGGTGGGTGAGGATGAGGGAGTGCAAGCCAGCCGTATGGACGTCTACGGGCATCCATGTAGACTGCTTGGTTGCTATAAAAGCTGTACGGACTGAATGGAGGAAGGACTGGGAGGGAAGAAGGGCGGAAGGGGTAGGTAACTAGGGCGGACAGGAGAAGGCAGCCGGGGGCGAAGAGCAAGCAGGAGAAAGGGCTGCATGGAACAGCCCATACAGACCATATGGGCTGAAAGAGGGGAGGCACGAAGGCTAGGGAGAGGGCAAACCATGAAGAGGGGTGGGGAGGGAAGGCTAGGGGTGGGTGAGGGCAGGTCGAGGCAACAGGACGGGGAGCAATAGCAATGAAGTTCTAGGATGCAACTCCGTTCTTTGTTGGATGGAGATCTCATTAAGTATTTCAAGCCAGCCATTCTCAGCACAGGTACTGCCCCACTTTCACCTAGGTGGCCCAACCACTCCAAACAGCCATGAAGACTATCATAGGCTCTTTGATCTACCAACACACAACCCCCCTCACACTCCTTATTACCATCACATCCCACAATAGCCCATCCCTCTTCCAAATCTACCACAGAAAATTTCTCTAAATAGTCCCTAGACAATGCAAGATATGAGACAATAGATTTAGATTGATTTAAACAGATGAGGCAAAATGACAGAGGGGCTGACTATGAATGTCCAACATACATAAAGAACTATCAATTCCCATCGAGAAACAGACAAAAACTATCGAATTCTATCAAAAACAGACATTGATCTTTTTCTCGCTAGTAAAAAATCATGAATAGAAGAGATACCTTGGGCATTGCAGGTCACTATCATTGTGCTCTAATGTGAAATATATGTAAGCCTATAATCCCATGTCTAAAATCACCTGAAGCATGTACTTGCCTCACTTTGAAAGGATTCATAAAAATACAAAGCAATTCTGATGAGTACTAAAAAGTTTTTTGCCTAGGAAAATCGCATTCTCTGTATAATGAGCCACCAGTACACAAATGCAAGGCCTTTCAATGAGTTGTTGAACAAAATGGAAAAGCAGACTTGAACCCAGCTATGAACAGGTGTAGACAACAAGAACCAAACCATATTAAAGAGCCATATACACCCTCATCATAAAAGGTTACCTTTATAACTGCACCCCTCTGCAATAATTCCAGAAGCAGAGCTGACAAGTTGGGCAAAATCCTGAGCATCAAGCAATAAAACTAGCTGTTAGTTCCTTACGAAGAGCTTGACCAAATACAAATCAAGACAATCACAATTCCAAGTAAATTTTTTCACAATTCAGTGAATAAATAACCCCAGCATCAATTTATGAATAAGCCTACTTGTCCACATGTTTTCGATGCCTGGTGACCAAGCTACAAAATATTTGCAGAGCTCTCTTCCATGTTTTCAACCTTGGTACTTGCTCCACTGGCTCTATTTTACATTGAAACTGGACGCTTTCCAGCAGAGAAAAAAGATCTTGACACCACCTTCCCAAATAAGGTTGCAAAGAGGCTGGCATGTGTGACCTAATCTGCGAAGATCAGTCCCTTGAGATGTTATCAAGCGAATACCTCAA
The DNA here is from genome assembly GCF_047967505.1 of Dipteris shenzhenensis. Classification (NCBI taxonomy): domain Eukaryota; kingdom Viridiplantae; phylum Streptophyta; class Polypodiopsida; order Gleicheniales; family Dipteridaceae; genus Dipteris; species Dipteris shenzhenensis. The sequence continues at coordinate 21,775,535 of NC_141627.1, forward strand.
AGAATAGGAAATGCTAACTTTTGTTTCTGTAGCACGAGGGCAAATAGATAAACGTTAGCATTTCCCCTCTATGGAATGCACATAGACAAAAGTAGAGCTTCCAAAACAAACGCAGGAAGGCACACCCGTGGAATTGAGGAATGAGAAAGTTTCTATACACAATGCTTGTACAAACAGTAATCTTTTATGGGTGTCTAGGATGGGCTCCCGGGCTCTCAGGACCTATTGGAAAAAAATAGAAACTTTACTTTCTCATAGGGGAATTGGGAGTTCAGGGTGCAGACGCCCTACCCCATCCTACTAGCTTCGACAAGTATGATACCTCTCGAAGGGGAGACATTATGCCAATTCATGGCTTACCTCAACAAAGTTGAGAAGAAGGATGCCAAAAGGATACCTCACAAGGCATGGGAAGCTACAAAAATTACCAGATAGCAGTGAAATGGGAATTATGGGGTATAACAAAGCTGGTATACCAGAGGATGTACACACAAGATGCTACAAAAATTATGGCAAGACCCAAGCGCAAAAATGCAGTTCTACAAACAGGAAATTAATCCAATGGACAGCTATGGAATGCAAAATAGCTCCGGGGAGACATATCAATGTATAGAAGGCACTAATATGCAAACTAAGGGGAAGGCTGGGCAAGACCTAGAGTCCCAAAGGAAGAAAGATTATGCAAAACCTGCCCCACGAGGGAGGTGCAAAATGAGCAGCACGTACTCCTAAGATGCCAGGCCTATGCATACATCAGAGAAAGATATGATGGCAACAAAGGCAATATGAAAAATCTATAAGAGCAGCCAGCTACAAAACTAGGAAGTTATCTAAAAGAAGTTTCGGAACACCACAACAAGATACTTGGACTAGCAAAGAAGCTGGCTCATCAAGTACTAGCTACATAGTAACTCTAGCATTTTGCTTTCACCGGATGTAAAAGATCACTATTTGTTGATAGTGACCCCCCAATCCCATAGATCCTGAAGGGTCTCAAGAGGACTTTTATAAAACCATCTCTCTCTCAAGAAGACTTGTCAGATATAGAGTGGATTTTCACAGTCTCATAGACCCATCGGTCTTTCGAAGACTTTAGTAAACACTCTCTCTCTCTCTCTCTCTCTCTCTCTCTCTCTCTCTCTCTCTTTAATAAAACCATATCATCATGGACTTTCGGAAGGCTTTTGACGCAGTCCCTCACTCTCGCCTGATCAAGCAACTACAGGAGCTGCATCTCCCAGAGGTCATGATCTGGGGAGTGATTACCTCAGTGGAGATTACCGAGACTGGCACTGGAGTCCTCCCAATGACTGGCAGAGAGAGGCTTTGATACATCATGGTATGCACAGGTGTCCATATGGTTTGATAGCCACGGTATCCAGATGGATAGACTCCCCCCCTTTGAGTACAGCATGGATGCACCACCGGAGCTCATTCCACATGATGAGATTAACCGTATCATACGGTTAGACCTTCTACAGCTCCACACATCTCGGGCTTGGGGGGGGGGGGGGGGGGGGTCGGAAGTTCCCTACCAAGACCCAGTTCTATCATGACTACTTTATGAGGATATCAGAGCATGGTCTCATCATCACGCCCCAATACCTCGAGGATAGGAGAGTCTCACACGCCTTGCGGATTGCTATCGGACGGATACGAGTCTCATCACACTAGTTGCAGATTGAGGCAGGGAGAGCGGCCGGCATACCTAGAGAGCAACGGGTCTGTAGACTATGCATGATGGGGAAGGTCAAGACAAAGGTGCATTTTCTATGTGTATGTCTAGCCTACTATGAGATCCAAGGGCGATACCACTATCTCTTTTAGGAGGGGCTTGGCTTCGGACCACTCACACGGCTCATGCATTTCCCCAACCATGTTTGCATTGGGCTCCACCTGATTGAGATGCGAAGACGCAGAGATTTCCTTGTGCGTCACGCCAAAGATCAGCTACAATTGATGCCTCATGACACCGAGCTAGACCGAGCACAGACACACATCACTGATTTTTACGCATCTGAGCCAACAACAGATGAGATCAAGAGGGAGGAGCTCGAGGAGACGAGAGCACTATGGATCAACAGTGAGACCAGTCACCAGAATGAGGCTGGACGAGAGAAGTGGAGACCCCACACGGTGCGTGGGGTGTGACCATAGCACACACGATTGAGGTCCGGCCTATCTCAGCCCTCCTCAGAGGGGACCGCCAGAGACAAGGCATTACTCTCGATGTAGCCCATCGGATACAGAGATCCAGGAGAGTGAGCCCCCCACCACCGCGGGAGACAGCCCGACAGACATAGATACATGAGCTCTTTGCATCACATCAGAGGGCCATCAGGGAGCCGGTTTATATAGAGCCTACACATGTACTTGGAGCTCTGGTTCTGAGTAGTACTTGATTGCTCTTTTCCTACTATTTTGTACTAGCTTTTGCATTTTTAGCACTTAGCACTAAGCAAGCACCTTAGTGAGCCCTTTGCTTCAGCCCACAGTGGCTTGTATGGATTACATATATTTTGTACCTTGTCTCAGAGACCCGCAAGGTCTTCTGAAGATGTTAATACCTCTCTCTCTCTCTCTCTCTCTCTCTCTCTCTCTCTCTCTCTCTCACACACACACACACAATTTCAAAGTGGACGAGTGGAGGGCATACCCAAAAAGGGTCGCATCTGTACTTTATGTGATCACCAGTAGATCGAGTCGTCAGAGTAGTTAGCTTTCAAAGGCCCTCTACACTATGAGATCAGAGTCGCTATCACTAGATCGAGTCGTCAGAGTAGTTAGCTTTGAAAGGCCCTCTACACTATGAGATCAGAGTCACTATCACTATCTCTCCACGGCTACATTGTACCCATACCTAGATTCTTGTCCTACCCAAATCAGATATGCTTAGCGACTTTTATCCATGAGGCCATCTAACAGAGGGAGTATTTGCTCAGAACATAGACAAGGCAAGATCAAGGTGTACAGTCAGACTCCACCCATAGCATGACAACGGAGTATTTACAGCCCAACAGCACTGACCAGTAGCACTCAAACACGAGAGACACGGCAAACTCGTCAACAAGTTGAGGCACAGATCAAACTAGGGGACCTTTCCTCCATGCTTACCAAACCAAGTACACGGCCAAAAAGAGTGACAATGGCACTTGTTCGCTGCCGCAAAGCCATAACTAGGAGACCGCAAAACACACTACATATACTGACAGCAGCCAACGCTCCATCACAAACAAGCCTCATGCATCGCCGATCCCCTCTTAGGCTTGACATCTCCGCCAACTTCCAGATGACCACCACAATGCCGCTAGCACCCATCCTCTGCATGAGCTCAAAGAATTTTCTCTTTATTATTGGTATCATTATGATTATGGCTCTTTTTTGTACCTGCCATGGGTGTTGATGCCCATTAGAGGCTCCATCCCTTCAACTTGCTCATAGCCCCTTTGGTCTTTCAAAGACTTTTGATAAACTCTCTTTGTCTCTCTCGTCATGGCTTACCTCAACAAAGTTGAGAAGATGGACGCCAATAGGATATCACACAAGGCCGATGGAAGCGACGCAAATCATGCGATGGCACAGAGAGGGAATGAAGTGGATGGAATCATGGGGTATAACAGCTGCTGATATACCAAAAGATGCATGCGACATTAGGGCAATGGTGACAAAGAAAATGCTACAAAAGCTATGGCGAAACCCAGGGATAAAAGTGCGGTTCTACAAACAAGAGATTTACTCGATGGACAGCTACTACAGAATGCAAAAATACCTCGGATCAATGTTTATAAGGCATCTAATCTGCAAAATCAAAACCAATTCACATGATCTTAAGGTGGAGAGGCAAGACCCAGAATCCCCAGAGAAGAAAGAACCTGCAAAATCTGACCCACACGGAAGGTAAAAAATGAGCAGCATGTACTTCTAAGATGTAGATGTAGGCCACCTTCTCCTGGTATGTGCCATGTAGCTTTAGTTATTGGCACTTAGGTCACCTAGTACTTTTAGTGTCTTATGACACCTAGTACTAGTGGAACCACTAGGACACTATGTCCTAGGGTTCTCTTTTATTGTACTTTGTACTTTCATTTTCATTCATAGTTGATGTGACGGCTTTCACTCCTTGCTCCACTCTTTGCATCCTTTTGCTTCCATGAGGCTACAATGGTATCAGAGCGGGTTCTACTTATTGCTCTTATCACTCCCAACTATCCTAAGCCTCTAACCTTTGAGGCGGCTGTACCTTTGCTGTTTTACAGCTCCATACAGCTCGTAATAAAAGTATTGCTCCACTGCTGTAATTATTGTTATAATTCCCCTATGTCCTACATATGGAGGAGCATGACTTTCCATTATGACTTTCTGTCGCATCTGATCAGTGACACAGAGTCGTCCATGCATCAAAATGAAACCCTCTTTCAACATATAGTGATCATGCCTTTGACCATCAGAAAGCTGATCACAAATAGTTGAAAAATCAACATCATTAACATACTGATCTTTCATTACATCTAACACATTGTTGTAAGCAATGCTCACTGCTGAAACACTGGGTTTCTTGGAGACTGCGTCAGGCTGTGGTTTCTTGGAAAGTGCATCAGCCACGACATTTTTGTTACCCAGCACATGTACAATTTGAAAATGAAACATTGAGTTTAGTTAGCCCATCTCATGTGCTTTTCAGATAATTTTCTCTGCGTGAGAAAATATCTAAGTGACTTATGATATGTCTGCACATAAAAATCAGCTCCAAGAAGGTAATGTTTCCATGTGGTCAAAGCATGTATCACTGCTAACATTTCCTTCTCATATGTCTACAAGTACAATTCAGCATCTTTGAGAACTCTACTCTCATATGCAACCACTCTGCCATCCTGCATCAAAGTGCCTCCTATGCTGTTCCCACATGCATCACAAGTTACAGCGAAGGGTTTTGCAAGATCTGGCAAGATAATAACGGGTTCAGAACACAACTTTTGCTTCAGCTCTTCAAAAGCTGCATTTTCCTCTGGTCCCCACCGAAACGGAACAGCTTTCTTTTGTAAAGCATGCAAGCGAGAAGCAATTTCTGTCAAGTACTTTATAAACCTCCGATAGTATGAACACAACCCAAGAAAGCTTTTGACTTCATGCAGATTTTTCAAAATTGGCCAACTCCTTATGGCCTCAACTTTTGCAGGATCCATCTTGACTCCATCCTTTGACACTATATGACCGAGAAAATGAATCTCATGCATAAAGAACTCACTTTTCTTGGTGTTTATTAATAGCTTGTGTCTTTTCAACTCTTGAAACACAATAGTGAGGTGTTTTATGTGCTCCTGCTCATTTTTAGAGAACACAATGATGTCATCGAAGAAAGTGTCCACAAACTTTCTGTGTGCTCTAAAAATTCTGTCTATCATTCTGTTGAAAGTGGCAGGTGCATTAGTCAAACCAAAAGGCATCACAAGGAACTCATATAAGCCAAATGAAGTGCGGAAGGCAGTCTTGCAGACATCTTCAGGCCATATCCTTATCTGATGGTATCCACTTTTAAGGTCAATACGACTGAACATTGAGGAACCTTCCAACCGATCCAATATATCATCAATGCGTGGAATTGGAAAACGGTTCTTAATTGTGACTTTATTCAAAGCCCTATAATCAATACACATTCTCCAACTGCCATCCTTCTTTTACACAAGCAACACAGGGGAACAGTAAGAAGAATTACTTGGCTGTATTAATTCCTTTTCCAAGAGTTCCTTCACTTGTGACATAATCTCTTCCTGTTGTGCCTTACTGACACGATAGGGAGGTATATTAGGCGGTGAGCTTCCTCAAATTATATCAATTTGATGATCCTCGGGCCTCTTGGGAGGTAATTCTTGAGGAAGTGCATCTGAGGAACAATCCTGAAAATCTGTAATAAAAGCAGCCCTTTCTCTATCTAAAGCAGAAAGAGTAGAGCCTTCCTGAACTAGTTGGCTGTCCTCTTTGACAAAAATCAAGTACGCTGAAATATGACGCTTTATTACATTGGAAATACAAGAAGCTGAAACTACAGGGATGGACTTCCCTTTCAACTTTACATCAAGTACATGATTTTTGCCTCTATGAGTTAAAGAAATCTTCTTGTTTCTCATCTGCACATCAGCCCCCACCCTGTACATCCAAGGCATCCCAAGCAAAGCATCACACTCTGGCAAAGGCATAATGTAGAAGTCCTCTGCATCCTGATATCCCTGGATATGCATCCTCAACTTGCCAATGATAGGAGTGACAGGTGTGTTGAGTTCAGGGTTGGCCATATCACACATGCCGGATGGCCCCATTTCCTCAAGCTTGATGCCAAGCCTTCCTGCCATATCAGGGGTTATGAAATTTGCCTTTGCCCCAAAATCAAAGAAAAACAAACAATTCTAAGTTCTGATTTGTCCCCATGCTCTGCACATCTCAGTCTTTTTCATTTCCTCTTCAACAGCTCGGCTTGCAGTCAGGGCAGAAAACGGCCAAGAAAAGCCATCGGACCAACTGGAATAGCATAGGCAGCAGCTCATGTTGCAGTCTAGGCAGATGGCAGCATTCTTGAGGCATGAATAGCAGCAGCAGCAGCAGCACTCTTCAAGTAGGCCGTTTCTTCAAAAACAGACTCCAAATGAGATCACTTTTAGGACAACTAGTAGTAGAAACGTCTCCACAACAGTAAGCAACTAATTCCTTCACAAAAATGAGCTGTCTTTTGAGCAAAAAACGAGCTGTCTTTTCCTCTACAAAGACGTCCACTAATGCCCACAACAATGGTGACGAACTTGCTCCAAATCTAAGCACAAATCTGCAGCAAACTCGAGGCTGATAATCGCAGCAAAAATCCACAGCAAATCATGTAGCAACTCCACACATCAACTCCACAAAAACCGCTCCAAAGTCAATGTGAATCAGCAGCTCATAGAGAGCCTAAGGGTGAAGGAAGAAGGACTGCCTTCCAAGAGGAAAGAGAGATTGTAGCTCCTCTTTCTAAGGCCTCCCTCACCTCCACCCCTTAGAAGAATGGAGGAAGAAAGAGGGAAGGAGGAAGCTGATGCCACATGAAGGAACATGGTGAAGAGGGAGAGGGAGAGAGAGAGCGAGAGAGAGGGTAGGCTAGGGAGAGAGAAGATAATACTCAAATGGAAACATAATAAAAGTGAAAGGAAATGGAAATGAGCAATAGACCAAAATGGAAAGACTCACATTGACAAAGCTTGATGTAGACTCCTTGATGTGTGTGGATGTGACACACAAGTACAATCATATATAGGACAGGACACACACTAGAATACCAAAGTGTATATGGGATATCTCCCAATACGACACGTGGCACTCCACATAAGACTCTACTAGAACTCCTAGTAGATTACACTAAAACACACTCGACTTCATGTTCTAACAAGGTGTGGAGTTTTTCAATTGTCCGTGGAAAACTTTGGGTTTTATTTCAGTTCGCAGGCGGGCTGTGTGGGAGCTCCATTGAGTGCTCACATATGAGCTGAAGGCTGGCTTCAGTGAAGCGACAGCATAGAAGAAGGGTCAACGCACTCTGCTCACGGGTCGCACAGAGAGAGAAGGCTTGGCGCAAAGTATTTCGTGGAGGTTTCCATTCGAAGCTTGATGCTGGTGGTTGCTGCTGTTTGTTACTGTGGAGACTTGGGTAAGTTCATGGAGCTGTAAGCGTCATTTGGGGGCCGTTTTCAAGCCTGTTCGTGGTAATCTTGGCATGAAGAAGGTCGGGCTACTATACTTCATGGAGCTGGACTGCTGGTCGTCATTTCTTATGCTGCTGTTGTGACTGTTTGAGTCCATCTACTTGTTGTGTTGGCTTTACCAAATCAGAGACAAAAATTCAAAGATTTCCAAAAGGCCTTTATCCGATGAAAAGAAAATTCTACAATGGGAAAAGCTCAATGACAAAGCTCTTGCAATTATTGGTTTGGGTTTGGTTGATCAAGTTATTCATCTATTAAATTTTAATTACACTGCACAAGAATTGTGGGACAAGCTAGAACGCCTGTTTGGTAACAAAATTATCAACTCCAAATGATTCCTTAGACAGGAATTCTTTAAGCTTCAGATGCATGAGACCTCTCAATGAACATTTAAATCGTATGAAATCATTCATCACCCAACTTGCTGCATTGAAGGCCCTTGTTGGGGAAGACGATCAGGTTGTTGTTCTCCTTTCCAGCATTGAGGACATTCCAAAATATCGTGACATTATTGTTGGAATTATATCTATAATTCAGCAGTGACCAATGTAATATAATAAGTTAGTTAGGGGCACTTTTCCCTCTTTTAGAGTTTTTTCCCCCTAACTGCAGTTAGTTCACTAACTAAGGTTAGTGACTACTAAGGTTTTGTCACTATGACAAAACCTTATCTACACTACTTTGTGTTGTACTTTTTCACACACTCTATTGAGCAACTACAGCTTCTAAGCTTTTGACTCTCTCACTCTCTCTAGCTCTCACACTCTCTGGCTCTCATACTCTCTATTCCTTCATTTGGTATCAGAGCAGGTCCAAGAGCCTGGTGCTCATAGCTCCCTCATTGCTCCCTCAGCCTCGTTTTTACAGCCTACGTAACTTTTCCCGTACAGTCCGTACGACTGTACGGAAGCCTGAAACCTGCCGTACGCTTCTGTCGCCTGCCGTACGATTTCGCCTAAAGTACATCGCCGTACATCGTACCACATCGCCGTACGATTCTGTCGCCTGCCGTACGATTCTGTCGCCTGCCGTACAAATCCGTACCTCTACGTCGTACTTCGCCGTACAGCGCCGAATCTATCTGTCGTGGTCACCGTACCTGTCGACGCAGCACTTCCCGTACGGTGCCGTACAATCTGTACGGCACTTCCGTACACTATTCAGTACAATCTGTACTGAATCTCAGTACAGCAGCAATTCTTCTTTGTTCTGGACAAAAGATTTGCAGGTGTCTCTTGGCTAGTCATCTTTGATTTTTGGCAGGTGATTTTTGGCAGGCTGAGTTTGCAGACAGCCATTGTTTGGCTAAGTATTCTGCAAGAACATTTGGGGCATTTTGCAGATTGAAGCCATTGCAATCATTGGGCAATTTTGAAGCTATCACAAGAGCAAAATTGCAGATTTATCTGAAATTTGGGGCTTTTGTATTAAAATTGCAGATTTGGGGCTTTTGACATTTTTACCCCTTTCTGGCTGCAATTTTTAGCTACAAATTGGGGCTTTTGTGTTTGGAGAGCATTTTTTGGAGTATTCAGTATATACTGCCTTTATTGGAGTGTTTGGAACACTTTTGGCAGATTTTGGAGAGTGATTTATGCTTGGACAGATTTTTGACAGCTCAACTGCAGAAATCTAAGTTGCATATACAGCCCGTGCTTGGGTGTGGTTTTTGGGAGCTGTGCATTCTATTCCCAGTAAGGGAATTCAGCTTTGTATCTGCTTCAATTCCTTTATCAGATATGGCCCATCAAAATCAGAATGATTTTCAGTTCGGTGGTCTTTCTCAGGAAGACAAATTGGATGGTACCAACTACTCCCTATGGAGTTTCATGGTACGTAATATTCTGATTTCTCGCAATCTATGGGATTATGTCAATGGGGATGAAATCCGACCAGCAGATATTGCACCTGCTACCCCTCCTCACCAAGGAGGTGGAAGAGGTCGTGCACAAGGTGCAGCTGCAGGACAAGTTGTTGGTGCAGCTACAGTTAATACTCCTGAGCAAAAGAGATGGGATTCACGGGATGCCTTAGCCTTGTCTTGCATCTCTCTTTCAGTGAAAAGATCAATCATTCCGCATATCCGGTCGTGTAAGACCTCCAGGGCAGCGTGGGATATTTTGGAAAGCATGTATGCAGCACGGAATGATGCCAGGGTATCTTTTTTAAAAAGAGAGTTGAGCAATACACATATGGAGGAGGGTGACTCCATGTCAGCCCACCTCACAAAGCTACAGGATCTCAGAGAGCAGTTGTTAAATATAGATGAAATTATTCCTGATTCAGAGATGATTACAACCACTCTGAATTCTCTTCCTGAGTCTTATCTCAGCTTTCATACTTCGCTGAATTTATCATTGAGGGGGGGTGCAAATCCTCTTTCTTTTCATGAGCTGATAGGACTTCTGCTTCAGGAAGAGCAGACCAGGAAAAATTTGGCTTCACGTGCAGGTGAACAAGCCATGCTCTCAAAATTCAAATCAAAAACAAAGGGACAGGCAAAAACAGCAGCAAATCAGCCTTCCAGTGGGTCAGGACAGCCTTCACAAAAGGCTAAAAGTGATGCAAGCAAGCCCAAAAAGAAGGGTTTCTGTCACTACTGCAAAAAGCCAGGCCATCACATAGCAGAATGCAGGAAAAGGATTGCAAAGGAAAAGAAAAACAGCTCAGGAATGGCTGTTTCAGATTCAGCCCCTTGTGCATCTGACAGTGGGGATGCTGCAGCCAACTTTGTTGGTCAAGATTATGCCTTTTTATCTTGCATTTCTGATTCTAGGTTGGCTGTTCCAGATGCTCGGGATAGTACAGCTTCATGCAGTGATGATACATATGCATTTTTGACTTGCAGTTTTGACTCTCCTTCAGATGCATCTGCTTTCAGTGTTGATGAAACACTGAACACATGGTATTTTGACAGCGGTGCATCCAAGCACATCACTTCGAGGAAGTGTCTCTTTACTTCCTTGCATTCACCCCCTGTTGGTAAGAAAGTCACTTGTGCCAACAACTCCTCATATTCAGTACGTGGCACAGGAGAAATTGAGCTCACTGCAATTGATGGCTCAATTTTCAGACTTTCTGATGTTTTATATGTGCCTGGCATAACCAAAAATCTCCTTTCAGTGTCCACTCTTAACAGAGATGGATTTCAGGTCATCTTTGAGGATGACAAATGTGCTGTCCGGGACAGGGAAGCTAACTATGCCTTAATGTTATCTGGTACTCTGCTGCGTGGGCTTTTTCAGCTTGATATTTTTCAGAAAAGAGCAGCTCATGCTTTGGCAATTTCTTCCCCTACAGTTGCCATGCAAAATGCAGAATTATGGCATGCCAGATATGGCCACATGAATTACAACAGCTTGATGACACTTCAAAAATTTTCAATGGTTGATGCATTGCCCCCTCTTGAGATACCTCCTCCACATGCCTGTGAAGGGTGCATTTTAGGTAAAATGCATAGATTTCCCTTCAAGAAGGATGGTTCAGTTAAAGCTGTTCGCAAATTGCAGCTTATACACAGTGATGTCTGTGGTCCCATGAGGACTCCTTCATTGGGTGGTCATCTCTACTTTGTCACATTTATTGATGACTACTCCAATTTTACTTGGGTTTATGGGCTGAAAAAGAAATCTGAAGTGTTCACAGTGTTTAAACACTTTTCAGCCATGGTTGAAAATGAAACCGGGCTCAAGATACAGATATTACGCACCGATAGAGGTGGGGAATACCTATCTGCAGAATTTGATGCTTTCCTCAAACAAAAGGGTATTGTGCATCAGCTCACAGTCAAGCTGACCCCTCAGCAAAATGGCAAAGCTGAGAGGAAAAATAGAACCCTCATGGAGATGGACAGATGTATGCTGAAAAGCAAACACATGCCTCATAAATTCTGGTTAGAGGGTTTGATGTGTGCCAATTACATTTTGAACAGGGCTCCCACTAAGGCTTTAAAAACAAAAACATCTTTTGAGGTCTGGAATGACAGGAAGCCTTCAGTGGATCACTTCCGAGTCTTTGGATGCCTTGCCTATGCACATGTGCCAGTTGAATTTAGGCACAAATTGTCAGATAAAGCCATCAAATGCATATTTGTTGGATACAGTGCAGAAAGCAAGGGGTATCGTCTCTACAATCCTGCTACACACAAAATCATTGTAAGTAGAGATGTGATATTTTCTGAAAATTCAGCTTACACTCAGGCTGATTTTCAAATGCCTTCACCTTCAGAAGATGTATTTCAAGGGTTGCTACCCATTGCATTGGGTTCCCCTGCTGATTTTTCTGATCCACATCAGAATTTACAGCAACCTTCAAATGCTTCAGTTCCGCCACGGGATGTCATGCCTCCTCCACAGGAAGTGGAACAAGTGGTACAGCAAGAAATTGCAGACATACATGCAGCAAAAACAGTCCCAAACTGGCTGTTACAGACTCTCCGGGAGAGTAAACTTGATGCCCCGTTACCTGGCAGGACTCGCAGTGCAGCAAGGCACATGGAAGGTGCTAATTCAGTGGAATCAGCATATGCAGGTACTCTCCTTGATGAAGACGAGCCTGCCACATTTGAAGAGGCACAAGGTAATGTGCATTGGATGAATGCCATGCACGATGAGTTGCAGTCCATTGTCAAAAATCAGACTTGGGATGTTGTGGACTTGCCACCGGGTAAACATGCTATTGGCACCCGATGGGTATTTAAAGTCAAACGGAAGCCAGATGGCTCCATTGACAGATATAAAGCCAGGCTGGTTGCTAAAGGCTATGCTCAGAAAAAGGGCATAGATTATGAGGAGACTTTTGCTCCTACATCCCGAATGACCACCATCCGATCAATAATTGCAATGGCTGCACATTTTGAGTGGAATGTTCATCAGTTGGACATCAAAACAGCCTTCTTAAATGGGGACTTGCTGGAAGAGGTGTATGTCAAACCACCTCCGGGTTTTGAAATTACAGCAAATGCACTTCAAGTCTGCAAGCTTAATAAAGCTTTATATGGGCTGAAACAGGCCCCTCGTGCATGGTATGCCAAGATACATGCCTTTTTGACCAGCAAGGGGCTGCACAATAGTCCTACTGAGAGCACCCTCTACATCAAGATGGATGGGGGGGAAATATTAGTCATCCTTCTTTATGTTGATGACTTACTGCTCACAGGGTCCAATGACGACAAAATTGCAGATTTCAAAACTGATTTGCAGACCCACTTTGATATGTCAGATTTGGGGCTGCTTCATTTTTATTTGGGGATCCAGTTCTCTCATGAGAGACGTGGCACTGTTATGTCTCAGTCCAAGTATGTTCAGAAACTTTTGGACAGATTTAACATGCAAGAGTGTAAGCCCATATCTACTCCTATGGAACCAGGGCTGAAACTCACAATGCATGATGCAGGAGAATCAGTTGATGCCACACTTTATAGTCAAGCTGTTGGATGCCTCATATATCTCTGCAATACTAGGCCTGATATTCAGTTTGCAGTATCTCAGGTGAGCAGGTATATGCACAGCCCTAAAACTATGCATTGGCAGGCAGTTAAGCGCATCTTCCGTTATTTGCAAGGCACCAAGTCTTTTGGCTTACTATTTCCCAGGGGGGGTGACTTGCAGATGCATGCCTACAGTGATTCAGATTGGGCTGGTGATTATGACACTAGGCAGTCCACTAGTGGCAATTGTTTCTTTTTGGGAAAATCTTGCATTTCATGGCTAAGCAAGAAACAATCTACAGTGGCTACCTCGTCATGTGAAGCTGAGTACAGGGCAGCTTTCACAGCAACAGTGGAATGTGTCTGGCGAGACGTTTATTTGCTGATCTTTATCTGTCTTTGGAGGGTCCTTCTCCAATTCTCACTGATAGTCAGAGTGCCATTGCAGTGGCAAAGAATCCAGTGTTTCATGCTCGCACGAAGCACATTGAGGTTCACTATCATTACGTCAGAGAGAAGTTACATGCAGGAGAGATCAGTATGATCTTTGTGTCCACACATGACAACGTTGCAGATATCTTCACCAAAGCACTACCACGTGAGAAGTTCGAGGCATTTCGCAGTGCCCTGAACTTATATCCATTTGGTGATTGATCAGCCTTGTACATGACATTGGCACTGCAGGGGGGTGTTGGAATTATATCTATAATTCAGCAGTGACCAATGTAATATAATAAGTTAGTTAGGGGCACTTTTCCCTCTTTTAAAGTTTTTTCCCCCTAACTGCAGTTAGTTCACTAACTATGGTTAGTGACTACTAAGGTTTTGTCACTATGACAAAACCTTATCTACACTACTTTGTGTTGTACTTTTTCACACACTCTATTGAGCAACTACAGCTTCTAAGCTTTTGACTCTCTCACTCTCTCTAGCTCTCACACTCTCTGGCTCTCATACTCTCTATTCCTTCAATTATACCAGCACTTCGTGTGGCACGGGACATGACATTTGATGACAGGTTGCAATGCTCATTGATCATGACCAAAAACATAAGGATGACCATGTCCATGAGGAGCATGCATTATATTCTAAGGGTAAAAACAAATTCAAAGCTCTCAAGTATATGTATTATAAGAAGCTTAGCCATACATACGATCGTTGTTTTCAGAAGTTTGCCAAGCAACAATCTAAGGACCATGCTAACTTAGTTGTGGCTGCCACTAGTGAAGAAGAAGAAGAAGACATCCTGACACCAACTCATGCCCTCACTTCTAAAACCCAACATCTCTCTCTTCCTCAAGATGTAGATGAGGATGATGAGTATGTTCTAAAATATGTCCATGAGTCTTTGAGTCATGGATACTCTGCCCTAGGTAGTCCTTCAAAAATGATTGTTATAATCTCATGAGTCCTAGTCTTGTGTCCTTGAGTCAGTAAAGGTTCTCAGCCTTGCATAGTCCACCTAGAAGGAAGTATTGCTTTTCTCTTTGTTATGTGTGGCTCCATGTCAAATAATTCGTTCATGTTTTGGAGCCAAGAGGGGCATGGATTGTGGGAGCCTCTTTGTATTGGTCTTTGATGGATCTCTTTATCAAGGATGTTGGTGTAGTCCCTAGACCTATGAGCTGGTCATGTAGACATGCTAAGACATGAGCCTTTGAATCATGTTGAGTCTCAAGCCATGAGTGCTTGGATCAACCTCTAAACACGCTTTAACTTTAGCCTTTGAGTTACATGGGGTGCAAGATTAGTAAATTCCATCATTGCCATGTTCTATTCTTGATTCCATTCCAGTAGTCCCTCACCTTTCCTCCATGGGGGGTGTTAGGAAATGGAGTCGAGTCGAGTGAGTTTTATGTGTGTTTTAGTCTAGTGTGTCTTATGTATGCCACGTGTCATATTGGGGAGATATCCCATATACACCTTGGTATTCTAGTGTCTTGTGTCTAGTGTCTAACCTATATAAGGCTGTACTTGTATTGTGTGTCACATCATAGGAGTCAACATCAAGCACTATCAATGTAGGTCTTTCATTGATTTAGTACTTTTATTTCCCTTTCAATTGTTTCCATTTCCATTGCTTGCATGTTTGCCTTTCCTACCCTACCTCCTCTCCCTACTCCTCTATACTTCAACACACACTCTCTCTCTCTCTCACACATTTGGATCATTGTTGTACACCCACTGAGAGGAGGACACTAGCAACAAATCTTAGACATCTCCCACTGACACTGATAGAGCTCACGTTATTGGCACATGATACACCACAGCAGCACGACATGACATAAACTAGTCATGACACATGGACTTTTATCCTTATGTTCCTAGCTTCATGAATTGCTTCATGAAGATGTGATAGACCAAAAGTCTACTTTCGCATCTTTATTCTGCTCTTTTTTTTTTGGAGTACGTCTTTAGAGTGCAAGATGACGAAAAGTACCAAAGGTGGGGGGGTCAATAGAAGAGGCCTTTAAAAAACTCTTCCCCCCCCCACCCCCACCGCCCCCTTCCTCTAACGAGGCCAACAAGTTGCCAGACTTTAACACTAAACTAAGGGAATGCCTCAACACATGCGTACAATTGGACAGCCAAGAAAAGGCACTACATGCAAATGAGGGCCTGAAAAATACAATATAGGACCAAAGCCATTAAACCCTTCATCTTGAGCCGCCAGAGTTAAGGATAGGCAGCAACTTTGCAAATGTGACCAAATGTCCTGCAATTTCTTGTCAATTTCACTGAAAACCGCCAATTTCACATCAAAGCAAATAAATGTCACTGCTACTTGAGCAAATGTGGCAAAATAACCTGCAAATCTGAAAATGTGCAACGCTGAGGCCCCTGTGCAAATCGAAGCTGGTAGCAGGATGGCGCACACTTTGGGAAGCAAGTGCAATGCCAATGCTTGTGCCAGAATCAAACAACCCGCTCCGATACCACTGTAGGCTCAATGAAGCAGAAGAAGATACAAACGTGGAGCAAAACGCTGAAAGCCGTCACATCAACAACAAATGAAAGTACAAAGTACAAAATAAAGGAGAACCCTAGGACAGTGTCCTAATGGTACCACTAGTACTAGATGTCATAAGACACTAAAAGTACTAGGTGACCTAAGTGCCAATAACTAAAGCTACATGACACATACCAAGGCCCAGAGGGCATCAATACGACCAGGAGATGATGGCCTAAAGCTTTTGCTGCTTAGATTTGCCGCCCATCAAAGCTATTATTTTGTTTGTGTATATGAGCTTGTATTAGTGTGCGATTAGAGTTTGCTGTGTGTTTCTTGTGGGTTTTTTCTCTCTGTTTTTTTCACCTTAAGGGTTTCTTCACACTATGACTTTTGCACATCGCCTTCCTGATTGTAGATGGTTTATTTTTGCAAAATTACAATCACAATTGCATTTTGTTCATTGGACTTGGGCAAATCCTTAAGGAATTGAGAGCTAAGTGAGTAAGATGAGCTAAAGAAATGTTCACATCATACCCTCCATTTTGTATCTATTATACATCATAGTAGTCTTTTGATGCTAGGCATTGGCCAAGGAATCCTATAATAAATCTTACACTCATAGTAGTCTCTTGATGCTAGGCATTGGCCAAGGAATCCTATAATAAGTCTTACACTCATTCAAAAGCTTATTCCAATTGACCATCCTCTTTCTAAGGTAAAATTAGATGCCACAAGAATGCACTTAAACTCATACTCATATTTATTATACAAAGTATAAGACCTCCTCACAATAGAAACATCTTTCAGAATCCACCACCATGCCAAGGAGTCGCTATGGAAATAGGGAATGCCTCTGGAGTACTCAAGAGGCTGTATCCAGATTAGACTCCTAACTAAATGGCATGCCTTAGATGCAAGAGCACATTCAAAATGATGCATCTTTTTCTGAAAAACTTTTAGGTCAAAGGTATGCTCTACCTTATTTTCCAAGTCTTTCACCCTATTTTAAGCTCATTTTTGCCTTCATAAAACACTCAGAATTTCCATCATGAAGTCAACCTTTATTAGATGAATTGTGCCAATACACACTCTCCTCAAGGCAACCCAAGTTCCAGCAGAAAGTACCTACAGGAACTTCCTAAACATGTGTAATAGAAGCAAAAACGTATTAATCCATCAATGCACATGGGATGATATTCTCCATGTACAAATGATCAGTAGATGTTACTTAAGGTATTTGAGACCTTAGCCTAACAACGAATCAAATATCATATTTTAAAATTGGCCGTTTTTCCATTTGTTCCCAATCCTAGATCTGTTCAGCCCCTATGAGAAATCCCACTAATTTGTTCTAGTCGGCCTTGGCTCATCATGCTAGCTAGTACACCTCATATGAGAGCAGCATTCTCAATAGGCTGTATCTGAAGCACCATTTCTATCTTACATTTGTGGCTGAATAGACTGCAACAACATCAATATGAGAATCTTCTTCTCTTTTGCAATCTTCTTTGGGCACTCATTGATGTGGTGACTTGACTTTTTGCAATAACGGCATTTCCCCTTTTTCTTTGTATGGGCTTATATTTGTGTCTACCTTATCAGCAAAAGCTTGCTCTCCACCACATGCATTCACTGACATATTGTTTCTGTCTACTCTTCCTGTAGCAAAAGTCCCACTAACACTTGAAAGGTGAGAGGGTTGTGATTCCCCCTCGTAGACGAGTTGAGCAATGTATGAAAAGAAAGACATGACTACGAAAGGGAGTTCAGTGTAGTAGAGACAAGCTGTGGATCTGGTATGACATTATTAATGTCCAAAAATTGCTCACGCAAGTCTTAAATCTTTGTGACATGGTCTGCCATTGAATCTACTTCACTCATATGTCAACCGGAGATGTCTAACTATAAATCCCCACAGAGAATAGCTAGTGCCATCCAACTTATCGTCTCCTAAACAAGCATACTAAAAACATCATTTGGATTCTGGGTCATCTCAACCAAATGCACGAATATGACAAGCTCTGACAAGTTCACGTATTGTGGACACAATGCACAACCAGCTAAATGCTCACGTTCAAAGCCAATGCTAGGCGAGAGCATGCACCTCAAAAATCTGTCCGAAACTGTCAAAACTGAATGGCAAAGGTTGACTGTTTCAACAGTCCCAAGAATCTCTAATGTAAAGGAGCAAAAGCTCCACAAAGTGACCGAATGGCAGCACCTGGTGTGCTCCAAACAGGCCTTCTCAGCCTGAGCATAAAAAGAGCTTCTCAACCTCTATAGGAGCTGGAACAAGCCTATAAATGACTGTTTTGAACCTACACTGACTATAGTTGTTGTAAGAGAGCCAAAACAGCAGAAAATGCTGTCCTTACAGCTCAAAACTGCTCCAAAACTAACCCAAAAGGTAACTGTAGCAGTATACTATTGAAAAAAAAGGTACAGCAGCTCCAAAAAAGGCCGATTTGTAGAAAAACGGCTCCAAAACTATCTCCAGCATGGTCAACCAGCAAATAGACAGCAAAATAGCTCCACAAATCATCTCGGAAATGGAGCCAAGTACTTCGAAGTGACTCGACCTGACCAAGTCCAGCCACTGCATCCAGTTTGTCACCCAAAAGATAGTTCCCCTATTCCTAGACAGCTGCAGAAGCCTCCAAGAAGAGGCGCACTGCAGCATGTGTGGAAAAACAAGACAAAAGCAGCCTGAAAAGTGGTCTGACAATTGATGATTTTAGCGGCAGATGAGTTGCAATTGCTGGGAATGCCTGGATATGAAATCTCCTTGCCCTGGACAGCTTCCCGAAGCAGCCTGTCTCCAAAAACGAGAAAGAGGCTGAGGTTTTTGTAATGAAAATTTCGTGATAGAAATGATCCCCAAGGGTGCGTGACACATCCCAGCACTCCTGAAACCCCTGATCTGCAAAATAACCACACACAACATCAGAACTGAGCAGGCTGCTCACCACCCAACCGTGACATCTACGGGATGTGATCCCGAATCGGAAGATGTCCCCCCGAGCCACGAGCTGAGCTACTGGTACGAACTCCCAATCAGATCCAAACCAGCCTGGTGTCCCATACCACCAGGTGGCGCTGTGAAGCCCTGGATCTGCCACTGGGCCTTGGGCTACGCTAAGATGCAGGCGCGCGTCCGCGACACAATCCAGGATCAGACCTAGCACCTGGGAACGAGACTTGCTCCCAACTGCTCACTGAGAACTGAACCCCCTGGGCCTCTTTTATAGACTCGGGCCCCGGCGCCAAAAATAGCGAAGACCTATAAATAGTTCGTACCCTTGCCACTCAACCCGAGAATCAAGCCTGCCTAGCTCTAAGCCTCCCCAGGCTAACCTGAGCTAGTTCTGTGTACCTAGTACACGTCAGATACCAATCCGTGCACATGACATACTCCCCCTCCTCTAAGAACTCACTCCTGAGTTCGCTAAGAAACGGAAATGTTCTTTGGAGGTTTTGTAATGTCTCCCATGTTGCATCCTCCTCAACACGATCCTTCCACTTAATCTTGTATTCCGTGATAGTACGATTTCGAATCTGTCTTTCACGGAATTCAAGAATAGATTCAGGTTCGTGAGGAATAAAAGTTAAATCTGTAACTTCTATAATCTCATGAGGAGAAACAATTTGATCAGCTGCACCCAATACTTCTTTCAATCTACTGACATGAAAGACTGGATGTACCTTAACATCAGGAGGCAATTCTAGTCGATATGCAACTGGTCCAATTCTTTTAATGACCTTGAATGGGCCACAGTATCTGGGGGATAATTTCGGAACCAAACCAGTACTTAGGCTCTTGGATTCCTTAGGAATTCTCAAATATACCATCGTTCCTTCAGAGAACTCTCTAGGTGAACGATGTCTATTAGCATAAAATCTGTCCCGATCTTGGGCACTTCTAATAGACTCCTTGGCAAACTGCAACATTTCCTGCATGTCTTGCAAGAAATTCTTAGCAGCATCATTTTGAATCCCTTGTAATCCTACCATAACTGGTGACTTAGGTTGAAACCCGTACATAAGCATAAAAGGACTAGAACCTGTACTAGAATGCTTTGCACTGTTGTAAGCAAATTCAATCATGGGTAGATAATCTTCCCACGAAGACTGTCTCTTAGATACATATGCCCGAAGCATGTCTTCAACCAACTGGTTGACCTTCTCTGTACTGCCATCGGATTGTGCATGATCCGAGGAACTCATACTTAGAGTAGTTTCCAACTTCTCAAATACAAGTGTCCAGAAGTTACTTGTAAACTTTGAGTCCCTGTCACTGACTATGTCAGATGGCAAACCATACAGCTTGAACAAGTGGTCTACAAACTCGTGAGCCAGCTGAACAGCTGAAATAGTTGTTCTTGTAGGTAAGAATCTAGCCATTTTTGTCAAACGGTCGACTATGACCCAAATAGAGTCATGACCCTTGCGCGTTCGAGGTAAACCAGTAATAAAATCCATGGAAATACTTTCCCATTTATTACCTGGAATCTGTAATGGCTGTAATAAGCCCGCGCTCCTAAGGCGTTCAGCCTTAGTAACCTGACAAACTCGGCAACCTACCACATAGTTCTCTACAAATGCACGCATCTTAGGCCAATAAAAGGTATGCTTCACAAGAGACAGAGTCCTATGTATACCTGGATGTCCCGCACTAGGAGCATCATGACACTCCCAGAGAATCTTGGATTTTAGGTCCAGAACATCAGGTACACAAATCTTTTCATTCCGGAACAGCAAGCCGTTCCTAATCATCCACTGACCTCCCGCCGCCTGTATCCTAGGTGGCACAATCCCTGAGTCCTGGTCAACTATAGAGCTCCCATCCTGGACTCTCTGCCAATAAGAACTGAAATGACTATCAGTTGCGTATAGCCCTCTCAAGGATTGAAATAGGTCTGAGGATATTTCCGTAAATGACAAAGCATTTACAAACTTAACTCGACTTAAGGCATCCGCCACACTATTCAACGAACCCTTACGATAACGTATTTCGAAATCAAAATCCTGCATTAGCTCTGCCCATCTAGCTTTCCTTCCTCTCAATTCTGAGCCATCACACACATACTTGATTGACTGGTGATCAGTCAATACAAGGAACTTTGAACCATACAAGTAGTGTCTCCAAACCTTGAGAGCATACACTACCGCATAAAGTTCCTTCTCCAGTGTGGGCCAACGATACTGGGTGTCGTCTAGCTTCTTACTCTCAAAAGCTACAGGTCTGCCCTCTTGGAATAGAGCTGCCCCAATCGCATAATCACTCGCATCGGCCTCTAAAACATAAGGCCGGGTAGGATCGGGTAATGCAAGAACGGGTGCTTCCTTGATAGATAACTTCAAGGTTTCAAAAGCCTTGTTCATTGCATCATTCCAAGGGATCGGTTGAGTAGACCTGCGTCCACGACCTTTCAATATGTTGGTCAAGGGTACCGTGATTTGTGAATAATCACGGACTGACTTCCGAAGAAATACCGTAAATCCTAGGAAAGAACGAAGTTGTTTCACAGTCTGAGGTATAGGCCAATCTAAAACCTTCTGGATACGATCCAGATCAATGCTAATGCCTTCAGAAGAAATCTTGTGTCCTAAGTAAATGATCTCCTTCATAAAGAAGTCACATTTACTCATCTTGGCATAAAGCTTATGCTGTCTTAGAACAAATAAGACAACCCGGAGGTGTCCTATATGATCCTCAAGCGTTTTACTATATACCAAGATATCATCTAAGAACACGACAACAAATTTGCCCAGATAATCTCTGAACAAATCGTTCATCATCTGCTGAAAAGTAGCAGGAGCATTGGTCAAACCAAAAGGTAATACGAGGAACTCGTAATGACCATACCTAGTCCGGAATGCGGTCCTATCTATGTGTTTAGCATAGATACGGATTTGGTGATAACCCGTACGCAAATCAATCTTAGTGAAATACTTCGCTCCGGCCAAACGGTCTATTAAATCATCAGAACGAGGTAAAGGATAGCGGTTCTTAATTGTAACTTTATTTAGTCGTTTATAATCTATACACATCCTCCAGGAAGAATCCTTTTTCTTTCTCAAGAGGACAGGTGCACCCCAAGGAGATTTACTTGGGCGGATATAGCCCATATTCAAGTAATCCTCAAGCTGGATAGCTAACTCATCCTCCTCTACCTGGCTCATCCTATATGGTGGTACACTGATAGGTTGAGCCCCTGGGACTAAGTCTATGCGATGATCTACTGCCCTTTCTGGAGGTAAACCTTCCGGCAGTTGAGCTGGGAATACGTCCTTAAAATTATCTAACAACGTTCTCAATTCTCGGTGTTCAAACACACTTAATTCATTTTTGTTAATTACCGAAACAATAAATGAAGAGAGTGGAATCAAAACACACTGATAGACATCATAATGAGAAGTGTTTAATATATTCCGAAGCTGCATCGCAGATACAATAGGCCCCTGAGAAGGGATAATCTTATCACACTGAATACAAAATTGGGTGCCTTTGTCTTCAAAAGAAAGGGTATGCTCCGTCCATCCGATCTGGATATTGTGGGTTTTAAACCACTCTATCCCGATCAACAAGTCTACATGCTCTAGATGCATAACGTAACATGTGAGAGCTCCTGTGTAGGCTTGAATCCGGATGGGAAGCGCTTCAACCTTGCGATCCCAAAACTGCTTCCCAGCTGGAAGCTGCACCTCGTAGGTGTGGTCGCTAGGTACTGTGGACAGCCCCATCTTCTGCACAAATTTGTAATTAACAAAATTGTGAGAGCTGCCCGGATCAAAGAGAATGTGAACCCGTTGGTCCCTAACTTCTCCATAAACTCGGAAAAGATCATGGGAACCAAATAACGAAGTATTAAAGGTACAATTACAAGAAAGGGGGCAAGTAATGACATTTACTGAAATACCTGTCATCGTAACCTGGTTGGCTCCCTTGGCTGCGGTACGCTGACCTGCCTGGAGCTTCGGTCCTAGCACCAATTTCTGGTTCTTCCGCTTAGGACACTCATTCTTCGTGTGGCCCCGCTCCTCGCAATAAAAACACCGGCCCTCTTTCTTGAGCCTGAGAGTGCGAAGGAAACGGGCCTTACCATTCTTCGCAGGAGTTAAGCTTTTCTTGGAGGCGTTGTCCGTAGACTTCGTCTCCCCAATACCAGTCGCATGCTGAAAGAACTTGCGTTTGTTCTTTCCGCTGGTCTCGGTAACTGTGGTTGTTTTAATACCGGCCATGGTATCATCATATATGCGTGCATATGTCATGGCCTCCTGTAATGTTGTGCACTTGTTATTCTTAATCTGTAACTTATAGGAGTCTGGCAAACCATCCACGAAAAAACCTAACAAGGTTACAGGATCCATTTTGGTGGCCCTGGTTTGCAGATCCCTAAATCTCTGAAGATAAACTTCAAAAGTTAAATTCAATTTTGACATATCGAGGGCTTTGAGCTTGCCGACGATATCATAATCATCTTCCTTCTTCAGGAACTTCTTCCTGAAGATACCCTCAAATTCTGTCCAAGTGTCAGGCTTAGGCTGGAGTTCTTTCCACCAAAGCAAGGCTTTACCTGACATAAACCCTGCTGCTAGCTGAATCTTTTTCTCGTCTGGATAGGGGTGAAATTGGAAGTGAACTTGCCACTTGTGCAGCCAAGTGTCAACCACCTCCTTTGTTCTTGACTTCTGGTCACCTGGAAAGGGATCCGGAGTGATATTCGGGCCTAGCACGGAGGCCATGGCATCCACATGCGTGAGTGCCTGAACCGTGCTAGCCAGAAGAGTCAAGGTAGCTTGTATCCCTTGGAGTTGCTGTGTCAACCCCGATTGATTAGCGTTGACCTGCTCAAATTTACCATCTAGAGCAGTCGTGAACTCACTGAAGGCTTTCTTAGTGATCAGGTCGTCATAGAGACCCTGATCATCCTCCCCCACTGGAGTGTAATCTAATTCCTGCTCTCCCATAGTGAACTTGGGATTCGGAGCATCAGACATGGCTGAATACTAACTCGATTACAGGCTGAGAGAAATAAATAACTGAAACGGAGCACGGAGGGAGATGGAGTAGAAGAAAACCGTCCCAGATAAATCTGACAGAAAGGATGCTGAAATCTGGAAGACCACGAACCCTGGTGCCTCCCCGAATCTGCAACCGGATGCGCAGTCAATGGTGGAGGCTGTACGGACTGCTGACGTGGCCTGTACGGCTGCTGACGCAGTCCGTACGGTGGCTGTAGGTGCAGGCGCAGCTGCTGTACGGAGCAGCAGCAGGTACCGAAGGTGACAGTACAGTCCGTACAGGCTGTACGGCTGTAGCTGCAGCTGTACGGGCTGGTACGGGAGCCTTGGGAGCAGCGCTGGGCTGACGCAGGCAGGGGCTGCAGCAGAGGAGCTGGTCGAAACTGGGCGCTGCTGAAGGGCGAGGCGGGCTGGCTCAGATCTCAAGGTAAGATCTCGAAACTGGGGCTGCTTGTGGGTTGCCTAGCTCCCAGCCCCCACCTATATAGGGTGCAGGGCGGCCTAATTTGGAAGCTAGGCTTCCAAAGAAGGCTGAGCCCCTCCAGCTTTGGAGGGGTGCTTTTACGAAAAAAGCACCTGAGCCCCTCCAACTTTGGAGGGGTGCTTTTTCGCAAAAAAGCACCTTCCCCCTGCCCTTCTTCCTGCGCAGGCTGCACGCAGCCCTAGGCAGGCTGTTCGCAGCCTGTTGCGCAGGCTGTGGTCAGCCTGTTGCGCAGGCTGTCCTGCCCCTACAGCCTCGCCTCTTCTACTCCCCGCATACTCTACTCCTAGGCTGTCAATTTCCTGCCCTACGCTCCTTCCTTTCTGCTCTCCTTCTCCTCCCTCAGACTTCTCTCTGTAGCCTTCAGAATTTTCGATTCTATTTCACTCCTCTTCTTCTTCCTTTTCCAGATATTTCCTCACCCCTTCTACCCCAGGTAGACAGCAAATACGCAGCAGGAAATCTCGAATTTTAGGGCATACCTGGAAGAGAAATCCGTCAAATTTCTCGCATCAGAAGTTCCTACCTCAGGAGTTGGCTCTGATACCAACTGACACATCCCAGCACTCCTGAAACCCCTGATCTGCAAAATAACCACACACAACATCAGAACTGAGCAGGCTGCTCACCACCCAACCGTGACATCTACGGGATGTGATCCCGAATCGGAAGATGTCCCCCCGAGCCACGAGCTGAGCTACTGGTACGAACTCCCAATCAGATCCAAACCAGCCTGGTGTCCCATACCACCAGGTGGCGCTGTGAAGCCCTGGATCTGCCACTGGGCCTTGGGCTACGCTAAGATGCAGGCGCGCGTCCGCGACACAATCCAGGATCAGACCTAGCACCTGGGAACGAGACTTGCTCCCAACTGCTCACTGAGAACTGAAACCCCTGGGCCTCTTTTATAGACTCGGGCCCCGGCGCCAAAAATAGCGAAGACCTATAAATAGTTCGTACCCTTGCCACTCAACCCGAGAATCAAGCCTGCCTAGCTCTAAGCCTCCCCAGGCTAACCTGAGCTAGTTCTGTGTACCTAGTACACGTCAGATACCAATCCGTGCACATGACAGTGCGGGAGCTGAGAGAGTTGCATGGGAGCAAGGAGCAGCCTCCTCTGATACCAAATGTGAGTTTGTTGAGGTGGAGAGCTCAAAAATATCGAGCTCTTTCTTGCAAAAAAAAAAAAGAGCTCAGCTGAAATGAGATTGCAAGAATGAAGTACACAAACCCCAAAGTCCTAGGGTGATTCAAAATTGACTCTACCACTACTTGTGTTTAGGTGGAAAAACCTTGGAAGGAAAAAATGCCCCTAACCCTCCTAACTAATACATTGGCCTCTACCTATCTATTACGGTACTTCCAACATCACAAGCAATAGTCTCTCCCATGGCTAGTCAACAATCTCCAAAAAAGTGAAGATGTTGCCCAAGATGCTCCTACCCTTACACAAAACTTATCTTAGTGTCATAAATAATGTCGAGCAGAGCGGCAAGATCAAGACCCAAGCTAATAACTTGTAGGGGGTGTCCAACAAAGTGATCAGGCACCACTCTCAAATATTTGTAAGGCCCCCCCCCCCCCCCTCTTTTCGGAATCAAGCAAATCCACCCTCATGCAAGTGTCTAAGGAAGCAGTACCAAATCAACGATTTCCTCAAAAGCCAATCACAAAGGAGTGCCAATCCACTCCCAAAAACACCAAATGAACAAGGACAAGCCATCATTTCCAATCTGATCATGAATGACTCATATATGTCCACTACATGCCATTTGCCTCACCAGCAATCTAGTGGTTCTTGTTTGGGGCATGGCTACGTTTCATCACTACTAAAGGTTAGGCATCAAGCCGCCTAGCTTGGTAGAGAAGGACAAATTTCACCATCTCAATGCAGTCAATTTCACCATCTCAATGCAATCAATTAGGAACTTACATTTATTTTCCCTAGGTCAATTATAAGTACGTGTGCTCCATTTATTATATATCATCTACCCAAGCACACTTATTCAATATGTCACAACAAATCACAACCCCAGAAAGGAGATAACATTATTGCCAGTAAAAAATCCATAATTTTCCGGTGTTTTCCAATGGACGTACTCACTTTTCAAAATCATGTACCCAATATGTAATCCATTACCAAGTTTATTCGTGAAGTTTTATTTGCTTGACAAATCTAGCGGTATCTTGCAATTGCCAATCATGGTCCTGCTACATCACAAGCCCTTTATATTCTTGCAAAGTGTCCTAGATTGCTTGTTTTGCCCCAATATTAATCACCCCCATGCAAGCCCGTCCTATTATAGAATCATAAGCTGCTATTTAATCTCATGCCACCGTGGTGACTAGTAATTAACTGCAATAAAATATAATCGAGAATTGTTTTGCCCCAAAAATAATTGCATGTAAGTCCATGCCAACACATGCCACTGTGGCTATTAATTAACATCGAGAAATCCAAATAATCATGAAGGAGCTGCCATGCCGGTGACTGGTGGTAACTAAATCGCATGCATGCCGGTGCACCATATGGACGGGCAAAATGCCCACGTCGGGTGGTGCCTTCTAAATAATCATGAAGGAGCCGCCATGCCAATGATTGGTAGTTAAGTGGTAATTAAATCACATGCAAACCCGATCAAAAGTCAAGCCGCCAACTATTCACCTGCCAGCCATCCAAATAATCATCAAGGAGCCACCGTGGCGGCTACTAATTAACTGCACTCTACCTAATTTGGTGGAAAAAGACTTATGTTTAGCCGCCTCAAACAACCACCATGTCGCATGTGCCAGACCACCACGGTGGCCTTCACTCTACTTAAGCCTCTACTATTCTGTTTCATTCACCATTTCCGAATCCTTTCACAGTTTATTCTAATTACTCCTTTGCCATTTCCGTTTGATATGCTACATGCATGATCTGATTTAGATTTAATAGATAAACATTGTCAAAGGTTGGTTGTTTTTGGAGATCAGCTGAGGTTTTTCCCCAAAAAATTTTGAATACCACAGTCACCCAGTTTTTTGTCCCAAACCCACATGAGCACCTAATTTTCTAATGTTCACCTTAAATAGAACACTACAAATGACCAACCTCTCCTTTCATGTAATCACTATCTTCAAAACTAAGCTCACAGCGTTACATCCTTTTGAAACTCGATAATCTAAACCGACGACCTCTAAATGATGCAAAAGAAATGCTCATTGATTTGAAAATTGCCTCAATGCAAATTTGATTGAGTTGGCATTTTGAATCATATGAACCCCATCATGAGTGTCTCTTTCTAACTCCACCTTGAATTCTTAGATCCAAGTATTCATCTTCACTTAGGCTCTAATGCCAATTTACAACACACTCCACTAGGATGCAACAAAAGATTACTTAAAGAACCAAGAAAGAGCCTCAATCAAAGTATACACACAACTCGGCTATCGAGAATATTGACATAGACAAATGCTATGCTACAATCAAGCACTTGGCATATTTATATCAAGTCACAGCTATTAGTTCTAGCAAAACACTTGAGCAAAAAAACTTCCATCATGATTCCGAATTTCTTTGAAAATTTTTATACAAAACTATCATAAACTTTGAGAGCACATGCGCATGCTCGAAGTCAAACACACACACACTTTTTTTGGGGTTGAAACCTAGTTGTCATTATATTACAAAGAGCTTCCCCAAGACAAGGGACAGGCACTTACAAGTATCAGAAGATATCATTATATGACAAGAAGGCAGGATAATCTAGATCTAGCGCATGTGGACAATCATATAATGATTGCCTTGAGGATGCCCACAAGAACTAATATTTAGCCAGTGGGGGATCACCAAAGACTTGATGCTTATGGTCCTTCCATAGAGTCCATAGTGCCCAATAGCGAACCCAATTAAAAAATAGATCATATCCCTGCAAGCACTAAGAAAACGAGCCTGAGGCTTTTGCCATAGCATGAGCAAGAAATCATAAGATTCTAGGCATTTGCTAAAAAAGATGTGACAGAGACTCTCGTGAGGACAGACATCATCACAAGTGGCAGGGGCAATATGACGACGAGTCAAAAGCAGTCCAAAATGGTAGAACTCCAATTAAAACACGCCACAAGGAAAAAATTTACCAAAGTGAAAGTTTGGAAGCCCAAATATGCTGCAACCTTTGGCACCCCTGAGAGGAGCGTGTCATTGACTAGATGATACTGGCACAAAGAGGAACCAAGGCGGAGGTAGCAAATTTTACACACTTTTTTTTTGTGAAGATTTTGATGCGTTATATTCCACAGTAGATTCCCTTGAATGGGAAGCTCAAAAGTACATCAACAAAAGATCTCACTATATGACAAGTATACATTATAGTCTATGTAACTCAAACCCCTGTCTTCGTGGGTGAATCCCAAAAAGCCAAAAATGCTTCCCAAAGGTAGTAGTGGGAAATCTAATTCTCAAATGCTACCAAAGAAGACCCAAGAAACCACAGGTGTGTGGACAATGCCAAAAGAGGAGGCACAGATACCTCTCGAGCCAAACATTTGTGACAAACAACCAGAGCAAAACGTCTTCATGCCAAGAGTCGCCCAGACGGAAAAACCCCCAACATCACCCGCCACAAAAAAACATGTTGTCAAAGAGGAACTTTTGATCTCCAAAGCCGCCATAATCTCTTTCTCCACCACTTTGTTGGGCGATTCATGCGCCAAAGTTGATTTGCCTTATCAGAAACCCAAGGTGTGGGCAACAAACCTTTATACAAGGAAGGTATTGTAATGTGAGATAGTTTCATGACCATAGAAGACTATGCAAGTCTTTAGAATACAATGGTAACAGCTTGGACTTCTAACATCCAAGCCGCCATATAATGATTGAGCATGCATGAGGGAAGAAAGATCTTTCTCAGTATTCTTTGGAGTAAAAAAGAATCATCAGCATATGCTTGAGCAACCATAGAGCCATGAATTTCCAATCCATGCAACATGCCTGCAGCCACAAGATGATCTTTGCATTGAAGCAAGATTTTATATACATATACCACATTGTTATATGTATGATGTAGATCCCGGAGAGGAGAGAGTGTGTGTACGTGCGCACGCAAAATTGTGTGTAGACAATCTCCACATCAACTAACTTGACATAATTACAGGTGATTACAGTGACGACATGCAGATTTATATAGTGTGTGTAGACAATCTCCAAATCAACTAACTTGACATGATTGCAGGTGACTACAGTGACGACGTGCAGTTTTTATATATTTATATTTATATATACAAAAATGCATATGCCTTTAGATATGTGCATATATTCGGCTCATGTATGTCGGTGTGAGTGTGTGTATGTGTGTATGATGCTTTGTCATGAGAATGACTTAGATGTATCATCTTTAGAGGTGTTTTCCCACTGCTTTTGATTTTTCATAATAGTCTGTTTTCCAGTCTATTCTCATTGTAAAAAAATTTTCTGATTATAAATTCAATGGTTTCACCCCAAAAAAAAAGTGTGTGCGCGTGTGTACTTTTTTTTAAGAAATTGCAACAATGCTTTCCCTAGCATCAAAACACAATGTTTATTTGCGACATATTATAACTTTTCTAATAATTTATTTACCATCATTTCTTCCTCAAAGAGAGGATGCCCATTTCACGAGCAAGTGAGAACGAGCCAAAGTCTAGACCGAGCAGCTAGGCAGCAAAAATTTGTTTCATGATTATCAATAAAATAAAACAAAATACTCCCATGCATTGCTATGGTGCACATACAATGAAAAATGTTTTCACCCATATTGGATCCCATTCATCCATGATTAAGTTAGCTCTTCGACCTAAGTCTACTATGCGTATATTATGAATCCACCTACCGGTGCTATGCCACAACTGATCATAAGTGTTGCTCCCATTTGTATATCATCTCTTTACGACGGATTTGTTCTGACTTGGCAACATCAATATTTAGGTGGATTATTTACATTTTCAGTAAGTCTAGCTAGATTAACTTTCCAAGATTTTCTGAGTAGTTTTCTAGAGCAGGCCTCATGAAGACTAACCGCATTTTGTAGTCTAATGGTACCAACCAACGCAAAACTCAGTCGAGACTACAAGTCAACCATAGGAGGAAGGAGAGCCATTGGATTCTACTCATGTGCATCCTCAGAGCAATCAAGGAGAGCAAACTAGGGCCCTAATAGGACCGTAACTATAATCTTCAACCCCAATCTAGCAGGGTGTGATTTTTTGGTGAGGTTTTTGTTGCAAGATTGTCAAAGAAGGCAATAACATTTGCTAGATTTTTTATACCCCTCTCCCACACATACAAATCCTAGAGATACTTTATCGGTATGTTTAAAGAAAATTTTGCAATGTTGACGCGTTTTTGTTGTACGTAAGTCTCAATGCACCATGACCATTACTATCACTTCCAAGTATTCTATAATGCTTTTGCAATCAAGGATTAAGGTATAACTTAGCAACAAATTCTTAATCTAGTATTTGGCATGATCAAGGATTTGACACACCCTTAATCCAGCATGAGCATGATCACATCATCATCAACATATACGATAATGAAGGCCATGGATGAGCTCGCTTAACAAAATGATGTCTTTAGTGACCTTGATGCCTCTAATGAATCCATCAATTTTTAATAAGATATTATTACAAAAATGAATAAATATCTAGTAATCATCACATAAAAACATTGGAAACTCTATTTTCTTTGAAGAAAATCTAAAACTTTTTATACATATATAATTTGAATATTTTGACACCGAAAATGAGCTCAAAGACTCCAAAACCTTAAAAATGACTGTAAACACGAGTAGCTTTTGATGCGTTTATAAAAAACCGATTTGGAAAAAAAGTACATCTTGCAGGGCCCCAAAGGAGCCCGCGCCCTTTGGGGCCTTGCAAGATGTTCTTTTTTCCCATATGGGTTTTTTCTTAATGCATTAAAAGGTACCCGAGTTCACAATCGTTTCTAGGGTTTTGGGGCCTTTTGAGCTCATTTCCAATGTCAAAAAGTACAAATTATGCAAGTAGCAAAAGTTTAGTTTTTGTTGAAAGGTATTGAAACATCTTAGACGTGGTATATGGAGAAAACTGATATATGCACATAAAGGTATCTAGAATTTTTGTAGATAAATATAATTTCTTACGTAATCCATAGATATGGCTAAGACCTAAGTATAAGTGTGCTTCACACTTTTCAGGATGCCAAAAAGTTCATGAAAACTTTTCCCTCATAATGTAGGATTCTTGGTCTCTTTAGAGTTCAGAGATTTTTTTCCATGCCAAAAAAGAGTCATTGTATGTGTGTGTGTGTGTGTGTGTGTGTGTGTGTGTGTTGGGAGGTGGATTAAAGATTGTGTGAGGGGGGCTCTTAAAAAGCTCATAGACTTTGTTTAGCTCTCAAAATAGCTCGTGACAAAAAGCTTGCAAAAAGATTTCCCCCGATCCAACAAGACCAAAGTGCTACCTCAACCTAGGGATATTGGTGGGTTATCTTATACACTCATTATTACTAGCAGCTCAACAATGGATGTAGGCGTGTCAATGACTGGGGGCCCAGCTAGTTACACTTCCATGCCGAGCAAATCGAATGTCATCATACAAATGCCTACTAATCAAGCAGCTAGGTAGTGTTACTAATAAACTACATCCTAAATACAAAGTCTCTTTTCCATGCAACTCAACTCGCTCTCATCCGGATGTTGCTATTCCGGACTACAATGTCTCTTTCCTATGTCATGCATTTTATGTCCATTGCAATGCACACATGTTGAGGCTAGAATGCATTTGTGGTGGCCTTGTTTTGCATTTGAGAGGTTACAATGTGTGAGGTCAATTATGTTTCCCCTTGCTCGTTCTTACTATGGCTCGTTCCACCTTGCTCGGTGTCTAGGATACCTCCTCAAAGAAAACCAGGTTGTATATCGGTAAATTGCTTCAAATTCTCAAAAGTTTCAAAGTATCCCTTTTGAACTTCAACAAACAGCAAACCCCGATTTTACAAGAAATGACTCCCTATTCTAAGGCTTTGGCATATGATGCTAAACACTACTTCTAAATTAATACAAAACTTCACTGTTTGTGAGACATTGAATCGACAGCGGCAATCACATGAGAGTTAAGAGAGGTCATATGTATATGTTGGTAGGGGTGCAGGAAGGAAGTTCAGAAGAAATCTCACTTACTGCCAAATGGAAACATTTGCATAATTTGAGCAAAACATTATCATTTTCAGAAGCACCTTGGTCCTTTGACAATCGAACCTGTTCAGCACAATGGAGACTATAAAGACAGGATATACCAAAACCAGTAGATTTACCACATGTCAAATCACCTAATTACAAATAGAGCATAGCTAGACAACTTTAATATTCGCATCCAATATTGACAACATGTTTACATCTTATTAACAGTACTTAGGCTGACTTTGATACGTATGATCTACAAATCTCTCCTCCTAGTCAAGCACCATCGGGACCAGTTCCTCCTAGGTCAACGCATTCATCCTTCCACTAGCTATCAAGGACAAATAGAAGACCCCCTACTGAGAGGATAGCTGGGACAGTAGAGTTATGGCCATGTCCTCTAAAGATATCTGCTTCCCCACCTAGAGGATCTCCTGCTGAAGTTCTTGTAACTTCTTGATGTGCTCCCGCATCAATGAAGACTCCTTGGGATCCAACAATCTCATCTGGACTTCCAAGGAAACCCTCTTCATGGGAGAGGTTTGGTTGTACAAGGATGCCAAGTGCTCCCAAATACTCTTAGCCACCATCATGTGCTTCAAGTGATTAATCACCTGAGGAGTACAATTTAGAAACATAAACGACCTTACCCTTGCATTTACACGGTCCCAAAGCTGAGACATGGCCTCAACCTCCTTTTGCTCTAGGATGCCAAGGTTGGACGCAAGGGGATCATGCTTCACAACTCCCACCAATATGAAACCTTCCACATAATACGACTATAACACGGACTCCATCATGACCCGCCAAACTCTGTAATTGAGAGGCCATCCAATTGACAGTCGGTCGGGAAGGTGGGTAAAATCAAAATTGGTCTTTCTCTCTACCATCTCGAACATGGTCGTCATGTCATACTGAAGAGGGAATGAAACTGAGAAGAGAGGGTGGATGGGATATAAGGAGAGAAGGGGATGGATGGAAAGAAGGGGAGAAGAGGGCTGGATGTGGTGTTGAAGAGGCTATGAGCCTACAAGACCTTTATGCCTCACTGTCCCGCCCTTCAAAAAAGCCCCCCTTCGAATATGAAAACACCCTTCAAAGTTTGCATACCTTCCTTGACTCCCAAACAGTCCACACCTCACACAATCCTCCTCACAAAGGCCTCCGAATCAGCAGCCCTAATCTTTGCGTGCTGGCTCAACACTCACTCCGTACCTCGGGTCTCTAGCCACGGGTCTCTAGCCAACTGTGGCTTTGATACCATGTGAGAAGTGCAGCGGAAATGAACGGCGATGAAGAGAGAGAGAGAGAGAGAGAGAGAGAGAGAGAGAGAGCCAACCTCACATAGATGGATAGATAGATAGATAGATAGAGAGAGAGAGAGAGAGAGAGCCAACCTCACATGCACAAACAAGAAAGGCGAGAGAGAGATGAGAGAAACTGCAAGTGAGGGGAAAACATCTGCTATAAAGAACTGCTCAAGCCCTGCTCAAGAGACACAGCATTGAGATGCCAAAACACCAATGAGGGGGGCCTATATATAGCCCCATTCCCTCCCCGGTCGACGGACAGCAAACTAGAGAGCCGGCCAGCCTACATGTGGGCCGACCCACCAGGCCACCTGGCCTACCCCCCTACAACACAAAAGGGGCTGTTCCAAGGCCCTATAAAGAGGGCAGTACCCTCTACCCTCCAGCCCGACAACTCCTGCTAGGGGGCCGATCCCCTCATCCCTCTATAAAGACTGGCACACAACCGGCTCGTCCCCTGCCTCTAGGGTCGACTGGACTGTGGCCCCCTTCCTGCCCTACAAGATGGTCTGCAAGGGGGCCATAATTGCTGAGGATACAAACTCTGCCACCCTCCTAGAATCCGGAACAGCGTATATAAATGTCTCCCCAAAAACCTGAATGATGCCACGAGCTGCTGAAACTGTAGCTATCTCTTTGAGAAGCTATGAGAGATGTGGAGGAGTTTGCGGTTACAGCCTCATCTTACTGACATCATTCACGACACAGACCGGGTTCGTTCAGGCGCACAGCATCCTAGACAACATCTTCACGTTCTGGGAGGTAGTGGATTGGTCCTGGGAGGGGATTTCGAGAAGGCTTATGACAGGGTGGAGTGGTCTTTTCTGGAGGGTACTATGCGGAGATTCGGTTTCTCAGACAGATGGATCAAAGGAGTTTCTGCGCTTTATGCAGGAAGCTCTAGTCAGATGCTTATTGGAGGACACACGAGCGAGGCCTTTCCTCTCTCTCATTTGGTCTGCCAAGGCTGCCCCCTCGCTCCCTTTCTCTTCTTGTTTGTGGCGGAGGCTTTTAGCTACTACTTGAGATCACAAGTGGGGAGCCTCACAGGAATACTAGAGCTCAGGTGGCTTGGTAGACGGTGATCATACCGCACGCATTGGGAGACTTGGGTATCATTGATCCGGAGATGTAGGGCACAGCCCTCTTGGGCAAGTTGGTTGTTCGCAGCCTCACCCCAGGTGCAAAGCCTTGGAAGCTCCTCGTACAACGAGGGCTTCTCAAGAACACCCCACGCATTGGGGGGCAGTGGCAGCATTCACACAAATGGATCTTCTCAGAGGCCCCCCTTATGGGGAAGGGTTCCCCCACGATGAGGAGCCTCCATAGAGTCTGGCAGAGATTAGCAAGGGGCCTCATTCGTGCTCAGCCCATTTGCAGAGAGGGGTTTGAGCGTGAGCCCCTTGTTTGGCACCCAGAGATCAGAAATCAAGAGGGGCATATGCTTGGGCAGCGGACTCACATTGGTTGGGCACAGTGGAACAATGGACCGGCCGAGTCCTTTGGTAGATGGAGCAGACTACCCATGGAGGTAGAGGTGAGGCTTGATGCCTTAGCGCATTTTGCAAGGGGCGGGGCAACACATGAAAGAGATTGACCTAACCATCCCTGAGTCCTAGTGAGAGGGACTTCGCGTGTGGATGGACAGCAAATGGTTGGGTCAATTTCCTCGAACTGGTATCCCCTTGAGGATTATGATGTAGCGAGGCAACACAAAGCCAGATTTTTTCCGTGTAGGACCTAGAGGCCTACTCCAGTCACTCACTGAAAGACCCAAAGATGGATGGGAGTCTAGATGGGATTCATTGGTAGATGATCAGAGTAGTGGGACATTTGGGGAAGGAGTGGCACATTGATCCTCCCAGTATCTCAGAGCAAGATGCTGAGTAGGTAGACCCTTGAGGGAGGGTAGACCCTTGAGGGAGGTCCAATGGGATCCGAGAGAATGGTTCTGGCCCTCCAGGGGCGGCCTTGCTGAGTAGGTGGACGGAGTGCCCTTCTTTTCCTACACCACACGGATTGGCAAGAGGCTTCATATGGACTCTTCGATGTGGACCCCTTCGAGGGAGAGGCATTGGGTGACCTAGAAAGTGCCTCGGGAGGTCCGTTCCAAGTTTTGGACGCGGTTATGGTCTAGTTTGTGGTCGAGGAAGATCTACTTCTTTTGGCTAGCCGCCCACGGAGGCTTGCCCATCGGCCCATGGTTGGAGCAAATGCATGTGGAGGGGCAGTGTCATTGCTGCTCTACTGGTTTTTTGGAGACGATCCCTCACTGCCTCTGGAGCTGTCGTAGCATAGCGAGGATTTGGATGGGAGCCCTCAAGATTATGACCCGTATATAGAGCCTTCAGAGGAACTACACATGGGGGATGGCGGCCTGGTTGACTGAGGGAGGACACGTGTTCTAGATTGATGAGATCTCCCCAGCTTACCGGATACAGGGTCAAAGCATTCAGAGGATAGAGCTCCATGAGGCAGTCCCCCCTGGTAGTCTCGTTCTTCCTCCTCCAGAGGACAGCGTATGGGAGGTAGTAGCCAGCATTACTGCATGGAACATTTGGGTTCCTCGCTGCAGCCTCATGATGGGTGAGCATCCGGTTCCACCCTCAGCTACCTTGGTTGCCGTCTCGCACGATATCATCTACACCCTCTGCTCCACCTGGGAACATGGGACCCCAAGCTCTAGGTTGACTGTCGCGAGGCGCGATCGGTACTGCAAGGCTTGGCCTACAAGAGTTTTTAACACTTTCACTCCACGAGGGATTCACAGTTGTATAGTCCTCCCACTTGGCTGTTAGCTCCAATACCAGAGATCCCCTAGGCAGTGAGCTGGGTTTCTCTGGAACAAGTCGGTTTTTTCTTTCAGCCTTTTCCGATTTTTTCCATACTCAGCACCTTCGGGGCTGGTGTTTTGTATGAAGTCTTTCAAGCATTAATAGAAGGTTCTTTTCTTTTGGGGGGGGGGGGCAAGAAACAGAGAGATGAATAGCAAGCTTCTTCCTGAACTAAGCCTGTCCCCTTGAGGTACTACAGAAGGACTGAGGCTGGGGAGCACACCTCTTAACGACCAAACTGCTATCATCACCAAGGAAGCTGCCGGTTTAGACACTGGTCACTGCGAACGACTGCTAGTGGCTCGAGATCTAATGAAGAGAAAACTGCATGACTAACCCCCCGGAGTGAAGGGCATAATACTGGGAGGCGGCGTCAACCTCTCTACTGATTGGTACAACTGTTGCCTCCCTAAAGAACTAAGGAAGGGGAGTGCGGAGGGAACTGCATCACTATCCTCACAGACTGCCAAGGAATCATCGACCTCCGTACTGTTGATAGCTACACCTGCTACTCCAGCTATGAGGGTACTCCCTCTTGCTAGGCCTGAAATTGGACTGGCAAACTCACGAGATGCCCCCTCTTGCTGAGCGTCAAGGCAAGTGGGACTGGAAACTGAGCCCACAAGTCCTAACCACTCCTCATGAGAGGGTGAAATATGATTCATCCCGACTAAAGCTGATGTGGCCAATTGAGCTCCGAGGGAGGAAGCCCCATAGGAACCGAACATAGCTGATGAAATGGCCTGATGGGTGGAAGACCCGACATACCTATCTGCTGCATCTAAGATGTCCCATTGGGTGGAAGCCACATGAGAACTAATTGTAGGAACAACACAACCCCCTCGGAAGAGGCTCATCTTCTGCAATTGCTGAAGGGGCTGAGATATCTAAAAGGATGGAACCCCCATCACTGATAACTGTGAAAACTATCTGCTACCCTGATAAAATTGATCCAACTAACTAAGCTCCTCGGGTGGAAGACCCATAGGGACTAGCTGGATATGATGAAGCTGTTGGATGAGAGAAAGACCCATCGGACTCAATTGTATTGACGTAATTATCCCCTCGGGTGGGAACCCCAAGAGAAGAAGCAGCTATAACTAGATGATCCCAAAGGGTCGTAGACCCAAGAGGCTCATCATATGGGCGTGCTGCCTGAGTTGAGCTAGCCCCAAGGATGGAAGACCCTTGAGAGTTGGCTGTGGTTATGGTTGCACTACCCCATGGGTGGAAGACCTTGGGGCACTGCATGTAGCTACAATGGAAACTAAATGATCCCTTAGACCGGTAGACCCAAGGGAAACCACTGTCTGAGCTACCGCAAAATAGTCCAATGAACTATGCTCAAAGATGGAAGACTCCTAAGCAAATAAAGGACCGCCTATTGATGAAGAACTGTCAGTGGGTACTGCAAAAGGATGTCCACGACACTATGCTCTAGGATGGACAACCCCTGATGGATGATGGACTTTCACTAGTAGTTGTTGATGAGGAGAGGAACTGTGAGCAAGCCATGAGAAAATGTTGATACTGTAAAAGCATCTGGTCTTCGTCTCGCCTGCGCTAGACCTCGTATGTTGCCAAGTCGGCACGACGTCTGGATCGATGCGCGGCCGCCTCAAGACATTCTGGTTCCAACAAAAGTCAAAAACAGTGATAAGCAAAAAGAAGGGGAAATACCCGGAAAATGTGCAACACTCCGCTTCACAGTAGAAGCTACAGTTGGGAATACCTATGGGATCAGTCAACCAATGTGGAAGCTCAATGTGAAAGAGCTATATGCACTGCCTCCATAGCAGGTATCCAAGACATAAGATTTCGTGACAAACTCCCACAACAAGTGACAAAAGGAAAAAGAATCACACAAACTCACAGGAAAACTTCCCCCAAATCCCAAAAAACCATGAAACAGATTTTTCTTTCATGAATATTCTGGCTATTTATCAGCTTATCAACCACCAATGTAAATCTGCACCTCCATAGCTCACACCACGTTGAAGAAGACTCCTTCTGTGCAACCAAGAAAACAGCCACAATGTAGACCATGACTATCGAAAAACAACAGCATCTCTTGCTTTCTTCTCCAGCGAGCAGCCACATCAAAGTGCCGACGATACCCTCATCAATCAATCACATACAACTGACATTACATGCGATATCACCCAGGCTGCCTTTCCAGTTGTCCAAAAGTGATCCAGCAGAGACGCGTTCTCACACAAACATTCCAGCGTGTACCCACGATCAGCCATGTCGTCGGGATCTTGCCAAACCATTAGACACAAACTCCACGATGTGCGAAGACATGAACAAACTTTTTATCGTAAATAAGACGCCATCGAGAACCCGATCCGAAATCAGCAGCAATATCCATGCTTCGATCAGCAACAACACAATCCAGCGCAATTCATTCCACAGAGCATCCAATTCCTTAGGGATTGCTATGCTCCCCAATCGCACTTTCTTGCTTTGACAATTCCCTTGAATCCCTTTGAAGGGCCTAACCTTCATCCACCCTTACGACATACTCTTTGTCCCCCTTGCTATGGCTGTGTAATACCTTACCATGTCTTCAATCAAACCATCCTTTCTCTAGAACCATCCTAGTTCTCGAACCATCCCAGATGCCCGCCATCTCCACGCACCATGCTAGCTGTCTCTACAGAAGCATGCAAATCTTCATTACGTAGCCACCTTGCATGCACATGCTGACCTTCCAAAATTTCCAGCCACATCACCACATGGAATTTACCACTCTCCTTTCCCTCTCCCCAAAACTTAGACCAAGGCAATTAATCCCCAAATCCCAACCTTAGGCACCACCCTTTGCACATAACCGTCAAGCAAGGCATTTAATGCATGCATGCCCACACATGACCACACATAAATCAGCCCCATCCCGTACATGAATGCTCACATGACTTCACCACAATACGGAACACCACTCATGACAAAACGAACACTTGGCAAAGGACTACAATGATGGACATATGTCATCCACAACCAACATCGTGACACACTGGATACCATGTGCTCTGGATGCCTAGCACCCACACTGTACTCATCATTTCCCATCGGAATCCTTGCAAAACATATTCAAATAAACTTGAAATATTTACATCAGTTCATGGTAACTTGCAAAAGAGCTCCCTTTAAATCCAAAAGCCCCCAAACTAGCAGATGTGCACACCTAAGTGCCTACCCTTATGTACATGCAGTGCACAAAAACTCTATACATTTTTAAACCTATCAACCGTCCAATGCAGTTGCATCCTCCTTTGTATCCTTTTCCTAGACGGGCTGCTCTGAAAAAGAGACGATTCTGCTCAAGGAGATGATCTTGTTCCTTGAATGCTTGCCGAAGATCTCCTATACTGGACAGGTCCATGACGGAAGACTGGTAGAGCTATCAGCTGCTGCAATAATGACTGCCAGAGGAAAAAAATTTCCCCCTAACCTTGCCCTGCAAGGTGTACACTGTAAACACATACGGGTAAAGATGGGAGCCGACCTTTTGCACGATGAAGGAAGGGAGAGAGAGGCTAATGGAGTATGATACTACCACCAGTCTGAGGTAGGAACACAATATCCCAGACATGCTCTCTCCTCTGCTAACTGAGCCCCCATAGCTAAGACTTGCCAGGACTCATGCTGCTCTCATACCAATGTAGCATGCGGGGACTAGCTACGCAAAAATTGGATGAACATAAAGGAAAAACTCAAACATGAAAGACGTCAGAGATCTACCTAAGTTTATTTATACATGATTGCCAAACCGGCATACAAAACTGCGTGGAGACCACTCCCCCTAACTACGACATGCGGGAGATGGAGCTTATGCTGCGGAAATAGGACACCCAACCTCACCCATAGGATGGCTGAAAGGGGCTACTGGAGGCAGGGAGCTGGATGGTGAAATGAGAGGAAAACCAACCTTTATATAGGGGCTCGAAGCGCCTCTTTTGGTCAACCCAACCAGTCCTAATTGGCCAACCAGCCAGCTGGCTGGTTGGCTCGGCTGGTCGGACTGTTTGATCAGCCCTAGGGGCCGACCTAGAAGGGGTTGAGGCTGACTATAAAAGGCACCTCCCCCAGCCCACTTACTACACCTAGTGCTGCCTTTTGGGAGCCCCAAAACCTGCAAAATATGCTGCGATTTGCTGACCAGGCAGCTAGTTGTCACTGCCACCTAGGCTTGACCCTGGTGCATGTGACAAATCTCCTCTCCTAGACTAGGATCTACATCCTCAACTGTTGCTTGTGCAGCCCCTCACAAGTCATAGATCCCTTCACGGTTTCTAAGTACCTTTTGATGATTATGCACATGGATTCTTATGGTTACTTCTTGTTTATCCCTCTACTTCTAGTTTCTATCACTTCTGCTAGTCTAGGCTGTGGAATTAGGGCTTATTTAGCACATTGTTAGGTGGCTTAGCTACATTATCTCATGCTTTTGGTCTTGCCTCTGGTCTAGTCGCAGACCACAGAAGATCTCATATTTCGTCTGAATGGTGGCACATGGAGGCTTATGCATTGGGCCCCAGCTAGAGCATGAGGTAGACAGGAGTTTCCAATGCTGTGCAAACAATGTATTGGAGATGATTCGCGCTATCTTTTAGGGTTGCCAAGCAGCGCAAAGCATTTGGATGGGGTCTCTCCTGATTGCGGCCAGCATACAGAAGGGGGATGGTGCATGGTTGACAGAGGGAGATCATGCCTTCTCAATTGATCCCTCCTCTTCAACCTACAGGATTCAAGAGCAAAAGACCACCAAGATAGAGGCATACGAGGCAACACCTCCCTCTCGACTACGCACTTCCCTCACCAAAGGACAATGTCTAGGAGACCGTGTCTAGCATCACTACCTCAAACATCTAGGTTGCCTGTTGCAGTGTGCTGATGAGGGACCAGCGGGTTTCCCCGACAACTAGCCTTATTGCCATCTAGTAGAATCTCATTTTCACCCTGCACACCATTTGGGAGCGCAAGACTACAGAATCAAGGGTGACCGCCGAAAGGTGGGAGCGTTTCTGCAAGGCAAAGCATTTTTGCCGGGCGAGGTATTCGCTGGATGTATAGACCACCACCCTGGCTGTTAGCCCATGTATCATAGATTCCCAAGGCAGTGAGCTGGGTTCTCTGGCAATAGGCTGGTTCATTTCTGACAGCTAGCTTTGTTTGTATTTCCCATGATCAGAGCCTTTTCAGATAGCTGATTTGTATTGCTTTTTCAAGCATCAATAGAAAGTTCCTTTCTCTAGAAAAAAAAAAATCAGAAACACGTCATGCAAAATCACAAACCAGGTTACAGACAATCAGCACCCACTTGCACATCAGGGACCAGCTGATATAACCTCCATAGTAACTTCCTTTGATGGATGTAGATCTTTGTATCAGCATAAGCTCTCACATATGCACATATCCACAGAAAGTCATGCACAAGCCAGAGCTTATGTCTTCAGGCTGAGAAATTAATGAAAATTTCCACAACAGCTGACATGCCACAGCTAGAAGTACCCATACGTTGCCAAGCCTCCATAATGTCACATTCATCATCCAATGCATCAAAAATGGGAAATTGCAGGTAAACTGAAATTTTTTTGTACCTCTTCAACAAGCAGCCGAAATAGGTGGTGGAGAGGCACAAGCAATTCAGCTGATATCAATTCCAACTGTTCTGGAACCGGTTCTCTTGCTACTGTTGGATTTGTAAAATACTACATAGAAGAATCTCAGCTCAGTCAAAGCAGAAAAAACACTAATTTAATTCCAAAAAAAACTCCATATCCCTCAGCTCAGTGAACGCAAAACTGCCATTTGAAATTTTTACAACAAACTACAGAACTAAAGACGATTCTTGAAGCAAATGCTGATCACCAAAATACCTGAAAAGGCTTTGTGATAGCTAGGGGGTCAGAGCTAATTCAACGTGCTTTTACAAGAAACTATTCATGCTGAGCTAAAGACGTTTCTTGAAACAAAAGCCAACCACCAAAATACCTGAAAAGGCTTTATCATAGCTTGTACTGCAACAAGCACATTAAATGTCTTCAGCTCTGAAGTTACTGTCCCAACAAACAGATTGCTTTTCTGCAGGGCAGTCTTCATGGCTGGAACTAATTCTGGCCATGAGTTTCCACGAGCGAAGTCATTTGCTATGATAAGACGGAACTGCGGACCAAAAACAGCCAAGCTAGTCATGTATTCAGAATTTCAAATGGGAAATAACACATTAGAACTTATAATTTTTCCATGTAAGGCTTCAAACATGTGTGCGATACCCACAAACAAAAAGGACGAGATCGTCCATCCTTATTACTTTGGGAAATAAGTAGAGAAAACCAATTCTTGCTCTCTTCACTATATGTATTCACTATAGAGGCGTTCCACTGTTTCTATACTGTGTTTATTTTAGACAGATTCTATTGTGTCTATGCTGTTTTCATATACCTAAATGAATCTAGGAGCATTCCCAAACTCATCCTCGAAAAACACAACATGGTGCAGTTTCAATCTCACGATAGTCACTCATAAGATTGAAAACCATAAACTCCATCACGCATAGCAAGGACTAGCTACTATGACATCCCCACTGACGTCATCAGCGCCCAACAGTGGGTGTAGACCATAGTATAGTTTCTATCGGCACTCCGAAGGTGAAGGGCAGACTCAGCCATGACGAAGG
The DNA here is from genome assembly GCF_047967505.1 of Dipteris shenzhenensis. Taxonomy (NCBI): domain Eukaryota; kingdom Viridiplantae; phylum Streptophyta; class Polypodiopsida; order Gleicheniales; family Dipteridaceae; genus Dipteris; species Dipteris shenzhenensis. The sequence goes on from NC_141627.1 coordinate 21,819,152, forward strand.
CTAGCACTAAAGGAGAAGGCTAATCAAAAAGTAGTCCAAATCTCTTCATTCAAGCTACAACTGCTTGTGAAGTCTAAACAATTTCATTTTAGTCTCTCCCAAACGAGCATCTAAATCTAGCTGATAGGGCAACACACCATTTAAGATAGAAAGAATTATCGCAATACTAGCAGGCCGCCACTTCGACTAAAACTTCACAAGGTGAAATTTGCATGTCCGCTAATACGGCAGAAGCATATACCTAGATGAATCCAGGAACATTCGCAAACTCATCCTCTAAAAACACAACATAGTGCTGTTTTCATGCACAAAAGCAAAACAGTAATGTATAGTAATAAGGCAGACAACCTCCGATGGGAAAGCAAGGCCTGTTGCTTCAATATATATAATCTCTGGTTTCAGCAAAAATCAACAGAAACAGGGCAGACGTCTAGTTCCCTTGATACTCAACATGTTGCAGATACAATTATGGGAGAGATGTCAAAAGCATGATGTCCACCAATAAAATCCAGGAGAGGGGTAGAAAGTGGACAACAATCAAAGCAAATGAGATGTTAAGCCGACATGAGCCTTGGAAAAGATAAGTTAGCCACACAAAAATACAATATATGACATCAAAGAAATGCTGCACACGAGGTGCCAGAATTCCTGGTCCATATTGGCACACACCCCTTGTGAAGGTCATAAGCAATAAAAGCCTTCCCTTTATGCCACAGGTATATCCCCAAACATAAAACTATTGCCTACACGAGCATGGAGTTCAATTCCTTCCTATTCAGCTCTACTAGAGTGAAGTGCCAGAAAATCAACCTCTTATGATCCTGATTCCAAGAATGTCATGCGCAAGAACATCCTGCAAAATAGGGCCTCCTGGATCAACAGGGAAAGAGGGACTACTGTCAGATCCTGGCTTAGAAGTTTGCCATGTGTTCTAGGCAGTATCTATCTTCATATGCGTTACAACAAGTATCTAAGGACTCAGGAGTATCCACAAGCTCCTCCTCGTCATTTGACAATTCCACAATCAGGCTTATCTTCATTGTCGCAATGTCCCTCATTTTGCATACTACCCTCTATTCAGAAGTCCATTGTTCAACACTCTTGAAAGATAAATTGGCCCTCTTCCTATTGTCCTTGATGGACATAGAATGTTTTTTATGCCTGATTCTCATTCGTTGAAATCATTTTGCTTGGCTCCAATAGTAGACAAGATAACAGCTTATACCTCACTTCGCCATCCTCATTCTGCGGAGAGGGCTCGTGCTCTTCAAGTGATTGGGCACTCCTGAGCAATTGCTCGTCTTATGGCTTCAAAATAGACCAAGCAATCTCAGCAAGCCAGGGATGAAGGATCACCACATCTGCCATCGTCCTCTAATCATGTAAAGCACTTTGGAATTCTTGTCCTCCCGCTCCTCAACCTCACCTGGATCTGCAAGTATAACAGCATTCCCCAAAACAACCAGACCTTGGAGCTTCACCATTGCATCTAGGGTGATCTTCCATACCTTCCTTGCAACAATATGGCTCCATATATTCACCTTCCAAAGCAGCTAACTTTCCCCCATCACTAAAGTTGGCGATAGCCATCCAATATTGCAAGAGAAGAGAGATGAACTAAAAATAAAAGTGACATAACATCTTGGACCGAACTCACCAAAACACGCTTATCTGAAACCTGAGTACCCACTCGTCAAGCCAAACCACACCTCCATAGGTAGTGGAAGTGGACCACAAGAGTAGAACCTTCGGGCTCTGATTGGTACCGTAGCATACATACAATAGCCCAATGGAATGATCAGGAATACTCATAACTAGAAATACACAGCAATGTAGAATAGCCAAAATATCATACTATATATAGCTCCACAGATGCAGGACTGTTGTTCAAAAGCATAGATCGTGTTGAAGCCACATGCTGCTCTCTTTGAAGCCACATGCTGCTCTCTACCTACAGCAAGTGTTAGAAAAGACCCAACAGAGGGTACACACAGCGGAAGACTTATAGTAATGCCCAAGAGCTCACACAGTGTGCGGTGTGGGTGTGGAATCACAAACTTCTTTACTTATGTGCATTCAATAGATGTGCAGACTCATCAATACACAATGAACCAACCAGATAGAGAAACCACCAAAATATATATTTCCGTCCACAACTATGGACACAATACAAAAGAGACAGATCCAAAGTCCCTCCAATGATGTGGTCCTCTGATCTTACCACAAGGTCCTTCTCCTATCTGCTGGCTATCTCTAGACTTGAGTCTGCGTGCTCCACCTCGAGCTTCTGTAGACTTTCCGTCCATATCACAACACCTTGCTGTCTTTGCACCAGCCTAGGTGGGTAGCACTCTGAGCTAGATCTGCAGCTCTACAGCTCTCTTGTCACCTTCTGGATAGAGACCCACAAGTGGCTGATCTGCTGCTCCTTCTGCTCCCTGAACTGCTGCACCAAGTGATGAATGAATGAGGCCCAATGGCCTCTTTATATAGACCCAAGGCCTGCTCCAAAAAACCGACCAGCAGCATCATTCTGGCCGACCCAAACAGGCCGACCAGTCTGCTGGAAAACCGCCCTTAAAGGGCTCTCATTACAAGGGCCCTTGGCCCACAACACTAGGGCTTTGGCCCTCCTTTCAAGGGCAGATGCCCTACTATATATTCAGGGTCCAGCCCCCCCCAAACCTACTGCAAACAGTGCGCCTCCATGTCCTAGATCCATCGCAATCTGTCCCAGACTATCTTGCCTCTGCTCCAGGCTTGTTCCAGCTCTAGGGCTCCTGCCTGAGCTCCGTACGTGTCCCTGAAACCAGCCGTACAGCAGGCGTCTGTAATCCGTACAGATCTGCCATGCTTCCGCACTATCCTGGCCCTCTGTCCTGCCCATAACAGCTCTAGATGTGCTGCCCACATGACAGCCATGATGCTGTCTATGTGGCAGCCCCTTTCTCTCTTTTTCTGTTGGGTACTGCCCTAGGTCTCCCTCCCCCATGCTCTCCTCATATGGGGGCTTACAGATGGGGAGGTGACCTTTCCAACAGCAAGATGGCTGCAAAACCGACGACTCCAATTGTCGACAGCAGCTAGTTATTCTCTCCTCTTGCGTGCCTGCGGAAGGCTTCACTGGAATCGAGGACAGAAGAACCAATGGGCTCCTTCTATAGGGGAGGGAGGGCTGGCTGCCCCCCCCAATCCCAAAAAAAAGAAAGAAAGACTGGGCAACCAGCCCCAAAATGACCAACCTTTAGGCACCCTCCTCCAGGCCCTAGTGGGTCTATAGCAGGGCTTCTGGCTGCATATAAAGGCTGCTAAAACAGCCTGGGCCAGATCTGCGCCATGAAAGGTGCATCTAACCCCAAGGGCCCCAAAATGTAATCTTCCCATAGACTAGCTAAAATTCAAAAGGTGGTCATTGTTTTTATATGGCCTACGCATCAAATTGAATGAAAGTTGAGTGTTGAAAACAAATGGCCCCACATGTGGACTGCATGGACAGCTCTTGTGGCATGCAAACCAATCCCACAAACCCTAAACATGTCTCATATACCTCTTTGCTGTGATTTCTGTTTATGGCAGGTTTTAAAGCCCATTTGGAGGGGCACCACGTTGGAGTTGGTAGCAATTAGCTTATTCATGTAAAGGCAACTGGTTCAGGTATGCATCATATTTGGGTTTTGTTTGTATCAATGAATGAATATTGCACGTTCGCTGCAATATTCATTCATTGATACAAACAAAACCCCACATTCATAGTTTTCATCAAGCAAAAGCATTGCTGTCTCAAAGTCATAACCGGATAATAGTAATGAACCATGTTAAAGTTCACCCAGACAGCAAGCCAGGTCCAACAAAATACATCATTTAATACTTCATCAACAGTACCTAATCAGTACAGAACCAATTATGAGCAAAATCTTACTCCAATGACCAAACAGAGGTGTGAAGACAAACCGCTTCTGCTAAAATCTTTAGAACAACAAGGTCGGTCTGCAAAATTGCATCAACCAGCTGATTTCGGAAGGCCAGTCGCTCATTCACAGTCAAAAATTCAGACTCGTGCCAATGATTCTTGACAAGGTTCTTCAAGTAAGTAGCAGCAGCTACTCTTCGTCCTTCCTCCAACGCCCCTGATAAATGAAGTTCATAAATCAAATAATGAATTACTAGCATTATTACTGCAATCACCTAAGAGAATAATCTTCTAAAACGCAGATGTATCTATTGAGACCACGTGTAAACACTGAAAAGCGACCAAAAGATATGAATATGTTGTTTAAATAAGGCTGACGTGCATAAAGAACGAAGAAGAAGCGGTAAATTTTAACAAATATGCCTTCTTTCCTGTCATTGATCTTACACCTCATTCTGCTTTCTGTGTGACCTACTCTTTTTGCCTTGTTTGTTGACATATAGAGTTTAATTCAATCATGTCGTGTTCTGGTTTCAGTTAGAGTTAGCCGTCGGAATCAAACGAAATTCATTCCTATCAACATTCATTCTTACTAGAAAGAGACATCCCAGACAAAACTGACAGCCTGACTCGTAAATTTCATGATCTTCCACGCGCAAAAGTTTGGAATGCGCTGCCTTGAGGATGGATGTGTACAACGTTTCACGAAGTTGGCTCCTCCAGAAATTTACAAGCATGCTAATAGCGCTATTTTCGCAATTTTTCAGGTGTGGACTGGCGTAAGGTTTGAATTTGCTAAACATAATTAGAGTGAGGAGACGCAAATGCAATGCGATCAAATCGTTGGCAGGATGAAAATTCTGAAGTAGCCTCACATTATAGAACTTCTCTTTGACGCTGAATTTTCATCCAAAAAATACAGTGTATCGTACCCGAAGACAACGAAAGTAGTAAAAAAGGGAAACCGCTGATGGACTCGGCAGACTCTAGAGCTGCGGTAGCGGATCTTAACGCCGCCTCGTCGTTGCCTATTGTGTCGGTCAGCCATTGCTCTACCTGCTCTTTAGAAATTGACATATTTTCACCGAAAGAGAGCCTCTTCAAGCTCCCCGCTTCTCCATTTGTTTACTGGTGTGCTTCCTCAGCCACTGTTGCACTCTCATCCGCCCCTCTTGTGCTGCTGTCGCGATGGCTTGGGATGGCTTTTGTTTCACAGCTTCTTCAGGGAGAGCAAATCTCCGGGTTTTAGCAAGCGCAATCTGTGGAAGATGAAGCAACGAGAGGAGGAGAGCAGATTTTCAAGGCAGAGCAAGAAAAGCTGGAGATCCAAAATGGAATTCAATCAGGTGTACCTGGAAATCTTTTTTGATGCAAGGAAAACAAGGGAGGGCAAGGAAATGGGATGAAGCTCAGAAAGGAAAGATGGTTTTATCTGTCCACAAACAAAAGTGAACAAAAGGAAACACTTGATAGAGCGAAATAGAAAAAGAGCTTTTTAGTGAACCCACACCTTCCCGCCAAACTCTCGATTCCTATGCCTTTGCCTTTTTGCTTTTATTTATATTAATATTTATTTATTTAGTTATATTTATATATTTTTTCTAATAGAGAAGGTTCCACTTGGCACTCGGAGGAGAGTCAGTTTCTAGGCAAAGGAGGGCTCCACGTGGTGAAGAGAGAGAGAGAGGAGAGAGAGAAGACCTATCGTAGACCGGTCGATTTTCTCGTGTTTATAAGAGGGCCCCCCCCCGCGTTACAAGGATGCTATCTCATCAGTGTTCACATAAAACATTTTTCTCGATAAACCCAAATATGATGCATACTTGAACCAGTTGCCTTTACATGAATGAGCTAATTGCTACCAACACCCTCCCTATCCAACGTGGTGCCCTTCCAAATGGGCTCTAAAACCTACCATAAACAGAAATCACAGCAAAGAGGTATATGAGACATGTTTATATTTATTTATTTATTTATATTTTATAATAGAGAAGGTTCCAAGTGGCACTCACAGGAGAGTCAGGTTCTAGGCAAAGGAGGGCTCCATGTGGCAAAGAGAGAGAGAGGAGAGAGAGGAGGCCCGTCGTAGATCGGTCCATTTACTAGTGTTTATAAGAGGGGGGCCCCCCCTTACCAGGATGCTATCTCATCAGTGTTCACATAAAACATTTTTCTCAACAAATCACAAAACTTAGGGTTTCAAATTTTGAAGTTTTTTCCTAAGAATTTGCCAATTTCTCAGCCAAAACATAACTAAATTGCCTTAAATTTTGTAGATTTTATAAAATTGAGAAAATATTTTTTACGGGTGAAAATGAAAATGTTGTTGGTTCATTGTGTGTAGTTTGCAAGTTTTTTGTCTGTATCTGATAGCTTGAAACTACTCCACCTACTGGTACACTCTATCACATTGTGCTTGGATTTTGCGGACAACTTTGAGTTGTGTCTCAAAAGCCTTCTCGAAGGTAGAGAACCTGTCTACCTCGTGATTATCCTCCATTGTTGTGAACATCATCGAAGCCACATACTGCCTTGGTAGCTTGTGTGTGACGTGCAGACTGTGTGTGGAGACTCTACTAGCAAATCAGTGGTGCAAGTGAGGGCGGCATTGATGGCTGCATTGATGATTGACCCGCAATGAGGCCTAAGGGGTGTCCCCTAGCACCCCCCAAACCGTCATCAAAGGGAGGAGGAGCAAGGGAAGAGGTTGTAAATCACTAGATGCCACCCCTCCCTTTGAAAACTAATCTAGGGGGGTATGGGGGTTGCCTCTTAGCACTCCCTCTTTGGAGGGCTTGCTATTAAGTACCAACATTGGAGAGTTGGATTCTCTTTTTTGTGAATATCCACTTCTAATTATTATTAGCCTTTTTTACTTCCATCTCATGAGTGATTTTCCTCTTTATAAGAACCCCCCTAGGGTGCATTAAGATAACCTGAAACTATTGGTCTCTGTCCCCATATCCCGCTTGAAACCCCTCTCGGCAAACTGGTAGACTGTATGTGAGGATTGTGCACCCCCCTGCCTATGATGTGGAGACTGTGTGCGAAGACTCTACTGGCAAATCTGTGGTCGAGGTGAAGGTGGCATTGACAACTACATTGATGACTCACCCTGAAGGAGATCCGAGGGGGCTACCCCCTAGCGCCCCATATATTATCTTCGATACAAGGAGCAAGGGAAGAGGCTACAAATCACTAGCTATCGAGACGGTCACCTTAAATGCCACCCCTCGTTCGAAAGCTAATCTAAGAGGGGTATGCGGTAACCTCTTAGCACTCCCTCTTTAGAGGTCATGCTACTATGTACCCACATTGTAGAGTTCGATACTCCTTTTGTAGATTTCCACTTGTAGTTATTACTAGGCTCTTAAGGCTCTTTGCGCAGTTGGGGAATTTTGTGGCTAATCTTGGACCATTGTTTGTTTTCCTTCGTATTTAGTCAACATGACTTTTTTGAAATTGGGGCTAGTGTTACAAGCCTATTATAAGTTGTTAGTGGGGATTAAAAGTTGCCTTTCTTTAGTGCTATCTCAACTAATCTGGGCCATAATGGTTTTGCCGCCATGTTTTGTAAATAAGGTTGCTTAAGTGAAAGGTTATCGTAATCGATTAGTAAACATGTTGATTGATCGTATTCTTAAAGATGGCAAGAAATCATTGGCTTATGTCAAGCTAATTAAACCATAAGCTCTAAATAAGACTAGGAGGTTCTCTATATATATAAGGTATAGTTTGTGGGGTAAATATTGAGGGGAGTTTTTGTTTTCCATTTTTGAGCTGCTAGTGCTTGGTTGCAAGGCTTTGAACTCTTTTCAAGTTTCAGAGCCTTAGTGGCTTGTTTCCAGTGCAATTTAAGGTAGGGGCGTGGCATTTTGCGAGTAAGTTTTTGCGAGTTTTTATTGAATTTTTTCTCTAGCTCATGGCATGCCATTAAAGTAGAACTCTTACAACCACCTTGATGTCTAGCTACAAGGATTGATTTGACTCAACCATAATGATTTTTTTAAATGGGAAAATTTAAGAAGAACTATGCATTTAGCATTGGGAGAAATTTAAAATATTATTATATGCACAACTTGTATTCTTACATGCAAAGGAGCCAATACAAACAAGCACATCTCCCACAAAACTAGAAATTACAGATGTTCAAACATTTGACCTATGGATGACCATCGTTACTCTGCTCCATTTGTACAAATTCCTTGGAACAAAACAAAACTTGAACTATGTTGCCAGAGGGGTACATGCCCAATTTGACCTCTTTGACACCAGAGATGAGCTCAGAAGGCCCAAAAACTTTGAAACGACTACAAACATGGGTACCTTTAGATGAAACCCCAAAATTCCATTTGGGAAAAAAGTTTCTGACACCCTGTCTTTATAGCTCACTGCGGCAAGCTATTGTTTCAAGCTATTCATGCTTGGCTCAACCACGAATGCAATGATGCTTGGCTACTGCTTGCTTGCCTTTGTAACTTAACAGTGATCTATTGATCCAAGGTATTTATGATGAGATCTTGTCCTCTAATAGAACTAGCTCTATGGTTTCCATTGAGTGTTTCCTATGTTTATGAAATATATTGCCCGGTTTTATTATTATTTATACTTGCATGGTGATATGCAAGAATTATAACTAGCCACTAGCTATAAAATTCACACATATAAATACTTGAAAAACTAACAAACTTGCAAAAAAAATTATTCATAAAATATCAAAACCCTTTAAGGTACATGCTGATATAAGCAAAGACCTTGAAGGTAATCATGACCGCCCAAAGGATGTACCACTGCTTGAAGAGGCACTAAAATCCAATACAAAGTCGCAATAAAGTCCTTAATGAATTGTCTGTCCTTACAAAGGCCATTTGAAGTAGCATCATAGGAAAGCAATAAAGCTAGTAGTGGCTTGTGGCTTCAACATACACAAATAAGAGCTTGCTTGAAGAGAAGAAGCTATGAGTATTACAGGCAAGAGAGCTCAAGAAGACTTGTGAGGGAGAAGCGTCTACTTAAGCTCAAAGGAGGAGGCATGCAATAACAAACTTGAGTGAACAAATTGACTAGAGGGACAGCCTCACTACCACTTACATCATGTGAATAAATAAATAAGCTCTTAGTTGTCTTAGGTCATGATGGTGTGATAGCCCCGACTAAGAGGCAAATAGCAACATAAAATAGACATTGGGAGTGCAAGAGGCCAATGATCTCACTACAACAAGGGAGACATCTTAACATCTTTGAGAGGACTCATGGGCCTATGGGACAAGGTACAATATATAAAAGTGATTCATACAAGCCAACATGGGTTGTGGCAAAGGGCTCTAGCTAAGGCCCTTGTTGAATGCAACTCAAAACTAATACTCAAAATGCAAAGACTAGGAAATCTTAGATGACAAGAGATGGTATCAAGTGTCGTCTATGATCATGGTGCCATGGTAGCTCTTTGATGAGATGTGAAAGATATCATGTATCTCCCTCTATCAAATTGTCTTGTATTGTGGTGGGGGTGTGGTCTCCATCACCTTTATATCAAGCGTGCCATATCGAGAGTGATTCCTGGACTCTGATGTTCCCCTCTAAGTAGGGCTAAGATGGGTTAGGCCTCCAACATGCATGCTTTGGTTGTCCTCTATATCGTGCGTGGTCTCCATGTCTTTAGCTCCGCAGCTTTGTGTCATGTCTTCTTGTTCATCCACCTCAGCCTCATATCAGCTAGCGCCTCCTCCTCCACTCCACTATGTCCAAGGCTTAAATCAAATGCATAGAAATCCATGGCGTGTTAATGTGTTCAAAATATCTCTTTCTCCTATGGCACTATCACCTCCTGCTATCTGATCTGTTCAGTAGGGTCTCTCTATGGCAACACGCATCTTAATCATGTAGAGACCAATGCAAACTTGGTCGTGAAAGTGGATCAACCAAGAGAGTGGCCCAAAACCATCCCACTTGAAAGGAGCTTGAAAGAGGATGGTATTGTCCATGGATCTCATAATAGACTAGGCAAGTACATAGGAAATGCTCCTCTATCTCCACCACCTCTAGTGTCATAGTCTACATATCCAACTGCTCTCTAGGTGTGCATGTGGCTCTCCTTCCCTCGGTCCTCAATCAATGAGATGAGACCCGCATCTATCCAATGGCAATCCTCAACACTGTGAGACTCATCTATTCTTTAGGGGTTGGGGTTTGATAATCATTCCATCCCTTAATACTCTTAGAAAGTGATCCTAATAGAATTGAAGCTTGGAACTCCTAATCTCCACCTAGGTCTATATCGCATAGAGCTAGAGTAGATCCAATCGTATGATGCACTTTATCTCGGCTTGTGAGATATTGGATGTACAAGCATACGAGGCTGTGCTAACCATCTTCTCTACCAGGTGTTTAGATGACTTTAATGCCAGCCTCATGGTCTGTAGCTAGGCAAAGCTCAAACCCTGTGAAGGCATGTCATCGTTCGAAAGATGGCATCTGGAGTGGTCTCATGGTGAACTCTACCTTTACAATTTGACGGGGGACAGAGGGCTTACTCTAGACTTGGATCTTATCTATACCTCTCACATCTTTGCCAATTACTCAAGCCCCAATAAGGATGTTGCATACATGGTTGTCAGTGTCATTAGTGTGTCAAACAACCATCTCTTCCTTGAGGGTTTATAGAAATGTGTCTAGAAGCACTATCGTTCTAGCTGGGTCCATGGCTCCCTAACCTCATGTAAGCTGTGCCGTGGCTAGCCCCTTAGTGAGTGAAGATGTGCTGATGAAGTACTTCCCATGAGGTGTCAAAAATCATAACCTTGGTCTTGCCAAGGTTGATTGTCAAGTCTTTCTCCTTGAATAATACCTTTAGGGCCTCTAGATGTCCCTGTAGGCCTGCCTACTAAAGAGTATATAAGAACTATTCTACGTATAACAATATCTGTATCATCAAATTGGCAAGCAATGATCCATCCTCCTCCTAGGCAATCAATGAAGGTCGTGATATCATCAATGTAGATCCCAAAGAGTGTCAGTGAGAGGGGGAATAATTGCTCCACTTTGATCATGCTTTCAATCCAATTTGATAGGCCTCTAAGGGCACGTACTTTCCCTCTGATTGACTTCATATGGACTCATCACCCCTAGATCATATCTCCTGGGATCTACATCTCCTAAAGGATCCTAATCATGTGCGATCATTAGACTATGTCATCGTCCAAAAGTCTATAAAGCAAAGCATATACTTTTTGGTAGCTCAATTGCAATCCATAGAGTGAAGATGTGATCAATGCTGCCTTTGAAGCCCCCAATGTATCCCAAATCCCATTGTCATTGTGCCTCTACGTAGGAATTTATCTCTCTCTCTAGTACCAATCAGTAAATCTTAGCCAATGTATGACCAATCACGAGGGTGCGGTATTTCCTAGTGTCCATGAGATCTGCTACTTTGTGTATTGGCACAATGGTGGTGGTACTCTGAGTTGGGGGAAGCCATGGCGTATAGCATGATTAAACATTTGTGCTACCAAGACCTCCTGCCCATGTTTTGTTGCTCAATTCATAGACCCTCATGATCTTGGGCTCTATGGTTGTAGAGTTGACATAGTGCAATTTGCACATCTTGTGTAGTGAACAAGACGGATGTGATGGGCCTAGACAGAGAGGACATATCAAGTGGTGCATGGATTGGGAAGGTTAGTGATGGGAATAGGTGGCTTCCCTCGAGAGAGAAGTCCCCATGTAGTAGCGGGGTCAACTCCTTGGAAAGATCAGATGACCTTTCCATCCTATGCGAGAATAAAGCTTGCATCTTATAGTGTGTCAGGCAGTGTGGAATCCATTGTGACTCGATCATTGTCCAGTGTCCCAAAGCTCGCTCTCGTATGAGGTGAGATCTCATCTCTCTACACTCATCATCAAACACACTATGGATTGAGTCATGAGGAATGATTTGGTGGTGGCATTGTGAACCACTGATACAAGAGTGTATGAGGCATGGACAAGGTCTACATCATCTCCAAGGGAGGTAGCTTCATAAGACAAGTGGATCACATAGACCGCATCAAGGGCACAATCAAAGTGGGTTTGGACATGGGTGGGGGAAAGAGGATCCCTGCTTGTGGTTGGCATGGTGTTTAAGATTTTAAGTGCTAGATATCAGTGGTGTACCTCCAACACAAAGGCTAGGGAGCCCATCAATAGTCATGGTGCTTGCTCCCCCTCCATGTGGGAAACAAGTGAGCCCTGTGGGTAATGGGCATCTGTAAAGACCATTGTATATGATCAACTTGTGTAATTTGCCCGCATCTCACGCAAGTGTTGCCCATACCTTGTCACATGTGGTGCATCGTCGTCTGAGGGCCTCACCATTCCATCTATGGTGCTCTAAGGGGATCCAATCCTAAACCTAGTAGACCCACTTGTCTATCCCCTATGCAGTCACCTTGAAGGAGGATTTTTGTCCTCCTAGAGAACTTCATGATATCATCATACGTTGATTCATATGTGTTGTGAATGTTTGAGGTGACCTCATGCGCATAGGCCTCTCTCTCTCTCTCTCTCTCTCTCTCTCTCTCTCTCTCTTATTTCGTGCTCTTTTGTAGGCTGTATTCTTCAAAAAGTGCTCTATGATCTCATTTCTCCTAAAGAGGCTATAAATACCTTGAAATTAAAGGAAAACTTGCAAGAAATTGCTTTAACTCATTACAATAGAAGTAATATAGATGTGTCTTTATGTGTGTATGTGGCCTTAATTGTGCATATTTCCTTTTTGGCTTCTCTTTTTAAACATGCATAAATCCTTTTTTCCAACTAAAAGCAATACTTACACTTGATTGAGATCTAATTTAAATAGAATTCAAATATTGAGATCCATAGAAATTGCTTTAACTCATTGAGGGGATAATTCAAATTAAATGACCAACTGTTAAGAAAGCCACAATGAAGCGAAAGACAATCACAAAGGAAAGTTATTTTTTAAAAAAAGGCAATCACAAAGGGAAAGTTAAAAAAATGAAGACAATCACAAAGGGAAAGTCAAAAAAATGAGAGAGATAGATAGATAGATAAATAGATATTAATGTCTCTAAAAGGCCAAATGGCCTATGAGACTAAAACAGTTGATACATCTGCTAGTGTTATCTCATCAAAGAGAACAACAAAATAAATAAGCTGAAGGATGAGAGCTACTAAAGGTACTTACAGTCAGAGGGATTGCAAGTGACCCAAAACTAATGAAATACCAAGCAAGTATTTACTAAAAGTACCAATTGATCAGCATAGGCAGAAAGCTAATCAATAAAAAGGTTGCACTCTTCTTATGTCAAAAATCCCAATCATGGGCAGCTCTAGGATCTCATAACTCGGTGCCACACGTTTTCAGTGTTTGGCAATGATGGCATGGATCCGATGAAGATATGGGTGCCGGGCACGGGGTCTTGGGGGCCTGGGCCTCTGTGATCTAGATATGGCGATGGCTTGGTCCAAAATCACACCACTAGAGTGTGGCAATCTGCATGTGTGTGATAAGGTGGTGGTGGCGCCAGGGGTTTCTGATGGCGGGGAGGGCATAAAACTAGCTGAGATGCTGGCAGTGAAGAAGTCTCTAAGTGTACTTTGCCTGGGTGGGGTTGGTCTCGGCTGTCTGTCTCCCAAAAAAGTCTCTCTATGTCGCTTGAGCTCTGATAAAAACAAACCCAAGCTTTTTTTATCTTCGTACTCCATCACCCTATGGAGTGGGCCAAATCCCTTTCTGAATAAACTGTGGTATCTTCCTCGGATTTTATAATATACTGTGCATCTGCATACGTAATGCTCCTTTGTCTCCTCCTCCTGCTGGCATAACTAACATATCTGAGATGTTGAGGGGCTGTGTGGGTGTATCTCCCTGTCTCTATTCTCAACTGATGTGATGAGATTTGAATTTGGCCAATAATACTACGTAGCCTGTGAGATAGGTGTGTGTCCATGTATGCTAGCCTGGCTATAAGTTCATCTGGAGATAAATGAAGAAAATGGCTCTGGTACTGTGCCATCTTCTTCCCTAAGGGCTCATGTGGTCTAGTCCAGGCTCTTTCAATCTCCAACTTGACAATATCAGCTCTAATGATCTTGTTTCAATCATGGCGAGACAGGTCTAACTTGGGACATCCAAACTGTATTGAAAGGGTGGGAGTGCATCCATTGTCAACTCATGCTCTACAAACCATCTCTGTAGCTGAGCATACCAGCACCATGTTCGACCCTCCTTTGCTAGCTGCTTGGATGATATCATAGCTAACCATGCATATCTGGAGCCAGGTAGATCTCACAATCTATGTATGCAAGTTACTGCCTAGAACAGAGCCTCAGTCACTAGTGGAGCAGCTACTAATTCAGCTCGTATTATCAGATGTGGTACAGATGACTTGCTCTGGATCATGCGGGCAATCAATGTCACTAATGGCCTTTCCAATCTCCTCCACTCAGTTGCACCCCCTACACTGGGGCCCCATATAGCTGCACCATAAAATAGCATGGGCACCACCAATGTCTCAAACAACCATAATTTTGTGCGTGGCTCTTGGTACTGTACATGTGCACATGTACATGTGCACACTGTCTCTCTAGTGCCCCCAAAGCTGCATAGCCTCTATCCAATTTGGCATCAATCATGGCTCTCAGTGAAAATTGTGGACCAGAAAAGGTCACCCGAGGTACACATAAGATCGTACCTGCTCTACTGTCTCACCTTTGAAAGTGAACTATTCAACTGAGCACGTCACCCAAGCCTGTGTAGTATTAAATACCATCACCTTGGTTTTATCAAGGTTTACTACTTTTATGATGATGTTTGCTCTCCTCTATGAGTGCCCTGAGAGTCAGGATGTGATCTGAAGTGGTATAACCTCGCCTGAAACCTGCCTGCTCTACCGCTTAGTGTCCATGCATTGCTGCCCATCTGCTCAACTCCTTTTCCAAGATGGATCCATATATCTTGGCCAAGCAGTGGCCAATCATGATAGTCGTATAATTGTTGGGCATCATTGAATCTCCACTCTTAAAGAGCGGTTCTTCTATCCTTACCATAAATATACCTGCATCATGGTTTTCATCTGGGATGATGCCAGTTAGAGCTTCTCCGCAGGCACTCAAAAAAAAAGGCCCTGTTTTTGCTGTGCGACCACTATTCTGTGGGTACAATGGTATGCTCTGTCAAACTAGGGGGGAATCCTTCATAAACTGCTCTATTAAACACATGCACAAGAAGCGGTGCCACAATGTCCCATGCGTACATGAAGTGCTCTCCTGCTAATCCATCATGATCCAAAGCCTTTCCATGTCCCAATCTGTCAATGGCATCATTGACCATATGCAATTTGAAGAAAGAGCAATATGTGGGTACGAAATCGGTGGCTGTCCTGGTATATCATATAATGGCTGCACATAGTTGGCCCAAGCTTCTGGTGCTACAATTGATGTACTAGGATGTCTCTCCTGAAACATCCTCCATGCCTTCTTGGTGTTCTATCCCAAGAATAATTGGTAGATCTCTGCCTCCAATATAGCTAAGTAGGCCCATTTCTTCTTCTATATTAGGCGTGAGAAGATGGCCTTGGCTTGCTTGTGTGTCCAAGTGTTTGTAGCAACCTCCTGCTGTAATTGTCTGTGCATCATACGACACTCATCATCATACCAACTATTTTGTGGGGCAGTGCTGCAAGGAGGGGTGGATGATATTATTGTGTGTGGGAATGCATACTGTGCTGACACATGTAATACCTCTGTCAAATCATGGGTGATCTCCTCCAGGGGACCATGAGGGTTTAGCACCATAATTTTGTCCCACACTACATCTCCATACACTGTAGAAGTCTCCTCCATGAATTGGTATTTAGGCTATCTCTAAAACGAAGACCTGACTGCCCCCCTCCAGCATCCTCCTGACACAATAAACCTCAATATAGCATGGTCCGCAGCCACTCCAATGGGTTTGCTAGATACATTGAAATCATGGATCTATGGAATTAGAGACGGCAACCCCATCAAATAATTAGCCGTACTAGCACCTCCTTTTGGGTTCCAGCATGTAAGAGCATCTGAACCCCCGGCCAATAAGACAGACCATTGAAGATAATCAATCCATGGGCACTCCCTAGTGCTAAGAAATGTGTATCATATTCTGTCACATCTCCCAAGTCCTGTGCCAACCTATGCAAACCAACCTCCTCTGCGTTGATCTCTCTGTAGATGGTATCACTCGAGTCATATATTGATGTCTGCCTCAAGTGTGTACGAGCATTAAAGTCCCCCACTAGCAATATCTCCCCCATGCTCGCATATCTCATAATGTCCTCATATAATGGCAAGTACAGCGACTCGCCCTCAGGTGCATACCTCAAGTAGGTAGGTGGAAAGTAGCATGCAGCTACATATAAATCCCTGGGGTCCTCTTTGTCCACTCGGGTCCACATGTATCTGGCTTCTGCATCTCTATGAATGACATGTACTATGTCTCGCAAATCCTCTCTATACAATACTGCTACTCCCCTAGAGCCTCTAGTCCCTCCTGCCATCCATGGCTGTGGTCGGCATACTGATTCCCATCTAAAACCTCTGAGATCTGGAAGTTTCCTCCCCTTGCACTGGTGTGTCTCTGTGTAAATAGCGATATCCGCATGCCTAAAGGAATCCTCAAAATAGACTGCATCTAGCCTCAGAGAACCATTACAGTTCCGTATACTAAACCTTAAAGTCTCAGAGGCCGCATACCGTCACGTGGATCTCCTCTCTGTTATGATAACTCTCCCATCTCTGTACATAGCCCACTTGCCCTATTCCCGGGCTTCAAGCACCTTTGGCATGCATTCCTTCCTATGTGCCACTTGTGCAAGAGTGAGGTCCTCGTCTAAGTAGATCTTCTGACCTTTGAGGGCTATCCTTTTGGACAAAAATGCCTTTTTCCCCCCCATGTCCTCAAATCCTAAAATCAAGGCCTTGGGCCCAGCGGGCGTCATCTTTTCCTACCCGCCATGCAATAGCAATAGGTACACTTTCTGCCCCTATCTTCAATGCTAGTGCCTTCGCATCTTTAGTGGCATCCTCTTTTTGTTCCCAACCCACAATTCTAACATGCAAGATCCGAGCCTTTCTCCTTGCCTCTTCCTCTAATGTGCATTCATGACCTCTATTTTATTAGCTATTACTCCTCTATTTTTCTTGATCACTTCAATCCATGGTGTGTTTTCTTTCATCTCATCGCCCACTTCTTGTGCTTGTTTTTTTGCATATTTAGCCACCTCGGCCCTGTGAAGATAGTGGGAGAGAGGGAAGGAGTCTCACTTGTGGCTTTCTCACATACACAATGGGGGAATACACACACAGGTGGAGGCTGAAAACAGTTTTCCTCTTCTTAGTTGTGAAAGCCAAAAGAACTCAAGTACAAAGAAATAGAAGAACCCTATATGTGGGTCTCAAACCAAACTCAACTAACCAAGGTGGCATACTAACTGAGCCACAAACTAGAGTAGATAAGGATAGCTGTCATCCAGCTATTATTTGTGGGCGGTGTACCAACCGCATCTCCAGCTTCTAACAAGTCGGTGATATAAATGCACAACGGTCACCCTAGCATATCGCGAGTGGAGCTCGATATCTCAACACTCTCCCTGGAGCTCAATCACAATTCTTGCACACCAAGCAAGTCTCTGAACTTGCGTAGCTTCTCTATGCCCAATGCCTTCGTGAATATGTCAGCTACCTGATCCTCTGTGCTGACATAAGCTAGATCAATAAGACCTAGTAAAACCTTCTCCCGCACATAGTGATAATGCACCTCAATGTGCTTTGTTCTAGCATAAAAGACTGGGTTATTTGCCAAGTGTATACTGCTCATGTTGTCACAATAAATGACAACTGGCCCATCTGTAGACTGATGCATATCATAAAGTAGCTTATGCAACCAAGCTACCTCACATGCAGCCATTGCTGCACCCTTGTACTCAGCCTCTGTGCTCGACAAGGCAACTGTAGGTTGTTTCTTGTTGCTCCAAGTGACTATAGTACTCCGAAAAGAGAACACATATCCACTGGCAGATCGTCTATCAGAAATACTACCAGCCCAATCAGCATCAGTGTATCCATGCAACTCTATCTAAACCCCAGCCTCATAAAATAGTCCATACTGCAATGTGGACTTCACATACCTGAGTATGCGTCTAGCTACATCCAAATGCGGTTTCCTTAGAGCCTGCATAAACTGACTTACCAATCCAATAGCATAGCTTAGATCTGGCCTGGTAATAGTCCTATAAATCAAACTTCCTACTATGCGTCTGTACATAGTAGGGTCTTCCAAAAGCTCACCTGCATCTATGCTCAGCTTCACATTCTGCTCCAAAGGAACTGAAATAGACTTACAGCCTATCATCCCATATTTGGGTAGCATGTCCAATCCATACTGCCTCTGCAAGAGCTGTATCCCACTTGGTGATCTAATCACCTCAATGCCCAAGAAATAACATAGCTCTCCCAAATCCTTCATCTCAAACTTCTGCCTCAATAGCATTTTCACATGAAGGATATCTTCATCACTATCACCTGTGATGATCAAATCATCAACATAAATGACAAGCAGCATAATACCTTTCTTTGTTTTTCTCACATAGAGTGAGAAATCTGCCTTGGAAATCTAAAAGCCAATAGTGACAAGGTATTGTCCTATCTTGTCAAACCATGCTCTAGGTGCTTGCTTCAAGCCATACAAGGCTTTCTTCAACCTACAAACAAACTCAGGATGAAGAGCATGGACATAACCTGGTGGTTGCTCCATAAAGACCTCTTCTTGTAAATCACCATGCAAGAAGGCATTCTTTACATCCATCTGATGTAAAGACCATCCCTTTGATGCAGCCATAGCAATGGCTGCTCTTACGGTTGCCATCCTTGCAACCGGACTGAAAGTTTCTTTATAATCAATGCCATATGTTTGTGCATACCCCTTGACAACTAATCTTGCCTTGTATCTATTCACAGAACCATCTGCATTGTGCTTGATCTTATAAACCCACTTACAGCCAATTGCATTCTTGTCTTTAGGCAAAGGCACCAATTCCCATGTAGCATTTGCTTCCAAGGCATCCATTTCTTCATCCATGGCTTTCTCCCATTTTTCATTTCCCATGGCTTGCTCAAAAGAAGTGGGTTCTGGTTCCTGTATCACTTTGACCATATAGGCATAGTGAATGGCTGTAAATCCATCATATTTCAGCCTATCCACAGGATACCTAACCCTGGTAGACCTACGCAAAATAGGCTCACTTCCAGGTGCTCTCAAAACATCCCTGGTCTTCCTTACTCCAGGTGTAACAACAGAAGGAATACCCAACTCATCATCAATGCTCTGTTCTGAGCCACTGGATTCACCATCCACATAAGAGTGACCAGCATTCACATCAAACATGGGCCGATCTACCTTCTCTTTTCCTTTTCGTGATACCTACATACCACTATCTGCATTGCTTTGAGGAGATTCTCCTGATCTTAATCTGCCTGTCCATGGCGAAGTATGTGAACCACTGCTAGAGGACACTGCAGGTCCACTGATATTTTGTGATTGCTGCTGTGAATTCTGTGCAGCATTACCATTTTGTGCATCTACATCAATCATCACATTTACTGGTTTATACCAGCTGCTCATCTCATCAAAAACAACATCTCTGCTCACTGTAAACTTACAAGTAGAAGGGTTATAGCATCTATACCCTTTCTGCTGTAGAGAATAACCAATAAAGATGCACTTCTCAGCTTTTGGATCCAACTTGGACCTCAAATCATCTGGCACATGGACATAGGCAATGCAACCAAAAATTTTCAAATGAGAAATGTCTGGTTTTCTACCAGTATATATCTCCTCTAGTGTCATGCCATGTATTGCTGCGGTGGGAGTCCTGTTCATTGTGTAAACTGCTGTAGCAATTGATTTAGCCCAATAATAATCTGGTAGATCTTTTTCATTTAGCATGGCCCGAGATACCTCTCCAATATGCCTGTTTTTCCTTTCTGCAAGTCCATTTTGCTGTGGGGTATGATTGCATGAATATTGCTGCTTTATGCCATGCTCCTGCAGGAACCTTGCAAACTCATTTGAGAGGTACTCTCCCCCTCCATCTGACCTTAGGCATTTTATTTGCAGGCCTGTTTCTTTTTCAACCATAGCCTTAAAAGCTTTGAAGTGCCCAAACACTTCACCTTTCTTTTTCATAAAATACAGCCAAAGTTTTCTGCTGAAGTCATCAATAAATGTGACAAAATAGCGACAGCCTCCAATAGATACAACTTTAGTAGTCCACACATCAGAGTGGATTAATTCCAATGGCTTTTTACTCTCTTGAACATGCCTAGGAAATGGTTTCCTTGCCTGTTTTCCAAATTGATAGGCTTCACAAACCTTATGCATTTCTGCAACCCTTAATTTAGGCAATCTTGCAACAATATTTTGGGCTTGCATTGATTTAAGTTGCTGTATATTAACATGACCAATGCGTTTATGCCAGATATCAATATCTACAACTACACCAATCCCATGTGCAAACATTGCTGCACTCAATTTAGGCATGTTCGCATCCAACGTAAACATCCTGCCTTTCTTCTTTCCTTTCGCTATCAAGCGACCGTTATTTTCCATATCCTCAACAAAGCATCCATGAGGATTAAATCTAACTTGCAAGCCCTGCTCAACCATTTGACCAACAGAAACCAAGTTCTTGGTGATGTTTGGGACATGAAATACATCTGACAGGTATTTCTTTTTCCCATCCTGCATAAACAAAGGAATTTTACCAATCTGCACAATAGGATGTAAAGTATCATCACCGGTCTCCACAAATCCTGGTTTTTCCATTTTCCTTGCATCCTGCATCCACTCTGCATGACCTGTCATGTGGTTTGACGCACCTGAGTCAACATACCACACATCATTTCATTCTTCTACACTTGTCATAGAATTAGTCATGTGCTGCACCATAAATAGATCTCATTTCTGTCATCACCCTGTCTACTAGAAGATGCATAATTGCCTTGCTGCAATTTTCCATTCATAATGTCATTTTGCTTTTTGTAGCAGTCCTTAGCCATATGACCCATTTTACCACATTAGTAGCATTCAACATTGCTGTTTGCATTTTGGCCTCTCTGCCATCCACCATGACCTCTTTGGCTCCCCCTGCCTCTAGAGTTACCACGTCCTCCTACATAGGACTGGTTTTCTTGAGTTTGTTGCATATTATTCTATTCTACCACGGCCTGCAGATCGGCCTCCTCTACCTCTGCCTCTACCTCTTCCAGCATTTGAGTAGAAGACAATTTCTTTTGAAGTTCCTCCTAAAGAAGATGCACCCCCATTTCTCTGCTCTTCAGAAATTAGAAGAGCAAACAACTCTTCAAAATCACGAAATTTTTCACGGATGGCAATGGATGTCCGGAACTATGCATAATCCTTTCCTAGACCATTCAAGGTCACAGAAACTAGATCATCATTTTCCACTGGTGACCCAATGGAAGCAAGTGCATCTGCAATTTTCTTCACCTTCATGTGGTAGTCATTGATGCTCAAATTTTCTCTCTACACATTATGCAACTCTTGTTTGAGCTGCATTTTCTTGGCTTGCCTATTTGTGCTATACATTTTTGCCAAAGTATCCCATGCCTCCTTTGGCATACTTGCATCCTGAATATGCACAATTATAGAATCCGAAATGCTGATAGACAGCCAGTACATAACTTTTCTGGCTCTCTCATGCCATACTTTAAATGCTTGCATTTCCTATTGATTGGGAACATTAGGAAGAACTGGTTCTTCTTCATTTCCTGTAATGAACTCCCAATAGCCTTTTCCCATAAGGAAATTCGTCATTCTAAACTTCCATGCTTGGAAGTTGTTCTTGTCAAGCTTTTCAGTGACAATCTATGAAAGAGAATCAGACGCCATTACAGAACACTGCAAAATATTCTCTCACTGCGAAAGACACAGCTTTTGGCTCACACAGGAAGATCTGCAAAACTGACGAAAGTGGTATTTGACCACACAGTCACTTCCTAGTGACGATTTGCATCAATAGGCAACAAGCATGATTCTGCAACTCCCAATATCTCTACACACAAGCATACGATGCAATTTCTGCGGTAACTTTTCACCGACCAGCCGCGAGCAGTGGTTGCACAGCAAGAACAGGGCCTTTTTCTGAGTGCCTGCGAAGAACTTCCGCCTTCAAAACGGGCCCCGAAATGGCCTCTGACCGCAAACTAGAGTAGATAAGGATAGCTATCGTCCAGTTATTATTCATGGGCGATGTACCAACCGCATCTCCAGCTAACAAGTCGGTGACATAAATGCACAACGGTCACCCTGGCATATCACGAGTGGAGATTGATATCTCAATAGGCCCAAGTATGCACCTCTTTTTTAACATTTGCTTTCACTTTAACAACACTTGTCTCCACGGCGGCAATTGCCTCCCTACTTTTTTGAGACTCTTTGTCCATGGCCGCAGATACATCATTTTTACAAGCCTCAAGTTGCGATTTCAATTCTGCCATTTCCTTATCTTTTACCGATTCCATGGCCCTTGTCTCAGCATTTACATAATCTTTCATAATTTTATGCATATCCTTTTGTAGCAATACTTGGTGTACTTCCACTTCAGCCCGCAATCTAGATTGCATTTCACACAGTAACTGTGCTTGCATGTTCGCTTTCAGTTCTTGCATTTCAACCTTGAGTTGCTTTTCCATTTCCTTTTTGGCTTTGCATACTTCGGTTTCCATCTACTTCTTTATTTGCTCATACATTACTTTTGCTTGTGTCTGGATTTCTTTTATAATGTCCTCCCGCATGGTGTGCATCTCTGCTCTTACCAATTTGTACATCTCATTATATACTACTTCATCAATCATCTTGGGGGTTTTTCCCAATCTCTTTGAGCTTGGAGAGAGCGTCCATTCTCTGCCTTTCCGGATACAAAACTTGGGGATTTTTAGTAAATTCAGCCTCATTTGCAATCTCTGGTGTGGCATCCCCTTCATTAAGAGCAGCCATGTATGTTTCCATAGCTAGATAGAAAGAGAGAGCATAAACTCCAATAGGTACAACAAACACCGACCTCAACCAAAGAGAAAGAGATGTCGCTGAGGGATTACTCTTACGGCTACTCCACTAGAGTTTCTTCGGGACATGGGAGTCTCTCAAAACTAGGTATCGATTTGCCTCTTGCCAAACGGATCGTTCTTGCCTTCCTTTTATTTCTAAACTTCTCATGGATTTCCTTGCATTTGCAAGGACATTGGCCTGCTTCCACCTGAGAGAGAGAGAGAGAGAGAGAGAGAGAGAGAGAGAGACTCAATGGCAGGGAGGAACATTCGTCGTACCTTGCTCCATGGATGAGTTGGGTGTCTCCTTCTCTGTGCATTTTGCAAAAGCCTCTCCCCCTTTCTAAGTTTCTATCTAGTCTTTGATTTCCTTGGGCGTTTCTCTGTAATAGCTCAGGCTGTCTTAACTATCTATATTTCATCATGGCGGGATCTGTATTTCATCATTTTGCTGGGATTTAACAGTCTATATTTCATCATCATGCTAAGATTGATTATTGATAATGAAAGGCCTTTGAAGGGCTATGCGACTGGTTAGCAACATCAATCAGCTATCACACAGAGAGAGAGAGAGAGAGAGAGAGAGAGAGAGAGAGAGAGAGAGAGAAGGTTTCCTTGGGGTTAAGGTGTGAAATTGTTTTTACTCATTGAGATGATGATTCAAATTGAATGATCAATTTTCAAGAAAGCCATAATGAGGCAAAAAACAATCACAAAGGGGAAACTCTAAAAAACTTAAAGAGAGAGAGACAGAGAGAGACATAAAGAGAGAGAGAGAATACACAAAGAGTGGGAGAATCCTTCAGCTTTACTTGCTACATCTCTAGTGTATATGCTAGAAGTGCAAACATTATGGGTAATGAATACTTGAGTTCTAGGTCTCACACATATGGTGTATGTAATGGGAATGATCCCAAATATTTGGCAATCCTATTGGAGATCAATCGCATCATTGAGATTTAAGGGCTTGATTTGGTGGTGCTATCCAATGTTTGGATTTATTGGTGGCCTACCCATGGGCTTTTGAGTTAGCCTCTCCAGTTAATATGATGTGAAACCAAGGCTTCCATTGTGTTGCCAACAAGGATTCATTTGCTACCAATGGAGCTTGTTTTAGTTCTATGAAGCTCGAGGAAAATCCCTATAACTCCATCTAGTAGAGCAGGAGTGTCTTTGTGGATACTTGGATATTAACAAGGACATACAAAGATTATATACCTCACTTGTAGCTTGAAATATCAAGAAGACTCTTAGTACAATCAAGTAATTCTAGATTTGATAATAGACTACAATAGCTTTCAAATCCAGTTGGTTGCAAAGTTTGGGATAGAATTGATGTCATACTGGCATATGTTGGATTGAGGAT
The DNA here is from genome assembly GCF_047967505.1 of Dipteris shenzhenensis. Taxonomy (NCBI): domain Eukaryota; kingdom Viridiplantae; phylum Streptophyta; class Polypodiopsida; order Gleicheniales; family Dipteridaceae; genus Dipteris; species Dipteris shenzhenensis. The sequence goes on from NC_141627.1 coordinate 21,843,532, forward strand.
CGACAAAATCCATGGAAGAATATGTCTATTGGGTGAATCAAGTGGTACAAAAGAACAAAGTTGGAATAGCCCTTGAGGTTGCAAACATTGTCAAACTTAAATGTTGGTCCAAAGCAAGACCTATAATGCTAGAGGTAGCAATAGAATGCACCATCTAGGGGTATTATGAAATCCAAGAGAAAAGGAATATTGTGACCTATGCCCCAATTGAAAATTATAAGGAGTAGATGGTCACATCAATTTGATGCTTAAGTATATGAACAATCCCCTAGAAGGGACCTTGGATGATGATGTATTCTATAACAATTCTAGAGTTTTTACATAGAAGGCGTGCATAGAGTCAAGACGTAGTTGTCATTTGAACTATATCCAATAATCGAGACAATATAAAAGCTCCAATCTAGTTGCTTCTTTTCAAGATAGGGTCCAGTGGTGGGCTGGCGCATAGGTCTATTTCTCACTTATGCAACTTCTAATTCAAAGGTAACTTTCCTATACCTAGATATTAAGGTAGTATTGATTCCACATGCTCAAGAAAAACCCATCTATGGGCCTTATAAGACCTAGAGTAGATGATGAAAAAGTCAAGGACATGTCCCATTTGACTCAAACTTACATGTTCACCTTGCCTTAACGATGAGTGCCCTTTGATCAATGATGTGGTAGCATGTCAAATATTGGAGTTGGGGATTATTAAGGTCCTTAAATACATCCCCATTGAGCTATTTTTGAACCTAGCATGTGATATTATCTTGGACACTTGGTCCCTAGTTTTAGTTTTGATTTTTGTTTGTCCATATTGGACCAAAAAATGTGCACACATTGAAGCAATTAGATCAGTTCCTTCCTATGTTGGGTGACAAATCATTTTGTAGCCATGTAGATGGCTCACTAGTAGGATCAAACCATGTACATGTCAACCCAAGTAGCCCCTAAAAGCATAGATCTAGGTTGAGTCCGTCCCCCATTTCCCAACTATATGTAAATGCTTTTGTATAACTTTGTTGTGTGCATGTGCTTTTACATTTTGGCTTCCATTTTATTTGTGTACTTTGTGTAGTCTTTGGTGGGAGGTGACTCACATTTCATGGGGATCTAGCCAATACACTGATGAGGTACTCCCTCCAAATGGCTTTAGGTGAAGAGCAATGTGTGCAAGCATCATTCGTCACGGTCCCAACTTGTTGCAATCATGAATCCATAAGAGAAGAAGAGGGAGAGGAGAGGAGAACGGAGAAGGGAGACAAAGAATGCAAGGAGAAGGGGAAGGGGGAAAGAGAACATGGCATTCACAAAAGGCATGAAGAGGAAACAAGAGCAAACTTCAAGAGAAGAAGAGATCTTGGATTCCAATGCGAGCACACAACAAGTGAAGGCCAAGTTCAACTACTTGGACTTTTATACAAGCTTGTTGCAATCATGAATCAATAGGAGAAGAAGAGGGAGAGGAGAGGGGAATGGAGAAGGGAGATAGAGAATGCTAGGAGAAGGGGAAGGGGTAAAGAGAACATGGCATGAAGAGGAAACAAGAGCAAACTTCAAGAGAAATGTGAGCACACAACAATGAAGACCAAGTTCAACTACTTGGACTTTTATACGTGTCACCTTTTGAAGTGAGGGCCAACTCTATTCTCGCTACCACTCTCTTTACTAATTCATTTACAATAATTTTGGGCCCACATCTGGCTCTAGGGCACAATCCTAGCTCTACGGCATCCATCGAATGACATTGCCAACTAATGTGGCTAACATGTCCCACCTACTATTCTCAATCTAGTCCCATGGATCGTGCAAAGGTCATGGTTGTTGGAGGGTTATCATAGAAGATCATTCCTTTTTCTTTATAGGGCTTTAGTGGATCCTTTGTTGTGGAATTGTGCTGGTAGAATGGATATTTTGTCTTGTGATTTGTTGTTTCCATCACTAGATTCTAGTATAATTGGCATTGCATTGCATCAGCAATTGCAATGGCTAGACATTGGGTGGATGAATTGGAGCTGAGTACTTGTGGTCTTTCAAAGAGAGAAGAAGAAGAAGAAAAATCTAAGATGTAAGTTAGTAGGAAGAAGGTATTAGTAGGGGTTGATGTAAGATCCTAGTGGTGTTATTGTTAATGGAGTAAGTATTAGTGTATTATCATGCTCCTCCTTAAGTCCCATATTTGATTTGAGTGGGACTTATATTGGATTCTCATCAGACTATGTCTTTGACATGCCATGTTTGTATGTCTGGAGTTGTGCATGACATTTGTCTTGCTTCTCTACATAGAGATTCATTTTAAATCCATTTTATAGAGTACATTTCATCAAGGGATTTTATTGGAAGTCTCTTTTAGCCCAATAAGGTTGTGGGATGATCTGGAGCTCTATTTGTTTAAGTCATCAAATCTAGACTAGTTTGATAATATACCATACAAACTCCTAAAATGAAGGCTATGGCTGAAGAGGCTTACAACATCTGGGATTCTAGGAAAAGCCTCTAAGTTAAAACTAATAATACATTGGGAGGCTCAAATGATTAAGTGGGTACTAGTGTTAAGTAGTGAAAGGAAAAATAAAAAGTATAAACATAAATAAAAAGACAAGGGAGATTTAGAATTAGCTAATGAATGATGGCATCAGTTAAATGAAGGTGGAAAAAAGTTTGAGGATCATGAGAAACTCATCCAGACCTACAATCAAACTCATCCCTTGAGGTTGTTGGTGTAGGACCACATATTTTTCTATATGTGGAGGAGTGCCTTGGGATGCCAGGGGTTGATATGTCTTGACTAGACCTAGACCTTGATGAAGTCATTAGGGTTGCATATGTTGTTGATAACTAAGAGGAGTAGGAGTTGACTCTATTAATCATTATTCATTAATGTTGGGAAGAGGGGTCATCAAGACATTGAGGGGGACCTTGGTTGGTGAGGAGTTGTTTGCCTTAGTGGCAACATTTTTTTTAGGTCTCCGCTATTTTTCGTTGCAATAGTTATTGTGGATCTAGTCCATTTTTAGGAGTAGGTTCTTATGGCTCTACTATTATGGAGGTGGACTAAATGTCACATTGAAGGAGTGGTTTTGTATTTCCTCATGGGAAAACCCAATATCACTCAATAATGCTAGGAAGAGGTGTTGTCGAGACCTCGAGGGACCTTGGTTGGTAAAAAGTCATCTTGCCTTAGTAGCAGCATTTCTTTTAGATCTTTGTGATTCTCTATCAAAGTAGGTTCTTGTGGATCTAATCCATTTTTAGGACTAGTTCTTGTGGGTCTATTGTTATGGAGGTGGACTAGATGTCACATTGAAGGAGTGGTTTTATATTTTCTCATGATGGAAAAAGTCCTTGCACTATTATTTTCTTGCCATTTGTGGACCTTGCCTTATGTTCTTGTGTCACTCATCCATTTTCAGGAGTAGGTTCTTATGTAGCTATTGCCGCTTTATATTGTATGGTCAAACTTTTAGGGTCTCCACTTTGATTGTTGTGGCTATAGAGGGATGAAGTTGCACTTGAAGCAAGCAAGAAAAGGTGGGCTACTATGCAGATGATGCTTAGGGATCCACATTTGAGTGTTGCCATCATAATATCCTTGTGCTTGCAGTAGTTCTTTCCCAATCTCAACTTTCTTATGCCTTTGCATCCTCTAGTATGTTCCAAATTTATTGTATCATTGTAATAAAGTGATATATGTTCTTTGTAGAAAATGTGACTAGGAACGCAATGTCTTGGAGATCTTTTGTTTATGTTGAGCCCAAGTTTCTTTTGAGAAAGCTATAAGTAAAGATAATTCTGTATTCAAGTTGGAAGATTCTTGTGTGACTTCCACTGTGTTTGGCATGGTTGGTGTAATAGGTTCTTGTGTAGCTACCAACTTGATGCCAAATTTATTATTAAGGAAGGTTCTTGTGTAGCTCCCAAAGTAGAATCTTGCTTTGTCTTGGTAGGTTCTCATGTTACTGCATCGTTGTTGGAGATAGTTTCTTGTGTAACTACCATTTGCCTTGAAGATGATGCAGTAAATTCAATGGCATTTTGATGGACTGGTGGTTGAATAGGTTTTGGTGTTATTATCTCTTTTTTGGAGATAGGGTCTTGTGTAACTACTTAGGAGGTAGAGTGTGTTCCTGTGTGTGATCCTCTTATATTGGTGCACTCCTTTCTCCTTATGAGTAGGCTCTTATAGTTTTAGCTTTTTCAAGGTAGGTCCTTGTTAACCATAGCTATTCATAGTTAACATATTGTAATGACAAAGCAGAGATGTAGGAGAGGGTGTGAGGATTAGAATATGCTATCTTCTGTATGGGCCCAAGTGCTTGTAACATGAGAATGAGAGAGGTACAAGAGAGTACAAGAGCTAGCCCTTCTTGGAATGTATTTAAGGCTAAAAGTTTTCCTTTGGTCTTCATTGTGCACTTGCAACATTAGTAATAGAAGCTCTCTCTTTCTTTACATTCTCTTGCACTTGAGTCTTCTTGTTGAGTCTTCTTGTTTACATTTATAGTTGCCTTGTGATTGCCACCTCTTCCCTTCACCATCATCTTGCTTTTCTTATCCCCATATCTCTCTCATTCCCCTTCCCCTCTTCCCTCCTTCTCTCTTCATTCTCATGGAATCGCTCAAACACGATATGATAGACAACTAGGTGACACACGTGCGAGGCTTGTGCATACAAATGGGCTACTATTGTAGATTCATCTACAACTATGCTGAGATCATCTGCCCTTTGTACAAATTGTTGACCATCTTTCATTGGATAGAAGAGTGCCAACTTTCTTATGAGACCCTCAAACTAGTCTTGGCATCAACCCTAATGTTGTGAGCAGCTAACTGGGACTTGATATTTCATGTCCATACTGATGCATTAAAGTTCACACAATAGGGTGTGTGTTGGCATAGCCAGGTGAGTTCAACTTGGACTACTCGATATACTTTGTAATCTGCCAAAATTGAATGATGTCAAGATGAATTATACTACAATTTAGCGAGAAGGATTGGCTATGGTTTATGCCATTAAAAAGTTTAGACATTACTTGTTGGCAAACAAGTTTCTCTTCTTTGTTGACGATCACTTGGATCTCCTTTATCTAGCTAATAAGGCATGCATGACTGGATGTATCACGTGGTGGATGCTCATAAGGAAGTGACGTACACATTTTATGGTTGATCACATGTCCCATATTCCCAATGGAGAACCATATTCCCAATGGAGAACCGGCCAATGATGATCTTCTAGATGCTCCATTATTCTTGGTTGATTTAGTTTTGGAATGGGCATAGGAGATTGAATACTTCTTAACCAATGGATTCCCTTAGGATAAGGCCTTTAACAAGGCATCTGCAAAGGTAAACACATAACTAGAAGTGGATCTCCTGCTATCCACATGCCCTGCATAGTTTGAATTTGTGTACCCAAGTACACACATCTCTCCTCTGCCAAAGCACATGCACATCTCCTTGGTACCCTTCATGTACCTCATAATGCACTTAACTGCCTCCCAATGCCTCTTTCTTGAATTAGCCATATACCGGCTAACAACTCCCACTACAAATGCAATGTTTGGTCTAGTAGCTATTATAGCATACATAAGACTCCCAATCGTTGATGCATAAGGAACCTTGGCCATCATGGCCCTCTCCTCATCTCATTTGGGACTATCTGCCTGACTCAGTTTCACATATGGAGGCAATGGAGTACTTACTGCCTTCCCCCCCTCCATATTGAAATGCTGCAACACTTTTTAACATACTCCTTCTGTGAAAGCCAAAGGAGTTTCCTTCTTCGGTCACGCGTGATGCGCATACCAAGAATATGACCTATAGGTCCCAAATCCTTCATGTCAAAGGTCTCATGCAACTTGGCCTTCAATGCATCTAGCTCATACGTGTTCTTGCTAGCCAATGGCATATCATCCACATAAAGTGCCAGGAGTATCAGGTTGTTATCCTTAGCCCTTTTAATGTAGAGGTAAAGATCTCAATCTCACTTCTTTTGAAACCCTAGGACTGAATGAAAGCACTAAACTTTTGATACCATTATCTAGGGGCTTGCTTAAGGCGATAGATACTCTTTTTCATCTTGCAAACCAAATTTTCTTTGCCCTTTTCTTCAAAGCCTTCTGGCTGTACCCTGTAAATTTCCTCATGTAGATCCCCATGCAAGAAAGCTATCTCGACATCCATCTGCATAAGCTCCATATCCTCTACTGCCACAAGTCCAAGTATGAATGTAAGTGTAATCATCTTCACAACTAGAGAGAAGATCTCATCAAATTCCACACCCTTATCTTTCTTGAACTCTTTAACAACCAAACGGGCCTTGTACTTACATCATCACCTATGACCATCTTGTAGAACCATTTACATGGCAATGCTTTCTTTCCATGTGGCAAAGAAATCAAGTCCCAAGTATTATTCTTATGAGTGAACTCATCTTTGATTGCATAGCATACTCCCACTTGCACTGATCCTTGTGCATCATAGCCTCTCTGTAGCAAGAAGACTCCCCATAATTAGTAAGCATCACATAGTCTGACTGCCCCTGGAATAGATCTCTTAGGCGGTCTAGACACTCTAGCTGATCTTCTCAAGGGCATTTCAGCTTGTTGTCCCTCTAGCAGATCAACCACATTTGGCTCATCATTTCCACCATTAGATGATCCATCATCTGCCCTCAATTGTGTACCTGTGGGAGTACCTGGGGGCACCATTTCCTGCACATTTGGTGCATGGACAGCTTGTTATATCTATCAACATATGCGGGTGGATTCACATCCTAGAAAGTGATTCTCCTCATTTCCACATCCCTCATGGGTATATTATGCATCTTCTTCTCATTGAAGACCACATCATGGCTTCGTATGATCTTCTTTGCTTCTAGATTCCAGAGACAATAGCTCATCTCTCCACTTTCACCATGACCTAGAAAGATGCATTTCCTAGACTTAGAATCTAGCTTCTTCCAAAGCTCTTTTGGCACATGTGCATATGGCTCACACCCAAATATATGCAAATGAGAGTAAGAGGGCTTCTTGCCACTCCATGCCTCTTCAGGAATACCACCCTCCAAACTCTTACTAGGTAATCTATTGATCACATGCACTGTAGTCTTCATTGCCTCAACCCAAAAACCACTAGAAAGACTTGCATTGGAAAGCATACATTGTAACCTTTTCTGAATGGTACGGTTCATCTATTTTGCGATTGTATTTTGCTCTGCACTATGAGGGGACATGAACTCCCTCTTGATCCCACGTGTATCATAGAAATACTAAAAGTCATGAGAGAGATACTCTCCACCATTGTCACTCCATAGGCATTTAAGTATTCTACCTGACTGATTTTCAACCAAAGCTAGCCATTTTTGAAATACCTGGAACACATCGCTCTTCCGAGCTATAGCATAAGCCCACACTTTCCTAGTTGCATCATCAATGAATGTCACATAATATTTAGCCCTGCCTAATGACAGTGTAGGCATGGGACAACATATGTCTAAATGCAGCAAATCAAGCCTTTCAAGCTCTTTCTTTCCCCTTCTTTTATGGGCTGATTTAGTCTGCTTCCCATAGAGACAATGCTCACAAAATTCAAAATCAGAAAAACTCAAATGCGGTACATAACCCAAATGGCATAAGAGTTTCATTCCATTGGCTCATGTGCCTCAACCTGTAATGCCACAAAGAAGTACTTGGCTACTTGGTTATTGCAACAACATGATTAGACATCCGTGATACATGTAAGGGATACAATAATATCCCACACTTGGCACCTCTAGCCAAAACCATAGAGCCCTCCTAAAATTTCCAACTCTGAAAGCCAAAAGTGGTTTAAAAACCAGCATCATCTAGCTGACCCACTGAAATAAGACTCTTGGTCAGCTTAGGAACATGTCTCACATTTTTCAAAACAAATGTAGACCCATTGGCAAAAGAAAACTTTATGTCACCTCCTCCCACTGTCACATGCATAGTATTTCCAAGATGCACACAACCTGTCTTTCCAGTGTCATAAGTGGAGAACCATTCCCTATGGGGAGTAACATGGAATGAAGCACCAGAATCCAAAATCCAATACTGGGAATATGCATCATCTGAAGTGGTAAGCAAGTCTGCAAGTAGACTAGACATGAAGAGAATGTCATTGTCACTATTATCAGTGACTGCATTAATCTCCTCGATCTTTGTTTTTCCTTTGTCTTCCCTAGGACTCTCTTCCATCTTATTTACACCCCCATTTGCATTCTTTTTCTTATTCTTTTGCTGTCTTTTTAGCTTGTAGCAATCCTTTTTGATGTGGTCCTTCTTGCCATAATGGTAACACTTAATGTTCCGTGCAATGGATTTGCTATGAGACTTCCCACTTTCTTAGGACTTACCCCTGAATTGTGATTTGCCCCTTTGCACATATAAGGTTGCATCCTGCTTGTTGCCTTCCATAGACTTTTGTGTAATCTCCTTGACCAACAAGCTACCCACAACATCATCAAACTTTAGTACTCCACCAAGTGCAGAGTTACTAATAGCTATACGGAAGGTATCCCATGAGGATGACAATGAACACAAGAGAAATATTGCCTTAGTCTTCGCATCAAAATTCATCTTCTGAGCTTGAAGCTGGATAAAAATAATATTGAATTCATTCAAGTGAGAAGCAATGGAGACCCCTTCCTTCATCTGCAGCTCAAACAACCTCTTCATGAGGTAAACTATATTAGAGGTAGTTTTCTTCTCATAAGGTGCACATAATATCTTCCAAAAATTATTCGTATTCTGCTCATTTACTACTGTGAAATAAACTGACTCTACAAGATGGTCTAACAGTAAACTTTGCTGATGCATCCAACTTATTCCAATCATCCTCAAACATATCTGTAGGCTTAGCTCCAATCCCTGCCAAGGGTTTAATATGCTTCTTTTGAATAAGAACATCCCTTATCTGTTCTCTCCACAAAGAAAAGTTTGTCCCATCAAACTTTTTAATGCTGAAAACCTCCTTTTTAGACATGGAAGAGGATGCCAAGATGCAAACAAAACAAAATCCCAAATGCTAGTACCTGCAAGAGAGAAATCACACCAAATACCAAGTGCACCCAAATATGTTTGCCTTAATGAAGGATAGTGTTACCAAAACTCAAGGCTCAGAGCATCAGTTTTAGTCATTTCTAATTTTCCATTTGTAGTCAAAACACATGCCCTATTTCTACTCAAATCATTGCCATCTTGTCTCCCCCTTCTCTCCATGCCTTAGCTTAAGACTCCTCACTAACAATCACATTCATTGGCACTCATGATTGTGGTCCACAAGTTCCCCAAAACACAAGGAGTGGGGGTATAAACCACTCTCAAGAACACATAACAAACACTTGCATCCACTAGCTCTCATGTTCATGGTCTACAATTTCCCCAAGATGCAAGGAATTGGAGGAGTAAACCATACCCACAAGTATAATGAATGCTGACTCACCCTCCCCCACTTAGTCTTACCACTATTCAAATCCAAATCATGGTTTACTTTCTTTCCCAACTTACCAAAGGGTTAATCGGGATATGAACCACAATCAGATCGAATGACGAGCCTCTATTACCATTTCCACCAATATATAGCACTGGGCTACGTGGGAAACTGTGAATCTGCAACCCATAATATCGTCGGTACTTAAGATACTATCGATGGTAATATAGCTAATAAAATCAATAATATAGTATTACCATCGGTTTAAATATCGACGGTAATATAAACTGCTAGGAGAATTAATATTACTACCAGTAATGTGGTTATTATCGTCGGTTATATGAGTACTACCGGTGGTAGTTTTATCCAATTTCTTGGTGATTTTTCTTGGTAAATAGCATGATCATATAGGTTTAACGCTACTTTAAAGTCTAATTAACGAATGCTAATAACCCATTAAATGAAAACGTGAACGTAATCCTTGTTGAGAAAGCAAACATCATGAGCTACTTTGAGTTTTATTGACTTTTTATACTAGATATCTTTTTGCAAATCTCCTTTAATTAAGGTGTATGGCCTTCAAGGACAAAACTATAATTTTAACTATAAAATTTTGAGCTCTTTAGCAATTTCTATCCTTTAAAAAAAAAAAAGAGGGTGTATAATTATATTATATCAGAAAAGAGCATAATACATCTTTATATCTCTTCCTCAATAAGCCAAAAAGGGAAGAAGGATGTATGAACATAGACATAGGTTGTGCATAATGCAATTTCTATCTTTTGTCATTAGTTGATTAAAAAAAGGGGGTTTGGAAGGATGAAAACTCATTAAATTTCTCTCAAAAGAGTCTACTTTTAGAATTCCCCCATTAATCCTTTTTATTGCTTGGAGCATTTTTAAGGCTCCCCCATTAATCCCTTTCATATTGCTTCAAGTATTTTTAGAATTGGGAATGCCAAAGTTTTAATATTACTAATCTTGATGGATGGACATGATAACAATTGTGTGTTAGCATTCAAGTCCGGTTCCCACAACAAATATGGATTGTCCTAGCTTTGTTTTTCGTGTGATGGCACCAAACTTCTTGATGAACCTTTTGCAATAGCTTTTCATATATTCTAGGTATTTTGATGATCAAGATCCCTTCTAGGAATTGATGATTTTAGGAGTGTTTTGAACTTTTTGGAAGAATCATACAAGATAACGCTTTCATAGGTTTTCTATTTTGGATCATCATTTATTAGTGCTAAATTTTGGGTAATTTTCCAAGATACTTTTTGATTAGATCATATCAACACAATGGACCTCTTTTAATAGTCTATGCTATATTTTGCCTTTTATAATGATCCAACGCCTTCCTAAGATCTAGTATGTCTATTTGGGATCTATGAAGACTTGGATTATTTATGCTAGAAAATATTTTCCCAAATTTTTGGGGATATTTATGATTTTATGATGTCTTTTCCAAGCCTAGCTTGCTCTAAGATAGGAATCATTTTGTAATTGATGACCCCTACACAATGTATTTTGCCAAAGCATGGTATTGAAAGTTTTGGAACATCATTGGGAACTGTTAGTTCTATTTTCATATTTGGAGAAAATCTATAAGGCATTATTTGACTGTTACTTTTTTATGTAATATAGAATTCACAGAGCAATGATATAATGAGAGGTCGATCCTTTGTAATTTTCTACAAGGGCAAAATTTCAAATTATATAATGGGAATTTACAAATTGAGATAAGGTGGAACTTTTTTTTTTTTTGCAATAAGGATTACCATAGCATAGTGATTTAGGACAAACACAAACTAGTATAGTTGGTAAGATCACTATTAGTTATACTTGCTTTTGTTTCATAGGCCTTAGTATAGCCATGGTAAGATCACTAATGGTTATACTTGCTTTTGGTTGACACGCCTTAGTATGGCATCAAATTTTAAAAGTGGTGGGATACTCAGATCCATTACTAGCTCCTTCATATGTCAAGCCATGATGTCAATGTTTAATAAGAAAGTACACCATGCATTTATAGCTTGGGACATGTAGGAGGCAAAGGATGACACTTAGTCAAAGAAATGGTTCGCCTTACCATTTTCCTTAAATAGTTTGTGTAGGATTTCCATGCTTGATAGGGACAAAACCTTGGATGTCATTATTTGATTAGCTCTCTCTCTAGATCAGTTGCCTTTCTTGACTTTATAGTTGAATCCACTTCTTGTGATTTTCAGGTATCCTAGGCCAACTCGGTAGAGAAGTTTTGTAAAGACTATAAAATACTAATATCCTCCACAGACTGGTCAACATTGACCTTTCACTCAATCTAATATTAAATTTCAACATTGATTCTAATTACCATTTTTAATGGGTACTATGAAAGCACATATAATTCCCATAATGGTAGTATAATGTTTATAAGCAATTTAGTCTGACCCAATCTAATGTGATGGGTGGATTGCTACCTACACTTGTATTATCTATTGGACCTGCAAAAGTGTAGTTGGTGGGAAGCATGCACATGCGCACTCACTCACACACACACATGCATGCACACACAGGTGCGTGTGTGCACACACACACATGTTGATTCCTTGGATCAAGTGGGATATGTGGTGTCATATACTTTACTCATTTCCATTGAGTAGGCTTCCTTGATATACTTGAGTGCGTTAATTTAGGAAACAAACATTACCATCGACTTTGAGTTTTATTGACGTTTAATAGCAATTTTCTTTAAATAAAGTGTATGGGAGTTCAAGGACAAACTATAATTGTTTATGTTAAAATTTTGAATTCTTCAATAATTTCTATCTTTTTCATTAGTTGATTCAAAATTGGGGTTTGAAAGGAGAAAACTCCTTGAATTTCTCTCAAAATGTTATACTTTCAAATTTTCCCCAATTAATCCCTCTTATTTCTTGGAGCATTTTTACAATTGGGAATGCCAAAATTTTAATATTGCTAATTTAGATGGATGGAATCATGAATTATGACAAGTGGTTAAAGTTTGATTTCCACAACAAAGACGGATTGTTCTAACTCTAGTTTTGTTGTGTGCTAGGTGAGTTGATGCAATTCTCCATCATATTTACAATGTAAAATATTTGGGATGGTCTTTTGGAACAAGAAAATGATAACTCCAAGGGATACTAGTTGGATGGACTTTTTGCAAAAGTCCTTGCTATATACTAGATTTTTTGATGATCAAGATGCCTTCTAAGGACTGATATTTTTAAAAGGAGGTTTTTGAATTTTTTAGAAAAAGCATACTAGACAAACTCTCATAAGTTTTTTATTTGGTACCGTCACATATTAGTGTTGAATTTTTTTAAATACTTTTTTATCATATCATATCAGCACAATGGACCTCTTGTACTAGTCTATGTGATGTTTGAGCATGTTATAATGATCCAACACCTTTTCAACATCTAGTATGTATATAAGGGATCTATGAAGACTTGCCTGTTTTACGCAAGGAAATATTTTCCCAATTTCTTTTTGGGGTATTTATGATTTTATGATGTCTTTTCCAAGGTGAAATTTGCTCTAAAACTAGAATCAATCCATAATCGATGCCCGCTACACAATGTATTTTGTTGGAACATGGAATTTAAAGTGTAGAACATCATTAAGAACTGTTAATTCTATTTCAATATTGGAGAAAATCTAAAGGCATTGTTTGACTATTATTTTTTAAATGCTAATATAGAATTCACAGAGTAATGGATATTTATGAGAGGTTGATTCTTTATAATTTTTGCAAGGAAAAGTTTTCAGATTATATAATGGAATTTTTTGAATTGTTTTGTAATGAGGATGACAATAGCATAGTGATTTAGTGCACACACGCACACACACACACACACATCAATCCCCTCACTTTGAGATTCATAGGATTGGTGGGATAAGATTCTTTACATATTTCACCTCGCTTCTTGGGAGTACACCTCACAAACTTTTAGTGTACCACTTACATTCAAAAGGAGGGTATGCTAGGTTCAAGACTCCCAACATTTGATCCAAAACATCATGTAGTAGACATAATAAATTGACCCAATAACCGGATTATAGTAGCCATAAACAAGTTGATGCACCAAATGATATGTCTGAGAAGAAAAGAAAGAGGTCTATTTTCCCTTCTCTTCAAACCTAGGGGCTCCATTGCTCTTTCACCCACTTGTAGTGTCCACCAATGAATGCCTGAGCCACTTGGAACTTGGCACATTATACTATGACAAATGTGGTCATGAAATCAGTTATTTCAAAGCTCGAGCATGAAACTAAAGGAAAATTGCTCTAATATGAACCATCAGTTAGGAGAAAAATGGACTCCTTGAGCTACATGTTAGCCGTTTGGTGCCAATCCTGACAGTAGCATTAGTTTGGGTGCCAATCTTGGTAGTAGCATCATTTTTTCGTCTGTTCTTGTGGCTTCAAGAGTACGTGGGTTGTCCTGATCTTGAATAGAAGAGGGAATATATCTCTCATGCTTCAGACCACGGTCTCCTCCAAGCAAGGTCGGGTAACTTGCATACCCATCTGATCCATTAGTATGCTCATAAACATCCATTGGTTAAAGGTTTGTCCTTATGGGAACAACTCAAAATCTCTTTATCCTTCACATGTCCACTTTCTCAAAATCCACTATCCTTGGGTGCCTTCTACTTCAATTTCCCTCTCTTTTCAATATCCTTCATTATAAATCCATAATACATGCCATATAGGGACAACATGGTGATGGTGGTCCATAAGATGAGTGTCCATAAAATAATAATTTCTTCTTATGGAATCCCAAATTCAACACCTATATGTTCAATATGCGTAAGGTATGCTATTATGGTATCATGTATCCCCTTGAAGTGTGAATCCCAAACATTGATATAAGCATCATCATAGTAAAAAAGGTTTCAAGAGTAAGGAGCCCTATGTATTACATGCACTCAAGGGGTATTTTAAAAACCACGCAACTATAATTTTCCCCTAATAAAACCACCCCTCTTTTCTTATGAACTAATGAATTTTTTATAAAGTTGAATTAGAAACCCCTCCTATTATTGTAATCCTGATACATTTTTTCCAAGCATCAATGACCTAAATCAAGGCTTTACATGGAGCCAAAAGACATGGAGACATAAAGGCCCTACAAAAAGCTCCTTGGCTTGAAGTAGAAGAGGTATATTGAACGTGCATTTCACTAATTTTGGACTGATGCACTCTCCAAATTCATTTTTATAAGTACTTTTGGAAAGTCTACTCTCCAAATTCATTTTTATGAGTACTTTTGGAAAGTGCACTCTCCAAATTCTTTTTTATACGTACTTTTGGACTACTTTAGGATTAAAATTTTTAAAAAGCTCTTTAAAAAACATGTTAAAATAAGAAAGTAAGATAATTTTGTAAGTTTTTGGAAGTGCAAAAAAAAGAAGATTGTAAAATTTAACATAACTTATTATAGAGAATTTCATATCCTCTAGGAATAGCATGACGTTACATCAAAAGTGAATATCATGATATTACATCAAAGGCAGAGTCACATAAAAATCAGTGCTAATGTCTCATAGTAGTTTGTAATGGTGTTAACAAACACCTTCTATCCTCCTTAAACATCATGAGAAAATGCTCC
This sequence comes from Dipteris shenzhenensis, assembly GCF_047967505.1. Lineage (NCBI taxonomy): Eukaryota > Viridiplantae > Streptophyta > Polypodiopsida > Gleicheniales > Dipteridaceae > Dipteris > Dipteris shenzhenensis. Next base: position 21,858,590 of record NC_141627.1, read on the forward strand.
TCATATATATACACATTTAATATATTTGAAAAAATAAAATGATGAGTCAATTCATTTTCTTTTTCATACAAGAATATAGCCATGCATGGCTAATTCAAAATACAGCCATCTACGTGTTTGACAATGTAGTAGAGTCCTATGGTGCTTCATGTGCAGGCTGTGGTGCTTCATGTGCAAGCTGTGGTGCTTTATGTGGAGGCTGTGATTCTATTGGTCTTCATGTGGAGGCCATGATTTGATGGTGTAGAATTGAATCTTGTCTTCTTGAATTGCAAGTGTTGACCAAATCTCCTGTGGTTGCTTTGGAGGTACAGAGTGAATCTCCTTTGCTTGAATTGCAAGTATAAATTGAATCTCCTCCACTTGAATTGTAAGTAGAGTCTAAATATCTTGCTCTTGAATTGTAGGGTTGTCCCTAATGGTAGCAATTAGGTCTTGAACATGCATTTTTATAAATGGATGTAGATCTATCTCTGTATATGCTGATAGTGATGGATATGAGTTTAGACCAAAAAGGTGGTCGAGGAGCAACATGCAATTGTAGCAAAGTCTTCACCCATAGCTATGGCCATATTTTTTGGGATTTAATGTATTCCATTATATCAACCAAGTCACCTTTTTGTTGGTGCGTGAGTACCTTGATGAACACCGTATTAAAAAAAATTTGACTTTAGTAAAGTTAAATTTAAAAACTAGACTTAAAAAAAGACCAAACATTATTAATATTGTCATAATGCAATTTTTTAAAAAAACATTGAAAACCAAAGTTTAGTGAAATAAGCAAATACTAGATATTAAAGCTTACAAAAATACCTTCTATGATTAACCAAATAACTACACTTTGGTCCACACCACACAGTTTTGAACCAAAGTTCTAAGAATATCAAAATGACTTGTTCTCTTGGAGACATGGTTTACATATACACCTTCTTGATGTAAAAATACATTGTTTAAGTGCAGGCCATTTTCAATTGCAATTGGATGCCCTTTTATTTCAACCAACTTTATGATGAAGGGGGGGCTTGCCCCCCTACTACTATTGCCAAGGGGATCCAAGGGGAAGCAAAAAATGTATGTAGAGGAGAAAAGTTTTTATTTTATACACACACACACACGCACACGCACACACATACACACACATGTAAATTTTGATATCTACTATAAGATTTTTCAAAAATAAAAAACAAGTCAAATTATATTTATATGTGTGTGTGTGTATCTGTATGTATGTATATATATGCATATATATCTGTATGTACACACACACACACACACACACACACACACACACACACATATATATATGTATAATTTGATATATATATTATAAGATTTTCCAAAAATCAACCAAATAAATTTTAAAATTTTCCAAAGCTTTTAATTTTTTTTAATTCCAAAATTTTTTATTTCTTAAATAAAAAATTCTCAAAAACATTTCTCCAAGGAAATCTATATTTCAAAGAATGGGTTTTTTTATCAACATAAGTTTTGCAAATTAAAAATTTTACCTAAAAAAGAGCAAAATTTTGATATATATTATAAAATTTTCCAAAAAGAAATCAACTTTTCCAAAGTTTTTATTAAAAAAATTAATCCAATAAAAGTTTTAAAAATTTTGACTCTTTTTTTAATTCAAAAAGAAATAAATATATTTTCAAAAAATGTTTATTTTAAAAAACAACAAAAGTTTTGCAAATTAAACAATTTACTCCTATAAAAAGACACCCACATGTGGTGTGCGTTGCATGTTGGGGGAGGGGGGGGAGGGCTTCTCTCTCTATCTCCCAACTTCCCCCTCTCCCTCTATGACGGGTGGTTTAAAAAACCCCTACCTATGGATTTGTATAACCTATATACACCCCTCCTGTAAATTCATATATTGAGACATCAAAATAGAAATACCCATTTTGAGAAAAAAACATTGATCACAAGTAATTTTTTGCTTGTTTAACAAAAGAAAAAGGAGAAAATAACATTCAAAGCCTAAATGCGTCCATAAATTTTTTACTCTTTTATTCAAGTAAGATTTATCAACCATATACAAATGATTATAATCGTACAAATCCAAAACATTTTACATTATGACCTTGTAAGACCCACTTTTCACAAAATCTGAACCTATTGTTTATTGGTGTTCTTTTGATCACCAAGATTGTAGGGTGGACTAGGACACATAATTATACCTTAGAATAAAATTTTAATAAATTTTTAATCATAATAAAGGACATGATGAATATAGGATATGAAAACTCCATGCATGTATTTGTGAAATGTTGCAAAATTGTAGGTGTTATTGTAGAAGTTTTTAGGCTATCAAATTCATGATCCAAACAAACGTGCAACTTCTTGCCTCGCTTTCTATGTATTGTTACTTCTCTTATACATATTATTGCAGGCGATAATAATAGAGGCAAATCTTGATATAGAACATTAGCTCTAATCACTATTTCTTAGCATGTTCACCACTTTAAAATGACTCTGTGATCTAATCAAACAGTCAAACTGGTGGTAAGTCACCTTCTTACCTTTTTCTCTCTAGCTTGTAGATCATGTATGCTACTTTAAATTGACTCTGTTATCTAATTAAGGAGTCCAGTTGGTGCCATTGATCCAAAGCATGCTATCTATCACACTCCTGCAGAGAGTGGCAAAAGCCCAGGAATGATGATGATTAGGGCATCCTTTTCTATAATAATACTATATTGATCAATCCGTTGTTTGTTTTAAGGGAAAATTTTATGCTAATTAAACATAACTGCCTAAAATTTTTCACCTAGCCTAAATCCTATCATAGTGAATTCCCTAGAAATATAAATCTCTTATTGTCTCACAAATTTGCCATCTTTGTTTGAACCGTGTCAAACTATTATGTTGTGCAATAAAGATTATGTACTTCCTTTATAGTGTTGTGACCTTTTGGTTGAGCTTTTTAGATAAAGCTCTATGTCCTGCTAGGCTCATGAGAATCACATTGTTAGAAGGACTAGAGTCATCATTGCCAGCACCCTCCTTCACAACCAAACTTCCATCACTTCTCCATTCCTCCTCTCCTCAGAAATTCCTCAGTCGCCCTATAGTGGAATCAAACTTTGTCCTTCTCTCTAGCATTCCTACTAATGCAATTGTTGGTCATGTTGGACTGTTACAAGTTGCCAAGGCATAGTAGAGTGAGGAGAGTGATTAAGGGCTATGAGAAAATCATTTGCCATACACACGTATGATTTCTTAAGGCTCTCCCTTCTTGTCCCTACACTTACACCCAAGCCCCCCACCAAGGTTGCCACATATCTATATCACGTTTGGATTATATTTATTGGATAAGTGCTCATATATTTGGTATATATAGAGCCCCCTACTCTAAGTTTTAGATTATGGTTTAATTTTTCTTGACATAACCTTTAATCTAAGAAACCTTATTTAAAAACTAACAATTAGGGAAAGTTCCAAATGAACAGTGGGTGGTGATGTGCATGCCTATACTTGGTACATGTGATGGGAGAACTCGAGTTTTCGGAGTGACTTTTAAGTGGCATAGGTTTTGGGGAGTGGTTCAAGGGAGGTTTCTTTGATCAACATGTTGAAAATTCTTGTAGGAAAAACGTTTGATTAAAGGTGTCCACCAAAAGAGTGTGGCTAGCTTGTGTGATTCCCAATAATTTCTATGAGGTATTTAGCTACGATTGTAGTTGTCGAAGACCTTTGCTCTTAGGATTGCCCAAAATGCCCTACTAGGATGGGCAGAGACCATCTGCTAATGAAGTGGATGGAGAGAGGTGTGGCGATTAGATATTTGGGAGCCTATGGGTTTGATGTTCAAAGAGAAAATTAAGCAAAGAGGTTTGACTGGTTCAAAGAGAAAATTAAGCAAAAAAATACATCATTGGCACGATCTCTGCTTGGGTTGGAATGCTCAGATTCTTATTATTCAGCAATTTGGTTGCAACAGATCCTATCTATTTGGCCTCACTATGAATTTTAAGAGGAGAAATTGGATGGAGATTGAGAGGTTTCTACAAGCATTCCTCTAGCCAGACGAGGGGGGGAAACACATGCGACATTATATCTCCTGGGATGCAATGAAAGCTCAATGGCAGATAAGGGGTGTCAGATGTTGGGAAGATCAAAAGAATAAGCTTGTTGGCCCTAACTAGCTTGTCTAATGGTTGTAGTAGTAAGTTAGCTAGGCTGGCTAACCAAACTTCTAGCTATCCAATGCGTAGCATCCTTTGGGTAACCACGGCATGTAGCTCCCATTGCTCCGTCCACTTGAGCCCCTCTATGTGCCATCCTATATTTTTGTTGCCTCCATGTCTTTGTCTGGGGGCCTACATTCATCCATGTTCTCTACCTTGCCGGAGGTGTGTTATGTACTAACACAAAGCTTCCTCTTCGAGGAATATCGTTCTTGTCTCTATTAGCATGACAAGGCAGGGGGTTTGAACTTTGACCTTGAGCTCTCCTATAAGGAGCCTTTCGTGAGTGGACTCTATTTCTTTTCAACATTCTATTGATAGTCATGGTTTCCAACCTTGGCATACATATACAATCACCGTTTAGACAAGCATTGTGTATATAGGAACTTCCTCATTTCTCAGCTCCATAGATGATCTCTCTTGCATTTGTTTTGAATGTTATATAAGGCTTACAAATCTCCCATAACTCTTATTTCCATGCTTGCTTTACACTTGTAGATATTCTCAAACTTGAGGCCTAGATATGTATAGGTTGTGACTGCTTCAATGGGTTCTCCTTCAAATGTAAATGCCATTTTGCTTATTTCTTGTTACGACTATCATGACCTGGGTCTTTGCAATCTGGACTTTCATCCCAGAGTGTTTGCATCATTTACTATGTATATTTGCTTGTCCTTTTTGTCTTTTGCAAAGAGTACTACATCATTTGCATAGACGAGTAGGATTAAGGCACACCTAGCTATTTATACTCCCTCTCCACTGTGTGCTCTCATCTCATCCTCTTATTCATCTATGAATAGGTTGAAGAGAGTTGGTGATAGGCGATAGTGGCTTTGCCAATTTTGCGAGGATCATTTCATATACTCATAGCATAGATTCCCTCAGTTCTTGAGGTATTTGCAATATTTGCTTTCCCAAGTTTTTGGCAGGGTACTACGTCCAAGGCTTTCTTGAAGTCTTAAATAGACCAGTAAATTGCTTCTCTTGTTCTTGACTCCTATTCCATCTCATATTTTGACTAGGTGCTCTATAGTTGAATGCCTAGACCTCAAACTTGTTTGACAAAGGTGCTCTAATTCCTTGCGCCTCTTCCCATTTACTAAATTTTTGTTCATGCATAGTAGCATACAATTTTTCCATTAAACTTCTTACTATGATCATTCTATGACTGCTTGTTGCTGCGACAATTCTATTGAGTTGCTACCCCATGGAAAGTCCTCCCTCCAAGTATGGTTAGCATCTACTTTGCTTTGGCTCTCCCCATATCAACATCTTTGCTATTAGGCCTTCTGGGTCTAGTGGCTAAATTCTTCAACCTCTCCACATCTTTTTTGTGATACTACACATGTGACCTTGATTGAGAAATATTTTTTGGCCTTTTCGGACGCTTCTTCTCATAGAGGCCTCATGGTTGAATTCCAATGTCTCATCATCAATCCTAAGGCCTTCACGATATGACTTGAGAATGGACTTATAATTTTGTAGTCAATTACACTTAACCCTTGTGAGGTTTTACATGTGCATCCTCCCATGTCTCTGAAAAAGGGGAATCCATTGCATACTTGACATCTCAAACATCCACATAGGGTGAGCAACTAGTCTCCCATGAAAGGGGCTACTCACGTGCTATAGTTCCTCTTCTGATGTCCTCTTCTAGCCTCTTTTTTCTTCACTATTCTCTTCCATTTCTTTCTTCATTGTCTTCTTCTAGTCCCTTCCTTTCTTCAGTGTACTCTTCCTTTTCTTCCATTAAACATGGATCTTTTCCATCCACTATTAAGATGGCTTGCCTTGGTCCTATTAAAGTCGTATTAAGATGGCTTGCCTCGATCCTATTAAAGTCACCTAATGAAGTAAAAAATGCCAACCTTAAAATGTTGTTGCAATCCCATATATTTCAAGAACATATGTAGATGTACACACACGTATATAAACCACAAAGCAAGATTATATAAACATGCTTTTGCAATTATATGACAACTTGGATCTCTATCACCTTCTCATGTGCAAACTTATGTGACATCCATTCACAAACTATTTGACAACATACAAAAATCAATAATCTCTTCACAATTATGAGTGAAGTGCAAGAGATAAGATTTTCACAAGCTTGTCTTGCTTGTTGGCTGGCTGACTTTATGTATTTGATCTCTATCTTTGTGCAAAGATTGATTTTGAAACACTTTGAAAATAATTAGGTCTTGGTTATTATCCATGGTCAACGCTTTTAGATGTACTATTCCGAGTAATTTCTTTCTATGTTAGAGATTCTAGTACTTGACTAGTTTAATTCCAAAGCACACATAATCCCTGAGTTAAAAGCATGCGCCTCCTCTTTGACCTTTACTTTGCCTACGCATGCTCCATTTCCGTCCATATGCTAACCATTTAAATTTCGCAGATATGCTTATTTTCATAGGTCCAAGTATCAAATAGAAGTGCTTAACTATTGTGGTTATATAGATAGTTGAACCCAGTAGAGGATAACTAGTAGGGTCTAACTATATACTGACCATTTAAATTTCACAGATCAAATATGCTTATTTTCATAGGTCCAAGTATCAAATAGAAGTGCTTGACTATTGTGGTTGTATAGATAGTTGAACCCAATAGAGGATGTCTTAGCATCCCTTATTAGATGACTTGGAGACCCTTTCGATCTCATCATGGCTTCAAGGAACAAGGGGTTCCCAAGACACAACTAACAAAAAACTTAGTTAATCCCTCCCTATTGGCATCCATGAGTAGCAAAACAATTACAAGTTCCACCACCCACATACCCACATTTGAATGACCACAATAAAAAAGTGACGTGATGACAAATGTTTGGCCAAAGCTAAGTAGAGGAATGTGATTAGCCAAGATCTATCAATTTGCCCCAAAATGAAATTGTCAACCACTAGTTACCCGTGGTTCATGTTGCCTAAAAATGTCATTATTAGTTGAGGCAAATAATTATTTAAGGAGATTACTTTTGTCTCAAATGATCAGGAGTAGTAGTTGAAATGGGTGCGTCTTTTGCAAGCTACGACGAGACCTACACACAAGGCAACCAATGGCATACAAGTCAACCAATGGCTTCTTGGTGAAAGTTGTAACAAGCACAAGCACATGCACGTGCATGCACATGTGTAAATTGGATATAACAGTTGATCCATACAAAACATGCTTATCACATGCCTTTCTAAAGTTGCTGTTTTATTTTCGAAGTTGCTTCCAAATTAGAGGTTTGGGGGAAAAAAACTAATATCCATCATTGATGTAGTAAGAATGGTGAGTGCCTCAGATCATCAAATGTGCCCATAGTCGAGATCAATCAACAGCTACATCATAATGAATAAAGAGAGAATATTTACTTAAAAGAAAATTGTGTACACTTCAGAAACACTTTGTGTACATGTAAATGTGAAGGTGCTTTAAGTACCTTCTAGTATCCCAATACCTTATTACACAAACTTTAGTAAACATAACTATTACATAAACTTCCTTCTGCCCCTACATGCCTCGTGGTCATGATCAAGAGCCAAAAACCACCCCCAATCATGAAAGGGCTCTCAATTTAGCTACTATGCTACTATGTCAATCAAATTATCAACATTTCAGAAAAATGTCCTTCAGATGTCTTTTTCATATCAACTAAGCATCATCTAAATTCCAGCTTTCACATGATTTGTGTCAACCTAGCAATCCTTCTACTTCTACAAGCATATATCAAACAAACACAAAACACCCTAAAGCAACCATCAAGCATTGTACTACGATGGCACATTGAATGATGGCAATTCCCGAAATGCTAGTATAGCATTGCACAATGATGCTCGACAAAGACAAACCAATTGGAAGCTGACAGGGTTGCTAAGCTTCCATCTTTGAACTCACATACGTCTCTCTTTGAATTTTCTTTGAATTTACAATTGAATCCCCCCCACATGTCCTCTCTCCACCCCTGACCCCAATCACTGAATTTCAAACCGCCCCTGCCTCTGCATGCAACTTGGTCCTCTCTTCTCACAAAGACAAACCAACTGGAAGCTGACAGGGTTGCAAAGCTTCCATCTTTGAACTCGCATATGTCTCTCTTTGACTTTACAATTGAATTCCCCCCCCCCACAGGCGGTGTACATGACACTAGTCCTCTCTCCACCCCCTACCCCAATCATTGAATTTCAACCCACCCCTGCCTGTGCATGCGACTTGGCCCTCTCTTCTCACCTGCCTCAAACCCCCAAGCCTGTGCATGCGCCCCCCTGACAGGGTTGCTAAGCTTCCATCTTTGAACTCACATACGTCTCTCTTTGACTTTACAATTGAATCCCCCCCCCCATGTCCTCTCTCCACCCCTGACCCCAATCATTGAATTTCAAACCGTCCCTGCCTGCTCATGCAACTTGGTATTCTCTTCTCACAAAGACAAACCAATTGGAAGCTGACAGGGTTGCAAAGCTTCCATCTTTGAACTCGCATACGTCTCTCTTTGACTTTACAATTGAATTCCCCCCCCCCCACACGCACGCGGTGTACATGACACTAGTCCTCTCTCCACCCCCAACCCCAATCATTGAATTTCAAACCACCCCTGCCTGTGCATGCGACTTGGTCCTCTCTTCTCACCTCCCTCAAAACCCCAAGCCTGTGCATGCCCCCCCCCCCCCCCCCGCCCCGGGCGGCCTGTGCATGCAACTGGTCCTCTCTCTCTGCCCCCCCGCCCCCCCCCCCCGACCCCAATCATTGAATTTCAAACCCCCCCTGCCTTGTGTATGCGACTGGTCCTCTCTTCTAACCTTCCAGCAGCCCTCTCTTGCTTCCCCTGGCACATTGGATGGCAGTATCAGTATAGTTAAGCACCAAATCAGATACAAAACCCACCAATATCTCAGATCTTGCTTACCAAATTAGGACTACAGACACCCAGGTTTGGCAGCAGCCTGTAATAATCACGAGAAAGCCCTCTCAACACTGTAATATTCTATGTGAGGTCTTGCTCCCAGCAAGATACATCACTGTATCATCATGCAAGCAATTGAGTGAACTACAGTGAACAATATCTTAGTGGCACCTTCACGTACGGAGCACAATTCAGTACTATTCATTGAGAATCTTTAACAGAACTGTTATGTCCAGGCAGTGAGAACTGCTGTCCCCATCATTTGAGCAACATGTCCTCCATTCATGTGCTCTCTTTTAAATGTGGTACAGGATTCCCTCCTTGCAATTGCACCAGGACACAAGTATCCCTTTGCAAAGTATGCTTGCCTAGAATCATGTACTAGTATGTCACTCAATATTTGATGCCGTCCACAAGAAAAGAATCCACCGACACGGCCACTCTACTGCAGTCTACAATAGATAAATGGCTTATAAGCTATACACAGACAAACGAAGGCCAGATGATGGCTGAAAATCATGTTACAGTTGAAGGTGTCAGAACTACACCTCGCAAGGGAAGGATAGTATTACGCCAGAGGTGTTTATAAACTACATCACACGAAACATTCTCCCGTCTTCGAGGATATCCAACGTAAACTGACAATCAGTTTCAAGTTTCTAGCAATTCCTTCGCAGCAGTGGTAGAATTTATCTGTCTGCTCATCTGTTAGTAGATGGAGTACTATGGCCATTTCCACGGCTCCCTTCTCCACCAATACTTGAAGAAAGACCTAATATTTCAGGGGAAATCTCCCAATTTCCACTCCTGCGACCCCAACTACTACGCCTTGGATTTACCCCGCTTCGAATGTCCCGGCTTTCATGAGGAAGGGGCTTGCCAATCGCCTCAGCAAAAGCATCCTCGTATCCTTGTTTCATTTCATTGCTGACAGCCACATTGTTACCAGTCCACCCTTCCGCCTCTTGAACCGACTTGCCACCCACCATAGATGTCCACCCAGGTTTACTACCCATCTCAACATCACCAAAGTTCTTTCTGTTATGGGGACTCAGGATATCTAAACTTTCCCTTGATTGCACATTTGGAGCTCTGTAACCTGAGACTTCTTGCTGTTGAACCTTGGCACGAAAGTTGTTCTTGGAGGGTGGGATCCCACTGCAAAGAACCACCCTGAAGTTTCTCAATATCCCTTGATTGTAAGGATTTTCCTTGTTGTCGTAGCGATAACGAAAATTCTCATAAGTTGTCTGCCAAGCGCACACAAAAAACAATGGGTAAAGTCAATACGTAAAGTCAATGACTCTCTCTCTCTCTCTCTCTCTCTCTCTCTCTCTCTCACACACACACACACACACACACACACACACACAAAGCAACAGCAGCACAACCAACAACATCAACACTGCAACAAGTGCACTTCTGCAGACAAATGCTCCACATCAAGGGCTCTAAAACACCCCACCAATAATCAGTCTCCTCCTAGTTCCTCCCAGAATGCGACTGGCTCAAGCATCCAAACCCCGTTTCTTTAATACAGCAAGAGAAGAAGTGCTTGGAGATTCACGTTGCTACAACTGAGAGTAGACCGCAGTAAGAACACACGTAAAGAAGAGAGTTCGTCTATGAGTACACCACATCCCACCCCAGATTTTATTTCATCTTTGAGATAAAGGCAGAAATAAAGTTGCTGGGCATTGTGGTCCGTGGAAGACAAAATGACGTGCATGTGCAGCAAGAAAACAAAAAACCAGGGTGACCATCCATTTGAGGTGGGGACTGGATGGATGGTATGTAGGACTTACAGTTCAAGAAACCTTTTTAAGACCTTGCAAAGAGAAACACAAATATCGGTACTTCATCAAATGCGAGGGCAGCAGGAACACGCACATGGGTAGTGCCCATGACAAAAGCAACAGCCAGAACAACCACCCTCTCTCACCACCTAGCTAGAATCTCATTTTCCATTTGACTTGTTACCATGCATACAACTGTCTATTGACTAGGATTAAAGCATATCTTAGGTTGCTGAAAGAGATTTCAGACTATACATCGGGCATACCTGGTTTGTGCTTATCAAGTACAGATGGAAGACCGTGAGCCCACCAACAAACCAAGTAGATAAGAATGCGTATGCCATAAGAAATGCAGCGGCAGGTGCCCTTTGCAAGGCTTTCCAAACAGTATGTGGACGATCGCCTTCCATCAACTTCTTGATGCGCAATGCACACATTGCGAAGATAAAGAAGCATAATAACGTTGCCGTAAAAACAAACAAGAAAAAGTATGGATAGTTGCGCTGCAATAAAACAATAAATCATTGTTAGGCAAAAAAAAACTTTACCACAATCTCATACATAGATTTTGCAATCTCATACCCAATTTTCTTTTCAAGATAAGGGCAGGAAAAAACAGAAGTTCTCTTAGCGTGAACACAGAGAGAGCACACCATCATTGTTTTAAGACGCAAAGATGAGATGTCCTAGAAAAACACACACACACGAGGAAAAGCGGGGGGGGGGGAGAGAGAGAGAGAGCTATATTGGTTTCGGCTAGCTTCTGATAGCAAGACTGTACAAAGCAAATCATTCTGAGGCTATTTCACTTTTACTGTTGCGTCTCCAATCCATCTTAAGGAGAAAGAGAAATCCAGTACTACAAATGAAAAATCCTGCAGCTTACTTGAATGCAAATTAATCCATGAACAGATTCATATTTGTTATCTTGGATAGGATCGTGATGTATTTATTCATCCCATTTTGGTAGTCTTATGCCTTATTTTTCAGATTATTTATGTTTGAATTCCAAGTTCTTATTGGCATTCTTTATAGATATTTTCCATTCAAGCATGTTACCACGGCCATATTTTTTCAAAATGTATCACTTGGAGGTCTATTGAAGATGTATTAGAGGACGTCATACTCGCCCAATGCATTGTCCCACCCACGGACAGTGATGATCAAACCGCTCAACACAGTTGTTGCAGATTGAGCAGTGTGAACAGCGGGGAGGCCTATATAGCATGCACGTATCACAATACTTTACTTTCACAGTAACCCCATTCACAACGACATCTTTGGTTCGTGGCAGCCTAAATTTGGGCGTCTGTCCCCCGCTAAAATCAGATGATGAGTTTCCTTCCTCCTCGGGTTCTGGTGGATGTGCTGCGCGTGGAATAATACCAGGGTCCCTACCGGATGTCAGGAAGAGAAGCACTAACACCTAATCATGCCAGAAAGAACAGATAATCAGCATGACAGTTTCAGTCGGAAGTGTCATCAAATGCATGAAGGATTTAATAGCAAGAAAATTTAAGGTGCAATGTGCAAATCAGATACAACTATAAGGACCTTAAGACATCAGATAAGAAATGATGGAATACAAAACTTAGAGATACAAAGAAAGGGTTCTCAGATACTAACAGCAAAGGTATGAACCACAACCACCACCATAATTGCAATACCAGTATGGTGTGGAAACTCTTCCATGAGATGCCTTGCAACAAACACGCAAAAAATTGCTACAGGTGCCACAATGAGAACGATTGTAGCCAGCAGGGATCGAACATCGGGCCCAAAAATCAGCCTTCCACCAAGAAAGAACCTCTACAAAACCACAGTAAAAAGAGAAGCATTTGAATCAAGCTGCATTTCATTACCTGCGCCAACCAACTTTCAAAGTAAGAATCTCTGCTCCTATATCTGATTCATCATAGCACTGCAACCTTTGCATTTTAAACAATGTTCATGTTTGCAAAGGACTAAAGCTAATTCGGAAGTAAATACCAAACCTAAATCCCATCAGTTTTGAAATTGTACGCTCTTTTCCTCTGAGCCTATGAATTTCTCTATCTTGTGGAGCAGGGTAATAAAACCCGTGGCAGGCCTAGAGGTGAATAGTATACGCGAACTTCCTCAACACCTGGAGTTGATGAGAGGAAAATAGTACACCCAAGGCAAGCCGAGGGACAATAACGCTTTTGGGGATTTTTTTTTAAAAATCAGCTGCAATAATTTAACCTAACAGAAGCCTAACTAAGGCTATAAAAAATGTTACTATTGAAGAGGCATTTTACACGGGACTATAGAGCCCGTGGTAGGACTAGAGGTGAATAGTATATGGAAACTTCCTCAATGCCTGAGTTGATGAGAGGACAATAGTACACATTGGAGTGTGCCAAGGCAAACCGAGGGACAAGAGTGTTCCTAATGCTTTTAAAAAAATACAGCTGCAATAATGTTTACCTAACAGAAGCCTAAGTAAGGCTAAGAGAAATGTTACTATTGAAGGATGAAACTCAAAGTGGGAGTGCTTCATACTGCATATCTACATGCCCCTAATGTCAAGAAAGAAGCTGGATACATAGCCTCTGAGAAACGTTACTATTCAAGAAGCATTTACACAGGTGAAACTCAAAGCGAAACATCTCAGAGTGCTTCATATTGCGTATCTGCATGCCCTTAATGTCAAGAAAGAAGCTGGCTACAAAGCCTATCAAATAACATTTTTCCTTGCTATGCAAATCAACAAAAGCCCATATAGATTGTATGATATGTAAAATAGGAGACCTCTCAAGACCTTCCCAAACAGTGAAGATGTGAGGGAAAGAGGGGGGTGGAACAGTAGGAGACAGAGACACAAGGAGTGTGGGTGTGTAAAGAATGCCTTGAGCCACACCACAAACTCAAGTTTTATTAGGATTAGGTATTCACCCTATGACTGTGCGGTCGTAACATTTTAAAGGGTGGCAATGTGCCTTTACCCCAACAACCTCCCACCTAAAGGCCAATGTGCCTAAAGGGGAGAAAAGAATAAAAATTACAGCAATATACAGTCACTGTATACAAGACCATAAAATAAGAATGGTCTCAACCTAATCCCATGATGCGGCGACAATGTGCAAACCGCTCTGTACGCAAGCTCTTAGTGAGCAAATCTGCAGGATTATCATCAGTATGCACCTTCACAAGCTCAAGCCGCTTGTCTTCCAGTACCTCCCTGATGAAATGGTATTTCACATCTATGTGCTTGGTCTTCTGATGAAAGACCGGATTCTTTGCCAACATGATAGCACTCCGACTATCACAATGCAAAACTGGCATATCTCTTGTAATACCCAAATCTCCCACCAGCCGAGTAAGCCATATTGCTTCCTTGCAAGCCTCAGTGGCTGCAATATATTCAGCTTCAGTGGTTGACAATGCAATGCATTTCTGCAACCGAGACACCCATGATATAGCACCTCCTGCAAATGTGAAAATATAACCGGTAGTAGACTTCCGGTTATCTGCATCCCCTGGATGCACCAATGCATCCTGCCTACCATAGCATATGCACAAGTCTTTGGTACCCTTGAGATACCTCAAGACGCCTTTCACTGCTTCCCAGTGCCGCTTGCCTGGATTTGCCATATACTTGCTGATGACTCCCACCGCAAAAGCAATATCCGGACGAGTGGCAACCATGGCATACATCAAAGAACCAACTGCAGATGCATACGGAACCTTGGCCATCTCAGCCTTATCATCATCTGATCTGGGACAGTCCTCACGGCTGAGTTTTAAATGTGGAGGCAACGGGGTACTAATAGACTTCCCCCCCTCCATTTTAAACCTCTGCAGTACTTTGCCAATGTACTCCTTCTGTGACAGAAACAAAAGTCCCTTGGACCTATCACGAATAATCCGCATACCAAGTATATGGTTTGCATCACCCAAGTCTTTCATGTCAAAAGACTTATGCAGTTGCTTCTTCAAAGCACTAATCTCCTGCTGAGATTTGCTGGCAATCAGCATGTCATCCACATATAGAATGAGTAGCATCAAACTGCCATCCTTTGCCCATTTGGTATACAAGCAGTGATCGGTCTCACACCTATGATACCCTTGGGACTGCATGAAGGCATCAAACTTCGTGTACCATTCTCTTGGCGCCTGCTTGAGTCCATACAAGCTCCTCTTGAGCTTACACACAAGCTGCTCTTTCCCTTTAACAGCATATCCCTCTGGCTGACTCATGTAGATCTCATCATGGAGATCTCCGTGAAGAAAAGCAGTCTTCACATCCATCTGACATAAATCCATGTCCTCATGAGCAACAAGAGCTAACACGGCTCTCAAAGTAGTCATCTTGACTACAGGGGAAAAGATCTCATCAAAGTCAATGCCCTTCTCCTGCTTAAATCCCTTGGCAACCAATCTGGCCTTATACCTCGGTAAAGCATTTGAATCTACTTTGACTTTGTAAACCCACTTGCATGGCAAAACCTTTCTGCCTGCAGGTAGCTGCACCAAGTCTCATGTATCATTATGAAGTAAGAAGTCCATTTCTGACTGCATGGCTTTCTCCCACTTCCTTTTCTCTGCTCTTCCCATAGCTTCCCTGAAGCTGGAAGGCTCACCACAATCTGTCAGCATAATAAAATCAGCCAAATTGTTGGCTCCTGGAACAAACCTGTCAGGAGGCAGTTGTACACGGTTGCTCCTCCAAACAAAGTGATAGAGATGACTCCAAGGTTCAAAGGTAAGCAGTAGGATAACTCTTTCACGAAAAGGAAATTTGTCAAGACCAAAGTCAAGTTTAATATGGACCCGAGACCTGATAGTAAGCCCAGTACCAGAGAGAGATTGTCTCCTGAGGAACAACAAGCCCTATTTGAAGCTGGAAAGTGTTTCCTTTGCAAAGAGGAGGGCCATCAGGCCAAAGATTGCCCCAATCGTAAACGGAAATAACCTTTAGGATCACAACAAGCGAAAAAGGACAGCCACACGCGCTAGGAGATTTGTTTTCCTTTGGTAAAAAGCAATACTCTTGGTATGAATAATTGTAACAGCCAGAAATTGAGACTCTTACTAGGCTGCTTTGTTATTTGGAGGATGTTTATTCCCTACTAGTTTTGCTTTGTAATTTGCGAGATGGTTCTTCCCTGCTAGTTTTGTTGGTTTTTGTATCAGTC
The DNA here is from genome assembly GCF_047967505.1 of Dipteris shenzhenensis. Lineage (NCBI taxonomy): Eukaryota > Viridiplantae > Streptophyta > Polypodiopsida > Gleicheniales > Dipteridaceae > Dipteris > Dipteris shenzhenensis. Next base: position 21,874,623 of record NC_141627.1, read on the forward strand.
AGAAGATGGAGAGTCTCCTCTTTCTAGGCTGTATGGTAAATTGCAGAATAAGTATTCCTTGCTACTATTGGATTGCTCTTGTTGCCCGGCATGGCTAGAGCAGCACATCCATGTATCACATGCATGTTTTGGATGCTCTTGTTGCCCGGCATGGCTCGAGCAATAAATCCATTTAGTACATGCTAGTTGGTTTTTTATTTGAACCATGAGGAAAGGATCCAAGTCTAGCATAGATTGGCTGAACCGATTCAGCTTGCGGTAATGCAAGTCTAAAAGGACATCGAGTACCAGGATCTATGTTCCTAGGATCCATTATGGCCATGTGTGTGGGGTTCAAGTTAATGGAGGCGAGTGAACTAGCAAATTTCACTCAGAGTGGTGTAGTCCACTCAGTTGTTGTGCTTTGAGCTGACTTTGGTTGTAGCTCCTTCAGGCTCAGCAGAGCGTAGGTCTGCAGCATTGCCTGATGCTCAAAGGGGGGGTAGTTCCTCCACCTCCTTGTCAACAAACAAGCTCATGGTATCTAGAAGTCACTTGGTAACACTGTATGTCTCACCCGAGGTATTGTTTGCTTTGAGCTGACTTTGGTTGTAGCTCCTTCAGGCTCAGCAGAGCGTAGGTCTACAGCATTGCCTGATGCTCAAAGGGGGGGTAGTTCTATGGGACTTCTATGATGAGTGTACTAGTCACTCCACACGGATGATGCATTGATATATGGATGGACTCGCGCGCTCTCCTAGACCATATCATCATTGATAGTGATTTAAGTTTATAGCAGCAAACTTAATAGTTTGCTGTTTCAAGAGAAAGGTATGTCACGGGGACTAACTTTGGCTTAGGGGAGTAGCCCAAGGGAAGCGACACTTCCCAGAAGTCCCTAGGTGCACACACTAGGCCTACTTGCTCGGGGCAAGGCAAGGTTTAGAGGGGTCTTAATGTTAGGCCCAAGGAAACCAATGTTTCATTGGTTAGAAGTGTTAGGACTTAAGTGTGAGGGGCTTGCTACAAGGGACTCTCTGGCTGTAAATGATTGACGAACGCCTGTGATAAATCACAAATACCAAAGACAGCCGTAAATCACAAATGCCAAAGACAGCCGGCCTGACAAGGGTGCACGGGTGAAGTTATGGAGAGGTCTTCATGCTTGAACCAACGAAAAGGCTCCAGGAGTCCAACGCTAATAGAGCGCTTCCACGACAGACAACTTGATGTGCAAGCAACCCAAGGCTTGGCCGTGGAGATCTTTGCAGGTGTTGTAGCGTGGGTTGCAAAAAGAGGCGTGAAGGTTAGTTGTGAAGCACCGCTCCTGTGTAGGCTCAGAGCGACGATCACCGAGGCGCGAGCGGGGCACTCTACATAGGCATTGCTGAAGGAGAAGGGCGCCGGCGCGACGTGCGACGTTAGTCAGCCAACCAAGGTTTGAACCTTAGGCTTTGGCTGATGTGGCAGCCAAGGTGACGTGACAGGCAAGGCACCAACTGCTATGGCGCACACGTGGCAGAGGCAGTCAATAGACATGTGGCATACAAGTGACGTGGCGTCCACACGTGTGAGCTGATGTGGCAGCCAGGTGGCATGCATGTGCATATGATGATGTGGCACTGACACGTGGCAGACAGCTCAGCAGATGACATGGCAAGACACATGGCTGGCTGATGTGGCAAACCAGTGGTTAGTGTAACTCTGGTTAGTTAACCCTAGTCAGAGCTCTAGCTAACTTGACCCAACCAGACTAGTTTGGTCACTATAACCAGACTGTGACCAGTCCAGTTAGTCCAGTCGCAGACTAACCAGACCAGAACCAGTCAGTCTGGTTAGAGTAACCAGCCAGTTACTTCATCTAGTTACTTTCCCAAAAAAAAAAACAAAAAACAAAAAAAGACAGTTGCAGAGACAGTTCTAGCCATCAATTTTCACCTATCTGTCAGACTTTTACTGTTAGAAAAGCAAAGAAATCAGAGATTTGCAGAAAAGAGAAAATGTATGCCTTTGTGCACTGGAAAGATGAATTAGATCGCATTCTGAGTGCTTTTTGCAGCAGCCAGAAAAGGGGCAATACAGTTGTTGATGCTTTAGCAACTTTGTGGGTTTATGCTTTGAATTGACAGCCCATTACTGGCACAAGTTGTGAATGCAAGACAACTCTTGTTGAGGTACTTTCTTTCTAAAAAGCAAAGGCTGAGTGCATCAGTTGCTTACACAGTGTGTGTGAGAGAGTTGCAGATCTCAGACAAGTTGCAAAGATGGCTTCACAGCAGCATGCCCAATCATCCCATGAGGGAATGGCAGAGTCTAACCAGGTACAGCAGACTGAAGCTTTACAAATAAACAAAGAGAATGCCTACAGAGAGTTGATTACTCAGTTGGGAGAGGCAACAAGCGATCCCTTGTTTCACAGGATGGTGCAACCTCTTTTCGAGGGAAAGCCAGAGAAGCCTCCCTCTGGAGCAGATCAGGAAGAAGTGGTGGTGAGCAAAAAGAGGAAAAGTGCAGGTCCTCTTCCCAAGAAGAAGAAGGCAAAGCATCATCACAGTTCATCTAGTTCGTCTTCATTTTCTAGCTCTACCTCTTCATCCTTGACATCACCTCCTTCTTCGGGGTCTTCAGAGTCAAAGAAGAAAAAAAACAAGAAGAAGAAGAAGTCCAGCAAGAAGGCAGAGACTAAAGAATTCAAGGACGGTGGGAAGTCAATAAGATTTGCCACTTATAATGGCCAGTATGGCCAAGCTGAAAAGGCTATGCAGTTCATAAGGCAGTTTGATGCTGCCTTTAGCCTGGAAAAGTTCAGTGAGTCCTCAAAGCTTCGTATGGTTGGTTTACACTTGACTGGTACAGCCAGTGCATGTGGATAGCTAAAACAGCCAACTATGTAGCCCCCAGGAAATAGAAGGACTTCAAGAAAGCTTTCTATAAACAGTTTATTCCCAAACAGTTTCGGGATCATGTCCTTCTGGGTCGGGAGAGCATTCATGTGGAAGCACAAGATACAGTTGAGTCTTACAACCAGAAATTTTGGGATGCATACTTGCAGGTTTCGCCCTTCAAGAATATTTCTAACAAGACTCAACTCAAGAAGTATAGGACAGGACTCACTCCAAAGATACAGGCCCAAGTGAACACCAAAGATATTAAAGAAATATCATATCTCATGCATTCAGCCAATGTGGCTAGTCTCATGTACATGTAGGATCCTACTGGTGTGCCTTCACTACAGGCAGGGTTTCTGAGGGATAAAAAGCCAACGACCCCCAAATTTGAACAAGAGAGTTTCCCAAGGCTCAGAAGAGGGGATTTCAGCCTCAGAAGCCGAGGGGAAACCAGGTGCAAAAGCCCTATAGGGGAAGAGCACAACTTACCCCTGAACAGATTGAAACTTTCAAGAAAGAGGGTAAATGCTTCAGGTGCGGCAAAGAGGGGCATGTGGCTGCCCAGTGCCCAAAAAAGCCTTCAACTTCGAAGGGAAAAGAGGCAAAGAAGCCACAAGCACCACAAAAGCCAATGGCAGGAGGAATTCCTATCATACTGGGTCATGTTTTAAACCCAGAGGAACGAGAATTGCTGCTATCTTGGGGAAAAGTTAGACCAGAAAGCGCTGATTTTATTTGACCCAGGGGCTACTAATAACTTTATATTAGAGGATCTAGCCCTGAGGCTGGGAATAAAGACGGAGGAGTTGGGCAGGGCTATGGATGCCGATCATATGTTCTGTGGTAACAATGTGCCAATCACTCCCTTGATAGGGAAGCTCCATCTTCATGTACAGAGTTATGTGGATCAGGAAGACTTCTTCATTTCTCCATTGAAACATCATGATGTAGTCTTAGGTATGCCTTGGTTTCATCGCAAGGCAGTGAAGTTGAATCTTCCTAAAAGAGTGCTTGAGTTTGTACATAGGGGCAAAGTACATCGTGTGGTTGCTAGGAATAGAGGGGAAACTATTCCCATTGTATCAAATAGTTCTATTGGAAAGAAATAAAGTCTACAATTTCAGCCTACATGATTTTTGTAAAAGAGAGAGATGTGGAAATGCATGTTGAAATAAGTGAGGCAGATCAGAATAAAATTCAGTTTCTTGAAAATTTTAAAGATTGCTTTTATGATGCTTTGCCAAGGAATGAGTTCTATGCCATGATCCTCAAGTCTCTAGGGAGGTCGCTCCCCAATAGGCCCCATACAGAGTTAGTGCAACTCAACGAGAAGAGGTTATGACTCAGGTGCAAGACTTGTTGTCCAAGGGGCTGATTCAGCCTAGTTTTTCTCCTTTTTGTTCCCCTGTACTGCTAGTATAGAAGAAAGATGGCTCGTTCCGTATGTGCGTCGATTACCGCGCACTGAACAAAATAACCATCAAGAATAGATTCCCTATTCCACGCATTGATGATGTGCTGGATCGATTAAATGGAGCTTCAATTTTCAGCAAGATAGACTTAAAGAAAGGCTATCACCAAGTGAGGATACTGCCTCAGGATGTGCACAAGACAGCATTCCGCACTACTTTTAGGTTGTATGAATATCTGGTGATGCCTTTTGGATTGACAAATGCCCCAGCTACCTTCAATAGGATGATGGATTGTATCTTCCGACGTTACAGACAATTCACTGGTACCTTCTTCGATGACATAATTGTCTTTTCTAAGTCCGAAGAATGGCACAAGGAACATCTTGCTATAGTGTTTCAAGAGCTGAGAAATCATCAGCTCTATGCAAACAGCAAGAAAAGTGAATTCTTGACAACGTTCCGCACTACTTCTGGCTTGTATGAATATCTGGTGATGCCTTTTGGATTGACAAATGCCCCCGCTACCTTCAATAGGATGATGGATTGTATCTTCCAACGTTACAGACAATTCACTGGTAACCTTCTTCGATGACATAATTGTCTTTTCTAAGTCCGAAGAATAGCACAAGAAACATCTTGCTATAGTGTTTCAAGAGCTGAGAAATCATCAGCTCTATGCAAACAACAAGAACAGTGAATTCTTCCTGGAAGAAATCCATTACTTGGGGCATAAAATATCAAAAGATGGGATACGGATGGATCCAACAAAGATCCGTGCCATTCACGAATGGCCAGAGCTGAAAACTGTACATGAAGTTCGAAGTTTCCTAGGCTTGTGTTCTTACTACAGAAGATTTATTAGGCATTTTGCGGATATAGCAGCTCCACTCCACGATCTTACTAAGAAAAATGCAGCTCTCAGATGGGGAATTCCTCAAAAGACGGCCTTCACCACACTCAAAGAGAAGCTGACTACAGAACCAATCTTAATAGTTTCATATTTGTATCATCCATTTGATGTGGATTGTGATGCTTGTGGGGAATGTGTTGGGGCTGCATTGCATCAGAATGGTCATGTAGTGGCCTATGAGAGCAGGAGACTCCAGGATGCAGAGAGATCTCTGGGAATCTATGAGAAAGAGTTATTGGTTGTAATCCATGCCATCCATATTTTGGGTGCAGATTTTAGAGTTAAAACAAATCACCAAAGTCTGAGATACTTTTTGACTAAGACAAAGCTTTCCGAGAAGCATATGAAATGGGCAAACATGCTGTCAATGTACCATTTTCAGATTGTCCATACTCCAAGAGTTCGGAACAGAGTGGCAGATGCCTTGTCCCGAAGACCTCAGGTCAACAATGTAACTATTGCTTATCATTAGGACCTGGAAGATATGAGGGAGCAATATGCTAATGATGCAGATTTTGGTGAGATTTTACAGCAATAAAAGAGGGGCAGTCCACCAGTGTGAGGCCACTCTTCCTCCACCAATTCTCCTGCGCGCGCACAATTAGATGCATTGTCCACGCACCTGCACCACATTTTCAGCCCCAACATCAAGAATGGCATCTTTCAGTATCCCAAAGATGTACTCCCCTGACTTATACTGCCCACTTGTGTCCACGGACTTCAAGAAGGCTAAACCAAATATGCACGAGACCATAATATTGATTATAGGCTGGCGTCGAGTATCAGACCAACCATCACAAGTTATGGTGCAGCCATATTTTTTCCACTTATCCCGAAACTGTAGCATCTCTTGATCTACGCATACTGCTTCATGAGTTAGCTCCGTTGTGCGCAAAACATTGTAGGATGGAGGCTTGAAGGTAGGCCCAACTTGACCAATGGCACGAACCATCTCCAAAAAATAAGGGCTCCTCACCTTCCAATGAGGAATATCCTCTCCAAAGAAAAAACAACGAAGAGCAATGTATGCATCCTTCCGTGCTTGTGACTCCCATGCCTTTTCCAAGGTTCCCTTTGACGTTTTTGCTTTGGCTCATATGCACTGCCAGATGCATTTCCACTTACAGTACCACTCACTGAGGCATCTCCCAAATCAACCACATCTTCAACAAGCTGTTTTGCAACAGTTTTTAGGGCCACCTTTGCCTGCAATCTTCGACAAGTATCTTTCACATTTTCAAGAGGAGCGGTACACTTGTCAACCCCCAAGCCTGTGAGCCCAAGAAAATGTGCCCTTACACAAGTTGGTCCTCCATCCCATGAATGAGGGCAATATTTACATTTACAAGTGTATTGGCCCTTCCCCAAAGGCTTTAAGGCCTCTACAAATTCCCATTCTGGTCCTTTTTGTCTTCCCATCTGCAGATCTACAAGCTGCAAATTTGCAAAAGAGGGCAAATAAGGCATTGGGCAAAGGAACAATTTCCAAAGAGGGCTTGAAGCCCTTGCAGGCTGCCCTGTTAGATGGCAACAGGAAAAAAGAGCAGCCATTGCAATTACCTTGATGCTTGGAGCAGGTAGAGCGTAGAGGCAAGCTGCGGGCTGCACTTGTACGGTGACCACTCACCTCCAAAGCAAGTAGAGGGCAAAGGGCTGCCTAAATAGAGGGCAGCAAGGTGCTGAAGAAGAGGGCAAACTCAAGAAGAGTGAAGGGCTGAGGGGACTTGGGAGTCGGGACTGAAGAAGAGGGCAAAGGGCTGCCTAAATAGGCTCTTGAGAAGAGGGCAAAGGGCTGCCTAAATAGAGGGCAGCAAGGTGCTGAAGAAGAGGGCAAAGGGCTGCCTAAATAGACGGCAAACGTCTGCCTAAATAGGCTCTTGAGGCAGCAAGGTCGGTGTGCAAGCAGAGAGTCGGTGAATCGTGATTGGAATTTGGGCGTAGACTGTACTATGTAGTACGTACGACCTTTCTTGGGATTCAAGAGCCTTCACAAGGACATCATACGGATTCAAAAATAGGAGCCAAGCAATAATATAATGTACGCATCCCGAATCCCCCCCCAAAGGCACGTACGGACGTTCGTACGTACAGCCGTACGAAATCCGTACAAAAAAAAGGACCATACGAAATCCGTACGAAAAAAAGGACCATACGCGTACGGATGCAACAGTGTTTACAACGACCTTTCATAATACGCACGGATGCATCCGAGGATGGGCTAGGTGCCATTTTGCTGCAAAAGGATGATAGAGGCGATCTGCAGCCAATTGTCTACATCAATCGCTCACTAATAGGACCGGAGTCAAGGTACGCTGCCACCGAATTAAAATGTCCGGCCGTGGTATGGGGCATCTCAAAGTTGCACCCATATGTGCATGGCGCAGAATTTGAAGTCCAAACGGATTATTCAGCACTGACTGGATTGTTGAAAAGACGCAAACTACATGGACGTGTGGCCCATTGGGTTTTGCTCCTGCAAGACTACAATTTCAAAATTTCTTATAGACCAAGAAAACAAAATGAGGTTGCAGATGCTCTTTCCAGATCTCATTCAGCAGCTGCACAAAGTTCTAGTATTCCTCTTCCGTATGCTACATGTACTCCTCTTCCAATTCCAAACAATCAAGTTCCTCTACCGTCAACACAAGAGATTATGCTTGCTCAGTCGGAAGATCCAGAATGTATCAAATTGGTCAATCGACCTCCCACTCATTTTCGTGTCATTGATGGTCTTTCGTATTATCACAAGCCCCCGTTTCAACCTCGCTTGTTTATCACAGGAGTTCAGAAATCAATATTTCTATGCCTTTCATGATGGCATGTTTTTTGAAAGTCTTGACAAAAATTCAAACTCGTTTCTTCTGGCCCAGAATGTGACATACGTTGCATGAATATTTACAATCTTGCCCTCTGTGTCAAGCGTTCAAAAGTCCAACCACAAAGCCAACGGGAGACATGAGATCAATCACAGTGTCCAGGCGTTTCGAGCTGGTAGCATATGATATAATGGGTCCCTTTCCACAATTAGCTGATGGAAACAAATACATAATAATCTTGACAGACTATCTCACACGATGGGCCATTGCGGCACCTTTGAAAACAACTACAGCGTCCAAGGTAGCAGATTTTCTTCTACAAAAGTTGATCCTTCCACATGGATGTCCAGAACAGCTGCTCTCAGATCAAGGTAGCAACTTCAAATCCGAGGTAATGCAGATTGTAGCTAATCGTTTAAACATTAAGCAGCAATTTGCAAGTCCACATCATCCAAATTGTAATGGGCTGACAGAAAGACTCAACAGAACAATCAAACTAATGTTGGCAATGTACATTGATTCACGTCACTCAAATTGGGATGTGTCGCTCCCATACGTCTTGGCAGCATATAATACTTCGATTCATGAATCTACCAGACTGAGTCCATTCGAATCATTGTATGGAAGGGCACCAATTTTTCCACCGGAATTGGGAACAATACCTAGAGAAAAAATCAAATACAAAGATGCACAACAGTCGGCAGATTACCTTTCAGATGCTTTGACCTTCATAAAACAAAATGCAGCTGCTCACTTACAGAGAGCACAGGGCAAGCAGAGGATTTATTATAACAAAAAGCACAAACCGGCAGCATTCTCTAAAGGAGATCTTGTAATGGTACACTATCCAACGAAGAAGAAAGGTCTGGCAGAAAAATTCCTGGCGAAATGGATAGGTCCTTATGTTCTTCATCCAGTGGGCAAAACAACCTATGCATTCGAACGATGTACACAAGGCCGCAGCGAAACCAAGACCACTGCGCATATAGTGCGAATCAAACCTTCCCACTCCCAGGAGGTTGATTTTTCACGAGGGGGTAGACGTGACGATGTGGTGTCCACGTCAGAAGATCTGCAACCTCCTGCCACGTCACCAACAGGACCAACCAGCCCTTCGCCACCTTGCAGTCTCTATTGTCCAGCTCACCCGTGCCCTCCCCACGCCTGTTGTATCTTCTTGATAGAAGATTGCCGTTAGAGGCACCGTTGTATGACGCTCCTGGGAGTTTTCCTTATATTGCCGTTAGAGGCACCATTGTATGACGCTCCTGGGAGTTTGCCTATAAGGAGTAGAACTCCAAGAATGAAGGCAGTCTGGTAATGCATTTCTCGTGCATGCTCTGACTTTGGCTTCGTCTCTCTTTGTGGGTTTTCATGTAACACTGGGTCGTTCCGTTTGGCCTTCACTCACGCTAGCTAACGATCCTAACATCCCAGTTGTTACGGTACTAAGAAGTTGGAGTAATGACTGAAACCTTTTCAAAAATTATGTTCGACAATGTGTGGGATAGCCTGATCCCATGTCAGCATTCTTTGCCAATAGTCTCAATGTCACTCATCTGACCTCCACACATTCGGTGGATGAGATGGCAAAGGGAGGAACCGCTTACTTAACGGAAAATATTCAAGCCCGTACTCTTACTGCGTTTAGCTAAATGCTTTGAGAGCTCTTTTTTGGGAGGTGATTGCTCTGCTGTTTTATCCCCCTCAAAAAAATGGGCTTGGCGTCAAGTATATCAGTTGGTATCAAAACAAATGCGATCCCCAGCTCTCTTCAATGAAACCTACCCAGAAAGCACTGGCAGATAATAAACACCCACAGCTAGTACTGGCCCATCTTCTTAAGTCAAACTTTCCACAAAATACCTTGAGGTAAACAATTCAAGTGCGTCCTTCAAGAATTGAGCCAGCAGAATCTCATATTTCTCGTATTTAGAATCCATTACTTCAGTAAGTACTAGAAGTTGGAGTGATGACTCCAACCTTTTCAAAAACAGTTTGACAATGTGTGGGATAGCCTGATCCCATGTTAGAATTCTTTGCCAATAGTCTCAATTCCACACATGGGTGGATGAGATAGCATTCTTTGCCAATAGTCTCAATGTCACTCATATGGCTTCCGCACATTGGGTGGATGTGATGGCAAAGGGGGGAACCGCTTACTTAACGGAAAATTTCCATGCCCATACTCTTACTGCGTTCAACTCAATGCTTTGAGTGCTCGTTTTTGGGATGCGATTGCTCTACCCTTTTATCCCCCTCAAAAAAAATGCGTCAAGTATATCAGTTGGTATCAAAACAAATGCGATCCCCAGCTTTCTTCAACCTACCCAGAAAGCACTGGCATATAATAAACACCCATGGCTAGTTCTCGATTTCTACTATCTACAATAATGCAACCAAGAAATTAAATGCTTTGAGCCCATCTAACTAATATACATTTCACACATATACGATTGTTCTACGGATAGCATCAAGAGGGAATATGAGCAGGTATTTAAGCAAAGTCAAGAAACCGTGCAAAATTCATTGCTGTGGTTGACCTACGGTCAAGGGATAAACGGCCCAGTAGGCAGTGGCCAAGCAATGTCGAACACAGTCCAAAAATGTTCTGATTTCACTCCACAAAAGCACCATCCTCATGGACGCTAGCAATTTTGACCAAATCGTCCCTTGTTTACACCTGGCCTTCGAAAATAGGACGGCTCTGTGTGAAATACCCTAAAACTAAGTTTGACACAGATCTGCTCTGTTTGTGCCCGACAGAAATTGCCAATACTTCTACCAAATGTATGACAAGTCACACAAACGAAAATCCACATGAACATAGTATTTGATAGATCTCTCTCTAGAGTCCACAAAAATCACGATCACGTGACCTTTTTCCTACGGCTTACGACAAAAGAAACCAATGCTCGTGCCCAAAATCCAAACAAGATGGAGAACGTAATAGAGTGTAGACACAGATGCTCACATTGCTCCCTTTCCAAACTTGGTACACGCGTTTTCCGCTCATATTTTGGCCTGGGTCGCGTGCATTGCTCAGTTGCGGACTAGGTGTTACGTACATCCTCACAGCGACACCAGCTTACGTTCGAGTTTGGTAAGCTACAGACACCTGTGAGAGTGAGGAATTATGTTTTTCACAGCTCCAGGAGGCGCGGCGTGCCTGTAGGCTTGAACTTCTTAGCGCAGAACAGAAACCTCCTGCGCATCAGCAAACGTGTTTCTCCGCCTGCCACGCACAATTTTACCACGCATTGTTGCGGGACCCGCTGCGAGAGAAACCGGGGTCCAATGAGCACCAGGCAGGCTGCCGTTCGAAAAGGATCCGACGGTACGGCGAAGATTATGAGCCGGGCCGAGAAAGATTGCCAAGAAATCCGCTCGCGATCTCGCTCAAGGGAGCCTGAAGGAAACGTGATCCGGAAGGGACCGAGTCCAGAAGAACAGATGAAGGAGGGAGCGCAAAGAACGATGCGGAGGGGAGGCTCACTGCACGAAGCAGGGATTTTGAAAGGGGGTGCGGCAGGGGAAAGGGGAGGCGAGGAAAAAGAGGGATGGGATGCAAAAGCTTGAGGAGGGGAGGCTATGGCGGAGTACAAAACAGAAATGTGTGGCTATGGCGGATACCATAAAGCGCAGAAAAGGTTTGGCTATGGCGGAAAACAGAGCTGTGAGAGAGACGACCTACCTTTGTGTGTGGCAGAGGACCGTTTCACACCCACTCCTTCATTTAAGTCTCCTTTACGCCTTTACCCCTCCCCTCAAAAAAGGGTTCCGCCAGCTCGGATGACAATTGACACGTCACTCCCCTCCACGTTCTCCCTCGTTATGCCACCACCCCTCCTCCTTACTTGCCTCTGGAGCCCGCCTCCCCATGCACACCAGCAAACCTAGGAACAGCGGCAGTTAGAGTTGGTTCCCGCGCTCTCCAAACCTGTATTATATGCCATGGCCTTGGCATAGAGCAGCCTCGGATGGCACACGTCCCCACGATAGGGGAAAATCGTCAACCGCTTGCAAACCAGGGCCTTCGGGCCCTACACTGGAATTTGGATCGTCATACACTCCCCCCAAGCTCCTACATGCAGGGAATCGGTGCCTCAGTGTTCGTCGTTTTGTAGGAAGGCGAGAGGCCGAATTCTTGTCTGCTGCGGGGATGATTTATGTTGGAAATGGGCACCGGATATGACGGGGGGCACACGAGGGAACACACCCTGCATTGGCATAGTCTGGCAATCGGTGGCAATTATGCCACTGCAGGAACCAACTCTTACCAGAGCCCTTTCCCATGGCTGGCACATGTGCCAACTGCGCTGGCATTCGCAAGCTCAGTGCCGCCGTCGTCCTCTCGCCAGTCCATAGGTTGTCGTCGTCTCACTGAATAACATTTGAACTTTTGGGGCCCAAGTGAGTTACAAGGTCTGAAAACTAGATCGAGCCCCACAATGCCCGAGTGGAAAGGAAGAAATTTCGTCTCACAATGTCAGCAAAAATTTTGGGGCTATTCGTGGGAGCGCAACAAACCCTACAATATTTGGGCAAACCGTGGCATATTTGCTGTCATGGGAACAACCATCAAAGACTTCTAGCTGCCAAGATGGCGCTGGGAAGCCACCAAGTTGGAATTGAGGCCCCTTGTCCTCACCCACTCTTCCCATTATGCAATTGGAGTGAATCACTACCCATCGTGTAGCTGGAAGGAGTCAAAACCTATCCCAAAACAAGCACGAAACTCCCAACGTTGGAGCTTCTAGGTGCCAAGGGCTGCCCTTGCCCACCCCACATAAGAGATGATAATCTCCGTTTGGCCTACTCCATTACAAGGTGGTTTGCTACGCGAACGCATGGGGACTCCAAAAATGATAATCTTCAAATGATTAGAGAGAGCCGGTTGGCTCTCGTGCTTGCCCTTGCAAGAAAACGGGCGGGCAATGTGTGTTTCGTATGTTCCCCCTCACTACTAGGTGAGCAGGAATGCCCGAAAATGCCAAGCCTATCCTTATTCGCACTCCTTGCCAAACTACCCACCACGCCATATTTAACTAGTGAATCGCCCTAGGGGAGACAAGTCTCCACCTGGGCATTTTGGGGCCCAAGGTGCTCCATCCCAATCGTATGTCACATTTTTAGACCTCTTGTCTCCTTTTTCATCAAAGATGGGACCTGTTATAGGTTTTTCATCAAAGGTGGGAGAGCATGCAGTCGTGGGAACATATCTGCTCATGTAGTTGTGAGCAAGAATGCTCTCTTACACACCCTACGGACACCCGATGAAACAAAACTTTGAACTAACAATTCGTAAGCAGTGTATGCCTCTCTATTGACGTGCAGACACTTTGTTAGCAATGGGCAAGGGGTCTTGGGTGCCCCCATTTGACAAAACCAATAATTTTCGTGCATGTGCGCACCATGTTAACTTATGCCTCTTCTCTCTCACAGGTGGGCACTAATGTGTAAACACCCTCACACCACCACCCCACTTTGGGTCCCCACTGTTTCGGTGTGCTTCTCGGACATTTTTCACATGCTTATGACTCGAATTAGCCTATTTTGAGAGAGCCAAAACAAGCACACATATTGCAAAACACTGGAATTGACCAAATAGGCCAGCATAGAGGTCAAAAAAAGAAGTAACCAAGCTTCTCAATGCAAAAATGCGAAGTGCTTTCATATGTCTTTATATACTGAATCTACTTAGCAATCCCAAGAGTTGGTGTCGTAGTGCTCATGGATGTGCTTCTTGGTTTTGGGGAAATACCCCAATGCCTAATTAGCTCCCTCCCTCACCCATTTTCGCAAGAATGCTTGTGTCAACAAGACATATATTCAGATGTTACATCCCCACCCTTACTTCTATTTGTAAAGTTGATATCCTTCTAGCTTTCATCTTCACTACATATGTAACTAGCTCGTCTTGCTATGCTTGATTTGTATAGTTATGAGGGTGAAAGCAGTTCTCGTGACTTTCCTTTGCTTAATGGACTCCTTAAAGTTCATGGTTAGGACACCAAAAATGACACCCTGAGAACATTTGTTGGGGTCATGCACAGCAACAAGGGAAGTTAGGTCACAATTGTACCCCCACAAGGCCCACCAAATCCACCTTTTTGTCATTGCTCACCCTCTCTCACACCGACACTACCATCCATGAAGCCAATGCATGCATCATAAGCACAATCATGACTCTGCAAAAATCATTGTTCAACATTGCATGACATCAACACTAGAATATGTCTTACATATCAACAAGTAATGGCCCTTGCACATCAAGTTTGATTTAGTGACATCAACACTAGAATATGCCTTGCATATCAATAAGTTTATGGCCCTTGCGAGAACAACATTCTAGTGGTGTGGCTCCAATGCTAATCATAAATTTATGGTATGGGAGTAATGATTGGAATGCTTGGCTATTTCTAAAGCAATAATTAAGTTGGCAACTCCCTCTCTAAATTAGCTAACCAAAATCATATTTAGCAAACCAGAGCCTATGAATTGACCTCAAGAAACACATGACCTGACCGTAGATCTCTTCTAGCTCACCCCCGAGCACATTGAGGTCATGTATAAGGTCCATGGCTTGACCCTATCCCAATAGACATCTATGTCCCATACCATGAGCATCGCCTCTACAAGCGAGACATTGGACTTGCTTGCCAACCTCCGATGCCTATGGCTAAGATCCATACTCTAGGTAATGGACCCTCATACCAATCTATAACCTAGGACATGGGTGAATATGGCTTGAATGATTTTTACCCCTTGAACCTCTCTTTTGGATGGTTCTCTTAACCATGGCCATGTGGCCTTCTGCCCTAGTCTAAGAACCTTGCCCTTTAGGGTCTCCCCTACCCTTGGGGTTGGTAACCATAGTTAGCCAAGGATTTAACATACTTCTCCCTTTATGTCCATTTGTAAATGGAGAAGGGGAACCTTTCCATAAATTTCTCTTCCTATGGTCATACCAATTCATAGAAAATGGACTATGAATTGGCAATTCTCTCTTTATATGGATGTACCTACCATAAATTCCATGTTACATTAAATCTTACGATGGGACTCATTCTCGAGTCCTCGTCCAAAGTTAGGTTGGCATGCATAAATAATCCTTGTAGCATCCCATATCATTGCAAGGAGGATGCTTATGCTAGACACAGTAATAAGTTTTTAGTTCAACTAAGGCCTCTATCTCATAAGAAGATCCTATGTCATGAGATATACTCCTGTAAAATATATGTTAGACCTTTTGCTAAGGTTTCTATTCATCTACCAATACCACATATTTATTTATCCTTACGCATGGAGAAGAAAAGTAGATGATTACTAGAAGTAGATATGCATCCAAAGCCAAACAAGAGCAATATCAAATCCAATATCAAGATATAATTTTATTCTAACAAGATTGTACATGCTTCTATCCATGCATAAATATGCAAGAATTTTCCAAATGCTTGCATTTTAAAATCTAGGGATATTAAGCACAAGCAAGCTATGGCCTATAGCCATATCGTCATTAAAATCATGGGCTCGACATTGGGGCGCACCTCTCCCAATCTAGTCATAATTTTGAAACATTTGTTCTCTACATATTTTATAGTATGGTCTATCCTTATTGTTTTACATGTTTTCTAGTATGAACTATCCTTATTGTTTGGCCTTAAATCTAAGGATGATCATGGACACTCAAACCCACTTTTGTTTGGTGATAAGTCCTTTACCTTCAATCCAAAGTGTCATTTATATCTACTTGGGATGACCTTTGACAATCCTTTCTTGGGAGTCTTGCCATATCTATTCAAAGTACCAAATTGTGACATCGATCGTGCATGGCTCTCTCAAAATGGTAAAAACAATAAAGCCAATCTTAGAAAATCATTAGAGTTTGGCCATATATGTGTGCATGTCATGATTGTTTAAGTTTTCTTGATTATAAATCTTCTTGAGGCAATCGTACACAAGCATTATTTTCAAACCCCAATAGTGACAATAATGAATGCTTAGGATTGCTAACATGCATCTACTTTAGAGATGACTAGTTAGGTATCGAAAATATCCTCAATAGGCATTACTATAGTCACTACATGGCCACAAGGTATTCGTGCCCTTAACAACGTGTGCTAATCAAGAAGACTAATGATCCTTCAAATAGGACTTTTTTTCCCTAAAGAAAAGGAACTTCTATTTATGCTTGAAATAAACCACCATACAAATCAACATAAATTAAAAATGGTGCCGACCATGGAAAAAACATTGTTGCCAAAAAAGAGCCAGCCTCTTTCTTGAGCACCTAGCATACTACTTAGGGAATATCTGGAATAGGGGCTAACAACCATGATTGTGGGCTATACAACCATGTAATACCTCTCATTGTGAGGATATAGAAAATGCATGCATGCCATGCCTTGTAGGAATGCTCCTACCTTTTGGCGGTCGCTCTAGAACTCGAAGTCCCGTGTTCCCAATTGGCACGTAGGGTGTAGATGATGTATTGTTGAATGGCAACAAGGGTGGTTGCCGGAGTAGTCTATTGGCCTCCCATCACCAAACTACAGCGAGTGACCCAGATGTGCTAGGTAGTGATGCTGGCAAATATCTCCCACACATTATCCTCTATTGAAGGTGTAGGATGAATGTGGCTAGGAGGAATGCCTTGACAATCTAGACTTGAATCCAAAATGTTAGAGCGGTGGGATCTATCGACAATGCATGCCTCCCCTCTGTGAGCCACACGATCATCCCCCAAGTGAAGTCTATCTCCATCTATTGGGTGCTAGCCACTATCATCAAAGCTCCTCTATGTTGTTGGGCATCCCATAGACAATGAGGAATCATCTCAATCAATCAACTTGTACATTCACGTCATCTGCTACCCACCCGCATCTGCTCCAACTAGCCCATTGGGTAGGCCTCCATGAGCTACCATCCATAAGAAATAGAAAGTCTTCTACGGTCACATGCTGGCCTAGAGGCGAGACCGGATGGGAGATAACATCTCTAGGGGCCTTCTACTCCCCCAGTGTCGCTGCCTCGAGGGGGTCCATGCTGCAGCCTACAAATGTAAGCATTGGCCAATATGTGTTGTATAGGAGGAAAAGGGTGCCTCCTCCACTCTGTTTGAGTGCCCTACTCGAGTGGGCTAAAACCACTTCCGTGGATCCCACAAAATGTCCCTAAGAGGCCAACCTTCCCATAGCTAGAGTCTCTAGGGTGCTCCCTCCCAATCTCAAAGAAGCGAGTATGAGACAATAGTCTAGGACAAGCGGCCTACAATCGTGACCCACTCTCAACCACAAGCCCATCCCAAAACCTCCTCATCCCAGCTTTGCTGTTAGAAGGCCTCCCTTGCCTACCCTTTAGTACCTACATAGATAAGAGCCTAGTGACTGCTTAAGGAACTATACCTTGGGAGTCACTCCAGTCCTTGAGAACTGCCTATACCAAAAATGTGGAGTCCAGGTGGTGCTCAATCCCTCCACCACGAGTCAGGTATCACTGCATCAATCTATGCTACCCTAGCACATGCTCCTCTCATGCTACCCTAGCACATGCTCCTCTCATGTGAGAAAGCACCCGCTCCCTGTCCTCCTCATCCATAGGAAGTTGCCTCCAAGTATCAAAAGACCTCACATGGTCACTATCACACTATGCCCAGGAAATATGTGTCCACTAACTAAGCATGCATACTTCTAGATGCCACATAAGTGGTCGTCTATCAAACACCTCAAGGAAAGTGGGGCTAGCCCATATAAGGCCTAGAGACAGGTGCTTCAAGACTCTAGAAAGGCTTCTCATCAAGGGAGATCCCTTCCCCATGAGAGGAGCCATTGAGAAAACCCATTTGTGGGATGACTCCCACTGCCCTCGTCTGTGGGGGTGTTCGTGAGAAGCCCTCATTGCATCAACAGCTTTTAGGGCTTAGAGCCTCGAGTGAGACCTCATACCTCTAGCTTGCCCAAGAGGGCTTTGCTCTACATTTGTCGATTAATCATGTCAAGGCCCCCTTGGACTTGTGGCATGATCATAGTATGCCATGCCACCCTGGCTTGGATGGTTTGGGTGCCATCACAACCAGCCTAAAGGAAGTTGTGCACCAAGCACGTGAGCTATCCCATACAACCCCTGTGAAAGCACCAGCAAGAGGCTGTGGCAAGGAGTATTTGATTCACCCCTAGGGCTGCGTCGGCTAGTGAGTGTTTGGTTGAGCACCACTAAAGAAGATTGTGCACATACTCTCTAAAATTGGGGCAATTCGTTGCTTTTCTTTAACATCTATTCCCTCTTGGAATCCAAGATATCTCATTATCTACCCCCGTGGTTTTCATATGAAACCTAGGGCCGACACCCCAAGCTCGGACCTGCTAGACCTCCTCAGTTGTTGTAAGGAAATCAATTGATTTGGCCCAATTCATCCTAGCTCCAAATGTTGCACAGTAGGTGACTAGAGCCTCCAAATGTTGCATAGTAGGTGGCTAAAGCCTCCTTGGCAGCCTCAAGTCTCAGTGTGAAACCCTCCACACATAAACTGCTATGTCATATGGAAACTTCAAATCTTGCAACTCTTCTTCCTACCGAATTGGGAGCCTAGTCCTTGTAAGACCCCTGACCTGCAAACGCAAGAAGTATCCCAAAGCCTTAGAGATAAACACAAAAATAAAGGGGGCAGCCTTCTCAAACAAACGAGAGAGATAAAAAGCCTCACCTGTATGCCCATCGCTAAGCATCTGGTTGGAGCTACCTATGTAAGGGCTCAATCCACTTGTCTGAGAAGCCTAATTGTTGCATAGTGCCCTCCAAGAAGGGCCTCTCTACAGCATCGTAGTGCCCTCCAAGAAGGGCCTCTCTATGCCGTCATAAGTCAAGAGAAGGATAGTGAGAGGCTAGGGCTCCTCTCGAGCCCAGTTCTAAGCCTCCCAAAAAGTGAAGATGTTGTCCAAGATACTATGTTCTTGGACAAGCCTTGTCTTAGTGTCATGGATGATGTCTAAAAGATGAGGTCACAGTTGCATACTTGACCTTGGCCAAGATCTTGTAGTCTATGTCTAGCATGGTAATCAGTCTCCACTATTGTAAGTCAAGTCTGTCTCCCCATTTTGGGATCAAACAAGTCCACCCTCAACCTAAAGATTAAGGAAGTGATGTATTAAAAGTCTCCTGAAAAGCTAGACGAAGAGAAGTGCATATGTGCTCCTAGAAACATCTGTAAAACCATCCTCTTAGGAGCATTTCTACAAGGGAAGGGCCTTGTGAGCCACTGAGAGCTCCCGATCTTAAAAGGCATCTCAAGTTTTCTACTCACGCTCTGTGACACCACTATCATGATGTGATCCCAAACAATCTCCCTGGTTGCAATCACCAAGGGAGACTCCTCTTCAGCTTGGAAGAAACTCTTGTAGCTCAAGAATCTCTTGGGGGTTTGAATGTATGCGATCGTTTGTGTCTCTTGTCTTTGTAGTGTGTATGTAGCTATTTACTTCCATAGTATGTGCAAACCTGACTACAAATACTTTGAAAACCACCAGTATAACAATTTTGTTAGCACAACAATTTGTAAGGTCAGCTTTTATGAGCTTTGGCCAATGGGCTCTCAATGCATGGTATGTCCTGCATTTTGCTAGATTCGTCCCTTCAAATGCAAATACAATATAACTTCCTGATAGGTGTTTAATTCCTAATTCTAAATTCTCAAACACTGATTTATCGGAGTTGATCGCACAACAAATTCCCAATGATGGTTAAGTGACTTTTGATCAAAAATTTTAATTGCTTCTATTTCATCCCATACATCTTCATCGTTGTGCTTATTGTTTAAAGGTGTGGTTTTTGGTGGGAGCCAGTGCCTAAAAAATTTATGGACCACCAACTCTAATTTTCATGTGTCATGTCTTTTGCAACAACCACCCTATCATCTTGGACTTCATTTGCCATTACAACACCATTGGCTTTGGTCTTGGCTATTGCATGGTGCATACTTTGAACTTAGGCTCTACTTACTGGTGGCAAATTCTAATGCAAGATTATATGGGGCTACTGGCATTGATAGCCTTGCTGGTCTGTAGAAACTTCAAAGGGAAAAGCTTCCCAATGGGTTGTGTTAGCTTTGATGCAACTCTTCAAAGCATAGAGAAGTTTTTATGAGGTCTATCTCCCTTGTCCAAAGCATCATGGTCTGTAGTCCCCATTGGCTGACCTTGCCAAGCATTCTACTCCAACTTTGTCCTCGGCTCTTGTTCTTGGGATTAATAGAAGATATTGAAACATTAGGTAGACTTGAAGTCCATTACAGATTTGCAAATACTCCTAGGATTGTGGTGAGAAGAAAGCAAGGGTGGAAAACACTTCCAAAAAAGTATAACAAAGAGATCTTAATCAATCCAGATTGCTCTCTTTCATGAGTCTCTCATAGAATACCAAGATGAAGGTGAATTTACCATTTAAAGTTGGAGTCTATTCTCGCACCTCTCTCACACACCTTTTCTCAAGAAGCGTACCAATGCTTTGATACCAAAGCCATGAGAAAGGGAGATCAACAATCAATGAACTAGCAAGAACAAAAACATGTACAAAAAGAATCAAATGGAAAAAAACTAGGAAGGAAGAAGAGAGAGAGGTAGCATGGGGTCCATTAGGCATCTCCAAATAAACCACTCAAAGCATCCACTAGGACCCCCACCACGTCCAACATGGTCTTATGCAATACTTAGCCGTAGTAAAAAATGACTATTATACAAAATATTATCCCTAGAAAGTGATGTAAGAAATATAATGTTTGTAACATAAAGTCCCCTAGGGATGGGTCCCCCCGTTAGGCCCCATATAACAGATGCCATGATTAATTATTATGATTGCATATGCTTTGTGAGCTTTTCTTCTGTATTTTGTAGTTCAATTTTGTTTGTGTGATCTCTCCTTGTGAAAATGATAAGTCATTGTTGACTTGTTATCCATGGAGAAAACATTTTTATGGTCAATTAATATGTATATAAGAATAGGTGCTCTTGTACGTAACAAACTCTACCCATGCATATCACAGGGATGTATGTGTGATCATGATTATATGATAATTCATATAGTTGCATGGTCTAGCTAAGGTTTACTAATTAGTGCTAGAATTATGTGCAGTTCCATTTGTATAAATGCTTAAGAGAGGTGCTTCAAAAGCATATGATTCTTTGATTGTCAGAGATAACCTTTACATTGGAAAAGTTTATCCATTCCCCTAATGAAGCTAGTAGATACATGGCCCTACTTTGGCAAACTAAGTGACTAGACATAGGGAATTCTAATTGATGAAATAACTGCCATCCTTTTCCTATAAAACTAGATACATTAAAGCATGTATACGCATTTAGTTTCATGAGAGACTATAAGCATTGGATACTTTGGGCAACATGAATTCAAGTTAGCAATTTGTTTTTATGTCGTATCTATTCTAGTTTATTCGCATTCTATCTTGGAAAGCATCCACTAGTTTACTTCTACCTTGGATCTCTTTTGTAGTGAATCATAATTACATCTTTTGAATGCATTAAATTAAACCTTTGTGGACTACTTTTCCTTATTTCCTTGATTATCATCGTGACTACTTTTGGCATTATTGTTGCTAGTGCCAAAACTTGTACAAAATTTGGAGTGTGTGTGAGGAGCGAGTTTTTCGAGCAAGTTTTTTTTGGCAACTCACTAATTCTCGATCCACCTATTCCAGCTCGTTCTTTCTCTCTCTTTCTCTCTCTCTCTCTCTCTCTCTCTCTCTCTCTCTCTCTCTCTCTCTCTCTCTCTCTCTCTCTCTCTCTCTCCCTCCCTCCCTCCCTCCCTCCCTCCCGCCCTCCCCCCCCCTCTCTCTCTCTCTCTCTCTCTCTAAATCCCTCCCTCTCTCTCTTTTCACCCTCTCCTTCTCTTTTTCTCTCTCTTTCTCTTTCTTTCTCCCTCTCCCTCTCTCTCTCTCCTTCCCTCTCTTTTGCCCTTCTATTCTATTTCTCTCTATTTGTCTTTCTAAAAAGGGCATTAATTACACATTAAATTTGATTTGTTAGAGACTTTCTATATAATGACCTCCATCCACCCTCCTCCCCCCCTATGTCCCACTTTTAGCCTAACTGCTCACTGCCTCTCTCTCCCTGAACGTCCCTCGCCCTCTCTTGTGGAAAAGGGGTAGACATGCTGGAGAGAGAGAGAGAGAGAGAGAGAGAGAGAGAGAGAGAGAGAGAGAGAGAGAGAGAGAGAGAGAGAGAGAGAGAGAGAGACGGGGGTACTGCAATGCATGCATGAGAGAGGGCGTAGAGAGAGAATTGACAGAGAAAGCCATAGAAGGGGATAAAGGGTTGACATGAGGACAAGGAGGAGAGAGAGAGAGAGAGAGAGAGAGAGGTCATGGAGAGCGAGAATGATAATGTATTGGTGAGAGAGAGAGAGAGAGAGAGAGAGAGGTCAAAAGTGGAATAGCTGGAACAAAAAATGTTTGCCCAAAAAACTCGCTTCTAGCCCATCCCCCAAATTTTAGTTGTCCTATTTCCCTAGCTTGTTCATTAACATAACAAGGTGGAAGCATGGCCCATTATTGATTACATGGCTTCTTTGACTCCAAAATATGGAAATTGGTTTAAGGGTTTTATGTTGGTTCATAGATGGAGCAATGAAGCACAATGAACAAAACTTTATTCATGAGTGGCTACATATATAGGCAACTGCCTCCATGTTGGTAGATCCCAGATCCACAATTATCTCCATAATTATCTCAATCAGTCACCTCCTATGATCACTCCAAATCCACACATCACACCAACTTGACATACCTAACTGCCAAGTCACTAGAACCTTCTAGCACACCTACACTCAAACATTCCTTGCATAGGACTCCAAGCCCATAGGCACACACACACACACATACATCAATTTGCCCTTCATTCCCCCCCCACAAATTGATGACCTCATTCCTCAGCAGTAGTACATGGGATGTTCCATGGCTTGCCCACCATCATGTGGCAACACACATGGCCCCAACCTCTGACTCACTCCCAAGACTCTTGGTTTACAACTAGGAGATAGACAATGACTATGTCTGAAAAGTCCATGAGTCCAACAAGGAAAAATCTCAAAGGACTAACAATCATTTAAGGATGGACTATCCATGGCAGAGAACCATTATTGACCTCACACACATATAACTTAGAAAACATATGGGTCCTCACCCTTGTCAGAATTGACTTGGGTGTTGTAAGCAGTGAGAGCTTTAACATTCTCTGGTTCTTCTTCTTCTTCTGTCTCTGCTTCTTCAACAAGGTTTGCTGAACATCTCTTCTTTGCATAACATTCTTTTTCCCCAAAAGTTGCACTTCATTTTGTGCTCTCTCTTGAAGTTGCTAATGGACCTTCTTTGTAGTCACTTCTTTTGATCTTCCTTTCCTCTTCCAAGAGGGATGCTTCAATTTCCACCAGACTAATCTCTGGTATATTGGTGAGTGTCGTGACAATAGTGCCATATTCTTCAATTAGACTTCTAAGTAAGATGGCAATTACAATATCTTCATCAAGATTAAACTTGATGCCAAATAACTGTGTCAATATGCTCTTCATTGAATTTAGATTTGAAGCAATGGATTCTCCTGTATCCCATTTTAAATCAAAGAACTTGATGAGCAAGCTAAACTTAGAACATCTCCCATGTGCTCCAAAAACATGCTCAAGATGAGTCCATGCAGCATGAGCAGTCTCACATCCGTCAATGTGGTGGATAAAAGAATCACTCAATCCAAGAGCAATTATGGCTAGTGCTTTTTCATCTTTAGAAGCCATGAAGCTTCCCCTTCCCTAGTTGTAGGTTTAGTTTCTTTTCCATCAGTCACCTTCCATATTCTCTTTTTCATGAGAATAAATTTCAGTTTGGTCTGCCAAGTGTGAAACCCCTCTCCCTCAAACTTATCTATTTTGAGTTTGGAGGCCATTCGGGAAGGTCTTACCAATCTAATGGCAGTGTCTAATCCCTTTACAAAAGATCAATCTTTCTAAACAAAGAAATCACCTTCACCATATAGATGCAAATTGCTAGATAAGAATTCAGAAAGTCCTAGTTGTTTGGCATATGCATAACCAGTTGGCTTCTCCCACAACCTCTTAACTGGGGTCTTCTTTACCTTGTACTTTGTCCTTGAAGTCTTCTTGGCATTTGAAGAACATTGAGAACTTGGCATGTTGTCAAGAAATCACAATCAAATGAGCTTCAAATAACATTCTTTGAACTGAAAAAAAGAATCTCTGAATCTCTTATTTGTATTTTAACTCCTCAAGCATCACCTTAGCATTTAGTGTAGCATCAGAATAGTCTAGAAATGCCTGTAGAAAACAAAGGAACCTTGGAGGATTGCTACCTCACTCCACATAGCATCAAGCAGAGGGCATTTGCTGTGCAATCAAAGGTACTTAGAAGGAGAAGAGTCAGTGCAAGTCTTAGACCAAATTAAGCATCACACTACCTGGGGCAGCATCATCTTCTCCAACTACAAAAGCCATGTCTTGTTCAAAACCCGATTGGTTTTTCTTTAGTTTCTCCTCATTCCCTTGACCATTTGCCCTCAAATTTCACCAACACGTATCCCATAGGGTTGCCTAATTACTCCTCAGACCATTTTTGGAAATGGTGGCTCCAGCAAGCTGAATTAATAGAAATGGCATGGGATGAGAGTATTAGCACGGGTTGTAGAAGCACTATTTCTTCAATTCCTCCTAGGTGGAAGTGCGCCCTAACTAGGGGAATCTACACTTGAAAGGGTAGGAGCAATGGTGGCTTGTAGGTGGAGAATAGTCTTAAGGCATTTCATGGAAGGAAGGTGGAAGAAAACTCCATTTGGGGAAGAAGAGGGAATCTTCAAAGAATCTCGTGGATTCTCTTCCTAGGCACTAGGATTCTCAGCAAGCTCTGATACCACATGTTGGTTTGGAGCAATGAAGCACAATGAACAAAACTTTATTCATGAGTGGTTACATATATAGGCAACTTTCTCCATGTTGGTAGATCCCAGATCCACAATTATCTCCACGATTATCCCAATCAGTCACCTCCTATGATCACCTCCAAATCCACACATCACACCAACCTGACATACCTAACTGCCAAGTCACTAAAACCTTCTAGCACACCTACACTCACACACTCCTTGCATAGGAAGACTCCAAGCCCATAGGCATACACACACATCAATTTGCCCTTCATTTTATGCTCATATTATAAAACATTGGATTATGCTAGTGTTGTCATCATCAAAAACTCTGAACATAAGACTGAATCATTTGGCAGTGGCAATCCTTTGATGAGACCCTAATTCTACATAAACTCTAACTAGAAGAGGAGGGGTTCACTCACGATTGCAAAAAGCACTGGTGCCAATGCGCATCCCTATCAGACTGAACGCTGCAAAGGGAAGCTGTGATATAAGTATCCATTCAAAGAGAGATGGGTTCTAGCACGAGCCATTCAATAGCATCATAGAATCCCAAGCCAAAACCAATTCTTTGCATTGTCTTCGAGACAAAATCCCAACTAGAGAGGGGGAAGAGAGAGAGAGAGAGAGAGAGAGAGAGAGAGAGAGAGGGAGAGAGAGAGGTCACAAGTGGAATAGGTGGAACAAAAAATGGTGGTTGCCAAATAAAACTCGCTTCTCAACTTGCTCAAAAAACTCACTTCTTGCCCATCCCCCAAATTTTGGTTGTCCTATTTCCTTAGCTTGTTCATTAACATAACAAGATGGAAGCATGGCCCATTATTGATTACATGGCTTCTTTGACTCCAAAATATGGAAATCGGTTTAAGGGTTTTATGCTCATATCATAAAACGTTTGATTATGCTAGTGTTGTCGTCAGCAAAAGCAGTGATTATAAGACTGAATCATTTGGCATCGGTGATTCTTTGATGAGACCTTGATTCTACATAAACTCTAACTGGCAGAGGAGGGGTTCACTCATGATTGCAAAAAGCAATGATGCCAACGCACATCCCTACCGCGGACTGAACACTGCAAAGGGAAGCTATGATATAAGTATCCATTCAAAGAGAGATGGGTTCTAGCACTAGTCAGCAGCATCACATAATCCCAATGCAAAACCAATTCTTTGCATTGTCTTCGATACAAATTCCCAACTAACTCTATCATATGCTTTTTCAAGATCAAGGTTAAGCATCATAAAATTCCAATTTTTTGTAATAGCATAGTCAATAGCCAACTTTCGAGAATAAATTTGACTTAGCTTGCCATAGCTTTTGCAATCGCTTTATAGACACAATTAAGCATAGTCAGAGGTCACGCCATTGACTCGGTACCGGTCTATTCTGACTCTGGGGGATAAGTTTTCCCACTCCTACATTCAGTGTGTGCGGGAGTTTACCTCTTTGATAGCATCGATTAACTAGATTTGTCAGGTCAAATCCACATGCTTTTCAAAATTGTTGGAAAAATCCAAAGATGTCGGGCGCTTTTCCTTTAGCCATCATGGTCAATGTGTACATCAATTCAAACTTCGAGAAAGGTCTGTGATGTTGCATTGTGTCATGCAGAAGGACTGATCTCTGTAGATTTGAGAAGAAAGCTTCAAGTCAAGCATTGTAGTCAGGTGGGATAGTAAGCGGTGAACGTACAACACTAGCCAAGTGGTCAGTGGATACTTAAGCAATATTATCGTCTCCAGATACATGATTGCCCCTTTCATCAATGATCATCAAGATGGTTTCCCTAAGCTTTTTCTCTCTAATCATAGAAAAGAAAAAGGTTGAAGGATAATTTCCTTCATCCAGCCACTTAAGGCTAGCTTATATTTTGGCAGCATTGCTTTTACGACGCTCGAGAGCTCTTAAAAATAGCTCGGTTGACTTAAGCAATGAAGCCATAATCACACTAGTAGGGAAGAGTTGTAATGTTTTGATCAGACAAGTAGCTATCTTTTCATCGCCCACCATTCTATGAGCTCTCGCTTTGCCAAAGGACTTAGCTACCTTCGTTACTGCGTTGATGCATGCATTCCATTTGCTAATCAGGCAACAAGGCTTCCATGTAGTATTACTCCACACCTTCAAGATAGTCTCATCAAAGTCCTTCTGACCAAGAAAAGATTCATTAAACTCACCGTTCCCTCTAGCATTGGCTTCAGCCACCAGCCTTGCCCAGTGAACTAGACAAGATCTACTCGGCATTCCCTCCATGTCTCATTTGCATGAAGATTATGCCATGTAAACCTCCTTAATCCATTTAACGATTGAAAGGAGATCCAATTGACCATGGACCATATGTTCAACAATTGCTCCAAAGAGACTAGCTCTTGACCCACCATCTCTAAGCCTTCATGAGACCGGTCAATCGCATTATCGACACAGTTCCACTCACCTAGGCATACATCATGTTTGCCTTTGAGCTTCGCTTTTAGTCTTCCCCATAGCCTCGTTCTTTGGCTAGTCACGACTGAGGCATAAATAGAGACAACCAATAACTATTTAGCCTGATATTTCAAATCTACAAAAGGAAATTCGCCCAAGTCATTACACTAGGGGTCACTTATACTACTAAAGGTTATGCCTAACTAGAACTGTAGTTTAGTAGATTGTGGGCAGTTAGTTATCAGATGGTAACCATCTACCTTTAGCCCACCTAGATTTTCATTGCTAGTAATTAGTTCGTGCAAAGCAAGTATGATAGGTTTACATCTCCTAATAATGCACCTTACCGCCATCTGCTTCCACTTGGCGCAGACTCCCCTCACATTCCATAACATCATTGTTAACTTCCCCACATCAACACCTCTTTCGCTCATCAAATCCACGGGCTCCTAATCCATATCTTCCGCAAGTGGTGCAAAGACATTAATAAATACTGCTTTCCCTTTTTGTGCTTTTGCATTGACTGTTTTGAGTGACTCTCCATCTGTTGTCTGCCAAATCATCATGCATACTGTGCTTCTCTACTGTATTACTTCGGCTTCATCCTCCATTGCTCTCCAAGGATCACCATTGCGAAGGTCCTTCATCAGATTTTGCCGTTGTCCCACCTTCCTTAGCCTAGTTGGAGCTCGAACCTATGGAATTCCTGAATGTTTGCTGTTGTGAAGACAAAGAGCCCTCCTTTTTCTTGCCAGGAACAACCTTATTGTCATTGCATCCCTCTTGCATGACTATTGCACAAACATGCTAAGTATCACCCGCTTTCTCGAGAAACTCTTCATGAGCCACCTACATGGCATTATCCACTGGACTCGATTCCTTCCACACACCATTCTTAGCAAGAAAATCAATTGCAAAGTGCCCACTACGCTTGCAATAGCAGCATGCATCCGGAAAACTCCCAAAATAAACCTCCACAAAGATATTCCAACCATTCGGTAAAACCAAGCAAAAGGAGAGTGCTCATGGATAGCAATCTTAGAAAGCCTTCATCCATTGTAGAATGAAAACTTTTAGAAGAGTCGTCAGCCACGGCATAAGGGAAATAAATGTTCGAAGCTGCACTTACGTTTTTTATCAATTCACCTACCCGATAGTTGATTGGTTTAGCTTTGGTACATCTAGGCTCAACAGAGGAGATTATAGAGATTATAGCAAGATGCGACTGAGCCAAGCGGGAAAAAGCAAGTGCAGTGATGACAACCAAGCAAGGAATGACAACAACCTACAGGGAATCCTGGTGGGCAACAGTTGGAGATGAAATGTGTACATAGTATAAAGCTTGTGTTGGAACAAATTGAGCGGCAACTTGTGGCGAGACATCCCTGACGTGACAACGCTTGTCCACAACAACACACTTTTTTTGTGAAACCACACACACGTGCGCACTCTCTCTCTCTCTCTCTCTTTCGCTCGCTCGTGTAGAATCCCATACAACAGCTAGCCAAGAAATGACGTATGATTGACTTGCTCTTGGCATCCCTTCTTTTTGTTGTTCACTCTGTTTGCAAAGCTCTACCTCTCATCTCCTAGAATTTACGCACCCTTTTGGCACCCTTGCATTCATGTCCACATGGGTTATTATCCTCGTGAAAAAGGGCCATATTCCAAGTTTTTCCACACAAAATTGGCACTATAGATTGGCTATCATCTTCCTTCCTTTATGGCCCCTCTTCTAATATGAGAAATGAATTAGAATTCACCCATAGACACTCGACTTTGCCTTATGAAGCGCCTTAGGGCTTGTACACACCCATTGCCCTAAGTGAGATTTGGTGTCTCCTTTACAAACAGTTGAGAAGCCTAGCTCCTTCTCCCCATTGCTAGAGGCCACTTCTTGCCCCTTTTTTGCTTTTGCTTGGGCAATCGCAAGTTTGAGTACTCCTCGAGGTCAATCGCAAGAGATTTGTGGGAGCAAGGCATCCAACACTCCCCTCTTTCTTTTACTCAACCGTGGGTGGAGTCTATACTAGTGTGTAAAGGGGGTGCTCGTGCATGGGCACTCACTTTTTTTATAGCCACAATGATGTGTGCATCGTCCTTTTCCTCCAAATTATTTCTTCTATCCATGCATGGGCACTCACTTTTTTAATAACCTTAGTGATGGGCCATTCACGCCTACCCATGACACTTTCTAGTCCTAAAAGTTAGGCAATATTGGGGCACCCTTAGAGGGCTTCCCTGCGCCACTACTAGCGTTGGGGAGCGTGTCGATTGGGCAAAAGTGGCAGCAAGGGAAATTGCCTCCTAGTGTGTGTGAGGAAGATGTTGGCGACACTAACTGCCATAGGCTTGGCCTGTCTTTGCGACCGACTAGGAGAGAGCGTCTGCAAGGTTTCTGACAATGCCATCTACAGTCGAGCTATGGAATGCTAGGTATGGAATTCTCCGAAATCATCTAGCTAGACCGTTCTCCTGCATGGGGGATGGTAGCACACGAGGCAGGACAACTGACACGTCATCCGAGGTGACAACAGGGCAAGACACGTTAGCTAGGGTGACAATGACAGATAAGTCAGCTAGGGTGACAATTGGGCAGGAGATGTCCACATATAGCGTGGGCACATGTATGACGGAGGTTGAAATCCGGCAAGCTTCGATGTTATCGGAATCAAGGGCACATGGTTGCTTGAAGGTGTCGGACCTTATAGGAGTTGCGGGCACATGCTCAGGCTGCCTATCCAGCTCTTGCCGGACCTGGCCTGCCTGTGTAGTCCGATTGTGCACCGGATTGTCTTCCGTTAGGCATCTGGCTGCATTAGCTGCCTAAAATGGTCCATGTGGCCCAGGGTGAGAGAAGCCATGTCAGCCCGTGAATCCAGGGCAAGGATGCTGGCGCGAGGGGCCACGTCAGCCAGTAATAATGATTCGTTAATCATCGTTCTGATCGAAACGCTGTGAAGCACCATGCGAAAGCATTTCCGTATCCATTCCATACACAAATCGTTCCATTTCCTGTCCGCAATCAAACCAACATCTTCATTGTCGACAGGATTCGTCGATTCTTTGTGAGAATCCGCCCCGTCTGGAACTCCATTCTATAGAGATTCGTCCGATTTATCGATCTTCTTGTTGCTTGTGCCAATCCACGCTTCCCGGGCTCGCAAATTTTCTGGTTGAGAATCACCTTCCGTTTCGCGTCTATGTGCCTGGTACACACCTCTTCGGATTCCCACATGGGGCGACGTCATGCCTCGAGTTGGATACACCGGACTTCTGATATTTTTGCGGAGAAAAAGCACGACTAGTGGGAAATTGATTTCCCGAAGGAGGCAGACTTCAGACTTGAGTTTCGTTCGTAGCTGTATGCACGATAATTTTTGGATATACACCTTCAGGCATTTGGACCTTCACGGCCGGACCTGTTTCTGCATTGATTCCTTCTACACGTTTAAGGAAATTCTAGAAACGCGTTTGAGGAAATCCGTTTCTAGAATATCAGTCACAGCAACATTGCCGTGCGTGAGTGCCACCAAACTTTTCACGGCTATAATCTAGAGCAATAGCAGATTCGCTCCTGGTACCGCCGCTGCCTGCAGAAGCGGGCTTGCACGGATATAAAGCCCTATTCTAAAATGGTGTCAGGAAGTTGATGCAGTGACATTCCCAATGGAAATGGAAGAGTTTGTGGCAGTCTTGCAGCCTGCAGAAACAGGGACCAATGCAGCGTCCTTAAACAGAAGGCCTACTCTGCCAGCAAGTTTCTTCAAGTTCCCTGTGCGAGCCAGGATGAAGGCGGTTCAACAGGTTTGTTTCTTGTTGAGAAACCATTTTTTGAGACAATTAAGACTCTTTTCGAGGTTGGCAGAGTTGGTTTTGTGAACAGTTGGATCATTTTGGACCTCTATCGGCGCAAGGATGGAAATTTTATTGGGACGATTTTGAATCTCTCTGTCTTAAAAATCTGTTCCATTGGACAACGCTTTAGCTGTGTTTGAAAACATTTCCAGTATCTTAGGACTTGCATTTAGGTCACATACGTATTTGGAATGGCAAGTTTTTAGTCAAGCAGTGTTAATAACTCTTGTTCTCCTTTCTGCTAGGGGATCAGTATATTAGCTCTTTTGAATACAAGCAAAGCCCTCAAACTAGCTTCAACTCTCACAAGTCAAGGCCTTTGGCGCGAATAATGGACACTGCGAAGATGGTGAGAGTCATTAGTACTTTTAGTTTTGTGGCTCTACTGAAGCTTGTAATTTACCGGGATTTATTGGTTAACAAAGCATCTTCCAGGTTAATGAGCTGATAATATGACCCCCACTTGAAAGTTGCCATAGAAACCATTAATTAAACTATGCTTTTGGCCTTCCAGTATAGCCAATTTTATTGCCACTTCACCTGAATATCATCATCTTGTTTAATCGTGTGATTGATTGAGCACCATTGATGCATGTGTTGGAGGCAGGGAGAAGGACAGGCTATGGGATCACGTTTCACCCATGCCGCCTCAACTTTTATTGCCACTTCACCTGAATATCATCATCTTGTTTAATTGTGTGATTGATTGAGCACCATTGTGAAATGGGTGCAAGAAAGCTAGCTTAGCTATAAGTGTGGTACTTTTGACTGTTATAACGTTTCATGTTAGAGATCAATGACCCCACCTGTGAACCCCTGATTGTGGGGACAAAGGGGCATTAGATCATAGGGGGATTGGGGTGGATCTAGGGGCTGTGTGGAGGGCTGTATGGAAGGACGTCTAGAGCAGGTCTAGGAGGCTGCACATGCACAGCAAAGCAGCAGCCCAAAGGGTCCTGGAGGAGGTCCTTTTATAGGGCAGAAGAGGCAGGCCAGGAGCAGACCTGCTGGTCAACGCACAGGCTGCACAATCCAAGGAAATAGGCAAGGGGTCGGCCCCCTTGCTAGGCCTGGTGCAATGGCTATATAAAGCCCCCCCCACTCCCTCATTTTGGCATCAGCCACTGAAGCCACTGAAGCCTAAAGAGGCAGCGTAGAGCAAGAGGAGTAGGAGAGTTCTCAGCCTTCTAGTATCCAGCCCTTTTCTGGTTTCTTGTGATCATCTTAAGCTTGTGCCTTGTCCACTATTTGGTGGAGGAATACATCTGAGTTTCTTTCTCATATTCTCTCTCATGTATGCTGTCTACACTCTATCATTTGAGTGAGTTCTCTTGCATGTTTTGCATCAATGAGTGTGTGAGATGGAGCTGTTCCGATTCCGCATTGGTTATGAGGTTAGAGTGATTCTATCCTTCATTTCCAGCATGGTACCTCAGCACGGTTCTCAGCTCTAGACGCTCTCACATCGAAGGAAGGAGTTCTTCTTCTTGAAAGCGACTCTGATTCGAATTAGTTTTTCAGATTTCTATTTCATCTACCACATGCTCTATTTGGAGATTCTTTGCTGTGTGAAATTTGCAGCAGACATGTCGAAGTCAAAAGCCTCTTCTGCCACTACTGTTCATACTCCCTCCACTAGTCATGTCCCCTATTATACCATCCCTAACGTTGGAGAGTCTAGGAAGCTGTAGAGAGAGAAAGTGCTGCTGTAGAGAGAGAAGCCTGGCAGAGGAGAGAGAAAGCTTCCACACCACCAAGAGGGCCCGAGAGGGAGGCTGGCTGCACCAAGATGGGGGAGGGAAGAGGGATGCTGCACGAAGGAGGGAGGAGGGACAGACTTGAACGTGGGAATTTGTGTGGAATGAGAGAGGGGAGGCCCTTCTTTTATAGCCCCAGCTCACCATCACCCCAAGATGGCAAGTTTTTGGGGGCTGGGCTGGCCCAATTTGGCATCTTTTTCAGCCCACCAAATGGTGGGCTGATCCCTAAACTTGCCTTGCCACTTGCCCCCTATTGCCATACGGCTGAGCCAACTGGCCCTGCTGCCAACTCAGGCTGCACCCTGCCACGTGGCACCTAAAAACCCAAAAAATACAAACTTGTCAGAATTGAATTCTGACTTCACCAACGGGTACCTAGCAGGGTAGTCCTAGACATTGACCTACTCTAAAGTCATTTTTGAGTTTGATTGACCTCAAATAAGAGGTTTATTTGTTTGTCGTCTTATCTTGTATCTCCATGCCTCTTGGCATGTTTCCTGTCTCACGCCCAAGGCGCTGAGACATTCTTGTGGATGGTTGCTAGGTCGGTCTGCAATCTGTGCATTTAATTGGTCCCAGAAATGGGTATTTCGGTGGGGTGTGATTTTTGATGTCCCTCTTAAGGGAGGGCATCATTCTTGCAGGCCACTAATGCCCATAACCCTAAGCAAGGGGTTCACCTTCAAATGCTAGACCTAACCCCCATGACATAACTGAATAGAAGGAAAAACATTTTCATTCTTTTGCGAAACGTAATATTTTAAAATAAATAGAAATTTAAAAGAAAAATTATCAAGCAAGTTAATATAGCTTGAAGATGAGTGACAATGTGGAAGGCCCTACACCTTCTGGGCTAATCTCCTGGCCCCTCATCCCTGCTACCTTGCAGCGCTCGTCCCTCGGCCTGCTGTAACACACTGATTACTGCTATGTTTTGAGCCCCTTCACATTTCACTTCCCCTGAAACCCATCCTTTCGCATCATGGCTTGCACCTTCAACTTCTTCCTGCCAGTTCCTCTTTCTTGTCTCTGTAATTCCTTTCTTCTCAGCAGTTCTCTTTTCCTTCCCTTTGCAGGTTTTCTGCTTTTGTAACTCTCCCTTCTCCATTTGCTTCATTTCCACCCCTTCATAGCTAGCTCGAGGTCATCCAAAAATGATTATCAGGATTTTATATCCTTATTGTTTCTCAATTCTGAGTTCCTTCTTTTTTTGTTTCCCCCCCCTTTCTTTATTTTTTGGCTTCTAAAACACACAACGATGATTGGGCCAGACAGAAAAATGCGATTTTGCTCCATCATTATTGTTGAGACTGAAATTGGTACTGTGTGGCTGTTCATGATTCTTTACAAGGGCTGATATGATAAAGTATCAATTGCTGCAGCTTCATAGCCCTGTGCCAGAATTGTTGAACACTGAATTTAAATAATCATGCTGGCTTTGGTTGACGATGCCCCATTGAATATGTGGGCATGTGGAATTACATAAAGCTGCCTTTACCACAAGCTTCTGTCTTTATTAGTCCACTTTACAAGGAATTAATCAATTTTGAGCTAGGCAAGGGGAATTGTACGATTTTGAACAAAACATCTCAAGCATTAAGGTGAATTCTTGCATTGATTGTTCTTTCAATCAGGGTATGAATGAATTTTTAAAGGATGATGTACCTGGTTATGCACAGCGTTCAACAACTATGCTCAACGTTGAACGGGGTCTGCAACTTTTCTTACTTGATTGATGTTCATCATACAGATGATATACAATCCTCAACCTATCAAATGTGTTGAAGCTGTATTTCTTGCTCTGTATTTGACAGTAAGATGCTTCACCACTCATTAGTCCTTTCATTTATACCTGTTTTTCCGCACAAATATCTTTCGTCCTTCTATTTTCTAATGTATGTTTGTACAATTTTATAATGCCACGTATTTTTTTGAAGGCAGGAATATTCGATGTGGAGAGAATACCATTGGGTTTTAAAAGTGAACTACGTGGGCAGGTATTTTAGTATATTCAGCTCTTCTGAAGGGCATTTTTTGATTGTCCATTGGGACACCCAATTGGTGCAATTCAATTTACAATCATGCTTTTAGTATACAGTTTTTTCTAGCTCTATAAGTTTGTTGTAAAATCCCTGTGTGTACTTATCACTTGCAAACAATAATTTAGAACATTACAAATTGAACTGTAACTTAAACAGACAAAATTATTAACGCAAGACACAAAGTACCCCTAGAATGAATGGAATCCACACAGCTAGACGATACGTAGTACACAAGATAGAGGGGACAATAGGGGGTCCCCCACTATCAGGAATCATCTACAATTGTTTGGATAGATTGCCTTCTTTAGGTGGGCTCACATGTTGCTTACATGGCGGGGATTCTAGTGTAGTTGACCACCTCAGGGGATCTCTTGCCTTGGCCTCACACATCACAGATTTTTCCGTCCCGTCATCACTCACACCCCCCATCTACTAGGAGATTGACTTTGGCCAGAGCTCGCTCCCACATATGCTGCTTGCCTTTCTACGTTGCTTGCTGATCTTGATGACACACCCGTGCTAGAAGATAGTGCCGCTATGATCACATATTTGATGTTACCCTCCAAACCTTTCCCTACACTACTGGATCCCTTCTCCTAACACCCATTGGATTGTTCTCATACAATAGCTACTATAATGATGAGTGCAAGACGTTATGCCACCAACTCAGATTCGAGATCAAGAACCATCTTCCGACTAAGGCAGAGACTACATGGGAATATTCCCACCTGGTCCTTCCGAAGAGGGATTTCATCCGCCTGGTGCATCGGAGGAAGAGGGACTTTATTCGCCTGTTCCGTCGCAAGAGGGATTCCTTTTTTTTTTTTGGGAGCAGAAAAATAGTTCGTATTATATTATCATAAGGTTGTTACATTTTGATCCTTCACAAAAAAGCCTTTTCAAGAGGCAATGAGCTAATCTGAAAGCATATAATCTGGGACAGCTGCTGCCAAAAGCACTGGAGCAGTAAGACGTAGACCCAGAATCAAGAAAGGCAGTGGCACACTACAAACTTAAATAGCAGTAGACCAAGCTGGAGTAGCAGGAAACCAAGGATCTGGAGTTGGTGTAATAGGAGAACATCCATATCATGGACAGGGAGACATTGAAGCCAGCAGAAAACTGTCCACCAAAGACCCACTGTAGAGATCAGCAGCCTCAACCAACCTTACATCTTAAGTCCATTCACATTGCACTTTTAGCCAAAGGATGACCCCCCCAACACACAAAAAGGCCACATTTTACACGTATTTTAACCTTTTGTAATTTGCCCGTTTGGCGACCAAATTGGACCTTGCTTGAACCACAATTTCACACACGGAAACAACATGCTATGGGGCATTTTTCTAGCCCATTGCACACTATTTAGGCATCCCTAGCACTCATTAATTTGCACCCCCATGTGGGTCCCTTTTTGCACTAATTCACTTATAAATTTCCATCGTGACCTTCGATTGATGATCCGTCTACACCGGCCCATTTCCCTACACATGCTCTTTGAAGAACTGGTCATGGTCTTTATTAAAGATTCTCACATCCTCCAACCTGAGTTATTAAACCACTCCAAGAAGACAGCTTCAGCACTAGTATCAAATCGGTTGAAATGAAAAACATTTCTGGACTACCAAATGAACCAAAGGGGATGTGCTCTGACAATTGCCTAGACAGCCTGTTTCACTTTAGCAGGTTCCCCCAAGAGAATAGACTTCCAGCTTACAGGTTCTCCTAAATGAATCTGAAAGAAAGAAAGTTTAATAATATTAAAGTCTTTGGAAGACCGATGGGTCTTTGAGACTGTGAAAATCCGGATACAACAAGCTGTGGTAGTGGAGCTACTAAACGAGTGTCCATACCAATGCAAAATGCAAAAATGCAGAATGGCAGTACTAAGTTCTAAGTACAACATAGTCATGTCAATGGTCGACTATATATCAGTCTCAGTATCGTCATCAATATCATCATCATCATCGGCAGCAGCAAGATATCAGGATGGATGAGGCAGTGGAGGCATGAAGTCGGCAATAGAGTGCTGTCGGCCACTCATAGGTGCGGTCCTGGCACGTCTCCTGGTCGTAGCTCTGCGTCTGACCAGGGCTACTGTGACCCCCGTCGGTTGGGCTCCGACTCTAAAGAATGAGGGGATGTCCCCAAGTGTGAGCTATCTTCTAAACTCTCTTGGCACTAGGACCGGCTTCAAAAAGGTGAAAAATGTATTCTCTATGCCTAGGGCAATGCTTGCACTGCCCATCTCCTTTGCCAATTCTTCGACCTCTGGTATATCTCCATACAACCTTGTGTAGTATTAACCAGAGGAGCAGCCATTTTGTCTATGTCTTTTGACCAAACCCTTTCAAATCTGGCCAACCACAGGTTCCACCTATTATTGAACACTCTAGAAATTTCATCAATGCCTCCTCTAGGAGTAGGAATGGGCAGTAAATGAGGGGAGCCAATCCAGCTGAATTCTTTGGTATAGCTCAGTGATGTGCCACCCTTCCATTGAATAGCACCCTCCCAAAGAGCTATCCTCCCTTTTATTAAGTCTGCTACTTGATTTGATAGCCTGAATTTTCTTCTAATCTCCAATCATGTTTTCCATCTGAGGTTGTCCCTATGCCATACCTGCCCCCAGCACTGTTTGGAAGCTGGCAGTAATGAAATCACCATCATCAAGTGAGGAGTTCTTATGGATCACAGAGACCCAAATAGAATCCAAGGTCATGAATGCACTTTTCCAGACAGAATCAACGGACGTTTGATTGACTCCAAAATGATTTCCACAACTGACGACCTTTGGCAAAGCAGGGCTCAAGGCAGCAGATAAGATTGGATATCTTCCATTTTTGAGCCCGTAAAAGGATGGACATGAGAAAAGTTTCTGGAAAGAAGATGGACCCAATCAAGCTCAAGATCGAAAATGGTTTTGATAATCCAAGTGGTTGCAACCTTAGCACCAGCCTGTTGAACATCAATGACACCGAAACCTCCCTTTTGCTTAGGTCTTGTACAAAAACTCCATCTGACCTTAGAGATTCTCTTATTGCCTCCCCATAGAAAATATTTGCATGTGCTAATAAACTTATCCAGCCCGGAAGGGTGCCAGCAGGATCAGTAGAAGATGACTATAGGATAAATGTAGTGGTTTAGTACCAACCTTCTTCCTACTAGATTTGCTTGAGAACCTCTCCATCTGTCCAATTTTTTGCTGAATCTTTCCATGACCCAATCCCATCTATCCTTCATGGATATGTTGAAACCCATAGGAATGCCTAACAATTTAAAAGTAGTACCTTTGGGAATCCTTGGCATCTAGTTGATCAAGAACAATCTGCTCCCCACCACTAAGTCCCTTCAAGTGATTGATCAAAGAACCAGATGCTTTGCAGAATGTTTCAAGACAATCTAACACCCCTTGAACATCCTGCTATGTTTTCCTGGGTAGTAATTTAGTATCATCTGCGAATTGCTGATTAACACAGGCTTTTTGAAGGTAGCTAAATGCCTTGTAGCCTGCCTTTCTGAATCTTATCATGTGGGAGCCATCCCAGTGCATCAGTGCAGTAGCAAAAAGTAAAGGTGCTATTGGGTAGCCCCATCTTATAGACCTTCTAATAGGGAACGATTGTCATGTCACCATTAAGACAAACCTTTGTCGAAGCATTAGTCAGCAAGAGCTTGATGTAGGAGACAAAGATTAGACCTAGACCCATGTCCTGAAGGGATTGCAGGAGGAAATCCCATTCACGTTTGTCATAAGCCTTGTCAATGTCAACCTTTATAAAACAAATATCTTTATGAGTGTTTGTCACAGACTCACATCCTTCCCATTAACGTCAAGAACATGTTTGTCTTTAATGAAGCCTTTCTGGTCCTGCAAAATCTAGGCGTCCATTCTTTTTCGTATCCTTAATGCAAGGCTGTTATAATTGCTGTTCAGCCTAGTGAGGGGTCTTCGATTCTTAAGAATAGCCTTTCTTTCATTCAAAGCCTTTGCTAAGTGTTTCTTTGCTTGCTTAGTATGTCTTCCTTTTGTTTTTCATAAAAGTTTTTGTTTACCTTTTTTCTTCTCTTTCATTTTCCCTTTTATTTTCTGTGTAGATTTTTGGTCTTTAGAACAACAAAAAATTCTAAATTTGTATGATTGGACTTATTCTAGTCTTACAAACGTATATTTCTTTCATTCAGACCTTGGACTCCACAAGGATAGATCGCCTTTGTTGAACGGTCTGGAGGCTCCATTGGTCCCGCTCACTATCATGAGTCAACTGTCAAACCAAATCATCAGGAAGGATCTCCTCTAGCTCCATTATACAGGACCTGGTTACTAACCTATGAGCTTTTGGTAAAGCTCAGCTTCCCAAGGTGGACCAAGAAAGGTGAGAGTGGTCTAAATCCATCAATAGGCAATGGTGTAATCCTCAAATCTCATAGTATCCATGGCATCTACAGGCGAAGTGCTCCTCTGACTCAACATCCGGCTTGTCACATAGAGAGTAAAGTCGTCCTTCATGGGGAACGCCCTCTCTCGATAAGCAAGTTGGTGGCTAGAGAACACCCACAGTTGCCAAATCAAAATCTCAAAGTATTTGGGAGATGGATCCACATATAGCCCGGGAATCGATTAGAGCCTCCTGCGGGATTTTCAGTGTAGAGATGAGATCAAGAGTTCTTGATGGAGCCCAACCAAAGGACGATCATTGATTCATTAATTTCTTCCACTTGGATGATGCCGACCAAAGGTTATGAG
The DNA here is from genome assembly GCF_047967505.1 of Dipteris shenzhenensis. Taxonomy (NCBI): domain Eukaryota; kingdom Viridiplantae; phylum Streptophyta; class Polypodiopsida; order Gleicheniales; family Dipteridaceae; genus Dipteris; species Dipteris shenzhenensis. The sequence continues at coordinate 21,914,396 of NC_141627.1, forward strand.
ATGAGGTCAAGACCTAGAAAACACGACACGATAGACCTGTTGGCATGTTGACATACACATGAGGACCAGAGATACTCGTTGACTTGGAGAGACAGACAACAAAAGTGACAGGGGCTATGTGATGAGATATTTCTCGATGCCCACAAAGGAGGAAAGCAAGGCACGGATAGGCTACCTAGGGTGAGCACTAGCAGTGTTTGTATCACCAATTTCATCCCTCACGATGTCATCCTTTACTAGAGTCATTGTCGATTAGATTGTCTTTCATATCCTCCGTCGCCCAGTGCACCTGGCTCCCGAAATAGCATACAGAGGGTTAGAAACATAGGTGGGTAGATGACCTACCAGCTCCTCATGCATCCTTTTGCAGAGACATTGTAGTATATCTCGATACCTGTTCTCTCTCATAAGTGGCCCCACCTTTAGTTGTCTTAATGTATCCGGTTTCATTAGTCTCGTAGAGGTGTCAGTCTTTTGAAGACTACAATAAGCTTCCTTTGTTTGTTTGACTCTCTCTCCCTCTCTCTCAATAAGTAGTGACAAAGGGGTCAAACAAGGCTGCCCCTCTCAGTAGCTCTTTTCGTTCTCTTTATCGATGAATTGGATGATTGGATGAGAATGCACTATAGAGAAGAGTCCAATTGCAGGATATGCACTATTACTACTTATTTCTAGAGATTCTCTACTTCTCGACTTGCAGTACCACCTACACCACCTACCACCACATACATTTTGACCGTAATCCTTCACCTAGATACTTGGCCCGCCTCTATACACTTCTCATATATATCGATTTTATACCACTACTAGAGGACCATATGGCTTTGGTTACTTGCTCACTTCACGCTTTTCCATACGCTATTTGCTACTCGCTCTACTCGCTTTTCTATCGTGATATTGAAACTGCACTATGTTGTGTTTCTAGAGGATGAGTTTGGGAATGTTCTTGGATTCATCTAGGTATATGCTTTTGCCGTATTAGCGGACATGCAAATTTCACCTTGCGAAGTTTTCGTCCAAGTTGCAGCTTGCTGGTATAGTGATAATTCTTTCTATCTTAATTGGTGCGTTGCCCTATCAGCTAGATTTAGATGCTCGTTTGGGAGAGACTAAAATGAAATCGTTTAGACTTCACAAGAGTTATAGCTTGAATGAAGAGATTTTGGACTACTTTTTGATTAGCCTTCTCCTTTAGTGCTAGCCTTCGTCATGGCTGAGTTTGCCCTTCATCTCCAGAGTGCCGACAGAAACTCAGTACGAAGACTTTGTATAAAAGGATGCTCAAGTATGTGTGGGTGTGTGGATTTGTATGTGTGAGAGCATATTTTTATATGATGGTCTACACCTACTGTTGGGCGCTGATAGAGTTTATGGTTTTCAATCTTATGAGTGACTATTGTGAGATTGAAACTGCACTATGTTGTGTTTTTAGAGGATGAGTTTGGGAATGTTCCTAGATTCATCTAGGTATATGCTTCTGCTGTATTAGCGGACATGCAAATTTCACCTTGTGAAGTTTCGTCCAAGTTGCGGCCTACTGGTATAGTGATAATTCTTTCTATCTTAATTGGTGCATTGCCCTATCAGCTAGATTTAGATGCTACTAAAATGAAATCGTTTAGACTTCACAAGCAGTTGTAGCTTGAATGAAGAGATTTTGGACAACTTTTTGATTAGCCTTCTCCTTTAGTGCTAGCCTTCGTCATGGCTGAGTTTGCCCTTCACCTCTGGAGTGCCTACAGAAACTCAGTACGAAGACTTTGTATAAAAGGATGCTCAAGTATGTGTGGGTGTGTGGATTTGTATGTGCGAGAGCATATTTTTATATGATGGTCTACACCACACTATTGGGCGCTAATGACGTTAGTGGTGATGTCATAGTAGCTAGTCCCTGCTATGCGTGATGGAGTTTATGGTTTTCAATCTTATGAGTGACTATCGTGAGATTGAAATTGCACTATGTTGTGTTTTTAGAGGATGAGTTTGGGAATGTTCCTGGATTCATCTAGGTATATACTACTCGCTCTACTCACCCCCCACTGCCTGGGACCACAGTCCCTTGTAATAGCTGGTACGACGATGAGTGCGACTCTCCGCCGTCAGCTTAGTTTTGAGACCAAGCATAACCTTCCGAGGGAATTAGAGATGATGCACGAGTATCGTCGATTGATATGCTAGAAGAAGCATGCTTTTGTCCGTTGTAACTAGGAGGAGCTTCTAAACATCCTCTTTAGTAACAACTCCAAGGACTTCTGGCGGAGATTCCTGGAGCAATTGTTCTCATCACCCCTTGTAGACACACAGGTTTGTTGGTACACCTATGCACACACGCTATATGACATTTCACACCAGCCCACATTTGACCTCTCACACACACCTCGCCCCTGCACACCCTTCATGAAAGGAGGTGTTAAGGATGTTGCGATGAAGCTTCATAATGGCTGAGCGAAAGATGATTAGGGATTGTGCACTTCATTCATTGCATATCGGATTAAAATCCTAGCCCCGATCCTAGCGAAGCTCTTGAATGAAGCTGTTTGCATTGGCTTCCCACGCACCTAGACCCTTAATACCATCTTACCCATTCATAAGGAAGGGGATCCCATAAACCCAGAGAACTACAAGACCATCATAATTGGACATGTCATGTCCAAGATCTATGCATCAGTACTTGACTTTGAGATCAACAGATTCGCAGGTGCACCTTGTGGGATCTACAGGAGATCGAGTCGGAGGAGCATTTTATTTTCAGACGCCTAGTGTACTATGAGATCCGAGGGCGCTACTTATGTCTCTTTAGAGATAGCTCTGGGATGCTATCCCACTTTCTCTTTTTCCCGGACCAGAGATGTCTGGCCTCATGAGATGGTCAGGCAACAAGAGCGCCTACTTAGATTACAAAGATAGGGACGGGGCACCCTAGTAGAGTCTTCTTAGAGCACAATCGCTGAGTTCTTCCACATGGACCACCTAGGCTCTCCTCTCGTGGACCTCTGACACGGACGTGATCCAAAGCCAGAGGCGTGACACACGCGGTAGAGGACAGATGCATAGATTACACTTGGGGACATTCCCTCCATGCTCAGGGTTGGAGCGAACCGACAAGGTTCACCATAGCCCTTGTCAGACGCAATTACCCACAGGGGACGGGGCCTGCAGTTATGATACTAAGACCGGGCCTTGCCTTGTACTCTGATGACATGTGATGGTAGTGAGGATGGAGATGACCATATTGATATTGATATTGACATGATGTTTGTTATCACTAATGTTATTATGATTATGTGACATTTTAGTTTGTATGGGTGTTGATGCTCGTTTAGTAGCTCCACCCTCTCAGCTTGTTTTGTATCAGGTTTCTCACAGTCTCATAGACCCATTGGTCTTCCGAAGACTTTAATAAACTTTCTTTCTTTCTTTCTTTCCCTCTTCCTCCCTCCTGCTCTCTTTTTTACAATGCCAAGGGGAGAATATTGATTCTAGGAGACATGAATGCACGCATTGGGGACACCCAGTTTCAGTCACTTTCAGGGCATGAATATGACAAAGACAAAGAAATTGAGATAGACCCCAAGTGGCACAGACACTCGGAGGACAAGGAAGTAAATGCACATGGAGAGGCATTGACAAGCCTAGTGAATGGGCTTCATATGATTGTGCTGAATGGATCAGACCTCTTTCCACATACAAGAGTTCCCACATGCTTTCCAGCTAGTGGAGGATCAAGTGTGGTAGACTATGCTTTAATTTCACTTGATGCAGTAAATTTGGTACATGATTATATAATTGGCCCAAACACCAGCTGGCCGACCAGCTAGGTCTGGCCTATAAAAGGCTTCTGCCCCCACACTTTCTTTGACAGGACAGGACCTGCAGCTGCTCCTCATCTCCTCCATCTTTTGCTGCAGGCCCGCCTGCTCCATCTACCTCTCCTCTTCAGATCTGCCTTCACTGCTGCCTCCACTTCTGCCTTCTCTGCTGCCTCCTCTTCTGCCTCTCCCAACTTCTGCTCCAGATCTGTCCCATCCTGTTCCAGATCTGTCCCCTTCTGCTCCTCTACTCCAGATCAGCTCCTTCTGCTCCAGATCTGTCCCATCCTACTCCAGATCTGCCCCCTTCTGCTCCTCTACTCCAGATCAGCTCCTTCTGCTCGAGATCTGTCCCATCCTACTCCAGATCTGTCCCCTTCTGCTCCTCTGCTCCAGATCAGCTCCTTCTGCCCCAGATCAGCTCCTTTTCTTCATCATGTTGCTATTCCAGATAGCCTGAAGGTTCCTTCCTCAGAGCATGCTGGTTTTCAGCCATTTCCTAGGGCAGCTCCAGCCCTTCATCATCCTCGTCATCATTGAGCTACACGGAGGACTGCGTTACGCTCCCTCTGCTGCTATCTTTTCTACTGTCTCTCTACATGGAATCATCTTTCTGATTCACCTCAGCCACGGTCCTTCAGACACGACGGCTTGAGGTTCTTGTATTCAATTTTTCATATTACCGACAGGCACTATGTTTTCTGAGTTCCGTTCTTCAGTTGTGTCTGAGTATTGTCTACTTTTTGATCGCTCCACTGCAAACCCTATAGTTTCTCTATATGGTATCAGAGCCATGGTGATCTAAAGACCCCAGATCTCTGGTGATCTAAAGATTCTGCTTCTTCATGGAGACCATAGGTACGGGGAGCATCACTCCTATGAACATATCTTTTTCCTCTTCATTCCGCTGCGCACTAAGGGAGAGAACTCCATCTTCTACTCCCATCCCTCCCTCCCTTTCAGAACACCATCTTCTACTCCCATCCCTCCTCCCTTTCAGAACACCATCTTCTACTCCCATCCCTACCTCCCTTTCTGAACTCCATCTTCTACTACCATCCCTCCCTCCCTTTTCGGTTTCTGGCTTGACACTCCCCATTCCTTCGAAAGAGGGGGTCATGATCCTTCACCTCTACCTCCATCGGCATCGACTTCCAGGATCTACAAGTTCTCCCTAGGCGGGACCCTTTCTGTTCACATGTGTCTAGATGACTGTTGTTTCGAATCTTCTACCTGCATGGAGGCGGGGATAGACTCCTCTCTCCCGAGGTCCAAGATCGGACACACACTGGCTCACTGTTCAGCTCCGATCTCTTTGGATTATCAGTACTGCTACAACAAATTTGTTCTTTACCTTTGCTCTTTCCTCCACCTTTCGGCGGTGAGAGGGGGTGGCTTATTCTCTCAAGCTTCACAGTGTTCTTATTTCTATATGGTATCATACGTGTAACTCCGACACTTGAGGAAGTGAACAATTCCCTTGCAAGCGCACTCCTCTTGTGATCTCCTTTTGGGCATTTCACAGGGATAGCCAACACCACCATCGACATCCCTACACGAAGCTCAAAGCACACACTGTTTGCCCCTCCAAATTGGCAATTGAGAGGGGGTATTCAGCAACTAAGCAATCCCCAATTTATGGGGCAATCTAACAGCTCACAGGCCAGCCATCTCAGCCAACTAAGTGGCCAGAAAGACCAACTGGTCTGGCCGACCAGAACTGGCCGACCAGTTGGCCAACCAGCTGGCAGGCCCACCGACCAGCTGGCCGACCAGCTGGCAGACCTACCGACCAGCTGGCCGACTAGCTAGGTCTGGCCTATAAAAGGCTTCTGCCCCCACACTTTCTTTGACAGGACAGGACCTGCAGCTGCTCCTCATCTCCTCCATCTTTTGCTGCAGGCCCGCCTGCTCCATCTACCTCTCCTCTTCAGATCTGCCTTCACTGTTGCCTCCTCTGCTGCCTCCTCTGCTGCCTCCTCTTCTGCCTCTCCCAACTTCTGCTCCAGATCTGTCCCATCCTGCTCCAGATCTGTCCCCTTCTACTCCTCTACTCCAGATCAGCTCCTTCTGCTCCAGATCTGTCCCATCCTACTCCAGATCTGTCCCCTTCTGCTCCTCTACTCCAGATCAGCTCCTTCTGCTCGAGATCTGTCCCATCCTACTCCAGATCTGTCCCCTTTTGCTCCTCTGCTCCAGATCAGCTCCTTCTGCCCTAGATCAGCTCCTTTTCTTCATCATGTTGCTATTCCAGATAGCCTGAAGGTTCCTTCCTCAGAGCATGCTGGTTTTCAGCCATTTCCTAGGGCAGCTCCAGCCCTTCATCATCCTCGTCATCATTGAGCTACACGGAGGACTGTGTTACGCTCCCTCTGCTGCTATCTTTTCTACTGTCTCTCTACATGGAATCATCTTTCTGATTCACCTCAGCCACGGTCCTTCAGACACGACGGCTTGAGGTTCTTGTATTCAATTTTTCATATTACCGACAGGCACTATGTTTTCTGAGTTCCGTTCTTCAGTTGTGTCTGAGTATTGTCTACTTTTTGATCGCTCCATTGCAAACCCTACAGTTTCTCTATACATACCCCATTTGGCAGGAACTCCAGTCCATGCAGCAAAGAATTGGTCTTTTCATATGGACATAGACAAGAGGGAGAAGTATGCGGACACTACGGATGCTCTTATTAAGGAGGTTTGTAGGCTGAACTGGAGCGAGATGAAAGAGACTTTACTCTCAGCTGCACATACAGTCATGGGTCAAAAAAAGATCAAGAGAGTATGCACGAAGGGCTTACCACAAAACAAATGGTTTGATGATGAATGCATAAAAGCCAGGCTGAAAATTAAACAGATGCCAAATGACATGCAACGTAAAGAGGCTGAAAAACACTTCCATGCACTCACTCGGAGAAAAAAGAGGAAATATCAGCTAGACAAAGAGTGGAAAGATGCCATTGAGTTTGCTAAGAACCCGAGAGGAACGTGGAGGCAAACTAAAGGGAGATCAAAAGAAATCATGGGAGATTTCACAGATGAAGAAATGCTCCAATATGCCAAGCAACTCTACACCCACCCACATGCCTTACCTATGTCCACAGACATAGCTCACTACAATGGCCCACATATTTTCTCTGTGGACGATGTGAATGAGGGCCTGAAGAAAATGGCCAATGGAAAAGCAGATGACACATTTCATATAAAGGCTGAGCTACTAAAATGGGCAGGTGACTACACACGAGTTTACCTAGTTTCTTTGCTTAATGATGCAATTGCTAATGGTTTCCCCTCAGAGTGGCAAGAAAATTGGGTGAAACCAATATATAAAGGTGGGGATCGTAACCAGCTTTCCAACTATAGAACCATTATGGTGGGATCCACCATGGCCAAGCTCTTTAGCACAATCGTTGAGATAGAACTTAGTCTATGGGCAGAACTGAATGGAAAGAGGGCCATTGGACAAGCTGGTTTTCGAAGAAACCATAGCACTGTGGATCACTTGGTCACATTACGGGTTCTAATGGAAGAGAGCCGGCTACAAGGAAAGCCTCTCTATTGCTGCTTCATAGATTTTAAGAAGCCATTTGACACAGTGCCTAGAAACAATTTGTGGGAAAGAATGGGCTACTTAAGAGTGCCAAATCACTTGAAAATAGCAGTCTTCAGATTATATGAGAGAGTAACTTGCCAACTCAAAGGTAGAAACGGATTGTCAACTACATTCCATAGTAATATGGGGGTTAAACAGGGTTGCCCTCTGTTACCAACATTATTTGGACTATGTATTGACAGATTGGAGGAGTTGGTCAAAGAAATGATGCAAGAGCAGCAACTAGAGAGCCCCCAAATCTGTGCATGCACCGTACTACTGTTGTTATATGCAGATGATGTTGTCTTTTTCTCATACACAGCAGAAAATATGCAGCGGATGATGCACATTCTACACAAGTTTTGTGCAGAGAGCGGCCTCATGGTAAATGTCACCAAAACTAAAATGATGATAGTAAAAACAAAGCAGCCTGCAAACACCCAAAGTATTATGTACAATGAGCAGGAAATCGAGAGAGTAAACACATTCAAATACCTGGGAATAGATGTGCCAGCAAATTATAGATGGAATGATTGTGTCCACAGAAGGATTGATGCCGGGTGGGGAAAATATTATCATTTTGAAAATGATTGCAGAAATAGTGACACTAAGAGATGGAGCATTAGACGGATTTTATTTGATGCTTATGTGGTGCAAACAGTCCTATATGTAGTAGAAGTATGGGGAGGTACCATCTCAGCATCAAAATGGAATGATATTGAAAAAATACAGAAATCATTTCTAAGACGGCATCTGGGAGTTAAAATTACTACACCATACTCAATCATGCTTATTGAGACTGGTACAAGGCCCATTGAACTAAGAGCACTACGAAGGGTTTTCAAATACATAAAGAAGGTCAAGTCCATGGCGCAGAGATTACCAATGAAAGCATGGGAAGCAAGTAAAAGGCTTCAAAAGACAAACAAAAGCAAGACGCTATCATCTGGTTGGTGGCAAGACATTCAGAGATGGTTCCAAAGATGGAGAGTAACATCCTACCTGGAGATGTCATCCGGGGAAATGGATGAGAAGGCATTTCATAAAGCTTTGTTGGGAATATTGCAGCAAAAATGGCAATCAGCTGAAAAAAGGGCTAAGTATGAGTACTATTGTACGCATGTCAATCCCATTTATTGGGACACCTACTCCAAGGAGGAAGAAAATGCACAAAAATACATAACTATGCCCATACCTGCAAATGCAAGGAGAAGCATTGCACTCATCCGCACCCGATCACACACTCTGGCGATAGAGAAAGGTGCTTGGGGAGATGTCTCAAGGGAACAAAGATTTTGCAAGCTGTGTGACCAAGAACAAGTAGAGACAGAAGCACATGTCCTCCTTACATGCACACGGTATGCCTGCATAAGGAGGGACTTTAACAATATTACAGAGGAACACGACACCCTAGCAAGCTTGCTCTCACATAGCCATATAGCCACTCTGGGTAACTATATTGCCAAGGTTCTTAAATATCGTGAATGTTGTATTACTCAATGTATTTCAAAATAATTGTTCTCCCCCCCTTCCATAAAAGGAAGGAGACACTTGTATCGTGACTTTTATGGGTCCCATGGGTCGGTATTTCGGCCCTTAGAGGACGGTAATACATTCTTCTTCTTCTTCTTCCTCTCTTTTTTACAGAGTATATTTGAGTTTTGTAATACAAATAACCTAACTTAGAGGTCCACCCCTATACATTAATACCTAATTGACTTTGCAAGGGAAATTGAATCATGTGTTAGCAACACACAAGTACACACCCACAATTATAAATAAATGAGGCATGTAATCATCATGCTTTCAAAAGAAACGAATTAATAAACCATGTGGATACATTTCCTGAGATGTGATTCTACGAAGGCTTGTGAAATTTTCACATAGCGTTACGTAGTGTAAAGCCAACTGAAGCCATCTTTGCCCTCCTTTACAATTCTCTCGCTTTATGATATATGCTATCCGTTTTGCAGTTGTCGAACGTTTTCTTGGGCTTGTCCGTGTTGGCATCCTGGGTGACCTGCTGTCAATGTGCACTTAACTGCATTAGACTGCTTGCTGAAATCTATCTTTGCTTTTCCAATTTAATTGCTGTTAGAGTGGCCAAATCTATGTTTTGATGCTATAGATGTGTAGTTGATGTCGACCTACTCTCAATGGCATAAGTGGCCTTGGATTTTGACTCTGGGTGAAAAGCTATCACCATTTGAAATTTACTCAGGAATAGCCTTTGGATTCTAAGGACTATTTGTGAATGAGATTAGTCCTTATGGAATATTCTATGTGATGATGTGGCAAGTAGGCCTTGGTTGCCTTATACTAACCAAAATAAGATTTAATTAGCTCTCAATTGACGTGACCATAGTTACCTTAAATGAGGGTTAATGTAACTAGGGTTATATGATGATGTGGAAAGCTAGATGATGTGGCAATGTTGCCACTTATGTGCTGACATGGCACTCAAGGGCTATTGATGACATGGCTAGATAACTATCCTATCTAGCCATGCATCATTGTGTGGCTCTTGTGATGTGGCCCCTTATAGTGTCACATGTCTCATCTCCTTCCTGCTGTTGGTTGTTGTGATGGAGGTCAGTGCATGGAGTTGACTTGCCATCTCATTGCATGGAGCTCATTGAGTGGTCTCTCTTGAGCTCATGGAAGGGATGAAAGCCTGCCCTAACTCAGCCTAGTCCTCAACCATATATATGCCTATGATCTATGAATAGAATCACTTTCTTGGGAGCAACTCTTGTGTCGGTCTCTCTCCTCTTTCTCTTCCTCTCAACATGGTATCAGAGCCTGGCTATGCTCTAGCGTGACTGTGAGGAGAAAGCGATATGTTTTTTGTCAATCTGACAATACGATCATTCGCAGAACGTTATTTCTGATCGTTTCGACTACTTGATCGCTAGGTTTTGAGTTGATATGCAAAAGTTATCAAAGATGCATTGCAAATAAGCGTTGCCTCTAGGGATCTATTGCTCTATGTTTTCTTGCTTTTTTGGTTGTTGTTTGCAGATCAACAGGCGCATATGACATGCTGTCTGTTGCACAGTGGCCACTATCTGAAGTGTCATGCTGTAGTGACTTGCCTTTGAGTCTTGTGTAGATCTATCATTGTGGTTGTTTGTCACTAGAGCCTTGTCAAGGGGCTAGGGCTCCTTTGAGCCTTACATTTGGCATATGGGCTTCAAAGCCCTTCAACTGAGAGAACTTTTCTGCCTTAGCACATCTTTTTCTGGCTTGAGGTTGAGGCTTCACAAGTTTACTCTTGCTTAGCTGCTAGTTGACTTGTAGCGGGCTTTGCTGCGCTCAGCATTGGCTTTGGTTTCAATATGTGCATGCTTTGGTTGTGAGGATGTGCAAGTGCATTGAGTGCTGCTTGCGTGTTCTATGTTTGCTGTGGCTTGTGTCATCTCATGTGCTGTATTTTATCTTTCATCATGTTTTCTGCTGCTGTGCATGCTTTATTGCTTTGCTTGTTTGCCGGCTTTGTGAGTTGTGCAGTGAGCTTGTTACTATGTGTGGAGTGCTTTGTGTTGTCAGTGTACCTTGCGACATTTGTGTTGCATGTCTGTTTGTGTGTGTCTCGTCAATACTTTACCATGCCTCATAGCATCTATTCTTGTCACAAGCATAAATTCCCCTTCAGGCTCCCAAGGAAATATTTGGGAATGGTCAAACATCAAGATTGGCATTTTCTTAATGCGGATGCTGTCTGATGATGGGTTTGTAATGGCTTTAAATTTAGAGACACTCAGTGGAGGAAATTCTTGCCTTACCAAACTTAGAGACACTCAGTAGAGGAAATTCTTGCCTTACCGTATTCTTTCAGTTTGTATAGGTTTGTGTTTACAAGCATTCACAAAGTGGCTTTGCTTATACTGGTAATTGAAAGTCTGTAGTGATGGCAGATGCTATGAGGCATTCTGCTTCAAGTAGGGCTCATCAAAGTACAATATTCTTGCTCCTCTCAATACATCAAAATCATTGATAAGTCTGTAATTTGCATCCCTTTTTTTGGTTTGAATTTGTACACACGTCAGTCGCACATTTTACTTGATATAAGTTCATTTAAATAACTGTTTTGTGAAGCAGGTGCATCATCACATAGTTCTTCTAGTGAGGCATAATGGAAAATATGGTGCGTTTGGCATAAGCCGGCAACCTGATCTCATGAACAAAGAACTTGAATTTGAAAGGTGAGTATTTTTGTCTTCATTGATGCTAGAAAAAGAATTCATTGTTGCCACATTCTGCCTTACTGCTCCATTTACTTTTGCAAGATTCTACAAGGAATTAAGTTTTGACATGGTATTGTTGACCCTTAATTTGAAGTCTCTTACGTAATCTCTGTCCTTGAATCCTGTCTAGTAACACTGTAACATTGTAATGCAAACCCCATGCAATGTTTAATTTTATACTCACTGTGGACTCCTCCATTTTCACAATTCTGTCAATTCAGTCAGCTGCATTCTGGTACACTGATCTGATTGGCTCTTACAATTGGTGCCTAACTGATACAAGGTTTGTGGTTATCAAATCTACCTCCAAATGTCATCTAACACATATATCTAAATCCAACTGACTCAAGTTGTTATGTGGACTTCAAAAATTTCAAACCATTCGGCTGTTTTTTCTTGTTAATTGTTGCTCGAAGATGAGCAAACTCGTTGGGTCACAGCATTAAGGCTGTGGCAATTTTGGATTCTGAGCCAAGAGGGCTCATTCTTCTTGGATGCTCCTTCCTTTACCTCTTCCAAACCTTCCTCTCTATGCTGTCTGCCAACCTTCAGCTTTTCCAGCTCACCTCTAGCTCTTCAGGTCGAAATTCCATCAATTTATCTGAACTTTCTCAATGATGGGATTTGTTGTACCACCACCCTTCTAAACCTTCCTCGCTATGCTGTCTGCCACCATTTTCGCCGCTTTTCCAACTCACCTCTAGCTGTTCAGATCGAAACGCCATCAGTTTATCTGAGCTTTCTCAATGATGTCATTTGTTGTAGTGATAGAATTCCATTAATGTGGACTCTTATTATTTGGAGAGAAATCCCAACAGGAAACAGCTGCAAAACATTCTGAACATGTGAAACAGAAGATGCAGACCTTTTTTTTTTTTTGCTACCAAGCATTAACCTTATGCAGGAGAAATCTAGCACCCACTAGCAAACAAGCTGGCCATACTTGAAGGAGTTGCTGGACCAGTGTTGAAGTTTTTAGGCGTGATGCACATTATAGCAAGTCTTGTTAAGCAATTGCATGACCCTAGAAAAGATATCCATTCCATGGTCCAACCTGTACTCCAGAAATAACTATTACTAAAGGAGATGCGTTAAATCCATTTGAAAGCGTGAAGATAAGGACAGGCATAGAGATGCCTTGAACATATTCCTCTATAATTGGAAGCACCTTCATCATTTAAGGAATACTCCACCAAAGTTACAAGTTATTGAAGCTATCTTTGGGTAGCAATACCTATAAGTGGTAGATGAACTTAAAAGATGATGAGAAGATTCTTGAGACTTGGAAAGCCTTTGGAGAAATCTTTTGAAAATGTTGCCTCTAGCTTGTGATAGCATCCTTATGGGTACACTCCCCTTGAATCAATATGTAGTGACTGAAGACACGGACTGGGGTGCCAGTAGGCTAATTTTATCCTACACAAACCATCCTTCAGGCAATGACCTGAACAAGGCTTAGGGACCAAAGAAGAGACACGTCTGACAGATTGAGTGCACAAGGTATCTGACCGGGCTCAACATGGGTGAGCTATGCCCATTTAAATATGACAACTGATTAAGAGGGTATGGCGACTGATTAAGAGGTGCATAGGCAATGTGAGTGACAGAATTTCTGGACAGCATGTAATCTGGAATCAGCAGAGTGGAGATGGCTGGGCCATCGACTTGTCCTACATGCATGTGAATGTGGGACACCTGGTTCAGTGCTTCCCAAGCCCTCTTCCTGCAAGGTTTCTTGGTGCTTCCCAGGGGTTAACCTTGATTTCATAGAATTGCCTTTAGAAATTGCGCCTTTTAGTGCTCCTTTGGAATGAACTATTCACCAAATTGTAGCATTACTCCATTCACTAAAAATAGTAATGGGGGAAATTTAGAGTGCAATTGAGCTCTGATTTAGCCCCCCAGCTATGAGCATTTCCAATGCCTCATCATTTGCTCCTAAGGAAGACTTCCGGGAAGTTTATCCATTGGTCATTGGCTAAAATAGCATGTTGACAACCCTTTCCTGTCAGTCATCTGGTACTCAAGCATTCCTGGCCAAATTGATTTCTTCTTTAAAGGGTGGATTTGTCTGCCTTCCATTATCACTCCTGCATCTTTTCTGCCAAAAGTATACTCTGGATCTTAGTCTTTATCAATTCGGTGGACTAAACTACATATTGCATCAAATTTGGTCAAATTCGAAGTTCTTAAAAATTGGTGCAAGACTCAGAGATGCAAAAGCTATCAAAACGGGTCAAGTTTAGATAGTTTTTACCCATCATATAAAAGCGTGACCTAGCAGTAACACACACAGTGCACATATATGTATCACTGAATGTGCAAAACTTTGCACGGTCTGGGTGAGGTTGTCCATAAGTGGACCTATAACCTTGAGCCTTGCCACCTTATGAATTGTGTTGTTTTTTATCCGGATACGTGGTATACATTCCAAAACCCTTAGCCATATGAGGTTAGGCTATCTAGTGGCCTTCTGTGTTTTGGGCTTGGAGAGACATGTAGGCAGGGGTTTGTACTAGTGGTACCTGGCAATCTTCTTTATTGCAACTGAGGTCTTGGGTCAATATGTTTGAGCCTGCCTTCACTAGAATAGGTCATCTAACCTTGATGGCTTCTAGGTGGGGTCTTGGGTCGCTATGTTTGAGCGTGCCTTCACTAGAATAGGTCACCTAACCTTGATGGCTTCTAGGTGGGGTCTTTGTTAACCTGCTTCAAAGATTATGGTTTTTTTATTGGGCCGTCATTAACCAACATAGAGACTTCATCCCATAGTCATAACAAGGGTGGACATTGAGTCACGATCCCATACACATATATGTAATTTAATAAGGAAAAATACTTGAATTAAAAAAAAAAAAATAAAAGTCAGCCCCCCTCCCCCTTCCTTCTGTTTTCCTTGTACACCCACGCCAATAGTTCCTTTTCCCACCGCTAGAATCTTCTATTGATCCCATTCCCCTTGCTTTCCCTCTGTATTTCTAGGTGGTTCCCTCATCAAGGCCGCACCTTTCCTTTATACTTATTCTCAGCCCTCTGAGGGCTCTTACTTCCTTTAGGACTTCAATCCTGTCTTCCTTCCCTTTCTTTTGTGGTTTTGATTCTTCTTTTTCTCCTACTTTCCGCTACCTCTCCCCCCCCACCCTTGCTTTTATTTTCATCTTCCATCTTCCTTTTTTGGAGGGGAGTTTTCAGGGTCTGAACATGCCTTGGAATCATTCACCTCAAAGGGATTCATTCGTCATGCGACGACCATTGGTCGTGGAAGGACTACCGCTCTTGATGTCAGTCCATGAGGGACTACCCCTCTTGACATCCATGGAGACTTTTCAACGCTGTATAAAGATAGCTTGTGCTAGCATCTCATTGGGAGATACATGGGCACATGAGACATCATCTTGTCAAGGGAATAGGTGCCTGCTCAGAGAGGGTCTGCTCCATTTTAGAGCGCTACTCTTAGCCTCAGGCAATTAGATCAATCGACACAAGCTAGTTGGATTTCCCATAGAAGAGCTCTCTTGCTTGGGGAGAACACTTGGGTTTTCGATGGCTCCATTGAGACCAGATGGCAAGTATTTGGACACCAAGGGATAGGCTTTTCAACAGAGCTACAAGTGGTATTGGCCCCAGTGAGTGCTCATTGTAAGCTAAGCTCTCGTCAAAGGTCTGAGACTTTTTGGACAGACGATGGATCCATGTCACTCTACTGAAGTCAGAAAGTATACCGACTCTGAGAGAGGTATCGTAGGCATGGGCCCACAAAGATCTGAGTGAACCATTGAGTAGCTGCGATTGTCACCCACGCTGACAGATGAACCTGAATTGACACTGGCCAGGTTCTTGAACCACCTCGGCATGTGTTTTGCAGCTCTGCTATTGGCATACCAGTCATCTCCATCTTCTTTCACTCCGAGTGCTGGATGCCTTTCCGTGATCATGACCATGAATAGCTCCTCTTTGACCATGTTGGCTGCTTTTGATTTGGAATCTCCTTTTGACTTGTCTGCATTCTTCCTGTTTTGGTCTTCCTTCTTCTTCGGACATTCTTTGTGAAATGTTTAGCTTCCATGAAAGAGAGAACCATTGCGATACTTCCTAAGTGTATAGATCTAATTCAGCATATTAGACTTCAGGCTTTTTAAGTCTAGTGATTCAGACCTACAGCCAAAGGCAAGTTGCCATCTTGTACATTTCAGTATGCATCTTATTGCAGTTTCAGAACCCTTTTTCGTTTGATTTAGACATAGGAAGAAGCATATATGGCTTCTCTGTATCACCTTGTTTCAAGTTTTCAATTTTCAAACATACTATAACAGATTAAACTGAATATACTGTTTTCTTGAATCACAAATATTTCAATTGGCTAGAGACAATGATTGATGTTCTGGAATTGAAAAGAATTTCAGTATTTAAGGCTAAGGATAGAGGAGCTTTACCAGTAAGGTTTTCGTTTCCTCTTCTCAGTAACGTTGATAAAGGATTTGTGTGTTCTCTAGTGCAGTATTTCAAGTATTGTCAACAACTACAAAAAGGCTTATGAGAAGTCCCAACACAAGGTTCTGAGGATAAGGGTTGGGCTTCCAGTGAGTCCAATTTTCCTTTATGATGGTGGCTTTGACTGTTAGGCAATCTATTATTTTCCCAGTGACACTCCTATTGACGAATGAGCATTTTCTTTAGTTCTTGGACTTATGCATTATTGTTTTCTATTAATGGGCAGGTTGAGCACAATATTGAGTCATTCAACTTTGTTTGTTGGCGTTACTTATCATTGGATCCATTTTTGTCACCTTGGGAGCAGGTGAGGCAACTTTAACAAGGTTTGGCTTTTAATTACATTTTTCATTTTCCAACATATGAGAAGCATGTTTCATGAACCACATAAGGCTACATGCAAGCTCAGTTATAAAATAGAATTCCTATAAAGGGAGGAAAATTTTGTCTTAATATATTACAACTCATAGTCACACAAACATTTCATTTAAGCATTTCAAGACTATATCGTATTCCCAATGGGAGTGTATGGTTAGCTCTCAGTGCTTCTGATCTTTGATGTCGGTTTTTGTTTTGTGTATTATTCTAATTCTCTCCTTGGATCCTAGATTTGCTCATGCATGGACAACGAACGATGATGACTGAGTTCAGTGAGGTCTTGACAAGTAGACTTGGCCTGAGCAATGGTTTCCCTCAGAGTCTTCATGTAAGACTTGCCATAAGCTCTAATCACCATTTGCATTTTAGAAATAAAAGAAGCCCAGGCATCATCAACATGAAAATGGCTGTTAGATGAAAGACAATGAGCTGCTTCAGTAACCATTGCCTTGAATTCAGCATGTTGCAAATAACTGTTGTTGATGATTAGATGTCGCCTTTGTGGCAATCTATCATCTGGCATCTTATAAAAAGATAACCGCAGCCATAGTGGTGCATGGTTTGAATGCACAAAGGCATAGTCAATCCACATTTTGCATGCGAAATCCCCATTTTGTTGTGGAGCAACACTGTACCAACGATCCAGTCGTGCCTTATAAGCGGAAAGAGCATTATGTTGAAAAGTGTAGCCCGGTGACAGAGGCTGCAATTTCTTCCAGAGGTCAACTAGATCCAAATGCAAAAGTAGTTGAGACCAGGCATGCCTTGTAGGAGATAACATATGATCGTGGCTGGAAGTGTTGTCTCCCTGTTGTGGAGCATTATTGAAATCCCCACATATGTAGGCATGAGATCTCCACGGGTATTGTTGCATAGCATCCCAAATTACAGTTCTGTCTTGGGATGACTGAGGTGCATAAATTGAAGCAAATTCAAACACCTCTCCTCTTATAATGCATTGGAGAACAAGCCATCTGCCTTTGTTGTCATTTAATGCAATGACTGGTTGAAGCTCATGTTTGATCAGAAGGACAACCCCTGAGAAAGAGTGCTCCCCAGCATAGAAAATGTCATACCCACAGTAGTGTCCTGTCTTGCCTGCATAAATATGTTGGTTGTGCTCTTGTAATGCTACTATGTCAGGCTGAAATCTGTTGATGTACAGCCACACAGATTTCCATTTCCTACTGTCACACGTGCCCTGGACATTGAGTGTAAAAGAGGTGATGTGAGCAGTCATATATACAGATATTTATAGTAATGTAACAACTATGTACAGCAGCAAAATGTATGAGGTCAGCCTTGCATTTCTATCTCAGGGTCGAGGCCTCGCCCTGAGAAGAAGTAGTCGCCTGAGAAGTGGACAGCAAAGCAGCAACCTCTTCTTCAGGGAAGAGTGTTCTGCTGGCTGTTACTGCAGCCCATGTAATTCCAATTCCTGTATTGATCTCTGGGGTGTTTCCGCTAGAAGAGGCACCATTCCAAGTGCGGGGGGGTGGAATTCTTCGAGCAGAAATAACCTTTCTTGGGCTCTGCCAGCCATCAGTTGAAGGTTGCTTTCCTTTGGACAAGGATTGAGTAGCAGGAGGTGAATGTAAAGTAAGATTCGCATTGGTAGCTACTGAATCTTTGCCTTTATCCTGACTCCCAGAATGTTGTCTACTGCTTTTATTTTTGTTAGCAACTTGAGTAGGAGCATCTTTAGTGGGCATGTGGACTGGCAAGGTGACATGATGCATTTTATGTTGGTTCAGTGGACACTGTGAAGCCATGTGTCCAAACTTTTTGCATTCAAAACAGGCCCCTACAAATAAACCCCATTTGAGTTTATAAAATGCACTCCCTATGTTCACATTATTCACCGTGACTGAGTAAGAGTCCGGTGTGGGATTATCAGTATCCCAGAGAATGCAAAATCTGTTTGAATTACCATTTGGCCGTGGTGGGCAGACCACTTTACCTAAAGAGGCTGCAATTTTAGGCAAAAGTGAGGCCATGCATTCGGGAAAATCAACAACTTCAACCCAGACTGGGCATTTGTGTCGGATTAAAGCCTGAAAGTCCCTTGTGGGAGACCATGGCAAGACATGCACCATTTGCTGCCCAAAAAAGAGAGGTGAATGTTCCAAAAGCATTTGTCTGTGGATCTCATCCACCATGATAACCTCAAAAAAGCCCCTGGCTGCATAATGTACTTTACGAACAAAAGAGCCAGCCAATGTGCGTGTCAGCCAGTTGCCTATTTCTGCAGCAGGTGGCATCCGGCCTGGAAAGAATAATATGACTGCATTCTTGGCATACTCTCTGACTGGATCCACAATTTCATCGACCTCAACCATGAGGCCAACTGAAGGAACCGAGTCTTTCCACTCTTTTCTCGTATCTGCAAATCCTTCATGCATTACATCATATACTAGTTGAGCCTCAATCGTGTCATGCATCGGGTCATGCTGACCCTCAACCTGCTTTTGTTTCTTGCAGGGAGCCGAACGCTCCTTTTGAAATGTTTTTTCATATGAATACTCTGCCATGACTTGGTAAGAAAAGGAGCTCGAGGATGAAGTACGAAAGGGATTGAGTAGGTGATGTTGTACGGACCACCAACGGGGTTGTACGGAGAAGTCTGTACGGACGATGATGGATTGCACAGAAATACCAAAGGAAATTTGTACGTAGGCTGGGCTGTATAGAGAAACTGACGAAGACGAGGAGAAATTGAACGAAATTGGTACAGTAGAGGCTGGGCGTACGGAAGCTGACGAAGGGCTGGGCTGTACGGAAGCTGACAAGGAGACCAGGCTGTACGGAGAGGCTGACGAAATCTGTACGGAAAGGCTAGGCTATTTCTGCGTTGTACGAAAAAAGACGGAGAGCAGGGAGACAGTACGGGCCTGCACGCAGATCTGCGCAGGGATGGTGACCGTACGGACGTACGGAACGTACGGACAAAAAGGCCTGCAGGGGGATCAAGGCGAGGCGCTCCTCCTCTCAGCTCTCTCACGTCGCTCGCTACCACACACAGACACACCCCACACACACACACACACACACACACACACACACACACAGAGTTTATCAGAGGTCTTCAAAAGACCGAAGGGTCTACGAGACGGAAAGAATGTGATACCATGAGCAGACCTCTAGGTAAGCATCAACACCCATGAGTGCACCCATGAGAGAGAGAGAGAGAGAGAGGATTGTTAATAACAAGTTTTTATGTGATTTCAGTGCGTTGAGGCTTTGGAGCGGCATGTATCTCAAGCAAAAAGGCTTTGGGATAGGTGAGGCTTTTTTATTGTGGTGGCAGTCTTGGCTGCAACTTTGTTAATGCTTTGAGTTTTAGTGCAATCTCAACATTTCAAATCGCATTTTTGTTTTTTGCAAAAATTCATAACAATTGCTTGAGCTGGATTGACACTGAGTAATCTTTATCCTTTTTTATTTTATGCATTTAGATGTTTAGGAAACAATGAAGATTCAAAGGCTTTGTATGAGAGAGTTATAGGCATGCAGAGTGTGCACCACATCTTGGAAATATTATATTATCTAAGGTAGTGGCTAATGTAATAATTAGTAGGATACTTTTCCTTATTTAAGGCTTTTCTCCCTAACATAGTTAGTGGTTCAGTTCAGGGGTGTGTGTTCTCTAACCTTAGTTTGGGTTTGCTCTAGGGTTTTGTCATATTGACAACTCTTGAGCTGTTCCACTCTCTTTTATTTTTGCAACATCAGATCTCATTTTTCTTCACTCCCCTTCTCTCCACTCTCTATCCTCTCCTGTTTCTCACATTTCTATCACAACAGGTTGCCCCTTGCTCCCCCGCACCTCCCTGCTCTTGCTGAAGCATCTGGGAACACCTTTGTTGCGTGCATCTATACTTTGATCGTGAAGAAAGTTGCTGTCCAACCATGTTTGCACGCCTACTGTTTTCACAGTTTTCTACTAGGCCCCACCTCTACAGGCCTGGTTGCCACTTTTGGAGCACTCTTGGAGCTGCTACAATGCTAGACGACCCATAAAGCTGTTCTAGAACTGTGTGACTTTTTTTTGGAGGGTTTTGGAGCTTTATCAGACTAGCTCCTATAGGGTTTTCAGACCCTAGGGTTTTGAACACTGCTAAAGAGTTTTCAGACCTGTTTTTTAGGGTTTCAAACAGGCTGCTTACTGTGTTGGACCTGCTGTGCTCAGTTTGGATCTCCCTAAACCTGGTTGACACTTTTGGAGGTCCTTTTGCTGCTGTTCAGCACATTTTTGATCTATTATGAAGGCTTTTCTCTATTGCAGCAAATATTGGAGGCAATCACTCCCTTTGAGGCTTGGTATAATAGAAAAACCAAGGTTGATTACCTCAAGGCTTTTGGCTGCATCGTATGCACATATGCCTAGTCAGTTGAGAAGAAAGCTGGATGATAAGGCCATTAATGGCGTTTTTGTTGGCTATAGCAGTGAGAGCAATGCTCACCATCTCTGCAATCCTCAGACTAGAAGGATTTTTGTCACTAGAGATGTGCTTTTTGCAGAAAACTCAAATCAGTCCATGGTTGAGACAGCTGCATACAAGTTCTCAGGATGTGTTTGAAGGGTTCCTTCCACTGCAATTGAAGGCACTTCAGAGCAGCTAGTACAAGATCGCTGTATTCAGGCTGCACATGCTAATGCACAGCAGCCTTTGAATGCTCCCAATCAGGTCCTGGATCAGCCTATCACACATGAAGGGGTATAGGAGGTTGTTAGAGAGAAGAGAGCTGCTTCTAACTAGGAGGAGGGCTGGTTCAAGAGGAGGAAACTATGCTGATACGGCTTGGATTAGTTCACTGTGTGATACAAATGAAGTGGACTAGAGCCATGAAGTGAGAATTGGATTTTATATAGAAGAACACTACATGCGAACTCGTGGATTTGCCCATAGAAAGAAAGCAGGGATATCTTATGCATTTTCAGTTGTATTCCAGGCTTCTAGGCCTTTATACCATCAGCTCCTTCTTGACGAGCATATGGCAGATGCTACATCCCATGCCAACGGATGTTTAGCTATGCTCACATCAGATGACCTTCAGCTCATAACAGTTGAGCATATAGGTTTGACAAGTTTCCATACCTTTTCGGCTTTACCGGCCTCTTCTTTAGCAGTGTAGTGTATCATATTTGCACCTTCGACCCCAGATTTTCAGCCCTTGGATCACTCTGTCCACATCGACTATGCAATCTTCTTCGATCCCGCATCATTCGACACAGATTATAGTTCTACTGCAGCATACCTCACACATTGCTGTCAGTTCTTTTGGGTTGGTGACACTCTCGCATGTCACAACCTACTAGATTATTTCTCCATCGCTACATCGACTAGCTTCATATCCGGATGCCTCTTCTATAGAGGAGCTGCACAGTCCATGACTCATGACAGGTTCAGCTTTGACATGTTCGACATACAGCCATACAGACCGTCATTCACGCATTCATTTTTTTATCGACTAGCAGGCATCTTACTTTTTGGCTTTCCTTCCTCGTCCCTCCGGCCTATCTTTAGGGTGGAGCTGTCCACCCATCTTAGGTAGCTGCAGCCTAATCCGGAATTAGTGACTATTCTTATACAGTCGCTGTTCCGCTATGTAGTCACTATGGTCACATACGCACATACTACTATGATATCTTTTTAGTTTTGGATGCTATCATATACACCAAATGAAATACAAAAAGGTCTTGTACATGCACCCTCTACTTACCCAGTGCAATTTAAGAGGGGATGTTGAGAATGGTGTAAATTGCACCATACCTCTATGGCATTAGGGGCAAACCCTAACCCTAGCCCTAGCCCTAGCCCTAACCCTAATCCTAAGGGGTTCACAGGTATATCTTCATGTTCATGTTCAATATAACTTAGTGTATAGGTAGCTATATCATGTGCACTCCTCTCTCTCTAGCTCTCTCACTTCCGTTATCAGCCTGCACGCTTTTTAAGGAGCCAGTGGAGATAAGATCCAATGTATCCTTGGAATGCACTTGATGGAAACCACCTTACAAATCAGCAAAACCAAAGGTGCTGATCAAGGAAAAAAGAAAAAACCAAAAGCCGCCTAAAGGGACGAACGCGTTTTCTGAGCTCCCAGCATACTGCCTAGAGTGTCTCTGGAACAGGGGCTAACAACCACAACGGTGGACTATACAACCAATGGATTTCTCTCTCCATGAGAACATAGAGGGAGCTTGCAAGCCATGCCTTATAGAAGCACACACGCCTTTCGGTTGTAGAGTGTAGATGATGTCCTGCCAGATGGCAACTAAGATGGTTGCCGGAGTAGTCTGTTGGCCTCCCATCACCCAATTGCAGCGAGCGGCCCAGATATGCCAAGCAACGATGCTAGCCATTGTCTCCCACACACTATCCTCTGCTAGAGGGCGCACTTGTCTGGGAGGAGTTGCCTGGTGTACCTCGATCCTAGTCAATGTTTGTCCATGCGAGGTGAATGCATGTGCCCCCTCCATGAGCCAAGCCACAATCCCTCAAGTGAAGTCCCTCTCTATGCGCTGGGTACTCGCCAATATCGTTGGTGCTGCTGACCAAACCCTTTGTGCTACCGGCATCCCTAGAGGCAGTGATGAGGAACTGTCTTTGTCACTCGTGTGTACAGCAGTGGCATCTGCCATCCATCCTCATCTGCTCCAACTGGGGGCCAATGGGTAAGCCCCTGTGTGCTACCATCCAGAAGAAATAGGAAATCTTCCATGGTGGCAAGCTGGACTAGAACCAGGGAATGATCTCCCTAGGGACCTCCTGCACGAGCCAGTGTCGCTCCCCGAGGGAGTACAGTCCAGGTGGTGCTCAGTCCTTTCCACAAGGAGTCCGGTTTGGTACATCTATCTCAGCTGCCCTAGCCTGGGCTCCTTTGAGGTGTGACAGTGCCTGGACTCTGTCCCCCTCCATAGGAAGCTGCCTCCAAGTCCCAAAGGAGTGCGCCGGGCCACTGTCCCACTATGCCCAATTGATGCGTCTGTTGACCAAGCATGTGCCCCTCTAGATCCCGAACCTCTTGGTGCCAATGGTTGCCTATCGAACTCCTCTGTGCACGAGGTCAGCTCTGATAAAACCAAGGGACAAGCGCTTCTAGACTCTGAACAAGCTTCTCATTAGGGGGAGCCCTTCCCTATGAGAGGTGCAGGTGAGAAAATCCACCATCCAGTGTCTCTAGAAAGATCTCCTCCAGGAGAGTCTCCAAACACTCCACAAGCAACCTAAGCTTGGGGACCCCCATCATTTGCAACCACTGAGCGGCCGTCTAAGGAGGCGGCTCCAACAGCGTGCTGAAGGCTCTCCCAATGGAGCGGAGAATGGACTTGTACTCCTTGGGGAGCCCCGGGAATCGGAGTGTCACTAGGGAAGTGAGGTAGTCATGTGTCGACTCCATATCATCAACCGTGAACCCATGGTACCAAGGGATAAGGTAAACAAAATGAGGGTCCAAAAGGATCGGGCTACGCTCCACCAATGACCGAGTAGCGTCGAGGGAACTCAGATGTGGAGAAGGAAAACCCCTTTGCCTATATATGGTAACTTCTGAATGTGGTCCCAATCCAATGCTAAGCTCGCCTGGCTCCTTATTGGCGTGAGACCAACTATCCGGCCTACCATTGCCTTGTTTTGTAGTGACTGTACGGCTTTCTTCACCTAGTGTTTGTCCTCTGGAGAGAGAAGAACCCTAACGGCTTCGAGAGTCGAGGGTGTTGCCATGTGAACCCCTCTGGTTAGACCAAAGGTCGCCACCAAGATTCACACTTCAGAGGAAAAGACACAACTGTTGCGTTGGGAGAAGAGGAAAAACCACCAAAGGAACAAGGGCGAAGCAAACAAAAGGCAGCTGACCCAAAGGAGTAGGCGGGCTGTGGGCTGCACCTCAATGGCCAAAAACAACCACCAAAAGTTGTCCCAAAAAAGTGAAAAGTGAGAGTGAAAACTTCAAGAAAAAGTCTTGATCCGGATCTCAAACACTTCGAACTGCAAGGGGCGCTGAAGCTGAAGGCGAGAGCCTCCACTCACCAAATTGACCACAAGGGGAGGGGGCTGCTTGCTCAAAACTGACTGCCTGAGGACATGCCTTGCTTATAGCAAATGCCTCGGGCTAGAAGGAGGTCCAAAAAAGCTCGAGCAGCCTCAGCCTACTCCAAGGGCTGTTCGAACTGCAATGGAACCAAAGCGAAACCTTCCACCCTGCTCACAAATAATGCACAGGTCCCAAGTTTACAGGCAATGTATACTCAACTGACCAGAAGGCACAATTCTTTAGCAAGACTAGAGAGACAATGTTTCTACGCACACCTCGAGCATATTAACACGAAGTCACTCCTCTTTGACTCTTGAGTCCATATTGAATTTGAGAGTGTACAGGTCATGATGCTGTCATGCATGATTTGGGGGAAGAGAGATATCCCTCATTGTTCTTGCAGAATTTGTGCTGAGACCTCTCCAAACAGATGCCTCATTTCAGATCCTCACTTAGATCGAGTCAGACAATTTGGGTGGATTGATGTAGGTCAGGTTAGACTACCATGGAGGGCCCTCTGATCATCTATGCAGCTTGCAACTAAGGGAGATGAGCAGCTAGTATGCATGAGCAGCTAGTGGGTACTGGTACTACCATACTAGTACCCACTAGATACTCCTTTTCTGCATCTAACTTAGCAGGAGATCCATTAAATCATACATGATGATCTATGGTAGGTATACATCCGCAGTACATGGATATCCCCTTCGCAGCCACACGCGACCAAGGTGGCATTTTACAAAAAGCAGTTCTTCCATTTGAGCGAGGACGGTTTCATCCAGCCGATAGATCCATCTCTCATACCATGGGACAGCTCAAGATCTCATCCCACCGATTCTAGATTGAGGTAGGATGAGAGATTGCAGCCACGTGACATTGTAGAGATTTATGGCTGCACTCCTTGTGACACAAAAGAGATATAGGTGAAGGAGCATGTTTTGATGCGGTGTCCTAGATACTATGAGATATGTGGACCTATCATTGTCTTTTCACCCATGGATACACGGACATGGGCAGAGTCGTTGACTACTCGGGTCAACAGATGTGCCACATTGTTTGTACATGAGGTCTAGACTCATGAGACACGATGGATCACAGGCCTTATCATCAGGAGATTATAGACTTCTTCTATATAGGAGAAGATGTGATTGTTAGAAACATGGTGTGAGGGAGAGAGAGAGGTAGGCTAGGGAGTGAAGAAGTGATAGACATAAAGAACTAAGCAAATGGATAATGAAAAAGGAAAAATTGTAGCCTATATAGGGCCCAAACTCAACTTAGGACTAAATGTTATAAGTGAACTAGGACTAGCGTCCCAAGTGGACTAGATGTCCTAAGTAGGCCTAACTAGCATACAAGAACATACCAGGGCTAATTGGCAACAAGAGATAAGAGGCATTCTTGCTTCACACTAATGGTGCTACTCACCTCCTCAGATTTGCCTTATGTGGTGTGTATTGTGCCACGAGTCTCTCATATAGAGCCCTGATTGTCCAAATGCTTATTCTAGGAGCATCCCTTTGCCGCATGGATCCTCCCAGTTTGTTCGCAAAACTAGCCAGCTCATCAATATGATCTTCAAGAAGGTCGGAGATAGAGGGCATCCTTGCTTCACATCAATGGGGCTACTCGCTATTTCAAACAGGACTTGTGTGGCATGCTGACGAATCTCTCATATAGGGTTATGACTGTGCAAATGATGGAGAAAGAAAGAAAGAATGAATCATTAACATCTGTTAAGGACCAAAAAACATATGAGACGAAGAAAAACTGAGTTAATACACCCCCCCCCAACAGAGGACACTAGGGGTGTGCTCACACCTCCCAACAGAACCGGAGGGAGCTCCGAAGGCTCTAGTCATGTCCCGTCTTATCTTGTGTCAATCATGAGTATTCTAAATACTGCATGGGCCTGACTAGGATCACATCGGGAGTCAGTTCTCTGAAACATATAAGAGATTTGTCGCTTACGTACGCAACTCCTCTCTATGGGATATACTCATGGGCGACGTGAGGTAGCCTGGCGTTGAGGTGTTGCAATGATAGCATCTCGAATGGGGCAGGTGCTTGCAGGGCCTGTATCAAGTCTCTTGTTGACCTCGCTAGTGAAAGTTCGGGTCCCAATCTCAACACCTCCTTATCAATGTAGGAGATATCATAGCCAAAGAGTGTGTGGTGATGTGATGTGTTGGTGTGTAGTACTAGGAGTTCTAGTACTAGTTCATGTGTGTGAGTCATATGTGAGTGCCATGTGTCACTATGGGACTTATCCCATATGCACATGGTGCTAATGTGTGAGTGAGTAGCCTATATAAGGCTTGTACTTCACTTATCATGTCATACTTGATGAATGAATGAAAGCCTTCATTATGTCTTCATTTGAGTATCACTTCTTCACTCCCTAGCCTACCTCTCTCTCTCCCTCACACCATAGCGTCCTGCCATGCCATCTCTGACCTAACCCTAGTTTTGGTCAGCCTCTTCCTTCCTACAGTCCCCTCAACTCTGCTCATTTCTGCCTCAGTTCAACCTCATTTCTGTCTCTTTTCAGCTGCCTTCTAGCCGTTTAGGGTTTCTTCACAGCCGCCCTCTTTGCTGCCCTCATTTCGCCTCTGTTTTGCAGCTTCTTGTGTTCATTTCTGCCCATTTAGCCTCTCCACAGCCTGCTGGTTGACACGTTTTCAAGAGACGCCTTGCACACGAGCAGATTTGGAGCTGTTCCATTTCCGTTTTTAGGTTTTGCAGGCTGTTGCAGAAGAATTCGACCATTAGTGAGCATTTACTGCAGTTTTTCGTCACTTTTGGAGGCATTTTCGACCAGTTTTGGAGCTGCTCTTGCATTTTCAAAGTGATTTGGGATTGCTGCTGCAGAACTGTCTTCAACAGAGCCTTTTTTGGGTATAGCTTGGAGCTGGTTAGCTGAAGCGCTTCACAAATTCCAAGCTATATCATTGCATGTGGCCCCCCTCCAGCTACCTTTTTTAGGATTTTGGACCTGCTACAGCACCGAGAGCAGTCCTCACGCCCACAAGTGCTCTTCTATTTGTTCATTTCTGCACTTCAGGGTATCTACTTGCTGTTGTTTGACTTGGGTTCACTCAGTTATACCTTTCCAAGAGTATTCTTACTGCTTTTCCAATAGGGTTTGCATTTTGGAACCCGCGAGGGCATCCACCAGCTGCTGGACACATTTATTCAAGCATTTCTCAAGCTCCCGAGTCATTTCAGAGCCCTAGACAAGCTCCTTTATTGGCTGGTTATCTATTTCAGCTTGCTGCCTTGGCTACCTCAGTTTGACACTATGGAGCCTCTTCCTCGTGTGGTGGAGACTCATCAACTCTACCTTCAGCTAGGGATGAACACCATGACAAAGCATTGGCGCTTATTGGTGTCAGCAAATTGCTTCATCAACTTGACCTCACTACATCAGCCAAGGAGAACCTGGACAAGATCAAGAATATGTATGCTACATCTACTGGACCTGAGCAGGAAGCTTCATCTGCTATGTTGCATGATCTATTCCTCTCTGAGGTGGTGGGTGATGTTTAGCTCTATGTGTTTTTGTGTGTATAAAGGTTCTCAGCCTTGAGTTGTCCCTCTAAAATGAATGTATTTGGCGTCAATAAGAGGTACTCTGCCTTGGATGGTATGACCACCCAATTCAGAGTAAAGGGGGTCGTAAGCTGATTGAGAAGTCTATCACACGGGAGGTGTTGGATAGTTGGGCTTGCTCTTTGCAGTATTGCGGTGGAGGGAGGATCGGTCTACTCTTTGCGTCTTGGGTCTCACACTCTTTGCTCTGAAGGGGGGCGTTGGAGATATCATAGCCAAAGAGTGTGTGGTAATGTGATGTGTTGGTGTGTAGTACTAGGAGTTCTAGTACTAGTTCATGTGTGTGAGTGCCACATGTCACTATGGGCTTATCCCATATGCATGTGGTGCTAATGTTTGAGTGAGTAGCCTATATAAGGCTTGTACTTCACTTATTATGTCATACTTGATGAATGAATGAAATCCTTCGTTAGCTTGTTGTCTCCTCCCCGCATCCACTAGTGGTATCAAAGTAGTGTTCTATCTTCCTATCTACTCTCCCCGTGCCCACATTCAGCTCAGCTCAACTCCCAACCAGTATTTTGACTTGTTTCCAGCTTGTTTTTGCAGTTCACATCTCGTTTTTGAGGTTGACCTACATTCCAGCCTGCTCCGGACCTTCAGCCAGCATTTCCACTGACTTTTCTTGGTTCATTGACTGCTAGAACAGATTTAGAAAGCTGGGACAGATTTGTGCCTGCTTCTGGAGCTGTAAAATAGTGCCGCGTCTGTTTTTCAAGGTTTTCTTGCTGATATCATCGCCAAAACTTGCTGAAAATTTGTCAGATGGGCGCAAACATCTGTTGCATAATCACAACCTAATTTTGCCTCCATACAACCTGTTCATACAGCTGTACAGATGTCCATATAATTGTACGGGCTGTTGTCAGAACTGCAATTTTCCCTGCCCGACTCTGCTTATATTGTAGCGCATCCATTTGGCCCAGTTTTTTCTCTGTTTCGGTTGGTATTCTGTTCTGCAGGCTCTTTTCTAGCTCAATTTTGCTGTCTCGAGCTTGCATTTGTAGGACAGTCAACTGAGTTGACGTTGGGACTGTCAGATCTGTCACAAATTTTGGGATTTTGGTATATTTGCAGTCTATTGCAGTGATATTTGGCATTCAGAGCATTTTCCCTCTTAAAAAAAAAAAAGAAAATTACTTCTATTAAGTATGAATGAAAACCACAAAGCAAGCTCAATGCGAAAGTACATCATGTCAATAAAAACATGAGAGAAATCAAAGCTCAAAAAGAGCTAGCAAATAACCAGGGATGAGGCTGAAAATGCCAAGTCAACCCTGAGACAGAATCAGAGAAGATAGGAGATCCCCTCCAAGCTTTGAAGAAAGTGTTCTCCTAGCAGAGGCTGCTCTCGATGACCCCTGTATACTCGCCCAGATGGCCATCAAGGTATGTATAGTATCAGTCCAAATACTGGCCAATGTCTAAAAGGGGTGAACCTGGGATCCATCCAATGCCTCAGTACATTTGGCTCTCCAAATATGCCAAGCTGCAATACTAGCCAGAATCTCCCAAGATGTGTCTACCAAAAGCATGTGCAGCTCTGAAAGGAGTAAGAGCAACATCCTATAGGGAACAGGACTCTACTAAGCGTCGGCGAACCAAAAAAGCCCCATCTGAATTATGTCCCTTGAAAAAAACCTGAGGCCCCGTAAGAGAAAGCCAAGCCACTGAACCTCAGGTCATGAAGAAGGGTGAAGTATGGAAATACACAATATCCTCACAACACCCTTCTAGATCGACATGTTCACTGCAATCCCTCCATGAATAGAAAGCCAAAAGAAGAGAGTGATTTTTCTATTCCTGAGGGATTTCTAGAGTCTCTTCCAAAAGGTTTTTTGCACATCTGCAGAAATGTTAAATCTGTCCCAATGAGGAGATCTAAAGGGCCTTCAACCTCTACAACTAAGCTGAAATCTCTTGGCATTTCTAACCGTGTAACGAAAGAAGGGGATGCTCTTCTCTCGGTGCCCTTCATCAATCCACTCCCACTCTCCAGGTTCCCACTACAAACATTTGATAGGGACACCTCCATAGAGCCAAAGTCTCCATGAACCCAGAGCCAGAAGCAAAGGGTTGGGATCTAGGTACCACTGTGAATCTGTGCCATGCTCCATAAAACCTGCAACCTTGACTGGCTGGAAGGGAACCCCCTGAAGGATATAATTAGAAGACATATGTAGCCTCCCTCCAGACTAAACATAAAAAACCAGGTCATCCTTATGTGCATCCCACAAAGCAACAACCTGAATAGTAAAACCCGTCCCAGTGAAAGCACCCAACCAAGTGGAACCCGTAAGGGGCATATCATCTGTATCCATCCACTCCATTGGAATGGCTGCATCAATCTGTTGAATCCTCCCTACACTCCCTCTGAGATGACCAACTGATAAAACTTTCCGATCCTCTGGAAGCTTCCTGAAAGCTTTCCAAGATCCCATAGTAGATGTAGGGCCTCTCCCATTTGGACCACTGCGTATAGTGCAAAGTGCCTGGTGGTCTGCCATGCTTATCAAGTATACTTTCATTCCACATAACGAGCTGCCTATTAATTTCTTCGTGAAAGGAGGATGGCACTCTTCGATGTGTACTTCTGAAGCTATCCCAAGCTTTCACAATGGCCGCCATAAGAGCAGAGGAGGGAAGTCTGAGCGGGGCTGAATTAAAAATCCATCTATTGCTGTCCATCCACTCTCCTCCCGAGGTGGGAGTACATGTCTGTATTCTACATAAGAAAAAGTCCTTCCAAGGCTCCTGTCCAGGCATCAATCCTCTAACCACTATCTTACAGAGCAGGGCCTTACACTTCAAGTCTAGGTCGGTGATATTAAGACCCCCTTCGTTAGAAATGACCCAATAGAGGGTACGCACTGCGGAAGACTTATAGTAATGCCCAGGAGCTCACAGAGTGTGCGTGTGGGGTGTGGAATCACAAACTTCTTTACTTAATGTGCGTCACATAGATTAGATGTGCAGACTCATCAATAGACAATGAACCAGCTAGATAGAGAAACCACCAAAATATATTTCCGTCCAAAACTATGGACACAATACAAGAGATATAGATCCAGAGTCCCACCAATGGTGTGGTCCTCTGATCTTACCACAAGGTCCTCCTCCTATCAGCCAGTTATCTCTAGACTCGAGCCCGCGTGCTCCACCTCGAGCGTCTGTAGACTTTCCGTCCAGTGTGTTCTTCTCCACCTTACTGCCTGTGGATCAGCCTAGATGGGCAGCCCTTGCCAAGCTTTGTCTGCAGCACACAAGTCGCCTTGGTCGTCTTGAATGTAGGCCCCAAGATAACTGTTCCACTGCTCCAACCTGCTTGTAAATGGCTGCTCGAGAAGATGATGATCTCAGCACCTTGCTGCCCTAGAAGACAGCCAAGGTCCAGCCCTTCCTGGCTAAGTCTGCAGCCCTTGTTGCACTCTCTCACCTCCTATAGATAGGCCCAGAGAGTAGGCTTCCTGCTGCTCCTTTCTGCCCTGGAACTGCTGGCTGCTGGATAATGAAATGAGGCAAGTGCCTCTCCTTTTATAGGCCCTAATGGGCTGGCAAAAAACCGACCAGTCAGGCTGCCTATGGCCAACCAGGCCCTGACCTGGTCTGCCTATAAATGCCCCTTTGGGGCCCTCTTTTCTAGGGCCTGCTGGCCCGCAATTCCATGCAAGGGCTGAGCCCTTGGCCACTGGCTTTGCCCAGCCCAACCAGCCCTCCATATGGGCTGCCATGTGCTGCTCCATCCCCCACCATGTCAGCGCCTGTTCACCCTGTTTCTGCTGTGCCAACCTATGCACCATCATCAGGGTCTGTTGCAGGCCCTTCGCCTGCCCACTACCCTCGCCATATGGCTCGCCATGCTGACGCCATTTGCAGGTGTCTGTTGCGGCTTGCAATCCTGCCCACAGTCCAGCAATGACTCCACGCCTTGTGTCATCCTGAAGCTGTCCTCTTAGTGCCTCATGTCAGGCCTGATCCAAGACAATGTGTCCCGGCCATCTTCCTGCACATGAGCTGCTCCTGATGCAGCCTTTCATCCTTGGATCTGTCCCAGATTCACACATCCAGGTAATCTCTCTTTGGGCACATCCTGCCCTAGGTTTCCCTCCCCCACGCTCTCCTCATTTGGGGGCTTACAGATGGGGAGGTGACCATTCCAACACCCCCTCTCACCGACACATCCAGGCCCAATGCCAACATGTTGATGAAGATGCTCCGATCGTAGTGCTCTGGAACTTTTTGATGTCGAAATCTTTTTATGGCTTTTCATCCAGTGGCTCTTGCTCCACCAAGTCTGGTTCCGCTTCCGCACACCATCCTGGTACACAGGTCCATCTTTGGTAGCACCTCCTGGCACCACCTCCTTCAATCACGTTCCCGCCTTCACCTACTTGGGAGCCCGAGACAATTTTGAAGACCTCATCGAGTACATGCAAGACTACATCGCGAGTTTTGCATATCAACTTGATGAGTCTACAAAAAGATGGGTCCCAATTGATTATTTGAAGTACTTGTTCAATCAAGAAACCAGGTTCATGAAGCGTTTAGATCGCTTTCGAGCCCAACTCACACCCCTAGGGTGTAGGGAGGTGGACACTGATGATCTCCTAGCATGTGGAGTCATTAGAAACACAGGAAATAGGTTCCTATCCTGGGAAATGACCTTTATTTTCCTTCTCCAGGAGGGACCAATGGAAGAGGAGGCCTCGACCTCAAGCCCTGACCCTGCCCCTGCCCTTTCTGATCCTCTTATTTTTGTAGATGAGCCCAACATCTACAATGAAGAGCCCATAGATGAAGAAGTTGAGAAGCGGGAAGCTGCATTGGCCCTGGAAGTGCTCCAGTGACTTCCTAAACCCCATTGTAATTCTCAAATTCCATCCACCTCAGACTTCACCTCTGTTGACCCCGCAACAATGATATAGTTTCTTGCTCCCCTTCTTGTCGATGGAGAACAATACCTCTTTCTCCATGACATAACCTCAACTCGAGCAACCCAGCCTCTACGATCTTCCAGTTGTCCCTCTCATAATGAGTGACCAACCTGGAGTCTTCTAGGCACCATGCTCTGAGGGTCTGTTTCAACCCGTCCTTTTGGCAAGGCCTGCAACAAAAGTACATCTCGAGATAACCTGGATTGCGAACTTTAAATGCACCTAACTGAACCTGAGTCACCCTCCTTCTCGCAAGGGCACAATCCTCAAGTCGTGGAAGTTGATTCCCAAGAGCGTCTAAATCAGGGTCGCCCTTCAGCAAGGTCCCTGTCTTCAGGCTCCCACACCTGTGAGCCTCCTACTTGGGCTCTGATACCATGTTAGAAATGACCCAACAGAGGGTACGCACAGCGGAAGACTTATAGTAATGCCCAGGAGCTCACATAGTGTGCGTGTGGGGTGTGGAATCACAAACTTCTTTACTTAATGTAGATAGGGCCTGGTTGGCTGGCTTTGCCCAGCCCAACCAGCCCTCCATATGGGCTGCCATGTGCTGCTCCATCCCCCGCCATGTCAGCACCTGTTCACCCTGCTGCTACTGCGCCAACCTATGCACCATCATCAGGGTCTGTTGCAGGCCCTTCGCCTGCCCACTACCCTCGCCATATGGCTCGCCATGCTGACGCCATCTGCAGGTGTCTGTTGCAGGTCGCAATCCTGCCCACAGTTTAGCCATGACTCCATGCCTTGTGTCATCCTGAAGCTGTCCTCTGAGTGCCTCATGCCAGGCCTGATCCAAGACAATGTGTCCCGGCCGTCTTCCTACACATGAGCTGCTCCTGATGCAGCCTTTCATCCTTGGGATACCCCACCAACCATGAATGCTCCAGATCTGTCCCAGATCCACACATCCAGATAATCTCTCTTTGGGCACATCCTGCCCTAGGTCTCCCTCCCCCACGCTCTCCTCATTTGGGGGCTTACAGATGGGGAGGTGACCATTCCAACACCCCCTCTCACCGACACATCCAGGCCCAATGCCAACACGTCGATGAAGATGCTCAAGTAACTCCCTGGTCGTAGTCCTTTGGAACTTTTCGATGTGGAAATCTTTTCCTGGCTTTTCATCCAGTGGCTCCTGCTCCACCAGGTCTGGTTCCGCTTCCGCACACCATCCTGGTACACAGGTCCATCTTTGGTAGCACCTCTTGGCACCACCTGCTTCTGTCCCGCCTTCGAACTCGAGCAACCCAGCCTCTACAATCTTGGAGTTGTCCCCCTCATAATGAGTGAACAACCTGGAGTCTTCCAGGCACCATGCTCTGAGGGTCTGTTTCAACCCGTCCGTCCTTTGGCAAGGTCTGCACAAAAGTACATCTCGAGATAACCTAGACTGCGAACTTTAAATGCACCTAACTAAACCTGAGTCACCCTCCTTCTAGCAAGGGCACAATCCTCCAGTCGTGGAAGTCGATTCCCAAGAGCGTCTGAATCAAGGTCGTCCTTCAGCAAGGTCCCTGCCTTCAGGCTCCCACACTTGTGAGCCTCTTACTTGGGCTCTGATACCATGTTAGAAATAACCCAACAGAGGGTACGCAGAGCAGAAGACTTATAGTAATGCCCAAGAGCTCACACAGTGTGCGTGTGGGGTGTGGAATCACAAACCTCTTTACTTATAGTAATGCCCAGCCCTCCATATGGGCTGCCATGTGCTGCTCCATCACCCGCCATGTCAGCGCCTGTTCACCCTGTTTCTGCTGTGCCAACTTATGCACCATCATCAGGGTCTGTTGCAGGCCCTTCGCCTGCCCACTACCCTTGCCATATGGCTCGCCATGCTGACGCCATCTGCAGGTGTCTGTTGCAGGTCGCAATCCTGCCCACAGTCCAGCCATGACTCCACGCCTTGTGTCATCTTGAAGCTATCCTCTGAGTGCCTCATGCTAGGCCTGATCCAAGACAATGTGTCCCGGCCATCTTCCTGCACATGAGCTGCTTCTGATGCAGCCTTTCATCCTTAAGATACCCCACCAACCATGACCAGATCTGTCCCAAATCCACACATCCAGGTAATCTCTCTTTGGGCACATCCTGCCCTAGGTCTCCCTTCCCCACGCTCTCCTCATTTGGGGGCTTACAGATGGGGAGGTGACCATTCCAACACCCGCTCTCACCGACACACCCAGGCCCAATGCCAACACGTTGATGAAGATGCTCCAGTAACTCCCTGGTCGTAGTCCTCTGGAACTTTTTGATGTCGAAATCTTTTCCTGGCTTTTCATCCAATGGCTCTTGCTCCACCAGGTCTGGTTCTGCTTCCGCACACCATCATGGTACACAGGTCCATCTTTGGGAGCACCTCCTGGCACCACATGCTTCAGTCACGTTCCCGCCTTCGAACTCGAGTAACCCAGCCTCTACGATCTTCCAGTTGTCCCCCTCATAATGAGTGAACAACCTGGAGTCTTCCAGGCACCATGCTCTGAGGGTCTGTTTCAACCGGTCCTTCCTTTGGCAAGGTCTGCAACAAAAGTACATCTCGAGATAACTTGGACTGCGAACTTTAAACGCAGCTAACTAAACCTGAGTCACCCTCCTTCTCGCAAGGGCACAATCCTCCAGTCATGGAAGTCGATTCCCAAGAGCGTCTAAATCAGGGTCGTCCTTCAGCAAGGTCCTTGCCTTCAGGCTCCCACACCTGTGAGCCTCCTACTTGGGCTCTAATACCACGTTAGAAATGACCCAACAGAGGGTACGCACAGCGGAAGACTTATAGTAATGCCCAAGAGCTCACACAGTGTATGTGTGGGGTGTGGAATCACAAACTTCTTTACTTAATGTGCGTCACATAGATTAGATGTGCAGACTCATCAATAGACAATGAACTAGCCAGATAGAGAAACCACCAAAATATATTTCCGTCCAAAACTATGGACACAATACAAGAGATATAGATCCAGAGTCCCACCAATGGTGTGGTCCTTTGATCTTACCACAAGGTCCTCCTCCTATCAGCCAGTTATCTCTAGACTCGAGCCCGCGTGCTCCACCTCGAGCGTCTGTAGACTTTCCGTCCAGTGTGTTCTTCTCCACCTTATTGCTTGTGAATCAGCCTAGGTGGGCAGCCCTTGCCAAGCTTTGTCTGCAGCACACAGGTCCCCTTGGTCCTCCTGAATGTAGGCCCCAAGATAACTGTTCCATTGCTCCAACCTCCTTGTGAATGGCTGCTCCAGAAGACGATGATCTCAGCACCTTGCTGCCCTAGAAGACAGCCAAGGTCCAGCCCTTCCTGGCTAAGTCTGCAGCCCTTGTTGCACTCTCTCACCTCCTATAGATAGGCCCAGAGAGTAGGCTTCCTGCTGCTCCTTTCTGCCCTGGAACTGCTGGCTGCTGGATAATGAAATGAGGCAAGTGCCTCTCCTTTTATAGGCCCTAATGGGCTGGCAAAAAACCGACCACACAGGCTGCCTATGGCCGACCCAAACAGGCCGACCAGGCCCTGACCTGGTCTGCCTATAAATGCCCCTTTGGGTGCCTCTTTTCTAGGGCCTGCTGGCCCGCAATTCCATGCAAGGGCTGAGCCCTTGGCCAGCCGTAGATAGGGCCTGGTTGGCTGGCTTTGCCCAGCCCAACCAGCCCTCCATATGGGCTGCCATGTGCTGCTCCATCCCCCACCATGTCAGTGCCTATTCACCCTGCTTCTGCTGCGCCAACCTATGCACCATCATCAGGGTCTGTTGCAGGCCCTTCGCCTGCCCACTACCCTCGCCATATGGCTCATCATGCTGACACCATCTGCAGGTGTCTGTTGCAGGTCGCAATCCTGCCCACAGTCCAGCCATGACTCCACACCTTGTGTCATCTTGAAGCTGTCCTCTGAGTGCCTCATGCCAGGCCTGATCCAAGACAATGTGTCCTGGCCATCTTCCTGCACATGAGCTGCTCCTGATGCAGCCTTTCGTCCTTGGGATACCCCACCAACCATGAATGCTCCAGATCTGTCCTAGATCCACACATCCAGGTAATCTCTCTTTGGGCACATCCTGCCCTAGATCTCCCTCCCCCATGCTGTCCTCATTTGGGGGCTTACAGATGGGGAGGTGACCACTCCAAGACCCTTCTCCAATGGGGAGT
The DNA here is from genome assembly GCF_047967505.1 of Dipteris shenzhenensis. Lineage (NCBI taxonomy): Eukaryota > Viridiplantae > Streptophyta > Polypodiopsida > Gleicheniales > Dipteridaceae > Dipteris > Dipteris shenzhenensis. Next base: position 21,951,627 of record NC_141627.1, read on the forward strand.
ATGAGGGTCTCTCAAGCCACCTTGGCTATGGCATCCATTGTCCCATCAAGTCCACTCCATAGAAAGTTTCTAATAGGTGTCTCGAGCTGATGATATTGTCCCTGGAGCGGCACCAGCATGAGCAAACAAACCCAACTGTGGCCAATAACACGTGGTTGCCCTAGATGCCAAGTTGTTTGGACGAATTCCTGAAGAGAAGTTTCCTCCTTATGCTCTCCAGCAGAGGAGAAAACTGATGTGCAGGAGAGATGCCCACACCTACATGGCATCCCAAATACATGACGGAAACACCCCAGTATGGAGTGTCCTCGTCGTTGATCCAAAAGTCATTGGATTTGTGCCAATTTATATGTGCCCTTGCTGCCCTGCAAAACAAATCCAAGGCTGTCCTGAAAGAATTGAACGGCTGTGGTGTGGCATCCCAAAAAACAGCCTTTTCATCTGCCAACTCGTTGTCCAAAAGCTCATCTTCCTGCCTCAATGGAAGTCTCAGCCCAACAGTATTAGCTTGAGATCTAATGTAGATACTCATAGTGTTAAAACCTTCTTGTTAACTATTCCTTCCCTAGCGCAATCACGGGCGATGGCAAGTTATTAGTCCACCCAGCCAAACTCTCAAGGAAGGATTCGACTCATTTCGTAATTCATCTTGATTATCCCTCATCCTTATCCTTGAGACCCCAATCTCCCTAGATAGTTCCTGGCCACATGTCACATTTTAGGCTCTTACTTAGATGCATCCTTTATCACCCCTCTCTTGGAGTTCCCCTTTAAAACAATTGCCCCTTGGCAATTTACATATTAGATGCACCTAGGCCCTAGCCCTATTAGAACTATCTAGTCAATGCCATTACGCCCTCACCTTGGACCTTGGCAGTTACTTCTCTTGACCATTTAATTACGCACATTAATTATTACAAAAGTTGGCCATCTAAGAGAAAATGCCCACCGATCTATCCGAGGTCATGCTATCTCGGCTTGAGCATAACATTCCTTCCCTCTTCAAGCATCAGCGTCCTCGATGATGAAATCTGGGAATGCTCTCCGCAACTGGTACACGGATTCCCAAGTAGCTTCCGATAGAGGCTGACCATGCCATGCAACCAACACCGTGGGTATCTTCCGATTTCGTATTTGCATTGTTCCTCGATCCAGGATTCTTGTTGGTTTGCGCCTTGCAATATCCTCTATCTCCTGAAACAAAACCACACCTTCGATTAGTGAGTCACCTGTATGCAAAAATTTCTTTAAGCGTGAAACATGAAAAACCGGGTGCACCTTACACCCCTGTGGCAATTCTAATTTATAGGCTACACTGCCTATTCTCTTCAGAATTAACCACGGCCCACAGTATCGAGGTGATAACTTAGCACACTCTCCTGAAGTCAACGACTTCGAGTGCGAAGGAATTCTGAGAAAAACTTTTTCTCCTTCTTCAAATACTCTTATAGACCGATTTTCATCCGCATACACCTTGGCTCTATCCATAGCCTGACGGATATTAGCTCTCGCAAGTGCTAGCATCTCCCGCATCTGAACTACAAAGTTCGCGGCACTAGGCACTTTCTGAGGTACTCCAACTATAGTCGGATTGGCTGGTCTATAACCATAGTTCAGCTCAAACGGACTGAACCCAGTAGATGAGTGTTTCCTATCATTGTAGGCAAACTCCAACAATGGCAACCACTTGTCCCACGTATGTTGCCTCAATGATACATATGCTCTCAGCATATCCTCTAAAGTCTGGTTGACTCTCTCCGTCTGACCATCCGTCTCAGGATGATCCCCACTACTCATTCCTAACTCAGTCCTTAGTGTCTCGAATACCGCTGTCCAAAAATGGCCGGTAAATCTGACATCTCGGTCTGACACTATGGATCTAGGCAATCCATGCAGACGAAATATATGTCTAATGAACAAATCCGCCACTTGCGGGGCACTAACAGACTCTCTAGTCGGAATGAAGTGAGCCATCTTGGTTAGACGATCAACCACCACAAGGATAGAATTATACCCTCCTTGTGTTGCAGGTAACCCTACAATAAAGTCCATGGAAATGCTTTCCCACTTACTTAGTGGTATTTCCAAGGGCTGTAAAAGTCCGGGTGGCTTCACCCGCTCGGCCTTACTTACCTGACACGAGAAACACCGTGTCACATAATTCATGAATATGCTTTTTCATCTTTGGCCAAAAGAAATCTCGCTTCACGAGATCATATGTCTTCTCGACTCCTGGATGTCCCGCACACGGGCTATCATGGCATTGTCGAATGACTCTCTGCCTGAGATCATTCTGACCAGGTACTACAACCTTGCCATTTCTAACTAGCATACCATCCCTTATGGTATATCTTGCATAAGTTTGGCCTTTTCTGGATGCCAGGTCATCCTTTTCATTTTCCCCGGGTTTTAACACATGAGCCTTAGGCCATAAGCTCTGGACAAACTCGTCCACCTTCTGAGTTTCTCTGATCTCGGTCATTAGAGCACTCTCTAATACCGTGAAACTCAGGTTGTGCATAATGCGAGACAACGCATCAGCTACCTTATTGTCTTTTCCTCTTCGGTACCGAATCGTTAGATTAAACTCCTGCATGAGCTCTGCCCACCTAGCTTGGCGGCCCCTCAAGTCAGGCTGTTTACAAAAATGTTTCAGAGTATCATGATCCACATCCACATAAAACTCTGAACCATACAGATAATGTCTCCATGTTTTCAAAGCATGGATAACAGCATACAACTCCAATTCATGAGTTGGCCAATTCCTTTGAGAGGGAGAAAGCTTCTTGCTTTCGAAGGCTACTGGCCTTCCCTCTTGAAGGAGGACTGCTCCTACCGCAATGCCACTTGCATCGGTTTCTAGGAACAACGGTTTCTGGGGATCAACTATTTTTAACACTGGTCCTGAGACCACAGCTTGTTTTATGGTGTTAAAACTTTCTTGTTGATTCTGTCCCCAAATAAAAGGTACTTTATCTGAGGTCAGATCAGTCAATGGCGATACTATTTCGGAATATCCTTTGATATGCCTTCTATAAAACTGGACAAATCCCAAGAATGATCGCAGCGCGGTCAGACTCTGAGGGATTGGCCAAGTTAGTATCGCAGCCACTTTCTTCGGATCCATTTCTACCCCCTGTGCAGTAATTATGAACCCTAGATACTCAAGCCTAACCATACAGAGTATAGTTTTCTTTTTATTCACGTAAAGACTGGCTTTCCTCAAAGTACTGAACACTATCCTTAAGTGTTCACAATGTTCAGTAACACTTTTACTGAATATCAAGATATCGTCAATGAAATGTACTACGAACTTTCCGATATACGGACGTAGTAAATCATTCATAAGCATGACGAAGGTCGCTGGAGCATTGGTAAGTCCAAAGGGCATTACCAAAAACTCATAATGACCAAACCTGCTTCTAAAAGCGGTTTTATGCACATCCTCGGCTCTAATCCGGATCTGATGATAGCCGCACTTAAGATCTATCTTGCTGAAAATCACGGCTCCATGTAATGCATCTAGCAAATCATCAATCCGAGCCATCGGATACCTGTGCTTAACAGTGATATTATTCAATGCTCTGTAATCTATACAGAGGCGAAACGTATCATCCTTTTTCCTCTTTAATATCACTGGCGAAGCAAAAGGTGAGAAACTTGGTTGAATCTGCCCCAGCTTGAGGTATTCTTCCAGTTGTCTACGCACCTCTGCTTCTTCAGTAAAACTCATTCTATAGGGAGGTCTATTTACAGGTTCTGCCCCCGGGATCAGTTCAATCTTATGTTGAACTTTCCGCTCTGGAGGTAACCCATAAGGTAGTTCATCCCTAAAACATTCAGAGAACTCCTCTGTTATAAGATTAGCCAGCTTGGCCATCTCACCACTTTGCGTAACATCAGTGCTAGTCGAAGAATCATCCATCGACTCTACCGATGCGGTGCAAAGGTACAAAAACTCTACTTGAGCCTTTCTGATTTCCATCACGGAAACCAACGGTCCCTGAGGTATATCTTTTTCACCTCGTAAGACATAAAGCACATCATTCATCTTGAATTGATATACGTGCTTTTTCCAATCAATGGCTGGATTCTTCCTAGAATGCCACGCCATTCCCAGGGCTATATCTGCATGAGCAAGCTTGGTCATTTCAAAATCAAGCTTCTCAGCATAGTCCTGAATCCGAAGCTCCAACTGGGTAACCCTTTGGTCCCATACTTCAGTTGAACTTCCATCTGCCATCCTGACTGTATACGCATAGTCAGATGGACTTGTCCTTAGTTTCAGCCTCTTCACGAGCTTGGAGTTAATCACATTGTGAGTTGACGCTGAGTCAAACAACACAATGACATCATGACTGGCCACTTGCCCTTTCATCTTGATTAACTCCGCATCATTGAAGGCTGTATACCCCGTTGCTGCGGGCTTAGATAGGATGTTATCAGGTGCACTCGTCACTAACTTAGCAACAGATACACATAACAAACAAGGTACTAACCTCTGAGAAGGTCCCGCCAGCTGCATCTGCATATGTTCCGCACTGGGACTCTCCTGCATTTCTACGTCGCATTCAGATATTATCATATTAGCCGTGCGACGATCTTTGTTTAGTGGACAATCCTTCCACTGATGTCGCTGAAGGCAGCCGAAGCACAATCCTTCTTTCCTAGCTTTCTCTTTTTGTTCAGGGGTCAATGAGGACTTTGACCAAGCCCGGGCTGCCATTGGAGTTATTTTCCTTTTCACCCCAACGGTGGTACTTGTTTTCGTTGGTCCCTCAACCGGCTTCACCTGCTTGGTTTGGCCACTTGGCTGCGAGACACTTGTCTTTGAAACCCATTTCCTCTGAAATCCCCCTTTCCTCGGGTGCTCATACTGAGTCCCTGCCTGCACAAATCCACCAGATCTGCCTCTGGCATCCTCATAGTTCAGGGCTACTGCTATAGATTCATCTAGTGTAGTCACATATTTAGCCCGAACTTCCATTTTTATTTTGTCGTTCAGTCCATAGATATAGTCTTTTAACTGAACCGACATAGGGAGAGGGTCTGTTATTTTCATAACACATTCCCTAAATTTGTCAGTGTACTCTGCCACTGACAAGCTCCTCTGACGAAGATTTCTATAAGCATCCCAAGCTCGGGATTCTTCATCAGGTGGGAGAAAGTGTTTCTTGAATTCAGTTTTGAACCCTTCCCAGGTGGTTGGAGCAACTTGATCCTTCTGTTGCTTTATCCACCATCTATCCGCTGCCTCAATAAACAGGTGTGTGGCCTCGCGGATTTTCTTTAGATCGGATCTAATCTCACAAATGGCGAAGGCTTCTTCCCACTTGTGTAACCAAACCTCGATCACATCAGAGCTGCGCTCGGTCATCCGACCAGCATACTTCTCCGGTCTATAATTAGCAATATTGGGCACTTTGACCCTTGCGCGCTCTAAGGAATGTACACTGGGCTCTGGCTCTGCTGGAGCTTTGCCCTTGTCAATCCTAGACGGTCTAGCCGACAAGGCTTGCACCATCTCCCTAATCTCATTTTGACCAGCATTCACCTGAAGCTGCTGGTTCATAATCTGCTGTAAAGCATCCTCTAATATTGAGATCCTACCAATCAATGTAGGTGCTGCGTGATGTGACATCTGTTGTGTAGATTGAGCTCTAGACTCACTAGGATTCACCCTTGAACTCTGCCCTTCTGGTTCCATTTTGTTGAAAGGGAAAAAATTTTTTTTTTTCACTCTTACTTTTCTGTTTTTTTTTTTTTTAAAAATAATATAAACTGCAAACAAAAAAACTGGAAAGCGATATAAAAACTGTGCTCCCTGGGATTCTTCGGACTCGATGTGCTCTCTCGAATTCCGCAACGGCTGTCTCCCCAATTCTGCAAGCAGCCTTTAATCTCTTGTAGACCAACCCCACACGAGCTCAAACAAGAGAAGCCCAGGAAGAAATCACGAATGTGCGCAGCCTCGTATCTTGTCCAGCCGTTCCGCTTTATCTCACACCCCAACCAAAAAGTGAACAGAAACTACTGCCAACCTATTGAGATGGTGTCGAGAGCTATCTAGACATTCTGGACGCAAAACCGCTGAACTCAGGCACTTATGATTTTCGTAACAGCCTTGGTGCCTTCTGAAACTACATGCTTGGCTAATTCCCCGGGAAGCAGCAACTTCACCGCCGTTGAATCTCCCGTGAGGTTATAGTGTTCCTCTTGGTGTACCGAGCCAACCGATTTATTCTTCGTTCGACCGTCGAACCAACTGCGCTGTCCCAAGCTTAGCCGTCCGTTGATTAAAGTCCTTCGTAGACCACGGTGGCCATTCCACGACTCAGCACGTCAATAGGCGACTCGTCAGCGACGGCTCTTCTCGACGTCCCTACCAACTTCCGTCGGTCTCTTCGTCGTCACGGCGACCCTCTAGATCCAGCCACCATTTGAGAAGTCCCGACTGCTATGATCGACGACGTACCTTCCCACTAGACTTCTGCTGTTCGTCCGTAGCTTCCCTCAAAGCTCACGAACCTCTTCCTGTTCCTTGCGCTCTGATACCAAGTGTTAAAACCTTCTTGTTAACTATTCCTTCCCTAGCGCAATCACGGGCGATGGCAAGTTATTAGTCCACCCAGCCAAACTCTCAAGGAAGGATTCGACTCATTTCGTAATTCATCTTGATTATCCCTCATCCTTATCCTTGAGACCCCAATCTCCCTAGATAGTTCCTGGCCACATGTCACATTTTAGGCTCTTACTTAGATGCATCCTTTATCACCCCTCTCTTGGAGTTCCCCTTTAAAACAATTGCCCCTTGGCAATTTACATATTAGATGCACCTAGGCCCTAGCCCTATTAGAACTATCTAGTCAATGCCATTACGCCCTCACCTTGGACCTTGGCAGTTACTTCTCTTGACCATTTAATTACGCACATTAATTATTACAAAAGTTGGCCATCTAAGAGAAAATGCCCACCGATCTATCCGAGGTCATGCTATCTCGGCTTGAGCATAACACATAGCTTCAGCCATAAACAAAAAAAGAAAAGGGGCTAAAGGGCATCCCTGATGGACTGATCTAGAGATCTGGAACGTGTCTCCCCTGACTTTAATAAGTATGCGGCTGTTGGCAGATCTATAGAGAGGAGATACCCCTCTAATCCATGCATTTGTGAATCCAAAACGAAGAAGAGTTCCTTCTAGAAAGCTCCAATCTACCTTGTCATAAGCTTTCTCAAAGTCTAGAAGTAGAATGGCCAGCCTTGTGCCACTGTGCGTGGCCCACTTTGAAGCCTCCCAAAATGAGAAAATGTTATCAAATATGCTTCTACCACGTACAAAGCCCGTCTATGAATAATGAATGAGGTTTAGAAGAATGGGTTGCAAACGAAGGCTGATTGCTTTCGCTAAAATCTTGTACAGAATGCCCAATAGAGTGATTGGTCTCCATTGGGACACTGAATTCCTGCAACCACCTTTTGGAATAAGATGAATGAGGCCCTCCGTAAGTGAGTCAGGCATCTCACCGGAGTCCCAAACGCCTGCAAGGTTGAGGTAATGTGATTCGCAATCTGATCCCAAAAAGCAATGGAAAAAGGAGTCAGTCCATCTGAACCTGGACACTTGCCCTTGTGAAGGGCAGTAAGAGTTGTCCTGAGTTCTGTGTTGGTGAAATGCGTATCAAGTGAGACTCTCATATTAGGTTTCACCAACATAGGTATACATTGCCAACTAGCATCCCTAGCATCATCTCTGGCTTGCGTGTCTGGATCTGCTGTAAGAAGGGAGATATAGAAATCTGTAGCAATATGCATGACAGCATTAGGATCTATCTGTAGAATGCCGTCTGAGTCAATAAGCTGAGAGTTTTCTCTACTATGTCTGGGTCCAAGAGTAGAGAAAAAATACTTATTGACCCTACCTCGATCTGAGTTCAGAATGACTCTCTGGTATGAAAGGCATACCTTGCTCTCTGATCTAATAGTGTTTGATGCTGAGCCCTTGCTATAGCAAGGAACTCCTAAACCCTAGCATCTGTAGGCCGTTTCTGTCTCTCTTTGAAGGGCTACTAGTTGCTGACAAATGCCAACCTCTCGTCTCAGAATCTCACATCTCCTAGTGCGAGCAACTGAGTGCTAAAAATCTCTAATATCATTGAGGGCTAAAGCCACATGTGATGGGTGAGGTTGCCCATTATGTATGTGAGAACCCCAAATCTGCAAAATAGCCTCCGTGAGGCCCTCCTTTGCAGAAAAGGCATATGGAATCCCGATACTGGTAGAGTGTCCTAACATCCGAGGCTCTGCAATCATCAAAACAATCGGAAAATGGTCTGAAGTGGCCCAGTGCTAATGCATACTGACCCACCTCTATCCATAGCCCAATCATCTACACCCTCTTGTTTGACCAAGAAAACATTAGTGATTGTGGCTGAGTGTGACAAGCATCATCATACCAAGCATCTCTGCCACCGAACTGAAATAGGAAGGCAATCCATGCTGCTCTCTCCAAAGAGTGAATCCCACCTTCTCTGCCCCCCTTTTTTATTTGAAGGCATCTCAACCATGTTGAAATCTCACTCCAATAATCCAAAGATGTGCAATAGAGGACCAAGAGAGCAATTCCTTCCATAGAAGGACACAGCCCCCTCTAATGTTTGGGGTGTACAAGTTAAGCAAGCCAACCTTACAAGTTACATCCCCCAATCAATAAAATAATCCATTGAGCTCTAGAGGGAACAATAACCCGTATCCAACCACCGAGGGGAGCATAGTAGAAGAAACAGAAATGCAAATACTTCCCCTGGTACCGAGAGTAGGCGACCAAAATGTGTGTTCTGAAAGTAACTTGCCTGACTTAGCACAATCTCTACAATCCAGTTCAAGAAAGAGTATATCTATAGAATCACCGGTTACACCTGTACGAAGCTGGTTACGAATCAGCTGCCTACGGCGGCGATGTGGCACACCACCTAGGCCCTGAACGTTCCAGCTGACAATCCTCATCGACAAGAGGAGGTCGGGTGAAAGAACTTACCCGACCTGGTAGCGGAGACAAACCCCTCCTGTCAAGTGGAGGAAAATCAATAGAGGAAAGAATCCCCACACCTACAGAGGGGGAGGCTCTCATGATTCGCCGGGACCGGTGCTTCGTTGTGGTGCTTTGTTTTGCTGGAGCCCTTTGCTTGGCTTTGTGTCTTGTTGAGGCCCTTCATTCAAGGGTTAAACAGGGAAGGTACTTTTATTACATTTCTGGGTTTGCAAAATTTCCTGTTCTTTCCTCTCACACGTTTGCAGACCTAAATCATTTGGTGGAAATGGCTTTAACAAATATAAGACATGGGGCAACATATCCATGTATCCTGCCCGTTTTTCATGGCAAGAAATTAGGTGATCCCCTTTTGCATGATGAACCGACCAGCAGATACGTAGAAACTCAGTGATGTCAGCCCTTGGACGGATTGTAATTTCACTAGAAATTGTGTGTGCCAGTCTGTTCAGGATCTTTGTCAGTAAATTTTGCAGGATGAATAAATCCAATTTCATCATGTATGTGTAGATGGTTGTTGGATGGGCAAAGGGAGAACAAGACAGCAGATATGATTGTGAAGAATGTTGCCGTTTATTCGATTTCTGAGGCAAACGATATTCCAAGGAAGAAGCTTTCTGGGTCTGGTGAACAGGAACCTGGCTCAAATGTGGTAAAGAAAAGACAGGCCCTAACTGAGGTTAGGCTTCCATCATTGAGGGACACGTCTGATCATTTATCAACAAGCAACAAACCCACAAAATCGATAGACAATATGAAAATGTCACCGTCTTCTGCTGCAAAAAGGTCTCCTAGGCATTTTTCTTTGTCAGCAAAACGGTGTTTGCGCTGCCACAGCTTGGGAAGCAGTTCAAAATCAGTTACAGCAATTTGCAAAAGGAATTGCAAGATGACACTAAAATGTTATTCTCTGGAGTTGTGGTCTGGTTCTCCTGCAAGGATGGCAAAGCAGATGGATAAAAAGAAGCAGAAAACTAATTCTCACCAACCTAAGAAAGGCCAGGAATGCTGTGCTGATGAAAGTTTTAACCAAACAGAAATAATAGGTTTGCCTTTAAAGGTCTTTACTCCTGGAAAGCCATTCAGCAAGAGGACTACAACAGGCTAATGCACATTCTTATGAGAACCAGATGTTTCAAGTTGACTGTTGCTCTCATGTGATGCATTCGCAAGACCTTTGAACCAAGGATTCACCATGGTTATGTTCTCTGCACAGGATGCTTTCAAAATGCTCAAATAATAGGGGTATTTGTCTCTTGAATTAGAATTTCAGACCTGGAATTAGGAGCCTGGTACTTTCCAGATGGTTGGTTTGGTTTGATTTATGGAATTTGATTTCATTTATGTTACAGCGCACACCATTTTTTTTTTTTTCAGTCTTGTTCATTCCTTAAATCTATTGCTTGTATATAATTTGTCTGATGGCTAACACATTTATATAAAAATGATCCATCTATTACATGAAGGATGATTAGTAGATGCCAAAGAGTTTCCTTCACTCACAATTTCTCAGAAAATGGACTCATCATTGAAATTCTGGATATCGTTTTACAGAAGCATCTTTTCGCAAAGCACATTTGAAGCTGCATGTTAAAATAGTATGCGTGTTCAAAAAGTGTCTTAATATTGAAACACCGCCCCATCTTTGCCATCTTTCAATAAATAACGCAACAAATATTTTGTAATAGAATATTATACAAACCATATGCTTCAAAATCATAAAGCATAATTCCTAGAAGATGAGAGCAGAAACGGTTGGTGTGAAAAACGGGAAGGGGGAGAAAGGTGTACAAGGGAAGCATAAGAGGTCATAGGAAGCAAGGGGAGGAATGGAATAGTATCAGGGGAGGGAAAGAATAGGTCTCGCGTCATGGGTTACAAGCATAATGTGAGAGATCTCAGAGCAGCAAGCCTGTAGTCCCCCATCATATCATCTCAAGAAGAATGTGATCCCATCGTGGACATAGAACCTTGGGTTCCCATCGTATCATCTTGGCAAGGTTCGTCACATCTTTTGAGATTCGCTTATTTGGATAGACTATGCTAGTATGGCAAGAAGGATAGCAGGCAGCACGTCCATGGATAGCCTTTTCCCCTTTGATGGGCATCCCAATTGTTGCTATGCACACACCTTCCATGGGCTTTGAAGCATTTTGTGTTTTAGAATATATTTGTTTGACAGGAAGATGATGGCGTTATGAAGGTCTGGTTGCAATATTTTGTTAAATTTTAAATAGTCAAAATAGAAATCTTAGTAATTGTGCATGTCCGAAAAACTTCTAGTAACTCATTCAAGTATCCGTGTGAATACTTTAAAGACTTAAATGTTCCTTGAGGGCCTCCATTCCCTATATATAAGGCCTCCCCTTCACACTCGCCTTGTTCTTTAGTCTCGCTAGCCGCAAGCATCCATGTGAACACATTGAACTTGCCTTATAGCTTCCATTCCCTTCATAGAAAGCCCCACTTGTTCTTTGTCAAGCACTTTACCAAGATTCCTCACAATTGCTCTTAATTGTCCCAAATCCTCTTCCCCCCCCCCAACTTCTCCCCATGAAGCTATCTAAGAGGCGTCTCACATCCCATTGTTAATCCTAGTTACTATTTTCTCTCGTGTGATTGCATACATGCATGCACATTGGTAAAGGTGGCGTAGCAATGAAACTCGGCCCCAACTGGGAACTCCAAGCTCTTGAAGAATGCAAATGTGTGCAATGCATGCAGAATTTGAATGTTGATTGGCCCTCCAATGGGGGAAGAGTGCCCTCGTGAGATTACTGTTTCTCTTTTCGACCTACATGCAAGATGGGGGACAGATGGCGGATGAAAATGACACATGATCACAATCACAATGAAGCGAAGCATCCCTTCATCAATAAGTCCCTTGAGACCACTCAAGTTCCGTCTTCCCATTTAGACATACCCTTAGCCTATGACCCTTGCACCTACCATTCAATGCACTCAAATGCACCCTTTCCTTTCCTATTGTCCCTTGCCAAGGTTACATAGTGTCACAGGTTTATTTACACCACTTTGATCGATCATAAATACAAACATATACCACACCATCAAATTGGCACCTAACAATAATAATATTCTAAAGATTATCAGTTAACTAAATAATCATTTCTCTTGTCATGCCACTCTCTCTTGCTTGAACGAGTAGTCCTCTTTTGGATTATCTCTTGTCTCTCTCTCTTACATACACACGTGTTTACTTTTGCAATTGCATCGCCTCTTTATAATCCGTGAGTATCTATGGAAAATATGCAAAATCCACGAGTATCTATGGAAAGTGTGTAAAGAACTCTTATTCCATCCATTGTGCATCACGGGTTGGTAATTTCAACTCATAAGCTTAGGATCCTTCTTTTAGATATAAGGGTGTTGACATCTAAAATGGACCATAAAACTTCGGTGCTAACTTAACATGTTTTGTACTTCCTCTCATTGACTTGATTCTTCTTTTATCAATCTTGAGTAAAACCCAATCATCCTCTTTGTGGATAAATATTGCCCATACATGATTTTGAATGGGGCTTTCTTGGTGGAAGTATGTACAATGCTATTATAAGCAAACTCTAACATGGGTAAGAATTTTGGCCACCTTCTAGGTTGGTCATGCACATAAGATCAAAGTGAAGTAGTTATGGTTTGATTGGCATTCTCACTTTATCACATCTCCTTTAGGATGGAAGGGTGTAGTGCACTTCCATTAGGTTTCGAGATTCTCTAATAAGGGTATCCAAAAGTTGCTAATGAAACGGCCATCATTGTCAGAGACAATAGATTTTGGTAACCCAAGTAACCTAAAGATTTTCCCAATGAATAACCTTGCTGTTTTAGGAGCTAAAAACTCCTTTTTGTAGGGAATAAAGTGAGCATGTTTACTCAGCCTATCTATAACAGTGCAATTCTGCTCAAACTGACCAACCTTAGGGAATCCTGACCAAAAATCCATTGTAATGTGTTCCCACCTTTTAGAAAGAATGGGTAAAGGCTGCAAAAGACTAGTAGTCTTAATGCGATGACCTACATCACATTATTGAACAAAAACTGAAACTTCCTTGCAAAGTTTAGGTGCCAATGGAAGTACTTCTCAATATTTATAATAGTCCGTTTAATGCCTCTATGTCTAGAATATGGACTTGCATGTAACTCACTCATGACTAGATGCCAAAATGGTACATGTATGGCACATCCCAACAAGGTATCCATCCACGATGGAATAGGCCTCTAATTCTCCAACCTCATCATGCTGAATCTTCTTGTAAATTCTAGCAAAGTCCTCATCTGAAGGATAAGCTTCAGCCATTGCTCCTAGTGATTTCTTCTTGATCACACAAATGTGATTAACTTGGGGCTATCTACTCAAAGAATCAGCTACTAAGTTCTATTTGGTTGCTCAAAGGATTGAATATATTCAGCCCATTTAATTTGTTGTGAAGAAACAATGGTTTGAGAAAGTAAGTGCTTGACACTTTGATGGTTATTCTTAGTCTTGAAAGTAGAACCATATAGACAATGCTTCCATAACTGAATGATTGCCAATAACTCCTCATATGTGATATATTTCAATTCAGCCCCTTGAAGCTTTCTACTCTCATAAGCAATGGGATGCCCTCATTGCATCAACATTGTCCCAATCGAGGTACCACTCGCATCCATACATACAACAAAGAACTCTTTGTCCATAGCCAGAAGATAACACTGGTGTAGTGATCTATTGTTAGAAATAGATTACTTTAAGGAATCAAAGCCAAGAACAAGATACTGTAATAAGCAATCGGCTCAAGCATTGGCCAAGAATCCAATATATCACTCCATAACAAAGCACATTGATGTCAAAGAACACTTCATCATAGAAAGAGTGTTACTTGGTGACAACACAGTGTAGCATTGTGATATCAAAGAAAATGTTGTAGACATCTTTACCAAACCATTTGGCAAAGATCTTTTTGAGGAGCACCGACAAGCCTTTGGTTTGGCTTAGAGGAAAGACATTCCCATTAAAGGGGTGTGATAAAATGTAATGCTCAATCCTTCTTCGATTCCCTAGAATCATCACCTTGAGGGAAGGCCTAGTTCATGATGTTGATCTTGAGGAAAGGTGTTAAGAAACCATGTCAGCATCATGTGTTCAATATTGTGCATAGCACTAACACATAGAGTGCTATAAAGAAAAGGGTTAGATCGCCTAATCTCAAAAGGGTTTGTATATATTCTACATTTTCAACTAAATCTAGTGCATAGTTAGTCATTTGTGGTGTGCTCTCTAGCTGTTCCCTCTCTCCTCATCTTTACTCTTCTCCTCTCCCCTCTTCATATCTTGTCACATTTTGTATGGGGGTTCTAGATGGAGGAGAAGCTTCTATCTCTAAGTCGATGGCATGATCACCTTCTGTCTACAGAGGCAATTCGAAAGAGTCATCTCTAGAAAATTGATCCTTGTAAGCTCTAAGGCACTCCTTTCTTGCCTGATCTTCTTTTGAGATATGGAGATCTCTTGAATCAAGTAATCTACTCTTTTTACCAATCTTTTTGCATGGGTAGGAGTAATCAATGGAATAGTATACAATTGTCTATCCCCTATGATCCATATGTTTTCATCCTTATGTTCAAAGCAGCAATGATGAGTAAAGGAGCTACCAGGAACCCCTTTGATCTCTATAATTTTGTATACAAAAAGGGATATTCCATACTATAGGGATGTGTCTTCTTCATTATATCCCCTAAAAGCTCATGAGAGTGACATGTCTTTTATAGGAACTGGTTTAAGATGGAGTGATTTTACTAATCTGTCACTCACTAAGTCATAATTACATCCATCATCTAGGAGAACCACTATTCTTTGTCCATTTACAAACCTATACACCTTAAAAAGGTCATGAGGCCCAACAATTATCTCCCATGGTTGGAACTTGGATCTCTTCGAAGGGGTACTTAAATCTTCATCGCCAAAGTTTAGAACCCTCTTAGTCCCTAATCTTGTCATAATGGACTATCCAATCATATTGCTAAGCTTAAAAATCAGCTTATCAAATGGGAGCCTTCTCTCTTCCTCTTGCACTTGGATTATAATCCGTTTGGGATTTTGAGTTGAAGGCATAAACAGTCTTGGGTGGACTTATTTCTTCTTTCATTACCAAAAGGCGAATTCCCTTTCAAGAGGTTCTAAAGGAAAGATGAAGATAGTTCTATTTGTGGGTTATCATATTCAAGATGTATGTAACTCTCACCTAATCTATCCTCTTCAAGAGGAGGTGAAGGTGTTCTTTCTCTCTCTCCTTCGGGTAATGGAGGAAAAGGGACAAGTTCATTGTTATATCTCCCCTTCCCTTGCATTCTTTCCATTTACTAAGAGAAGAATTTCTTACTATTGTAATTTCATAATAGGGTTTTATTTTATAGCAAAATTCAAGTGTTATAGAGTTGGTGGTACCTATTTGACTTCCGCTTTGCTTGTGCTAAAAAACCACTTGAAATCAACTCTACTTCATTCTCTTTTGGGCTTTCTTCCTTGTTTTTATGCTATAAACTGGTACACTTAGTTTGGACTACTTGTTTTGAGTGGATCAAGGGTAGCCAATGGATGGATCACCCCCTTGGAACCTCGTCTCAATCCGACTTCTCATTAGAGAGAATGGGGGTCCCTTTTCTTCATGATTTTAAGGGTTTCAAGGGCACATTTGCATGGGGGAGTCGTCCCTTTAGGACACTCTATTCCCTGTCCAAAGAGCATAATTTTTAGAGAAAGCTCAGGACCTCAGACCCTCCACAGGGTTTGCAAGGGGGGAAAAATTTTGCGATCTTTTTCGAGAAATCTGCAAGCTTTTTTAGATCCCCAATCACACCACCCTTAACCCAACATGCACACACACACACACTATGACTCTTTTTGGGTCTGGAAAAAAATCTCCCAACTCCAAAGAGACCAAGAACTATACATTAAAGGAAGAAAATTTTCCTTGAACTTTTATGGCTTCCTAGAGAGTGTGCAAACTTTTTTCACACATTTGCACCTTGGTCTTTAGCAGTATCTATGGATTACATGAAGACATTAAATTTATCTATATCAATCCTTGATACCTTTATGTATTCATAGTCTAAATACCTTGCAAAAAATCCAACATTTTGGTACACACGTAATTTGGCATTTTTGACACTCTAGCTAGGGTCTATAGGTGCACCTTTTTCCCATATAAGTTTTTGAAAAATCATCAAAAGGTACCCATGTTTATAGTGGTTTCCAAGGATTTTGGGCCTTTTGCCACTTTTTTCGCCCATCCTCTTCCTCTTTCTTGCGAACTCTCTCAGCCAAGTCAGCGTCTGTCTCCAAAGACTTCTTCTTTAGATGCTTGAATTCCTTTTGACTCTCTGAGAAGTCCATGGCCATCCAGTCTATGATGCCTACTCAGCATCTAGACTTTCCAACAAAATCCAATGTTGCACGAGTGCTGCTTTGTGCGCATCCACCTTCTTGCGTGTGCAGAGATTCTCACAAAAGACATTAATTTGGGCAATATCTTCCTTCTCCAATGTAACTTGGACTCCACCGCTTGTTGTGGCCATCAGATCCACTCCTCTCCTTAGAACATGGTGGAAGTAGCATGTGAACCTATCCTGGTCCATTGGCAGAATCAGAAGGAACTATAACAAGCTACCACCATTAAGGTATGGCGTGATGGCCCACAGTGGCTCTTCACGAGTTGCTATGATCACACGTACAAGGACTGGTTGTAAAATTTGCATGAGTTATTCTCTCCTTGCTTCTCGTGTACGCACCCCAATATTGCCCTTGTACTTCTTTCTGGCATATTTCATGTGATATGGCAACCCTACAGCTCCTACCAACCGCACTTTAAATACAATGCCATAGGTGCGTGAGCCGATTCTCTCGCCAACGTGAATCTTCCTCTCTGTGACATAGGCCAAGATTGACACTTTGTCTACGTTACTAGCCACGTGTTATGCCCTTTGAACCTCATCATCTCTCAATGATGGTTGAGAGGGTATAGAGGCTAGCTGCTCTTCTTCACCTGCGGCGAGGGACATAGCTCGCTTCTTTTCCTAGCTTTAAGCCACTATGACACAGCGATCTGATGCAACTACCCTACTCTTGTGCTTGGCCCATACACCCATTTATTGTGTTAATTTGAAGACATCAAACTCTTGTGCAAGAGTAGTGTCTACATTGCATGCTACGTTGAAGCAGGTCTCTGCATTCCCAATAAAGCTGTCAACCCAAAGCATGGCATCTATCTCCCATTGCACCCGATTGGCAAGGTCATCATGACCTTTAGATTGCAAATTGGTCTTAGCATCATCAAGAATCCTCCTCTTCATAGTGCTGACTCCCTCTAGACTAGACAAGGTTGATTTCGTCTCACTCTCCTCCAAGTTGCACACCCTAACAAAAAAGGCATCCCGAATGCTTCTCATCACTCTGTTGCGCTCGCCCTTACAAATGTGGAGTAAATTTTTAAAAAATTTGACAAAAGATCCCCCCATTTATGTGGAGGGCCGAGGAGACCTGGATCCAGGTCATGGTTCCAAGTAGCCCCTTGTCTTGTTTAGGATGCAGGACCAGGAACCACTTACTGGACCAGGCCCCTCGGAGAGAGGAGGATTTTTACCTCTTCTCAATCCACTATTGGTGAAAATGAAACTAACGGTTGGCATATATCTTGGGTTGGTAGTATTGCTGGCGGTAATTATTGTATTACTTTCGGTAGTAGTAGTACTATCGGAGGTAGTATGTCACTTACTGCAAGTAGTAATACAAATCCTGGCAGGAATACTCCGACTACCAGTGGTAATAATATTACTGGTAGTATTGTTCATACTATCGCTGGTAGTATTGTGTTCAACTATCGACGGTAGTATTAGCACTACCATCGGTAGTATTGGTACTACTGTCGGTATGTATCCGGTTTCCAGGTTAGGGCCACCTGATAGCATAAAGGCATGATTGTACCCATGATTGTGTGAAATAGGTCATCACGAGACATAATCACAAGAAAATTCATGTGATTACATGAATATCCAATCCCAGTTCCTCAATTAATGCACTCTTGCAAGAGAGTACAGTATCTCAAGGAAACCCGCTTAACGAAAATGAATAAATTGTATGACACCACCTATTGAGCACATATTCCACTTGATCCAAGGAAATCAAAGCAAGGGGACATGTGTTTGTGTGTGCATGGACACACACACACACACATGTGCATGTGTGTGTGCATGCATGTTCGTGTGCATGCATGCGTGCGTTCATGCGTGCATGTGCATGTGCACATGCACGTGCATGCGTGTGTGTGCATGCATGCATTTTCATGCATGCATGTGCACGTGCACGTGTGCACAAGCGTGTGTGAGAGAGAGAGAGAGAGAGAGAGAGAGAGAGAGAGAGAGAGAGAGAGAGAGAGAGAGGTTGTTGGGAAATGGCATGGAATACGCAAATGCTAAAAAAATTGCAAAATCATAGAGAAAACTCTTGATCCTTTTGACAAGTAGCATCTGTGAAAGTTTGAGAAGGAAGTGACCATTCAAAAGTCAAAAGCATGAAGAAAACCATTCCCAAAATGCAAAAAAATATACCCCCCCGACTAGAGTATTGTGAGGCCACATGGTGCTTAATATTTGCTTAATCAATTTGGTGCAAGAGTGGGTGAGCTTGACTTCTAACATTGTATGTAGGATTGTGCAAGAATGTCTTTATATTTGGAAGATGCAAAAAGGTTCCCTAACCCCTACATTCTATCCCTCATTTGAAAAAAATATGGTATCTAGTATCAAAAAAATAATGGGGAGTGGTTGTCACGAGAAAATACGGGGACAAGCTATAGGTTGTACAAAAAACAACTAAAATGGGTGGTGGAGACTAAATTTTGGTTGCCCTCAAGCATTTATGTGATTGTAAGTACTAGTAGACATTAGCAAAATGAGGAGAGATAGAAGATGGCTATGAGAAGAATGGTGCCAAGCAGAGGGACGTCGACACTACATAGGAGTGGTGATAAATGAGCAGATGGTGGTAGATAAAAAGGGATAATAGCCGGGATGTCGTGGTGGTATCACCATTTATCACCATTGTGCAGCAGAAGGTAGGGTGATAATAAAGGGAGGGAGGGAGCGAGCAAAAACAAACCAAGTAATTAAGTAATGAAACGGACGTAGATAGAATACAATGCAATGGAAGCAATTGAGATAACGTCCAACTTCAGCTGAAGCTCAAAAAACACACTCGAGAACGTACGCCACCTTCGAATTTCAATCAACTCCATCTCACAATCATATAATATAGCTCCTTGCTCGTACCCTCATTTCATCTCTCTCCTTGCTCCCTCTCCTCCACCTTCCCATGTCGCCGCTGCCCCGCGATTCCGGTTTCTCTGGCTCTCTCCGCACAGCCAGCATCAACAGCCTCTTCGATCCCCATGACAATGTCTTCTCTCGTACCTCCTCCCTCCGTCGCGACGAGGACGACCACGAGGCTCTCAAATGGGCTGCCATCCAAAAGCTTCCTACCTTTGACCGCCTGCGAACCGGCATCTTGAAAAATGTCTCAGATAACGGGGATGTGATTCATGAGGAGGTGGACGTAACCAGGCTTGGGCATGTCGGGAGACTTCAGCTACTCGATAAGTTGTTGCGCGTCGCCGACGAAGACAATGAGCGTCTTCTTACCAAGCTCAAGGATAGAATCGACCTGTACGCTGCCTTTTTCCATACCTGGACTGTGACAACAATATTCTGTTATGCTCTAGATTTTTCACTTCCGTCGACGCTCTCATGCGTGTTTATTCAAAGTAACACTAGCTCCCATCATTAAAAACCTCATGACTAGATCATCAAGAACAACTTGTACTTACTGCCCGTCACGTACACACGGATCATCAATCATCAGTCCTGCGGAAACTAACCGACCAAAATTCTCCTTTGAGGCAGGGTCAATATTCCTCTTCCCAAGATAGAAGTTCGATACAAGCACCTAACAGTTGAAGCAGATGCGTACGTTGGGAGCAGAGCCCTGCCAACACTCTTCAATTTTACCATGAACATGATAGAGGTATATGCTTGCAGGATCTGCTACCCTTCTTTTTCAATTTTCGATAGACAGACACATGAGGAATAGAGTTACTTGCAGACCGCCCAAAGCAAATTCATGTAGTACCAGCTTAACTTACAGTATTTCAACAGTCATGGGAACTACTTTCCACACTGATAATGCAAAGCTAACTGTCGCCATTCGATCTCATTCCGTTAGGGGCTCCTTGGTCGAATACACCTCTTACCAACAAGGAAACGAAACCTAACCATTCTCAATGACGTTAGTGGAATTTTGAAGCCGTCCAGGTACGTTCAAGACAGTTTCCTTTACTTGGTGGTATAAAATCACATCCAAAAATGAAAGAGAGCGAGCTTCATGTCATTTAACGCAGACAACTTTTGAATAACTTGTTCTACTTTTGGAGCTTCTCCAGAATGACACTGCTCCTAGGGCCTCCAGGTTCTGGGAAAACAACGTTCTTGCTGGCTCTTGCAGGAAAGCTCGACCCCGAACTGCGGGTTAGTACAAAAGGCTGGAATGGAATGGAGTGCTCCATCTTAAATGCAGAAGAAAGCATTTTGTTAGTAATTTAGCTCCAGGTGTTTACATAGTGATGACTGGTATTTCATTACAGGTTTCAGGGCAAGTAACCTACAATGGACATGCATTTTCTGAATTTGTACCTCAAAGAACATCAGCTTACATCAGCCAAGAAGATAGGCAGATTGGTGAAATGACTGTTCGTGAAACACTTGACTTTTCTGGTCGTTGCCAGGGTGTGGGGACAAGATACCGTAAGTATTTCCTTGCTGAGCTGTTGGTGGTTTCTTGTAGCACCTTGTCATCACAGTTTAAGCATGCAAGCGACATAAACTGTAACTCTTTCCTTCAACAATTGTATTTTATGACAGAAATGCTAGTGGAGCTTTCAAGAAGAGAAAAAGAAGCTGGAATAAAACCAGATCCTGATGTTGATATCTTGATGAAGGTACAATCTTTCTGATTTCGATGATTAGGTATAGGCATTTGAATTTTAAGCTCCTGACATGTTCAGATGCTGATTTTTATAGGCAATTGCCATGGAAGGGCAGGAGACCAGTATTGTCACAGACTATGTGATGAAGGTATGGGTTTTAGTCTTCATATGTGTTTGACACAGAAACAATGAGCATTATAACAATAAGGTTTCCGTGCTTATGGTTTTCCTCAAATTTTACATCCGTGCCATCATATGATTACCTATTCCATGTCACAGATTTTGGGTCTTGACATATGTGCGGATACTTTGGTTGGTAATGCTATGCTGCGAGGCATTTCTGGAGGGCAGAAGAAAAGGGTGACAACTGGTAAGTGGATCGAAGAATCTCAGTAAACAATTTAGAGGCTCAGTAGAAATCCATCGTGAAACTAGTGTGATCGTTGTCCTTTTTTGCATTCAAGATATTGGCCATTCTGGATCCTTTAAAGAATGTAGGTCTCCATCAGAGTCCACATCCCACATTAAGGTTACTTTTCTCTATGTTTCATTCAGGCGAGATGCTAGTGGGACCTTCCAGGGCCTTGTTCATGGATGAAATATCTACTGGACTAGATAGTTCAACGACCTATCAGATTGTGAAATGCTTGCGCCAATCTGTGCATCTGCTAGATGGGACGATGATTGTTTCACTTCTGCAGCCTGCTCCAGAAACATTTAACCTGTTTGATGACGTTATTTTACTTTCGGAAGGCCACATTGTTTATCAAGGACCTAGAGAGTTGATTCTTGACTTCTTTGAGGCCATGGGATTCAAGTGTCCTGAGAGAAAAAGCGTGGCAGATTTTTTGCAAGAGGTAATCCAGCCTTTTCTAATGTATTCAGAACTAGGCAAGCCACAGAGCATGTAGACTACCGTATGGGGTGGGACAGTCACAATTTGAAGATGAATTTAATGGTTTGGACTTGCTCATTTAGATGAGATTAATGTTTCACTCATATGTAGGTTACTTCACGGAAGGATCAAGAACAATATTGGGCCAATTGTAACCAGCCATACCGATTCATCTCTGTAAAAGAGTTCAGAGAAGGTTTCTCCTCTTTCCATGTGGGTGAGCGTATTCAAGAAGACCTGGCAGTACCATTTGACAAAACACTGAGTCATCCGGTATCTCTTTCCATGAAGAAATATGGACTTGACAAGTGGAACTTATTAAAGGCTTGCTTTTGGAGGGAGTCGCTGCTCATGAAGCGGAACTCATTCCTCTACATCTTCAAGACTGTTCAGGTTGCTATCTCAAAAAGGCATACCCTTAGTTGTCCAATATGGAAAACTAAGACCTTTTTTAGATAAAGCTTTCTATCATTTGGATACCCATTGAACTAGTTAGAGAGATCATCTGATATACTTGTTCTCTCACCTTTCAGATATCAGTGGTATCTGTGATTACCATGACTGTATTTTTTCGAACAAAATTACATCCGGACAACATCACAGATGGCACTTTATACTTGGGTGCCCTTTTCTTTGGCATGGTCAACGTAATGTTCAATGGATTTGCTGAGCTTTCTATGGCGGTTGATCGACTTCCTGTGTTCTACAAACAAAGGGATCAAATGTTCTACCCTGCGTGGGCTGCTTCCATACCAACTTTTATCACTAGAATACCATTATCCATATTGGAATCAGGAATCTGGATTTGTCTCACATATTTTACCATTGGATTCGCTCCTGAAGCTGGCAGGTCTGCGAGCATTTCCGTACATTCTTTTAATTATAAGGCGTGGACTCTTCTGTGGATTCATGAATCACCTGTGCTCAAAATGGTACTAACGTGTTTTTCTACATTGCAGATTTTTTGGGCAGTTTTTGCTCTTATTTTTGGTCTCTCAAATGGCCTATGCGCTCTTTCGCTTCCTTGGTGCGGCTGGAAGAAGCATGGTTGTAGCAAATACGTTTGGTTCATTTGCACTCATGATTATCTTTGTCTTAGGAGGATTTGTTATATCTAGAGGTATGCAAGTCTGTGAGCCTAATAATTATTCTATTTTCAAACCAGATTGAATTATTGTCACTTAAAAGAAAACTAATAGTTTAGAACTTTGATGTGTTACAGACAATATACATAAATGGTGGATTTGGGGATATTGGATCTCACCCATGATGTATGGACAGAACGCATTGGCTGTGAATGAATTTTTGGCACATCGTTGGAACTTGGTATGTGAGAATTGCCTTTTTAATAGTATAGCTAGCTTGATGAAGCTTAGCTACTTAGTCATGTGTTTATTCTTTTTGCATTAGGATATGGAAAAGTAGTGATGGTCTTCCAAACTGATGACTAGCTTGTCTTCATTCAGCCCTTTAATGATACTATAGCTGCACAAACTATCGGCAAAGCTGTACTGAAGGAACGAGGAATGTTTACTGAGGGTTATTGGTATTGGATCGGTATTGGAGCACTGGTTGGATTTACTGTTCTCTTCAATGTGTTGTACACTATCGCATTGGCATATTTGAATCATGAGACTCTACTTCTATTCAGTCATCATATCCTGTAGGCACAATACACAAAGGGACAAAACATTTTAATGTAAATGCTAAAGTGTGTTTCTCAATCTCAAAGCTGAAACAACTTTAATTAATTAGTTCAACAATTGTGTCCAACAGAGCCTAAGTTTCTATGACATGTCTCCAATGCTACAGCTATTGGCCAGCCACAAGCTATTTTTTCAGAGGAGGCTCGTGAAGAGACACATTTAAATCACACTGGTGATTCATTGTGTCCATCACAATCAAGGTTAAAAAGGCAATCTTTCTCAAGCCCTGCAAAAGTGCTTCCGAAAGGTCTAGACCACCTTGTCCTTATCCTTTTGTGAGCCTAGATCTTACTCTGCATTTACATATAAGTCGGTGAGGTTGCTTATCTTAGGTTGTCTGCATTTGACAGGCATTGAAATACAGGAAAAAAGTTCAAGTCATTTTGCTAGTTCAGGTTCTGAACATGTCGAGGCTATCAATGAAGTAGTTGTGGAAGCTACAAATAGGGGCATGGTTTTACCTTTTCAGCCATTGGCCATTGCTTTTGATGAGATTAACTACTATGTTGATATGCCTTCTGTAAGTTTTTCTTCATCATTTTTGTTAGTGAATCATTTTCACATGTGCCTTGAGTAGTAAAATTATAAAGCAGTTTTTTGTCTCATTTTTGTGCTATGCTACAGGAAATGAGTCAACAAGGAGTACCCGAACCATGTCTACAGCTACTACGGAGCGTGAGTGGCTCCTTTAGACCAGGCATTTTGACAGCCTTGGTTGGTGTTAGTGGTGCTGGCAAAACAACTTTAATGGATGTGTTGGCAGGACGAAAAACAGGGGGGTACATTAAGGGTAACATAACCATATCAGGATATCCCAAGAAACAGGAAACTTTTGCTCGTATTGTAGGGTACTGTGAACAAAATGATATTCATTCACCACACGTCACTGTTAAGGAATCTCTTATATATTCTGCATGGCTCAGGCTCACCAAAGAAGTGGATGCACACACACGAAGGGTAAGAACCACAATCGAAAGCTTGAGAAAAATGTAGAGCCAAATACTAATGTATAATTGGTATCATAAGGATAAAAGGTTCTTATTTAGAATTTTACTGTATTCTGCAGATGTTTGTTGATGAAGTTATGGAGCTCGTTGAGCTCAATCCAATTCAAAATGCTATTGTTGGCCTTCCTGGAATTAATGGTCTCTCAACCGAACAGCGCAAAAGGTTAACTATTGCTGTGGAGCTGGTTGCAAATCCTTCCATCATTTTCATGGATGAGCCAACTTCTGGATTGGATGCACGAGCTGCTGCGATTGTCATGCGAGCAGTTCGTAACACCGTGGACACAGGGCGTACTGTGGTCTGCACAATTCACCAGCCTAGCATTGATATATTTGAAGCATTTGATGAGGTATAAGAACCTGATTGCATAATTGATTCTTCACAGTGCATAGCTTGATGGTGGTTGTCCACCTATAAGAGCATATAGACAACACAATCCTTTGTCTCTGCATACATGGTCATTGGAGTGTAGATGATGAATTTTTGGAATAGAGATTGATCAAATGAAGTGTACAAGGCAGAGTTAGAGTGACTCCGATCTTCCTTTCAGTTGCTCTTAATGAAGCGTGGAGGGCAAGTCATTTACAATGGGCCTCTCGGTCACCACTCTCAAAAACTTGTCAGATACTTTGAGGTAAGAAATACTCAAATCTTGAAAAGTACTGACTTTCTGTCAGCATCCGTTCAGTGTTGTGCAACATCCAATGCTGACCACAGTTTCACTACACAGGCAATACCTTATGTTCCCAAAATTAAGGAAGGTTACAATCCAGCAACATGGATGTTGGACATCAGTTCACCAGGAGCTGAGGCTCGCCTTGGTGTTGACTTTGCTCAGATATACAAAGACTCACCTCTCTTTCAGTAAGTGTCTTTCCTTTGGATTTGTGCGTGAGCATGCCATTGTAAAGACATTATATTAAGTCTACAAATAGGAAGCAACACCTTTGAATCTAAGATTGAGCTCACAACTACTCTGTTACAGACGAAATAGAGAGCTTATCAAGGAATTAAGTGCACCAGCCCCGGGATCAAAGGACCTGTACTTTCCAACCAAGTACTCTCAGAGCTTTGCTGTGCAGTGCCTATCCTGTCTTTGGAAGCAACACTGGTCATATTGGCGCAATCCAGAATACAATGCTGTGCGGCTTTTCTTCACAACCGTGATTGCAATTTTGTTTGGAACGGTATTCTGGGACATTGGTTCCAAAACGTAAGTACACTTGCCTTATTTTCAAGTACAGTTGAGCTATCGCAAGAATCACGATGTGCTGTGCCTGTTTGAGAAAGTTTCTTAGTATCCTGCCATGCTTTGTGTACTCAGAACTGGACAACAAGATATAGCCAACATCATGGGTGCAATGTATGCGGCTACACTGTTTCTTGGAATAACCAATGCAAACACAATTCAACCAGTTGTAGATGTTGAAAGAACCGTCTTCTATCGTGAAAAGGCAGCTGGAATGTATTCTCCACTCGCTTACGCTTTTGGACAGGTGCGCTACTTCTACCATTGTAATGTTGTCAAACAGCCATAGTCTCATCGGTTTGTGGGTATGGCCACATTAATCACACTCTCTCTACTGCTGGAGTATCAATCTTCATATCCATTAATTTGGAAATGCCTTTCTAAATTTTTTTATGCAGGTGGTTGTCGAGATCCCCTATAACTTAGTGCAGACTTTTGTATACGGATTGATAGTTTACTCCATGATGAACTTCCAATGGACGGTAGTCAAGCTTTTTTGGTTCCTCTTCTTTATGTTTTGTACATTCGCGTACTTTACCTTCTATGGCATGATGATTGTCGCAATCACACCAAGCCATGCATTTGCTGCTATCATTTCATCAGCCTTCTACAGCCTCTGGAACCTCTTCTCAGGTTTCATGATCCCGCGCCCTGTAAGTTCCATCTGTCAGCTACACACTCTCTAATGCCTTCAGTCCTAATATTTTGTCAGGAGTTGTCCAGGTAGTTTGTTTCTAACAATACTTGTTGACGTTTCAGAGAATTCCTATTTGGTGGAGATGGTACTACTGGGGTAATCCAGTTTCATGGACATTATATGGTTTAATCACTTCTCAATTAGGGGATCTTGACAACATAACAATTGATGTTGCTGGAAGCGGGAGGGAGACAGTGCCACAGTATCTCCAGGAATACTTTGGGTTCCGCCATGACTTTTTGGGAGTAGTAGCCGGTGTCCATGTGGGCATGATAATACTGTTTGCATTTGTATTCGCATTCTCCATAAAGTTCCTTAACTTCCAAAAGCGGTGAGCTGCAAAATGCTTTCCATGGAGTATTCAACCTCCATAAAAGCCGAGCATTTGATGAAGGCATCTTGTTCTACTTACGTTCAATGTAAAATACGAAATCCTTGGGCAATCTACATCTGTTCAGTGTGAATGCATGATGTTCAGTAGAAATTGAAAGGAGGTCCAAACGTACGAAATCTTGGAGTTTGGATGCATTCAAAATTTTTGAAGTCAATCCACAATAGATGGTGCAAGGTTGGTGCAAAATTTTCAATGCACCGCATATGTAAAACATCGCTTGGCCTTGAGAGCATGTCAAGTCAATTTGTGCAGCAGCTCATTATAGTTGCTTGTATAATGTCCTTTGGCAGAAATTTGACCAATGAGAATATGATTGTTTCAAAACTATACATGGAATGAAGGAGATAATACTAAATGGAACGTGTGTGAAAATACATGCATGGAATTTGATAGTTTGATCTTGGAGTGTGAAACTAGATTGGGTAGCCAGCCTTTAGACTAGAGTAGAAGACGAGAATTCAAAGCACAACCACTTAAAAAAACAATGGACAATAGCATCTATCTATTCTATCTATTAACTAGAGAAATGGAGGAAAATAAAAAGAACTTAGGCCCTTCCATTTCAATCGATTAATGTGGATTGTTAAATGCAAATTAGTTGCATAGGCATGTCCATTCGCAACATTCATCGCGTGCTTCTTCTCTGTCATCCTCACAGAAGGTATTGCAGCTAGGTTTTCTGCAATCCCACAGCTCTTCCTCTTTCCCACCTCTTCTTCCGCATCATTTAACATTTCCGTTTCCTCTGTTCTCTTACCCTTTTTTCATGCGTTCCCTCTTATGAAGGTAATTTCTTCCTCCCACACTTCCATATGTGCTCCTTGATGGTGCTCCCTAGATTCAAAAACATGTGTAATCCTCCCTCGTATGCTGCTTTTCTTCCTTTTTTGAGATCTTTCATGGTTTTCTTGCCGTCTTTCTTCTTGTAAGTGGTACAACCAAAGCCGAACCCGTTCGGCATGCCTGGAGATGATTTTCTTTCGTATGTCCGTTAAGGGAGCCAAATTTTGGCACAGACAGTTTGAAGTCAAGTCAAACTCTATCACAACACCCACTACCCCTGTTATGCCTACCTTCTCGGCGCACCCACGATGCCTGCTTCATATTATAACCTTCTCTTGATTTTCTCAAGAAGACTTTCCATAACATCCTTGGATCGCTTCTCCAAAGGAAAGGACAACAATTTTATCAATTCATACTACATGCAAGTTTCCTTTTTCTCTTTAGCGTCGGTTGGGGCCAAATCTCGCCATTTACATCGAGTCCCAACCATAGATGCCCGCTCTCTCCAGCATTATTTGCTGAGCAAGCATGGTTTTCAATTCTTGGACTTGAAGGTCAAAATTAATGTTCTTTGCCCCTCTCTTCTGTGCAGGGCTCCTTTGAAAAGATGAGTGAGAGCTCACCGAAACGAGGGAGTCAAGCTCACGATGCTGTCCGAGGAGAGGGGAGTAGCAGCAGCACGAAAGGGGAAGAGAATAGATATTTGGGCATCATTGGCGAGAATTTCAATGCTCGAGTTTGCAAATTTATGCTAAGAAAGAGGCTTCCAAGGATGATATATTCTGATGATGTGAGTATAGGGATATATAACCAGCCCAATCCGAGTTTGGGATTTACAATCTTAGTGGACCTTGAAACCTTCGATGACTAAGAGATTCAAGCCGCCCATCATATCCCTCGTGAATTCATTCTTGGAGACACCCATTCTTGATTATTGGCCCTCCAAGGGTCCTCAGGGATGACTTGGTTAGTGAGTTGCTAATCAGGGCCATGGTTTTAAAGTTCGTTCATTTGGTCAATTTGACCTTGCAAATTATGGTTAGTATGAGGCTTAAATGTGGGTTAGTAGAAGTTTAAGGTTTTTGTTTGCTAAATGTTTTTTGTCTTTTATCCTAAAGCTTTTGTCTTTTGTTAGGTATTTCTCTCTAAAGAGGCTCTCTTTGTCTCTTGTATGACACCACATTTATATTACTCTTGCCATAATAGGCATGTCTCCACTTTTATTTAATGGCCCATCAACCACACACACACACATATTGTACCTTTTCACCTCTTTTCTCTCCTCTCTTTCACTCATCTACCTGTTCAGATATTCCTTCACCTTCACTTGATTTTTCTCTTTCCCTTTCCTCTCAATTTACACCTATCGTTTTCTTTCAAAAGTTATTTGAAATATTTATCGAGCTCCTTACACTTGGACTTATAATGACACTCCAAAAGGCAAGGCCATAGTGGGATCCCCACCTTGTTTTTTAAAAGGTGTACAAAAGCGTTTAGGATTTTCAGAGCAGGACAAAAGTGTAGACATTTTGTAATGAAGAAGACCAAGCTACTTTGCCTTGCAACATAGACCAACCTTTACAAGAAGTACATAAGTAATTGAACACCAAATGAAAGAACGGCACGCTAGAATTAAATATCCTGAGCTAAGCAGGAAAAGAAAATCTCACCCCTTCCATAAAGCATCTCTAACATGCATGGCATGAAATTGATTGAGATTGACAACAGTGATGATGAAGAGTCGTGAATTCATTGTTGGAGACCCATGCTTGATTAAAGCGTTTAGGATATTCAGAGCAAGACTAAAGTGTAGACATTTTGTGATGAAGAAGACCAAGCTACTTTGCCTTCAAGAAGGAAGTGCAACATAGGCCAACCTTTACAAGAAGTACATAGGTAATTAAACACGAGATGAAAGAACGGCACGCTAAAATCAAATATCCCCAGCTAAGTAAAAAACAAAATCTCGCTCCATCCATAAAGCATCTCTAACATGGGTGGCATGAAATTGATTGAGATTCACAATAGTGATGATGAAGAGAGTGGGAAGGGTTCTTGCCTACCAGTCGAGGGACAACCTTAGAGGTATATGCAAGTACAATCTCTAGAGTGTCCACATTGCTCTTTCAAGCGAACATCGATCTTGAGATATCGTGCCAAGAAGCAATGCAGATTTTCTTGGAGTGGATAGAATCCAAGTGGCACAAACATTAGTCTTGCACAAGGGAATCGAGATTATAGCCTGTGGCTTGCCACAAGTTGCACACTAGTATCGAAGGATCACCCCAAAGAATTCATTGGTCAATCGAAGCCTGGTATGTGCCTCCCCTATGGATAGAAGAGGGCTTTTCCCTTTGCTACACGTGCTGCAAAACCCTTGGGCGTTTGTCCATAATTGGTCAACTTTTGTATTGTCTCTTTTTGCTAAGGGCTAATCACCTCGTGATCAATAATATATATCCAATTTTACTTTTTGGTTTTAAACATATCACCAAGAAAATAAGAGATTATGCCACCCTGGGTGGTCAGTCATAAACATGTAAACATTACACATTAGTGCATTGAGGGGTGTTTTTTTAAGAGGGTAACTTACATGCCATTTATATGAAAAGGGGATTTATAAAATAGCAACTCAATGTTATTTAAATATGTAAATTTATGGAGGGATGTCTAAAATGTAAGATTGAAAATGTATATGTGCAAGAGGCGGTTTATCAACTACATGAGAAAATGTGAAAATGCAACAATATGGGTATTTTTAATGAATATATGTAGGGCAAGGAAAGCAATTAAAAAGCATAATAATATATAATATAATTATTGTAACCTCATAGTGTGGGCACAAAGGCGGCACACTTCATTCCCCAAAGAAATATAATATGAGGAAATGGGCCCTTCATTGGGCATCAAGTTTTAGAACATTGAGCATATTAGCATCAAATAATCTCGCAAATGGATAAGATATAGACATATTACCTGAGTGTCAACAGTAAGTCAACATTAACTTTTGGTTTGGTGGTAGGCTTGAGCTGAGGCGTCTTCACCAATCATCTAGAAGACAAATGTGGCTCAATGACAGATCCAAATGCTTGCTAGCTCCTAGTCCCATTCATGTAACCGGTTAAACCATGAATGGATTCAACGAAGTTGTTTTGCATATTGTACATACAGTGCACAATACCCTTGTAAGGTCTCAACTATATAGTTGCATACACAAAGATGTTTCCTTACAGTGGTGGAATGAGAGGCATAAGAGAAGTGTCAAGTCTCAAGCACCCCACTATAAGGATAGAATGCATTGAATTTGGATTTGATAACCTGACAAGCAAGTAGGCCTATTTTGATGGTAGAAAAGAACGGCATTATGTAGTCATATGTATAACAATGTGCATAATGGAACACATGCACGCAAGCACCATTGTGGAAGCTCTAATTGTGCTTGGAATTTTTCTCCTGTGATACATCGCTCTCTTTCTCATAGGCCTTACTTTTATCATTTGTATTTTGGACAACATTCAATATGTTATGTTCCAATATCTTTCTTGAGCTCCCTTTATAGAAGTCCCTTGAGATAATACATCCATGTGGCATCTATATGGGCTTCTACATTAAAGCACACAACTCTTGATGACTTACAAACTTTCCACACCTCCAAAAATCACACAAAGCTCACATGCTGCCATTCTACATGTATTATGAGAATGAAATTTAATATTTGTAACACAAACTGGCAACATTGTGAACAACCCTAAAGCAATCCACCCACATAGTAATCCTTGTTTGGATCTAGTCAAAGCAAGTTCAAAGCATGCGTCATCTTATTGCCCTAGTCTAACCATATAGAGCAAAAAGTCCATATATTTTTTAAATACTCTTGTGCATATAGATTTTTAATACTTTTGTGCACACACATGCATGGGCACACATGGGGTTGTGGCTCTATGTGCTTTCGCACAAGCATGCGTGCAAACGTGGAGGCATGTGCAAGTGCATATGCACCCTTGTGGATTTAGACTATAGAAAAACGTACATCTTTTCATTAAAATGAGCAGCCTTCTAGCTACTGCTGTTAAACTTTCTTTCACGCTACTCGAAACAAAATCTTAAATGGATCGCTTTAAATGCTTCACAATAAATTGCAAACAACAATTGGGATAGGATGTCAGACACTTCAAAGCTTTCCACATTGAAACCCTTCGAGCAGCCTTGACAAAGTCATAGTTATAATCATCTTGACTACATTCCTTTGAGAAATTCTTGAAGTAACAATTCAGGTGGTGGACTACATCCCAACTATGTTTGAAGAATCTACATGATTACAAGAGGGTGTAACAGTAGCTTAAAACTGTTGACTAATCACCTGCACGACATTGGTCGCGTAACAGCATTCATAAAGAATAACTAAATCGGGAGTGTCAACAGCATTTCGTTGACTGTGTAAGAATGCTTGTGAGAGGGAATAATTGCTATCTGCAAGGGTCAACAGTAGTTTGAATTTAGTAAGAGAGGATCAGAAAGTTTAAGCCGGTTTCATCAACCACTGACGAAAATGAGATTGCATTCGAGCTCTCTCTTGTGGTCGCCCATTGTTGACAGTTGAGATAATCCTTTCAGGCTGAAGAAACTGAGGAAAAGAAAATTTATCACCTCTTCAGGTCCAGAAACATGCATAGCTGAACCAAAAATCTACATGGGTCCTACAGTTGTTCTTGGAAAGTAACTAAAAGAACATGCAATATCACCTGTACAAAGTCCCTGAGTTCAATGAAGCTAGAATGCTCACTATATGGGACACCTGCATTGCCAAGGCCCCAGAACTTCAAAGATGAATCAGGCTTTCCAAAATTCCAAAGATCAAACAATTTCCTTGAAACTCGGAATCAATGGTCTACTCTCAGGAAAGCTTGACTGGAGACAACACTCAATGAAGGTCTCTCTTTTCTTGCCTCTGGACCCAGGAGGAACGTGATACTTTATAAGTTTGCAGTAATTTACACGGCCCCACATCCAATAAACAGAAACCTAGCAAATTTTGTATCATAAATTACTAAAAAATGACATTGTCAATTTATGACATCAAGATAAAGAAGACATACCGTAAATGGTGATGGGCCCACTGACTACAGGCTTGAGAAAGTGTAGTTGATTTCCCATCTTCTCAGAATACGTCCAGCCTACAAGCATGCGAACAGATGGTTACAAATTTGCATTATTCCTAGTAGTTATATATGTAATCAATATAGATATATAGTATTACTTTCAGATGACAACCCAGGTCTGTATGTATCAGGCCAACAGCCCAACACTACCCTATATAAGCATAACAAAAAACAACATACCAATACCAAACCACTGATCCAAATGACCCAAGCCCTCCTTTTATAGGCTGGGGAACAGCCGACCATAGCACAGGCAGCCAACCCAAGCTGTCCTGACCTAACCAAGCCTGATCTGGTTCTGTTTAGAGGGAGGGTCAGCCAGCCAACCAGTTCGGCCAGTCAGGTAGGTCTGTTCAGGCTGCTTACCAGCTCTTGAATTGACCTATAAAAGGCCAATGTGCTTACCCAAGTTTGACAAATATCCTGTACCTATGGATCTTATTTTCCAGATCAGATGATTTGTTCCATCTAGCTTCCTGTTCTAACCAAAGTTAGGAATTAGCATATGGGAAGCCATGGACGAGAGCATTCAGAAACTTTGGAGAGAGAGAGAGATCCTTCAACTTGTTGAAGTAGATTACAAGAATGCCATTGTGGGCTTCTATAGCAGGAGGCTCACAGTGGAAGGATCACTTGTGTGTGTGTGTAGATAGAAAGATAGTTGCTAAAGCTCTTTCTTTTCCTTATAGCATAAAAAACCTTTCAGCCATCAGTCATTATTTTTGACCCAGACCATATTCTGGGCTAGTCAACCCTCACAAAATCTAGGCCAAGGATCTGCCTGATGTTTGACATGAGGAGATCCTGATTTTTTTATCACAGTCATCAACCAGACCTGTCTTGCCAATAAAACAGCACCGTTTGGAGGGGAGCACTTAAAACCCTTACAGCAACATAATTTTGACAGTTAAACACCAGATGAGTATGTGACTGAAAATACATGGTCAGAATTGTTCATAAGACACAAAAGAGTGTGGCTAGTGGTGCCTAGGTCACATTCTTAGACTCCATGGAGGACCAAGCAGCCTAGAGGTGATTCCTAGGAACTCACAAGGTTTTCCATGATCCTAGCTTCTTCATGGTTGAGGCAATTATTCAATTTTGTGGTTCCCAAGAAGGATGGACACTAAGAGCATGCATAGCGCCTTGAAATAAGAGATGGATAAGCCTACCTAAAATCATCTTACCTAGCCTGGTGACTATTAAAGGAGCACTGACATATATAAATTCCAATACATGTGCATATGTCCCTCAAAGGGCCTATAATGGAGCTTAGGACCTAGCTCGAAATATTCATGTATACATACCCTTATTCAATGATGTACGATTATTATGTGTTCATTGTGTTGGTTTCTATCTCACTCACACTTGTGCATTCTCCTCTCTTCCCACTCTCTCCTACCGAATCAACTGGCATCAAAATCATCTCTATCTTTCTGGCCTACAACTATTAGCATATCCTTTTCTATAATTTTTACCTTCTATTTTGCTTAGAAACGAACTTCTTTATCTCAACATATCTTTGTTTAAAGATATCTTGTTTTTCACAATGCTAAAGCTTGTTTGAAAGATTCTTGCATTTTTCACGAGTTGTAGAAGGTCTCTCATTAGAGAAGAAATGTCTCCTTCCTCACCAATGGGCTTTTAGGCTTTGTTTTCTTTTAAAAAATCATGAGGGAGCTGATTAAAGCTTCTAAAATTCATTTTAAAGTTCTTCTTTAGGACCTCTTAGTCCTAGAACTTCATGGAACAAGCTTCAAGGCCTTCAATAGACTTGGAAGAATCAAGGGGCAAGGTCGTGCCATAGAAGTATTTTGTAATAGCCTCCTATAAGTTACAATCAAGCCATGGGTGTTTCTTTGCAAATTTTTCTTTAGTGACCAAGGTCAAGAGCTGATAAGCATCTTTTTTGGGTAGCTAGCTAATACACAAGTGCAATAGTAGAGCTCATGAGCCTCACTTCTCATCATTGGCCATAGCTTTGAAGCCTTATTATTACCAATGCCTTCTTTGTCCTCAACAATAGTAGTCAAGAACTACAAGTGGCAGCTGACCTATTAGGCCATTCACAAAGAAAATTTAGCAAGTTGACCATTTTTGAGGCCATAGAAAGCTATTTATTGCTTAAATATTAGCAGCCATTTGTGAAACTCGACCCCTATATTTTATTGGGGTCATGATTGCAAAATCCAAGCTAAGAATGCTTTAAATCTTGCACCATTTTCATTCACTAAAGACTCGGAAATATAGGATGCAGAGCATCATTAGAGTGCCTACAATGCTCCTAAGTATTTGTGCTTTCATTCCTCGCATGAACATGCCGATTGCCTGCCCAAAGTTTCATTGTTATCCATTTCCTAGTGCATGTGGATTAACCCGTAGGGGATGCTTCATTTAAATAAGCAATCTTTTTTGGATTAATCTTTCTTTCAATCAACTTTGTCATCTTTGTGGCTCCATGCAAGTTAGAAGAGCCACAGACTCCTACCTCATGTCTTATATTAGATTTAAGTGAAGTGAGATATTTAGTCTGCTTATCACTTTCATTTTCATTTACTCCTGAATTCAAGTCAAAGTTTCCAAAAGCAAGCTGCTTCTCAAATTGGTGAAGTCTCTTGTGATGTTCTCTTGATCATCCAAGAGAAGGAAGGTATCTTTGAGGACACCTACAAAGACTTGCCATTCCCTCACAAGATTCTCCTAAGTTTGGTGAATTAACTACCATAATGAGGCATCACTTTCCCGTTCAAGGTTGCTAATGATTACTTATTTTGCTCACCCGTTCTGTAGAAAATAACAGCTCAAAATGCCCTATTAAATTCAAGAGTTTATCTAGCTCTCTAAATCCGTCATATATTGGAAAGTCAATCCTCTTTATACAAGATGCATCCCAGGGTAACATCACCCCCTATGTACAATTCTCCTATGGCAATTCCCCATCACCATAACTTTGTCATATGTCATATGAAACCAACCCCTAAATCTGCTGAGAATCTTTATTTTCTTATCAAGAAAAAAGTGTGGCTCTAACACCTCACCATTTGGTGGACCCTGTGACAAAAGTCACTTCCAGATATATCTTGTGTCCATCTATTTAGCCACCTCTATCGTTCACTCTAGAATTTTACTTAACCAAGCATGTGCCTCCTCTGGCCTTTAGAACCCTTATAATCCTCATCCAAAGAAGTCCTGTAATTATATAGACATTATCAATCAAAGACAAACCAGCAACCTTATCAATCAAAGACAAACCAGCAACCTTTATTCCAAGGAGCCACCAAAATTCTATAACTGTTAAGTGTGTCCCCTTTTCATCCAATCCTCTGGACCAACAACCTAATTGGCAGTATTAAGCGTGAGCGAGCCCAATATGTGCACATATATAACATGTCATAATGCTCATGTAGTGCAAAGGAACTTAGTCACATCATCCTATGTTGGAGTTATGTGTTGAGCTTTCTCTCTAAGGTTAGGAAGTGGTGATTCCTAACCCTGAATTTAAAGACGGCGAAACACACACAACGTGGTAGTTGGCAAAACACTGGCCTCAAGGCCTTAGAAATACACTCTGAATTGGTTGAAAGCAGGCAGGAGATCTTTGCTAAGAAAGTGAAGAGTCACGATGTGGGGCAATATCTTTCAAGGTTAACATACAATACCAGTGGGGCGAAAAGCCAATACCGATGTGAACCTTGGATGACTTTGCAAGTAAGCTTTCAGCTTCTGTAAAAAACATCAGCATCTAATCAGATATGTTTGCCAGCCAAAGAAACTCAATGGCAGAGCATAGCTCCTTTGAAAGAAAACTAAACAGAAACACAACATGCACCCCCCCCCCCCAAAAAAAAAAAAGAAAATAAAATAAAAGAAAAGGATTGGGACGAAACTACGTAGACGCTCAAAAAACAAAGCTCCCTGTGTCCAGACAAGCAGATAAGGCTTTTCTAGGTAGAGATTTGATTACATTCAGAATTGACAAAAGAAATATGTTTAAGCTTGTTTATGATACACCATCAGAACTTTGCAGGAGGATGCGCAGCCAATGGCCATATAACCTCCTTCCCCCAATAATGCTAGTCAACTGGCTATGCCAAATCTCATTGAAAGCTACATACCAAATAATAGCAGCTCATTTACAGCAAAGAATAAGGTGAACCAAAGTGCTGCCACAGGCACACAAAGGCAGATAGAAACTGTTTAAGAGCATGCAGGGTGACAAATCTAAGAAAATCAATTAGTTTTGTATTCCACGTGCCATCTATGTTTATCACGTCCCTTTCCACCTTCTGCTTAGTCACACCAAAGTTCATGCCATCAATTCTATCAAAGCCCTTTCACTCTGCTTCTTAGCAGATAGCCATGGATTGTTTCTCATTTCACCCATACCTGAGGGCCCAGACATCCTATGGGCAGAACATGCAAGCTTGTACTGGCAGCATTTGCACAAAGTCTACTTGCAAGTTCAGGCCACTCCAGTGCCATTAAAATTCGACATCGTCGCTTTTCCACAAATATAGGAATCTGCAAATACCGTTGACAGAGAAAGTATAAACAGCTTTGTCTTTAGACAAACATGCACACAGTTGCATACCCAGATATGCACACACGTGTGTATATTTGCATGCACAGATATACACAAACTTGTGCATAATATGAACAGCTATGGTTGTAATAAATCAAGATTAGTAACATAAGAAAGTGACTGTAAATTACATTTAAAGCCTCTGCTATACCAAGATAGACTTTTTCTTTTCCAATACTATAGGCTCCAACGACTATCAAAGTCCTGCTGTTTTTTCTTAGTGTGGCCTGTGTAATATCAATTACAAAATCTATGACCTCCTTTTGCAGTGGAAACCTGCAAAAAACCCAGAAAAAAATCATGCTTTTAGTGAGAGCTTATGTGAGACCAAAATTATTAATGAACCTGACATCCTGTCAGAATTGCATGATAATCTAACAAAGCCTTACCGATATCTTGGATTACAATAGGTGGTGTCTAAAAAAAGTGTGTTGATATGGAACTCTGTTAGTTCTGAGTAGCACTGCATTGCTTTGCAAGCTCTAAAATCTCCAGTATGAAGCATGCATTGACCGTTCTTAAGCCGAAAAAATATAATGGCTGCTCCTGGACAGTGATTGGCCTCCAACAATTTCACCTCGACTCCTTCAATTACATGAGTAGTGCCAAGTGACACTGGATGAATCCACCTAGTGCATTTTTAAAACATGACATTTACCAAGAGGAAGAGAAGAGCAAGAGAAGCAGTGAGAATATGTAAACATGTACAATAGTGCACACAATTCCACACAGAAGCTGTATGAACCATTTCAAAGTCAAAACTTATCCAGATTCCTTAATGAATTAACATCATACCTTTCATCCACAGACAAACAAAGAACAACTAGTCGAGCTGTAATAGGGGTGCAATAAATTGGCCCATGTGACCATGACTTTGTGAGGCCCCCATAATGGTCAGAATGGAAATGAGTTAGAAAATAGGCCAGACAATCCGGAACCGCTCCATAGCGGAAGGCATCCACAGTGAAAGATGTGCCTGAGCATCACATCAAAGAAATGGACACATTGGCATAAGAAGACCTTAACAAACGTCTCCAAAGCATATGGACAAAAGGACTGGCAATGAAAATCTATGAAGGAGAACTACACAAAATCAAGGCCAACTTGAAATGACATTATGCACATCACATTATACCAAATAAAATCTATTATTTAAGGTTTTTCCTAACAATGCAAGGAGAACTTCACAAGGATTCAAACCAGTCAACCTGCCTGCACGTTTCTTCTGCTTTGAACGTGGAATATTACTGAAGAAATCAAATTCAGTCACAGAATTTAAAATTTTCTTGCAGAAACCCATACTAGACACCACCACAATCGTACTCAAAATGGTAGAGTCAGTTTTGAAAGTCTCAAACATGTGTCTATCGTCTGATCTTTAAAAAGTGATTGACTGTCTTACTCTAAATTAACATATAATGCAATCTCCATCTTTTCACTTTTTGGTCTCAATTAAGCTTCCTATGTAGGACAGCCTACCTTACCCTGTGTCTTCTCTCTTGTTATCCATATCCATGCTTCTATCCCTTATCTACAGTTAGGTTCAATTGAAACTCACAATCAAGTAAAAAGCTCTCCGGTTTTAATCACCATGCTTCAGTTTCCTTGTGTGGAATTAAGGCACTCTTCATGGTTCAAATGAATATGGTAGGAGGCAGGATTGCCCCACGTCCCCTAGACCGTTTATTGACATTTCTCAAGACCGAGACCCATCAAAGGGACCCCTGGCCCTACCACCTGATGGAGCTTCTCTTTAATTCACAATTGAATTGACTAATCCACATTCTTGACAGATGTATTCATCTGATTTGGACTTGCTTATCTCGCCTCCTTCCCTTTTTAAGGAGTACATCTCACATTTTTCCAAAAACTAAGGCACTCTCATTGTTTTCAATCCCTCATTTCAGAAAACTAACTAAAGAGGAGGCAAATGATGAGCCACACCAACTTCCCTAGTGGAAGCTACATCCTCCAAGCTTAATTGCTCCTCTATGTGCTTCTCCAAGACAATATCTAATGACAAATGAATGAGGAAGGCTAGTACCCTTTTGACAAAGAAGAAGAGTTGCCTCTTTCGGGCCCAACTAGTCACCAATCTGTGGGAAAATAACTCTGGTCTCTTGCAGTCTCAACAGTGAACACCTACACAGTTATCTCTTGGTCTGTAATCATTAAAACCAATTGATCCTGCTACAGTAAGTAGTCCTCAATGAGCTAGATTTTTGCTCTGTGCGGAACACTGTGAAGTCCCTTAATATATACTATGAAGATCCTGTGTGTCTCCACCCGGTAAGAGATGGACGAAGTGTGGAATGTCTATTATGTATCTAGGTTCAGATGTTAGCCATCTAACGCCCAAGAAGAGTCTGACTCTGAGGCCCAGCTGTTATCAAATCTTGGAGCTTAATCTCTACATCTCTAATCCCCTAAGCTACCTACACTAGGTGCCCGTATGAGGCTCTAATTAAATCAATTGGTCTTGGGCATACGTGTCAACTAGGCCCTCGTAACTAATGTCACATATCTCGGTTATCCAAGGAGGTGAAAGTACTCAACAATACCCTTCTTTCCATATGGTTTAACCCACCAACTTGAACAGGCCATTTCTAAGTGTTTGGGTACCGGGATTAGTTGCATTTCAACTTTTAAAATCCCAGAATCCCTTAATGAAAGGGTAGTGAGGACAAACGGAAGGACTAATGCCTTGAAGTCAATTGCAGTACTGGAAGACTGCAGAATATGCACTAAAATGTGCCTGGAGTAGCTTGCTGCATGTGCATCAGAGATCACAAAAGTGGGCCATAAGTAGACTACTGTATTCAAAAAATGTCTAGTTGGGCATGCCCAAACAAAAACAGTTTAAACTCATGATAGTCACCCACAAGGCTGAAAATCATTAACTCCATCACATGGCGAGAACTAGCCACTGTGAGATCCCTAACGGATAGGCTCCCACACATGCACCTACCGAAACACCTGCACAGACGAGCATCTATTTATATAAACATCTTCATATTTAGCAAAGGTGAAGGGAAAACTCAGTCATGACATAGCACTCGAGGAGAGACCAATCAAAAAGTAGTCTGAAGTCTCTTCATCCAAAGTACAACTACTAGTGAACTCAATTTAGTTTCGTGTGGGACATGCATATTTTTCTCGCTTTCGATTATGCATAGTGCAAAATTGTGCATCGGTATGCTTATACCATATCTCCACGTGTTTAATGGTTACTTTGCAAAGACCCTCAAATTGGTAGGCCCTTATACTTGAAAAGTTTCATGAGGATCAGACATCACGGGTGTGGTGGGACATGCAATTTCTCATTTTCAAACATGCACGGTGCATAATTACCAAAATATTGTGTATCGGTATGCTTATACAATACCTCTATGTGTAGTCTTGAAACTTTGAAGAGACGGCCCTTACACGCTTAAAGTTTCATAAGCATCAGACATGACATTTACTTACGGGACATGCACATTTCCTCACTTTCCAAAACAAACAACCACACTAAAAATCTTAGAAATGATAGCCGATGGGATGATGCAGCACAAAAGAAGAAATAAGTGTTACGGAATCAACAAAAACTTCACAAGATGTAGCATTACTACTTGCTAGTGCATGTACTCAATGCAATCAAAACTAGGCAGGTATGGTGAACATGCCAATCTGTGCTTTCTCCATTAATCACGTTCTAAGGCACACGAGTAGAAAGGAACTTCCAAACTTATTCAGTTCCATTTTGTACAGGGAAAGGCTCAGAAAGCTTTTAACCACAAATGTTCCTAGTCATGGAAGAAGCTAAATGACAGGTAATGTATTACTGCAAAAAGATGAAGTCTTCTCTTTGAATGCAACAAATAACGAATATAGAAAATGCAGTGCGCTTTATGGACCTTAAGTCTTAAGGTGCATTGGCTTCGGTGCTATAGCTCGATGTTGGTTGTCGTGGCCATAGCATTCTGGGTTCAGTGACTCCTGGTGCATTTCGTGGCTAGCAAATTCAGAAACACGAAGGCAGGTATCTCCTAAGACGCAAGAGCGCACAATATGCATTATTCAAAAGAGCTATAAGTAACAAGAATCTCCCAGTTTCATTTTTTCCCTTTGCTTCCCAGTTTCCCAGAGGAAGAGAACAATCAGTGACACGCCCTTCTATAACCCCCTTCAAAATATGGTCAAACTGGGCTCGCACTCTAGTAAATATTTTGCAAACCTTTGGGACTATACCACGAGAAAAATTACCGGGAATCCGCTTATAGAAAGGGCAATTTCTGCCGGTCGCGGAAGCTACTTTTATGTCGACCGGTCCCCGTGCAGCTTTCGACGACCGCTCTCCTCCGGCATCGACAGCGGATACTTTTGGATTCTTGAATTTGGCCCAAAAACTAGATGCTGGAGTTGCAACGTTTTTAGAGACTATCACGGCCCCAGTAGTGTGTTGGGGATTGCCCCTTGGTTTGGAATTAGTTCCCCAACAAGCGGCCAGAGTGCTTTGGACAAGTTTACCGGGGACTTCTAAATTCTCTGGTTTTCCGAGAGCTTCTCGGTCAGACGCACACTCGCTTTTGAGCAAGTCGACTTCAGGCCTCTGATGCATCCCGGCATTGTCATTGCCTTTGCAAGGCATTCCATAATCGTCAACGTCATAGAGGCAGCTGTAGTCAGTGCCGTTGCGGTAGAACGATTCTTTGAAGCTCTGATCACGGCATGAGTCGTTCAAAGGATGGTTTGTCGGTGGTGGAAGTGGAGCTTGAAGGGCGGATTCCTCGCAAAAGATTGTTGGATCGAGGGAAAGACCGGAAGCAGGTCTCTTGCGAGCAGGAGAAAGAGGATGGGGATCAAAATCGAAGCAGAAATCTTCGTTGGAAGAAAGCGAAGGAGAGATTTCCTCCATAGCTTCAAATTTCGAAGGCGACCGGTCATCTTCTTCAAACATTTTTTGAAAATATGAGCAGCTCAAACCGTGCCAACCACGTCAGCACACAGTGCCCCCTCCGAGCTTGTTCACGCGAGCGAGAGTACCCACTTCTCCGCCACACAAACCCGGAGAACACCGCCCTACTCTCCGGGAGACATTTACGGCTTAACATCGGACGATTTCAGCGGGCACCTCTTTCTTCCCGTAGAGCACGGTGATTTTCAAGTTGCACGCCTATATTTTGGCCTTCCGTAAATTTCGCTTGAAGGAAGCCGACTCGTCGTGGGAATGCTCTCTACGGGTTTTCCACCGAAAACCGGGTTACTCCTTTGGCCCCTGCTCTAGAGTAAGAGCCTATTCACGCGAAGGGAGGGGTTGCAAACCAAAAATTTGAATTTGGGTTCACTTGGAAGGAAAGCCCGTTTTTTTTGTTGGCCCCTACTCAAGAGGAGGGGCTCAAGCAACAACAAATTTGCTGATAGAGGGACAGGCTGGGTAGGGCTACTGTTTGAGATATTGATGCCTACTGAGAGTTGGAAGAGAATTGAATGCAAGTGAGGTTGAATTCATTGTGTAATCTATTTGTTGGACTCTCTAATTAATAAAGAAATACCAAAAGGGGGGCCAAGAGTTTGGGGTCCATCTGTGTCCTTGTTATTGAGCGAGAGCCCTTTTGCTCCCCCAATTTGTGTTTGAGTTACTTGCTGAATATTCTTGTGTGAAGTCTTTGGCTGGTTAGTTGTCTATACTGCCCTCTTGTTGGTCTTAAGGTTGGTTTCATGGTTTCGTTGTTGCGGAGGCATCACCATCTTTCTTAAGGAGGTGAGCTTGTGATTGTCTCTGGTGAAGTGTTGCCTACTGCAATTGGATTACTGCAATTGGATTACAACAAGAAGAAAATCAGCAAATACGTCTCTAGCAGTTTAATGATTAAGATATGGAGGGGCAATCCTCCCAGGATGAGCAAGAAGAGCGATCCATGGAGAGAGAGCCTCCCAAGATGACCAAA
Source organism: Dipteris shenzhenensis (assembly GCF_047967505.1). Classification (NCBI taxonomy): domain Eukaryota; kingdom Viridiplantae; phylum Streptophyta; class Polypodiopsida; order Gleicheniales; family Dipteridaceae; genus Dipteris; species Dipteris shenzhenensis. Next base: position 21,995,105 of record NC_141627.1, read on the forward strand.
ATGTTGAGGCACAGCAAACTGTAAATTCTTTTGGTGTGAGTGCCTCTTAGTCAAAAGGGTCAAAAGAGGCTGAGGATGCAGGTGATGTTGATGCTATGTTTAAGGCACAGTTAATGAGCATTGGGGGAACACTCATGACTCACGCAGGACCCACAGTTCTTTGAGTTTATGCAGACTCCTTTGAGGTTTAAGGAGAGAGAGAAGCATTCTCCTGCAAGATGGCTAGTGGGGTTCAAAAATAGTCACTTGGCATGATGCCCTTGGATGGATAGCCTCCACTAATTGCAAATGTACAGGGTGCTCTAGTGCACCAGCCCTTTCAAGGTCATGGTATGGATATGCACGGCTAAGGGACAGATTTTCAGAATTTAAATCAATAGCAGCAAACCTTTCCCCAACCCTTTTTGCATCCAAGGGATTTTGGTGGGGGTTCAATATTTCAAGCAATGGATGGGCTAAGGATGGTCAAGGAATGCTTGGAAATTACCCTGATGGTTGTCAGCCTAGGATGCAAGGGATGGAAGTCAATGTATCTGGGAAAATGCAGCCCGTAATGACTAACATAATGTATGGCAATTTCGGCATGCAGCCAGGAATGCTAAGTGGAAGGTTAGGGACCTTTGGAGCTCCTATGGGTATGTTTGGTATGCCTGGGGATGATTTGGTAAACCCTTTAGTGGGTAGTGGCAGTGCGGACAAGGTGGAATGCAACCTTCATTTTTGCAGCCACCTGTATATGACAATCTGACACCCAAAGGAAAGGTAAAAGATTACAAGGATGGTGGGGCAGTAGTGAAGTTTGAGACCTTTAATGGGGCTCAAGACAGGTTGAAGGCTTTAACTTTTGTGCAACAGTTTGATGGAGCCTTCTCAAGGGGAAACTTCACCGAGTTCTCAAAAATGCGTAAGGCAGCACAAACTAGAGTAGATAAGGATAGCTGTCATCCAGCTATTATTTGTGGGTGGTGTACCAACCGCATCTCCAGCTAACAAGTCGGTGACATAAATACATAACGGTCACCCTGGCATATCGCGAGTGGAGCTCGATATCTCAACACTCCCCCTCGAGCTCAATCCCAATTCCTGCACACCAAGCAGGTCTCTGAACTTGCGCAGCTTCTCTGCGCCCAATGCTTTCGTGAATATGTCAGCTACCTGATCCTCTGTGCTGACATAAACTAGATCAATAAGACCTAGTAAAACCTTCTCCCGCACATAGTGATAATGCACCTCAATGTAATTTGTTCTAGCATGAAAGACTGGGTTCTTTGCCAAGTGTATGCTGCTCATGTTGTCACAATAAATGACAACTGGCCCATCTGTAGACTGATGCATATCATAGAGTAGCTTATGCAACCAAGCTACCTCACATGCAGCCATTGCTGCACCCCTATACTCAGCCTCTGTGCTCGACAAGGCAACTGTAGGCTGTTTCTTGCTGCTCCAAGTGACTGCAGCACTCCCAAAAGAGAACACATATCCACTGGTAGATCGTCTATCAGAAATACTACCAGCCCAATCAGCATCAGTGTATCCATGCAACTGTATCTGAACCCCAGCCTCATAAAATAGTCCATATTGCAATGTGGACTTCACATACCTGAGTATGCATCTAGCTGCATCCAAATGCGGTTTCCTTGGAGCCTGCATAAACTGACTTACCAACCCAACAGCATAGCTCAAATCTGGCCTGGTAATAGTCATGTAAATCAAACTTCCTACTATGCGTCTGTACATAGTAGGGTCTTCCAGAAGCTCACCTGCATCTACGCTCAACTTCACATTCTGCTCCAAAGGAACTGAAATAGGCTTACAGCCTGTCATCCCATATTTGGACAGCATGTCCAATCCATACTGCCTCTGCAAGAGCTGTATCCCACTTGGTGATCTAATCACCTCAATGCCCAAGAAATAACGCAGCTCTCCTAAATCTTTCATCTCAAACTTCTGCCTCAATAGCATTTTCACATGAAGGATATCTTCATCACTATCACCTGTGATGATCAAATCATCAACATAAATGACAAGCAGCATAATCCCTTTCTCTGTTTTTCTCACATAGAGTGAGAAATCTGCCTTGGAAATCTGAAAGCCAATAGTGACAAGATACTGTCCTATCTTGTCAGACCATGCTCTAGCCAAATACAAGGCTTTCTTCAACCTGCAAACAAACTCAGGATGAATAGCATGAACATAACCTGCTAGCTGCTCCATAAAGACCTCTTCTTGCAAATCACCATGCAAGAAGGCATTCTTTACATCCATCTGATGTAAAGACCATCCCTTTGATGCATCCATAGCAATGGCTGCTCTTACGGTTGCCATCCTTGCAACCGGGTTGAAAGTTTCTTCATAATCAATGCCATATGTCTGTGCATACCCCTTGACAACTAATCTTGCCTTGTATCTATTCACAGAACCATCTACATTGTGCTTGATCTTATAAACCCACTTACAGCCAATTGCATTCTTGTCTTTAGGCAAAGGCACCAATTCCCATGTAGCATTAGCATCCAAGGCATCCATTTCTTCATCCATGGCTTTCTCCCATTTTTCATTTCCCATGGCTTGCTCAAAAGAAGTGGGTTCTAGTTCCTGTATCACTTTGACCATATAGGCATAGTGAATGGCTGTAAATCCATCATATTTCAGCCTATCCACAGGATACCTAACCCTGGTAGACCTGCGCAAAATAGGCTCACTTCCAGGTGCTCTCAAAACATCCCTGGTCTTCCTTACTCCAGGTGTAACAACAGAAGGAATACCCAACTCATCATCAATGCTCTGCTCTAAGCCACTGGATTCACCATCCACATAAGAGTGACCTGCATTCACATCAAACATGGGCTGATCTACCTTCTCTTTTCCTTTTCGTGATACTTGCATACCACTATCTGCATTGCTATGAGGAGATTCTCCTGATCTCAATCTACCTGTCCATGGCAAAGTATGTGAACCATTGCTAGAGGACACTGCAGGTCCATTGATATTTTGTGATTGCTGCTGTGAATTTTGTGCAGCATTACCATTTTGTGCATCTACATCAATCATCACATTTACTGGTTTATACCAGCTGCTCATCTCATCAAAAACAACATCTCTGCTCACTGTGAACTTACGTGTAGAAGGGTTATAGCATCTATACCCTTTCTGTTGCAGAGAATAGCCAATAAAGATGCACTTCTCAGCCTTTGGATCCAACTTGGACCTCAACTCATCTGGCACATGAACATAGGCAATGCAACAAAAAATTTTCAAATGAGAAATGTCTGGTTTCCTACCAGTATACATCTCCTCTGGCGTCATGCCATGTATTGCTGCAGTGGGAGTCCTGTTCATTATATAAACTGCTGTAGCAACTGCTTCAGCCCAATAATAATTTGGTAGATCTTTTTCATTTAGCATAGCCCGAGATACCTCTCCAATATGCGTGTTTTTCCTTTCTGCAATTCCATTTTGCTGTGGGGTATGACTGCATGAATATTGCTGCTTTATACCATGCTCCTGCAAGAACCTTGCAAACTCATTTGAGAGGTACTCTCCCCCTCCATCTGACCTTAGGCATTTTATTTGCAGGCCTGTTTCTTTTTCAACCATAGCTTTGAAAGCTTTGAAGTGCCCAAATACTTCACTTTTCTTTTTCATAAAATACACCCAAAGTTTTCTGCTGAAGTCATCAATAAATGTGACAAAATAGTGACAGCCACCAATAGATGCAGCTTTAGTAGTCCACACATCAGAGTGGATTAATTCCAATGGCTTTTTACTCTCTTGAACATGCCTAGGAAAAGGTTTCCTTGCCTGTTTCCCAAATTGACAGGCTTCACAAACCTTGTGCATTTCTGCAACCTTGAATTTAGGCAATCCTGGAACAATATTTTGGGCTTGCATTGATTTAAGTCACTGTATATTAACATGACCAATGCGTTTGTGCCAGATATCAATATTTGCAACTACACCGGTCCCATGTGCAAACATTGCTGCACTCAATTCCGGCATGTCCGCATCTAACGTAAACATCCTGCCCTTCTTCTTTCCTTTTGCTATCAAGCGACCATTATTTTTCATATCCTCAACAAAGCATCCATGAGGATTAAATCTGACCTGTAAGCCCTACTCAACCATCTGACCAACAGAAACCAGGTTCTTGGTGATGTTTGAGACATAAAATACATCAGACAAGTATTTCTTTTTCCCATCCTGCATAGACAAAGGAATTTTGCCAATCTGCACAATAGGATGTGCAGTATCATCACCAGTCTCCACAAATCCTAGTTTTTCCATTTTCCTTGCATCCTGCATCCATTCAGCATGACTTGTCATGTGGTTTGATGCACCTGAGTCAACATACCACACATCATTGCTTTCTTCGGCACTTGTCACAGAATTTGTCATATGCTGCACCATAAACAAATGCTCATTTCTGTCATCACCCTGTCTACTAGAGGATGCATAATTACCTCGCTGCAATTTTCCATTCATAATGTCATTTTGCTTTTTGTAGCAGTCTTTAGCCATATGCCCCATTTTACCACAAGGAGGCTATATGGCTTGATCGGCTAGTGGGAGATTTGGGATTCATACAGGTGTACCGACATTGCATAGTGATTCCATGAGTGCTATTCAGCTAGCACGGAATCCGGTCTTTCATGCAAAGACCAAACACATTGAGGTCAGGTACCATTTCATCAGGGAGGTACTTGAGGACAAGCGCATAGAGCTTGTCAAGGTTCATACAGATGATAACCCTGCAGATATGCTAACGAAGAGTCTACCTAGTCAGCGGTTTGAGTATTGTCGTGTATTGATGGGCATTGGATAGTATGCTCACTAGTTGTTCTCCCTTAAAGGCACATTGTCCTTTAAGTGGGAGGTTGTGGGGGTTAAAGGTCACTGTGCCTTAACCCCGGTTATGTACAATACTCAAACACATATATAAATGAATGAAAAAGAAGATTAGGGTGGTTCTGCACCCACCAAAACTTGTGTGGCTCTCTGTCTCTCTCTCTCCTTCTTCCGTTCTTGCTTCCGTTGAGAGCACTCTCAAGGTTGTGCGGTTTGTAGCCCCTTGTATGATGTTTGATATGCCCATAGTGATGGGATGAGTTTGTGTTGCAATTGGCCTCTATCATGCACTTCATTGTGTGCCACAATATCTTATTTGAGCTTTCGACTTGACCATTCACTCGTGTGTAATAGGGTGTGGATTTTTGATGCACAATGAGGAACTCACTCATCAATATACGAATCGAGTCATTTACGAAGTGTGTCCCTCTGTCACTCACGACTTCAAGCGGAAGGCATATGCCACTAAACTAATTAGACCTACAAAGTCTATCCCCCACTTTTCAAAGGGCTGCTCCATGAGAACTCCAGTTAGAGGCATATAATCCTCATTGTGAGATATGGAGACTCATTGGTAGGGATCACAACACTTGATGAATTTGACTGCATCTGCAAAGAGTATTGGCCACCAGAATCTGACTTGTCATACCTTGTGGGCTATAAGCTCTCCCATAAAGTGACCACCTGCAATTCTTGAATGAGGTTCATTTAGAATTTTCATGAATTCATCTTCTCAGGCACAGCAGCACATAATGCCATCTTTCCCCATTTGGTAAAGTTGTTTGGCTATTGCTTGATATAGGGTTGCATCCTTTATCTATCTCATGGACCTATGTTTGTTGAATGTCTTGTCTTTAGGGAGCCCATTAGCTAAGAAGTGTCATATCTTCTGTGCCCATTCCAGAACTAAGTCAACCAAAAATAACAGAGCATCTGGAAGATCATCTTCCACTCCTGTCTCTAGTTCCCCATTAGGAATTTGGGACATATGGTCAACCATGAAATGTGTACATCCATTCTTGACAGCCACAGTGAAATGGAATTCTAAGAGAATGAGCATCCACCGCATGATGGGTATAGTCATTCATGGTTTACTGACCAAATAAACGAGAGTCTAGCAATCCATGCAGAAGAAAAACTTGTTTGTTAACAAGTAATTCCTAAGTAAGTAATGCATCCACCATGGCAAGTCCTTCACATTTGGTTGTAGCATAATTCATCTTGGCATCATATAGTTGGTGACTTGCAAAGTGTATCAAATAGTCCAAGTTGAACTCAATTGGGATGTGCCAACACGCACCCTATCACAAATTATGAAGCACCAATATGGACATGGAAGATTAAGTCCCAATTGGGTGCTCGTCGTAAAATCGAGATTGATGCCAAGGCTAGCTTAAGGGTCTCATAAGATAGTTGACATCCTCTATCCCATGAAATACGATCTGCAATTTGTACAAAGGGCAGGCAATCTTAGCATAATTGTAAATAAACCTACAGTAATAGCCCGTATGCCCAATGAACCATTGTACACCCTTTGCATCAGTGGGTGGGAGTAATTCTAGGATAAGTTTAACCTTATTACAATCCGTGGAAATTCCATTCTTGGACACTACATGCCCAAGTATAACCCCGTGTTTTACCCAAAATTGACACTTTAGGGTTTGAGGGAGATTCAATAAAGATGGCATCTCTCAAATATGAGTATCAAATACTTGAGATGATCATCCCATTTGGAATGACCACACAAGTCATCTAGAAAATCCTCTAGGAAATCTCTCAGGTATTCTTTGAAGGCCATGACCTTGATATCAACCTTTAGAATGCTGCAAGAGTGTTAGTGAATCCAAAGATCATTACCTTTGAGGCATAGACTCCCTATTCCATGGCAAATGCAGTTTTATGCTCATCCTATGGTGCTATAGACACTTGGTTGTGAACCCATCTAAGAAGCTATAAGTCTCTTGGCCTACGACTCTTTTTAGGACATGCACCATGAAGGGTAGCGAGTAATGGTCTTTGCGAGTCATGGCATTTACACTCCCATATGTAAAAGACCTTTCATGACATAAGTGATAAATTAGAGAAGATTAATGTGGGTTAATAATGTGGGTTAAAGATCATAAAAATTTTAAGGGGATAAAGCACCAAAAAGGATAATAAATAAGTAACTAGGTTGCTCCTAGGTTGAAAAGAACTTATACAAGCTCAAGCAATGCTAAAAAACCAAACTAGGGGGTATAGAATAATGAAAGAAATAAGTTAATGAAATCTAGTTACATTTTTGAAAAATATTTCTACTTAAGGAAGAAACTGGGGGATTTGTGGTTAACACAAAAGTAAAATAAATAAATGTTTTGAATAAACAAATAATTTACTTAAAATTTATGAAAGAAAGGAGCAAAAAATGTAGAAAAGAGTGAGTAAAGACACATATATTTATTAACAAATGAAGGTTACAATAAATGCCTTAAGGGTGAAAATTATTTCAAAATGTAAAACAAGTAAACTTAAAATACTTATAAATCAAACTTCATTAAATACATAAATAAGTAGAAGAGAGTAAATAAATAAATATAAAGATAAAAACAAAGGTTACATAGATGAAAAAGAAAAACCTTAAGGGTGAGAAAAGCCCATATATATATATATATGTATGTATGTATGTATGTATGTATGTGTGTGTGTGTGAGTGTGTATGCATGCATGCATGCATGCATGTATGTATGTATAAAGTAGAGAAGGAGAGAAAGACACCTGTCGTGAGACAACATGTAAGGTGGCCTGAAAACAATCAAAGAGGCACATAGGCAAAAGAAAGAAGAGGAAAAAATGAAACTACAAACGAGCCACAAGAAGAACCCAATAGCAGAAATGAAGGGTACTCAGAACTGTAAAGGGAGTGAACAACTTTTTAGTATCCAATCATAGTGGCAACCTTGAGTCTCTATTTCTTAAATCTGTCATGGACAAGTTAATACATTTTATTGCCCACTTCTTTTTACAGCCCTTTTACAGTGGCTTTAAAGAGATCTAATTTTCTAACTTAGAATCTATTACCAAAATTGTAACAAACTTTAAACAAATTATCCTATGACCTCTTAATAGGTTTTTAATGAGTTCAAAGAAGATATAAATGCATTAGGACTTAGTGTAGCCTATATTGCATTTGTCACCTACACAACACCTTTCGTAGTCCATCTCATACCACCTTTTACAACCTCCAATGGCCACCCAAGCATACCACGTTTTTTTTGCATCCACTCCTCATGCGAGGAGAGATAAGGAGTTGTATGAGATTTTTTATCACAAGATAGATGTGATCAAGATAGTGCAAAAGCACAAGGGCATGTTTAGTGATGTGATATAGTATATGGAAAAATACATCAACCAATAATTTGTCCAACTAGACCTTGACAAATTGTAGTGGGTATGAAAGCCAAACCTATGCAATTGCATATGGGGCTTATTGGAGGACCATGAGCTTTTTACATGTTGAAATCATAGATATAAAGACTACCAAGCTTCTCATGAATTTCAAGACAACGTGCCATGGCTAAAGAGAAGTAAGATAAGCCAGTAGAGTCCATCTATACACTTGATCCTCAATCATGCAGGAATTGTCGATAGCATCAAGAGCAACCAACTAAGCTAATTGTGCCATATTGGCGCATCTACTCAAGGCTCATAGCAGTGTTCACTTGAAGTATCTCGACCATCTTGTCATATATGGGTGAATATTTGAAAGAAGTACCACATTCAAGTCATCATCTTGAACCTAAGCTCCCAGATCTACTAGCTAACAAAGAATCTTTCTCATCCAATTCAAGTGCTCTCATAGTGTCACTCCTTCCTTCCTTTGTAGGCTTGAAAACTCTTTCTTGATGACTTTTGATCTCTCCAATCATGCTCTAAATAACATGTCAATAGAAATCTAGTTATCATGAGCATGTTTGAGGATCACAAACCTCATCTTGGTGTTGGGTCAGCTTTGTTCCATATGGAACCATGCATGGAGCTAGTACTTTCCAATAGCTGTCAATTGATGGAACTTTTGTCACAGCTTATTTCTTTGTTCATGGTGTAGTCAACTAGATTGGCTACTCCTACTATCGGTAATGATGCCTTCATGATTTGAGCATCAAGTGGATAGTTGTCAATCTCTTGTCTTATCCTATGTCTATTTACCTATTTCGTGCTGCCTCAAAATTCATGAGAAGCTTGGTAGTCCCTATATCTATGCTTTCTCAGCATGTAAAAAGTTCATGGTCCTCCAACAAGCCACATAGGGATAAGGAGGGCCTATTTTGTAGTTCGTAAACTAAGTTTCTCTCCATGTAGTAACTTTCATAGTTCAAGTTCATTTATTTATTATTTTCTTTGTAATTTATAGTTCAAGCTCATTTCTTGAGCATTTTCTTTTCCTTTCTTTGCACATGTTGTGTAGACATAGGTTTATCTTTCACTATTGGTATGACAATAGGAGAATTAATGGGATCCAACTCCAAATTAACAATGAAGCTAGTAACCTTTATGAGTATGAATTTTCCTATATGGTGGTAGCACACCTTGTTGAGATATCAAGCTCTACGCCCGATATATCTCCTGGATGACTATCATTTATGTCACCGCCTATGTTAGTTGTACCCGTGGTGTAGTTAGACTACCACGTATGTTTTTGGTTTGGGTTCACATATGAACCACGTATTCTAGGGTTTGACATATAGGGTATTTCCCTCTTCTATTGTATTGTTGTTGTGTGCAAAAGTGAAGAAACGCTTCACCCTCCAACCTTGTGTCCTCTCTCTTTTGTGTGTTGTGAAGAAAGCTGAACTTGAGTCTCCTATCTCTCTCCCTTATTCTTTACATGGTATCAGAGCCTTGTTCGTGGTAAGGAGCTCAAGAAAGCAAGCCAAGTTTGTGGTGTCCTGGTAAGAGGACCAGTGTTGCTTTCCTATTTCGAGTTTGGGAGCAAATCTCTGCAGGTAGCACAGCCAGAAGTGCAGGAGTGCACTGTTTTAGATTGAGAGGCCCTTCGCAGTGTGGCGAGAGCGCAGTATATGCTGCGGGTAAGGGCGAAGCCCTTGGTGACTTTATTTTTTTGATTTGAGGCCGTTTCAGGGCCCGTTTTGAAGGCGGAAGTTCTTCGCAGGCACTCAGAAAAAGGCCCTGTTTTTCGCTGTGCGACCACTGCGCGGCTAGTTGGTGGAAAGGTGCCACAGAAATTGCATCGTATGCCTGTGTGCAGAGATATTGGGAGTTGCAGATTCATGCCTGTTGCCTGTTGATGCAAAATCGTCACTAGGAAGTGACTGTGTGGTGAAATACCACTTTCGTCAGTGTTGCAGATCTGCCCCTGTGAGGCTTTTTGCAGAAGTTTTGCTATTTGCCCTTGTGAGGTATTTGCTGTGTTTACAGGTTGCTGTTGCAATTCGTGATTTGTAAAATGTCTGAGAATCTGTCTACCATTGTCAGTGAGAAGCTTGACAAGAACAACTTCCAAGCATGGAAGGCACTTGGGAGTTGTGTGATTTGCCTGAAGGCAAGTGTGCTATAGGCACAAAATGGGTGTATAAGGTCAAACAGAAAGCTGATGGCAACATTGACTGCTTCAAAGCCGTCTGGTTGTGAAGAAAAATGAACAGTAACATGGCATTGACTTTGAGGAGACCTTTGCTCCCACCTCATGCATTACGACCATATTGTTAGAAATGACCCAACAGAGGGTACGCACAGCGGAAGACTGATAGAAATGCCCAAGAGCTCACATAGTGTGCGTGTGGGGTGTGGAATCACAGACTTCTTAACTTAATGTGCAAAGATGTGCAACACAAGAATGATATAATTAATAGAATCTCATCATGAGATATTCTTTTAATATAATATAAGTTAGTAATTATTAGAACACTGCTACCCTGCATGCTTCTGCTCCCGTTGTCTCTCCTACTCCAGAGTTCTTTGCCTCGCCTTCGACTCCCTTGTCCTATACTCTTCCACCCTCTGATGCTGCTCCTCCCCTACAGTACAACTTTTCCCCTTTGTACATGATTACTCCGCCTGCCTTTCTTGAAGGCTGTACAGTTACTGACCAGCTACCCTATGATGCTGAACAGGCGACTGAATGGTTGGATCCGCAACATCCCATCATCCGAGCATTTCGGTGGTCTCAGTAAGATGAAGCAGACCGTACAGCCGGTCGGCCTCCCCTTGGAGGAGTTATTCCTCTTGAGCCTGATTTTTTCTTTCCTCTGCTTCCTTATGCTGCCCCCGGACCAATACACTTGTCCCATATTTTTGGTGGGCTGCAGTGCCAAAGAGGACAGCCCACAACCTGCCCTAAATCTACCAGATTTGGGGCCAAACACTTGGCCTGCATGCCCTGCCACTTGCCATGCATGCTGCCACATGTGTGGGACAGGTGGACTGACCTGCTAGCTCAGATTCCATGTGGCAGTCTGCCACGTGTCACTCCCAAAAACCCTAAAATTTCAAAGTTGTCAGAATTCAATTCTGATTGCACCCACGGGTTCTTAACAGCTTAGACTATCTATTGACGTACTCTAAGGTCATAATTGAGCCATACTGAGCTCATTTGTTTGTCATCTTATCTTGTATCTCCGTTACTCTTGGCATGCTGCCAGCCCACACCCAAAGCTCAGGGAACATTCTCTTGAATGGTTCCTAGGTCAGTATGCAATCTGTGCATTTGATTGGTCCCATGTTTGGGTACTCAGGTGGGGTGTGGTTTCCAGATGTCCCTCTCAAAGAGAGGCCATCACTCTTGTGGGTCACTAATGCCCATAACCCCAAGCAAGGGGGTCCACCCTCAAATGCTAGACCTAGTCCCCATTGTCCGTAACTGAACAGTAGGAAAACATTTCATTTCTTAATAAGCATACTATTGAAAAACAAAAAGAAATAGTACCAAGCAAGTGGATACATGTTGAAGCAGGATGACACTCAACATGAGCAAACTGAATGCCCAAATAATAGTGCAGCTGTTCCATGTCTGACATTTCAAAAGCTTGCTGCAAATCAGCGTTGAAAGCTGCAATATGCTGAGTATTAGGGCCAGTGATCAGCATGTCATCCACATATAAAATCAGCACTAAAAAATCAGATCCACTCCCACGGACATAAAGAGTGGTCTCTGTTGGGCTATTCTGAAAACCAAGGGATAGTAAGTGTGCATGAAATTTAGCATACCATGCCCTGGGGGCCTGCTTCAAACCATAAAGGGCTTTTCTCAGCCGGCATACCTTGTTTTCAGAGCCAACAACCTCAAAGCCAGGACGTTGTGTCACATAAACTTCTTCCTGCAGATCCCCATGAAGAAAGGCAGTCTTGATGTCAAGCTGGTGCACTTGCCAATGGTGATGGGCTGCAATGGCAATGACACATCTGATAGTAGTAATCCTGGACGTGGGAGCAAAGGTCTCCTCAAAGTCAATGCCTTGTTGTTGGGCATACCCTTTTACAACAAGACGGGCTTTATGTCGATCTATGCTGCCATCAGATTTCCTTTTTAATTTGTAGACCCACCGGGTACCAATGGCAAGCCCTCTCCCATTGACACTTGTGCTCCCTCTCCACCCTTCTCTCTCTCTACTTGTGTGAAAGGAAGTTTTTCAAGAAGGTGTGTCTCTTTTAGCAAGACGAGTTCTCCACCATGTACTCTATTCTGAACCTTGGACCCTCCTTCTAACCCTGGACTGCTTCAACCCCCTTCTAAACCCTGGAACTCTTTCTAACCCTGAACTCTTTCTAAACCCTGGATCCTCCTTCTGAACCCTTGAACTCTTTCTAAACCCTGGAACCTCCTTCTGAACCCTTAAACTCCTCCTGAACTCTACAACCCCCAATGAAGGCGAGAGCCTTCATTACCCCAACAACAATGGCATTTGACTATGCTTATGCATGAGCATATGCTCATATGCTCATGCATAAGCATAAGCATAAGCATATGCTTTTTCTCTTTTTCTCTTTTTTCCTCTCTTTTCTTCTTTTCCCCTCTCTTTTTTCCTTCTCTTTTCCCCTCTTTCTTTCTCTTCTTTCTCTTCTTTCTCTTCTTTTCCCCTCTCTTATTTCCTGTGCCTTTTACACATGCTTGCATTATGTTTACTCACCACACTTAAGCCTACGTCTCTCATCGGAACACGACTCGACAAACTTCCTTATGGGAAAGGGAGTTTGGGAGTACATCCGTGGTGAAACTGCAGAACCAGTTTTGGGTGCTGCTCCCACTCCAGCTGAATTGAAGGCCTTTAAAGAATGGCATGAAAAAGCCAGAAAATGCCTGTATTGGCTGTCTGTTAGCATTTCAGATTCTATGATTGTGCATATACAGGATGTAGAGACGCCTAAGGAGGCATGGGATACATTGGTGAAGCTGTATAGCACAAATACCAAAGCACGAAAGATGCAACTAAAGCAGGAGTTGCACAATATGCAAAGGAAAAATCTGAATATAAATGAGTATTCCTTGAAGGTGAAAGGCCTTGCAGATTCTCTTGCCTCCATTGGAGCACCTGTTGATGATGAGGACTTAGTGTCCGTGACCTTGAATGGTCTTGGGAAAGATTATGCACAATTTCGGACATCCATTGGAGTCCGTGAAACATTTCCTGATTTTCAGGAACTTATTGCTCTCTTGCTGAGTGAAGAGCAAAGGAATGGTGGTTCAGCCACCTCAACTTCTCAAGAGACTGCTTTCTACTCGAATACAGGTAGAGGCAGGGGTAGAGGAAGAGGCCGTTTTGGTGGCCGTGCAGGAAATCAGAACCAACAGCAACAACAGGAAAACCAGTCCTATGGAGGAGGACGTGGTAGTTCTAGAGGCAGGGGGAGCCAAAGAGGCTGTGGTTCATGGCAAAGGAACCAGCAAGTAAATAGCAGCACAGAATGCTATTATTGTGGAAAGCCTGGACACAAGGAGAATACATGCTATAAAAAGCAGAATGACATCAAAAGTGGGAAGTTGCAGCAAAGCAACTATGCATCATCAAGTGGGCATGGTGACGACAGAAATGAGCACCTTTTTGTGATGCAGCATATGGTTAACTCCATGTCAGGAGATGCTGCAGCTTGCAATGATGTTTGGTATGTTGATTTAGGTGCCTCTAACCACATGACCAGTCATGGTGAGTGGTTTCATGATGTTAGAAATTTGGATAAGCCAGGTTATGTTGAAACAGGTGATGATACTGCGCACCCAATTACACAGGTTGGTAAAGTGCCATTGGCTATGCAGGATGGCAAAACGAAGTACTTGGCAGATGTACTTCATGTTCCAAAAATCACTAAGAACCTGGTTTCAGTTGGCCAGATGGTTGAGCAAGGTCTGCAGGTTAGATTTAATCCTGATGGATGCTTTGTTGAGGACTTGAAAAATAAGTGCCGCTTGGTTGCGAAAGGCAACAAAAATGGCAGAATGTTCACCTTGGATGTTGATATGCCTGAGGTGAAAGCTGCTATGTTTGCGCATGGGAGAGGTGTCATTGCAGATATTGAGATATGGCACAAGCGCATTGGGCACGTGAATATACAAAGGCTGAAATCTATGCAAACGAAAAACATTGTTGCAGGTTTGCCTAAATTCAGAGTTGAGGGAATGCAAAAGGTATGTGAAGCATGCCAAATGGGTAAGCAGGCCAGACATGCATTTCCCAAAAATGCTAAGGTGAGCAGAAGACCTTTGGAAGTGATCCATTCAGATGTTTGGACAACCAAAGCTGCTTCTATTGGTGGATGCCATTATTATGTGACGTTTATTGATGACTACACTAGGAAGGTGTGGATTTATTTTATGAAGCACAAAAGTGAAGTGTTCAGCCATTTCAAGGCTTTTAAGGCCATGGTTGAAAAAGAGAAAGGTGTGCATATTAAAGTGCTAAGATCTGATGGAGGGGGAGAGTACTTTTCAGAAGAATTTTGTGAATATCTGAAAGAACTGGGAATTCAAAGGAAGTACTCATGCAGGTCTACCCCTCAGCAGAATGGGGTTGCAGAAAGGAAGAACAGGCATATTGCAGAAGTAGGACGGGCGATCCTAAATGAGAAAAACTTGCCTGATTATTTTTGGGCTGAAGCAGTAGCAACTGCTGTTTATATTATGAACAGAACCCCCACTGCAGCTGTCCATGGCATGACGCCTGAAGAAATGTATACAGGCCAAAAACCAGATATTTCTCACTTGAAGGTATTTGGTTGCATAGCTTATGTTCATGTTCCTGATGAGAAGAGAACAAAGCTGGATCCAAAGGCAGAAAAATGCATCTTTATTGGATATGCTCTGCACCAGAAAGGGTATCGCTGTTATAACCCTTCCACCCGCAAAATGCAAGTGAGCAGAGATGTTGTTTTTGATGAAATGAGCAGCTGGTATGCACCAACTGTTATGGTAGGAGATGCAGATGCAAGAAATGGGAATGCTGCAATAAATGCAGAGCAGCAATCTCAAGCCTTGAGTGGACCCAGAGAGTCCTCTACTAGTGGATCTAATGCATGGACAGGGAGATTGAGATCTAGTGAACCGTCACATGGCAGCCCTGATAGTGTTGTGCAGGTATCACATAAGGGAAAAGAAAAAGTAGACCATGCTCTAGTGTTTGATGTGTCTGCTGGTAGCTCTCATGTTGATGGAGAGTCAAGCGGCTCTAAAATGAGCCTTGATGAGGAACTTGGGATTCCTTCTGTTGTTACACTTGGTGCAAGGAAAAGCAGGCATGATTTAAAGACTCCTGCAACTGATCCAGTTGTACGGAGGTCCACTCGTATTAAGTATCCAGTTGACAGGCTGAGATATGATGGGTATACAGCACATCACTATGCTTATATGGTCAAGGTTCTAGAGGAGCCAGAGCCCACATGTTTTGAGGATGCAGCAGGGCATAAAAATTGGGAAGCAGCTATGGATGAAGAGATGGCTGCCTTGGATGCAAACCACACTTGGGATTTGATGCCTTTGCCTCATGATAAGAAGGCTATTGGCTGCAAGTGGGTTTACAAAGTAAAGCACAATGCTGATGGGTCTGTTAGCAGGTACAAGGCAAGATTGGTTGCCAAAGGTTTTGCGCAGACATATGGAATTGACTATGAGGAAACTTTCAGCCCAGTTGCAAGGATGGCAACCGTGAGAGCAGTAATTGCTATGGCTGCTGCAAAGGGATGGTCTTTGCATCAGATGGATGTGAAAAATGCCTTCTTGCATGGTGATTTGCAGGAAGAGGTTTATATGATGCAGCCAGAAGGTTATGAGGATAATTCACACCCCGATTTTGTATGCAGGTTGCGCAAAGCCTTGTATGGCTTAAAACAGGCGCCGAGGGCATGGTCAGACAAGATAGGGCAATATCTTGTCACTATTGGATTTCATATTTCCAATTCAGATTTTTCACTTTATGTGAAAAGGACAAACAGAGGGATTGTGCTTGTAGTCATCTATGTTGATGACTTGATTATTACAGGTGATAGTGATGCAGACATTAATGAAGTGAAACTGCTGTTGAAGCAGAAATTTGAGATGAAGGATTTGGGAGAGCTGCGTTACTTCTTGGGCATTGAGGTTATTAGATCCCCGAGTGGGATATGGCTGTTGCAAAGGCAATACGGTTTGGACATGCTGTCCAAATATGGGATGACAGGCTGTAAACCTATCTCTGTTCCATTGGAGCAGAATGTGAAGCTCAATGCAGAGACAGGTGAGCTTCTTGAAGATATTACTATGTACAGGCACATAGTAGGTAGCTTGATTTACATGACTATAACCAGACCAGATTTGAGCTATGCTGTGGGGCTGGTGAGTCAGTTTATGCAGGCACCGAGGAAGCCACATTTGGATGCGGCTAGGCGCATACTGCGGTATGTGAAGTCCACATTGCATTATGGACTATTTTATGAAGCTGGGTGTGCATTACAGGTACATGGATACACAGATGCTGACTGGGCTAGTAGTGTCTCAGACAGGAGATCTACTAGTGGTTTTATGTTTTCCCTTGGGAGTGGTGCCATCAGTTGGAGCAGCAAGAAGCAGCCAACAGTTGCCTTGTCGAGCACAGAGGCTGAGTACAGGGGTGCAGCAATGGCTGCATGTGAGGTAGCTTGGTTACGGAAGCTACTTGCAGATATGGGACAGTCAATTCATGCAGCAGTTGTCATTCATTGTGACAACATTAGCAGCATCATGCTTGCTAATAACCCAGTTTATCATGCTAGAACGAAGCACATTGAGGTGCATTATCACTTTGTGAGAGAGAAGGTTCTAGCTGGTGAGATTGATCTTGTCTATGTCAGCACTGAGGAGCAGGTGGCTGATATTTTTACGAAGGCATTGGGTACCGAGAAGCTTCGCAGATTTAGGAGCTTGCTTGGTGTACGTGAGATGGATTTGAGCTTGAGGGGGAGTGTTGAGATATCAAGCTCTACCCCCGATATATCTCCTGGATGACTATCATTTATGTCACCGCCTATGTTAGTTGTACTCGTGGTGTAGTTAGACTACCACGTATGTTTTTGGTTTGGGTTCACATATGAACCACGTATTCTAGGGTTTGACATATAGGGTATTTCCCTCTTCTATTGTATTGTTGTTGTGTGCAAAAGTGAAGAAACGCTTCACCCTCCAACCTTGTGTCCTCTCTCTTTTGTGTGTTGTGAAGAAAGCTGAACTTGAGTCTCCTATCTCTCTCCCTTATTCTTTACACACCTTAGGGCTTTACTTCATGGAAAAAAGTTTGTGGGCCATTGTTGCACGAACTCAGAAGAAACCCATAATTATAGTTTCACAATGGAAGCACATCTTAGGGCTTTACTTCATGGAAAAAATTTTGTGGGCCATTGTTGCATGAACTTAGAAGAAACCCATAATTATAGTTTCAGAAGAAACCCATAATATCATGTTATAGGCCCACCATGCTTCCATTGTGAAACTATAATTCTGAGTTTCTTTTGAGTTCCTGCAACAATGGCCGACAAACCTTTTCCTTTGAATTAAAGCCTTCAGGGTGAGCTACCATGCAACAAAATTCATACCGTAAAGGTCACCAACTTCATTGTTAATTCAAAGTTCTATACAAGTCTGCTCTTCTACTTTGATACCATTGTGAAATCTAAACCTATTTCTACACACACACATATACAAAGAAAAAAAATCAAGAAATAAACCCAAAGTGTGAAAGCTACAAAAGACCTTTAGTGCATGTAGAGAAAATCAATTACAAAATGCACAATGGGTCCTCCTCATCCCTATGGGGCTTGTTGGAGGATCATGAGCTTTTTACATGATGAAAGCATAGATACAAAGACTACCAAGCTTCTCGTGAATTCCAAGACAATATGACATATCTAAATAGAATAAGGATAAGTCAGGAGAGTCACAACTATCCACCCAATCTTCTAATCATGCAAGAGTCATCAGTAGCATCAAGAGTAGCCAATTCAGCTGATTGAAATGAGCCATAATGAAAGGGACAACAACTAGCAACTACCAGCTCCATGCATGGTTCCGCTTGGAACAAAGTTGACCCAACACCAACCATGGGTGCCTTGTGATCCCACATTTGGGCATAGGTTGTATAGAATTTGTAAAGTCTTAGGTCCCAAACACCATACAAAAAAAATAAAAAAACGAAAAAGTATCTTCAAATAGGGTCCATAAAAAGCCATTTTTTATCCAAAAGCTAGCATATTGCATACTAATTTTAGGGATGGAAGATCGCCCCACATCTAGATTATGACAAGATTGCTAGCTCTATTTGCTGATAGAGATGTAGAAGAAAATATTGATGTGCGCAACATGGAGCCCATAGGGACCCTCTCTTTTCCATATGTCCACATCCTTCTTATTCCACATAGGAGTTCTAGAAGGATTCCTCTTGACTCCACACTCTTACACACTCCTCCACATTCCACACACTTGGCATGTGATCTTTCCTATATTATTGGAACACATTGACATGAGACCCACCTCTTTATATGACTCACTCTTCCTATTTTTAATAAACCCCATAATATCCCATACACAAATAACTCTCACCCCATATCAAGGTATTTATCATTCATACACATGGTATTTACAATGACCCATTCCACTCGTCCTCTCAATCCCATACAATATCTTAGAAAATAAAAATAAGTGAGAGACACTAGGCTATCACTTGATACTCACACTCTTATCAAACATAGAGAAAAGCAATAACAATGCCCAATAAAACATATCAAATTTTGGCGTCACATCTTTCCCCCCCAGCATATCCTCTCTAGTAACAGAGAGGGTCTACTAGCCCTCAAGGTGGTTGATCATAGAAGAATTGAAGGTGATACTCATTGGTGCATCCGGGTATCACCATGCCATCAACATCCTGAAGTTGATAGGTTCCATTGGTGAACTTCTTCTTGACTTGATATGGTCCCTCCCATCAGTCTATAAATTTTTTGTCTAGCTGCTTGTCCTAATGGCTATCAAAACTCATTACCAAATCTCCTTCTGCAATATTCTTCTTCTTGCATAATTTGGTGTCAAAACGAGCCTTGTGCCTTTTTTGAGAAGCTTCCAAGTTTTGTAATGCCTATAATCTGCATTCATCCAAGGCTTCTAGTTGTACCAAGTGTTGAGCATAGGCATCCTCCTATCCTTCTATTCTTGCAACAACAGTGCGAAGACTATGTATCTCCAATTCAATGGGCAAAATGGCTTCTGTCCCATACACTAGTTGAAATGGTGTAAACCCAATAGCTAGCTTGTGTGTGGTTCTGCAAGCCCATGAAACTTCTACCAAGTGCCTATCCCAATGCCTTTTCTTGGTGTCTACAAGCTTTCCCATTAAATTGCACAACAATCCATTCGTTTTCTCAGCCAAGCCATTACATTGGGGATAGTATGCAATGCTATGATTTATCTTTAGCTTATGCACCACATCTTCAATTAGTTCATTTCTAAAAGAGGTTATTCCATTAGTGAGAATTTCCAAAGGACAACCAAAGCATGAACAAATTTGATCAAAGAGAAATTTTGCAACTGTGCTTGCCTTGTTATGGACCATGGCCTTAGCTTCTACCCACCAAGTCACATAATATGTGGCCACCAATAAATTATGCTTGCCCTAAGATGAGTGAAGGAGTGGTCCCACAAAGTCCAACCCCCACCTCTCAAAAGGTCCATATGCTGGAATAGGCTTCAAGGGCCCGAGAATCAATTACTACCTTCCAAACTTTTGGCATACTGTAAAACTTCGACACCATTCATATACATCCTTATGGAGGCATGGCCAAAAGTAACCTGCATTAAGAATTCTCCTAGCTGTGCTCGCTAAAGCAAAATGGCTTGAGCATTCATGACACATTTTTAGGATTCTCCTATTCTCCATGGGATGGACCACCCGATGGAGCACCTTACCTTTTCCCAATTTATAAACAATGTCATCAACAATAGTATAGGGACAAGCCTTCCTTACTAATCTCTGCTTTTGTTGTGGATTTAACCCTCAAAGAAACATGCCTTCTTCCACATATTGTTGAAATCTTGTAGTTTTGGCCATCCAATGGCTTGAGTAGCTAACTCATCTACCCGTTGATTTTCTTTTCTGTTTATATGAACAAACTTGCAAAAATCAAACTGACTACATAGTGCCATAGCCTTCTAATTAAGCTCCTTCAAATGAGGACTTCTTGTCTTGTAATGCCCTTGTATTTGCTTTATAATAAGCTAAGAATCTCCTCTTACTTCCAATTCTTTAACTTGACTTTGAAGACAACCCTCGAAACCAAGAATCAAAGCATTATACTCAGTTGCATTATTAGTTGTGATACCTAGAAGCTATTTTTCTCTTACCCATACTTCTTGACATTCAGAATTCATCAAGACCATCCCCTCGGCTCCTTGTTGGCATGAAGGATTAAAAGCCCCATCAAAATACAAGACAAAAGCTGTTGGTGGTGTTTCCCTTTCATCATTAATGTCCTTATATTTCTTTTCTTTTCTTAGATCTTCCCATCCTGTGAGCAAATATGCCATAGTTGACCTAGTGGCATTTTTAGTGAAAAAAGAGAAAGAGAACTCTTGAAGTGACAACCATTTTGCAAATATCCCCCCAGGATTAGGCTTGCAAACTAGATATGATAATACAAACTAAGGTAAGGAAGAAAAATGGTCGAGGTAATAAATAGAAGCGAAACTTTCTAATTGAAAACACCAAAGAGAGAGCTTGCTGCTCCATTTCTTCATACCTTGTTTCCACCTCTATAAGTTGTTGGCTAACATAATAGATGGGTTGAATTCTACCTACCTCTTCTTTTTGTAGCAATAGAGCACCAACTGAATGCAAAGATATACTTGGATTTACATAAAAGTCTTGAGACCAATCAGGGGGCTTTAATATTGGGCCCTTACTCATGGCCTCCTTAAGTTGTTGAAAAGACTCCTATTGCTCCACACCCCATTGGAAAGAAACTCCTTTTCTTGTCAATAAGTTTATGGGATGCACCATCTCTATGAAATCATCACAAAAGCACTGATAATACTTGCTCTTTCCTAGAATTCTATAAACACCCATCACACTGTCAGGATTTGGCAATGCCATGATTGCTTGAACCTTGTTAGGATCCATTTGCAAGAGACACAATATGCCCCAACAAGACTACTTTTGTTTGAGCCAAATGACACTTGCTAGGATTTAAACACCCTTTTTTGTCATCAATCCTAGCTAAGGCCATTTTTAACTTCTCCATGTTATCTATGCACCGAGAATAAATGCAAAAATCATCTAAAAACACCCTTATGAACTTTAAGGCTCAAGGACTTGACTCATGAACCTTTGAAATGTAGCTGGTGCATTGGTCAACCCAAAAGGCATCACTCTATAAGAAAAAACTCCCCAAGATGTGACAAATGATGTCTTCTTTTGATCTTCCTCTCGAATGTGAATTTGAAAGTACCCATAATACCCATCACATGTACAGAATACATCTCATGCCTTGCTACTTGGTCTAGTATTTCATCTTGGAATGGCAAAGGAAAATGATCCCTCTTAGTGCATGCATTCAAAGGACGAAAGTCCGAGGAAAGTCCACACAAACCCGCCACCTATTTCCTTTCTTTAGTGTGACAACTATAGGAGATATCCATTCTGAATCATCAATAGGAAAGATGAATCCCACCTTAAATAGTTGTGTTACCTCTTTCTTTAGTGCCTCAGCTTGGATCACCCCCAATCACCTTAAGTGTTGCATAACTGGCTTGCTTCCTGGCTTCAACTCAAATCTTATGCTTAACAAGAGAGACAGGTCAAACGTATAATAGCTTGTTGCAAAGAGATATGGGAAATCATCTAACATATCCAAGTACTGGAGCTTCTCACTACCTGATAGAGAATCATCAAGAAGCTTTTCATTGCATTTGCATCATTTAGTGTGATCCACATCCTCCACATGAAGTGTCTCTATAGGATCTTCTTGTACCACCACCTTGTTCCCTCCAGACTCATCCCAATTAGCACCAAGATAAAGACCAAATCCCACTCCTTCCACCTCACCCTCTGAGCTGGTCTCCTGGAGCTACACCCTGTCTCTTCTTCTTCATCGATTAAGTCAGAGCTTGAACTCTCTGATGTTGAAGACTCCTCCTTGACAACTTCCTTGTTGCAGCTTCTAATGTTGTAGCACACCTTCTTATCATTTCTCTACAAAATCAATTCTCCAGTATCCCACTTTTGAATAGCCTTCACCTTGCATAGCCAGGCCTTCCCAAAATTAATGGATAGGCACGTGCATCTGTCTTGGTAGGGATCACTTGAAAAGTAGTCGGCAAAGAAATTCCACATACATCCACTTCTAGATTCTTCACAGCTCCCAAGGTCTTTACCCTAGTGTTGTCAGCCAATTTGATGCGATAAGGAGAGGTAGTACTAGAGTATTTTAAATTAGCATCTATCATGGTCTTCTCACTTATGACATTAATCGATCAATTACATGCGGAGTCTTATGACTCAACTTGCTTCTATCAACTCTCCTATCACTACAGAGGATGCTATGGCAGTGTTCATATATTTGAGTTCCAACAAAACCTCGACATCAAAAGCCACCCCATCATGTAAACAGCAAACCTCGACATCAAGAAACAAAACGACGCCATCCAAAAAGGAAGGTGCAATATCGTTGGGTTTCCAAAAGACTACTAGAGGCCTAGGGATATTACCTTGGAAACACTTATGTTTGGGTACCCAATGTACTTAGGGCAATAAACATACCTCCATCACCTTCAAGCAACAATGACAAGGTGTTAAATAAAGAGTAGAAGAATGACAAAGCCTGAAAATTTGTCATCACCAACAAATGAGAGGCACACATCAACATCGGGCCTATCGATTATGAAAAATCAAGGCAAAGATTGGAGAGTAGAACCACAAGAACCTACCTTGAAAAAGATAGAACCACAAGAACCTGCTTGCAAGGATAAGGGTAAAGAACCAATACAAGAGCATCACACTCAAAGATCATCCTCTACCTCCTATCATATGTAATTACATAAGAACCTATCTCAAAAAGAGAGATAGTAAAACAAAAACCTACTCGACCACCAGTCTATCAACATGCCTTTGAATTCATTGCATCATCTTCAAGGAAAATGGCAGTCACACATAAACTTGTCTCCAAAAAGAGATCGTAACACAAGAACCTACCAAGAAAAGAATGGAATCTACTTTGGAAGCTACACAAGAACCTTCCTTAGTAAGAAATTCAGCATCAAGCTTCGTAATAGCTGCACAAACCACACCAACCAGGCTAGACATAGTGGAAGTCACACATGAACCTTCCAATGAGAATGATGAATTATTTTCACTGGCAACTTTCTCTGAAGCAACTTGGGCACAACAAAGGAGATCTTTGAGACACTACAGTCCTTCTCACATTTGCTCCATAGGACATATATCACTTTATTATGGTGAGACAATGGAAAGTGAATAGGGTAGAAGATGTAATTGACAAAGGCACTAGAAAGATGGGATCAAGAAGGACTACTGCAAGCTCAAAGATCTTACGATGGCAATGTGGATCCCTAAGCATCATCAACACAGCAGCCCACCTTCTCGTGCTTGTGTCATGGCCAGCTTCACCCCTCTAGAGCCACAAAAATAAGAGAGATTTGAAAGTGTTAAGTCTACAACACCAACAACGTGTTGAGATATCAAGCTCCACTCGCGATATACCAGGGTGACCGTTGTGTATTTATGTCACCGACTTGTTAGCTGGAGATGCGGTTGGTACACCACCCACAAATAATAGCTGGATGATAGCTATCCTTATCTACTCTAGTTTGTGGCTCAGTTAGTATGCCACCTTAGTTAGTTGAGTTTGGTTTGAGACCCACATATAGGGTTCTTCTATTTTCTTTGTACTTGAGTTCTTTTGGCTTTCACAACTAAGAAGAGGAAAACTGTTTTCAGCCTCCACCTTTGTGTGTATTCCCCCATTGTGCATGTGAGAAAGCCTCAAGTGAGACTCCTTCCCTCTCTCCCACTATCTTCACATGGTATCAGAGCCTTGTTCATGGTAAGGAGCTCAAGAAAGCAAACCAAGTTCGCAGTGTCCTGGTAAGAGGACTAGTGTTGCTTTCCTTTTTCGAGTTTGGGAGCAAATCTCTGCAGGTAGCACAGCCAGAAGTGCAAGAGTGCACTGTCTCAGATTGAGACGCCCTTCGTGGTGTGGCGAGAGCGCAGTATATGCTGCGGGCAAGGGCGAAGCCCTTGGTGACTTTATTTTTCTGATTCGAGGTCATTTCGGGGCCCGTTTTGGAGGCGGAAGTTCTCCACAGGCACTCAAGAAGAGGCCCTGTTTTTGCTGTGCGACCACTGTTCTGCAGGTCGGTGAAAAGTTACCGCAGAAATTGCATCATATGCCTGTACGCAGAGATATTGGGAGTTGCAGAATCATGCTTATTGCCTGTTGACGCAAAATCGTCACTAGGAAGTGACTATGTGGTGAAATACCACTTTCGTCAGTTTTGCAGATCTACCCGTGTGAGGCAAAAGTTGTGTTTTTTTGCAGTGACAGAATATTTTGCAGTGTTCTATAATGGCATCTGATTCTCTTTCACAGATTGTCACTGAAAAGCTTGACAAGAACAACTTCCAAGCATGGAAGTTTAGAATGACGAATTTCCTTATGGGAAAAGGCTACTGGGAGTTCATTACAGGAAATGAAGAAGAACCTGTTCTTCCTAACGTTCCCAATCAACAGGAAATGCAGGCATTTAAAGGATGGCATGAGAGAGCTAGGAAAGTTATGTACTGGTTGTCTATCAGTATTTCGGACTCCATGATTGTGCATATTTAGGATGCAAGTACACCAAAGGAGGCATGGGATACTTTGGCAAAAATGTACAGCACAAATACGCAAGCCAGGAAAATGCAGCTCAAGCAGGAGCTGCACAATGTGCAGAGAGAAAATATGAGCATCAATGACTACCACATGAAGGTGAAGAAAATTGTGGATGCACTTGCTTCCATTGGGTCGCCAGTGGATGATGACGATTTAGTTTGAGGAGTTGATTGCTCTTCTAATTTCCGAAGAGCAGAGAAATGGTGGTGCATCTTCTTCAGCAGGAACTTCAAAAGAAACTGTCTTCTACTCAAATGCTGGCAGAGGTAGAGGCAGAGGCAGAGGTAGAGGAGGCCGATCTGCAGGCCGTGGTAGAAATCAGAATATGCAGCAAATGCAAGAAAACCAGTCCTATGTAGGAGGACGTGGTAAGTCTAGAGGCAGGGGGAGCCAAAGAGGTCGTGGTGGATGGCAGAGAGGCCAAAATGCAAACAGCAATGTCCCCCCCTCCATATTGAAACGCTATAATACTTTTGTAACATACTCTTTTTGTGAAAGCCAAAGGAGTTTCCTACTCCGATCACGCGTGATGCGCATACCAAGAATATGACCTGCAAGTCCCAAATCCTTCATATCAAAGGCCTCATGCAACTTGGCCTTTAATGCATTTAGCTCATAAGTGTTCTTGCTAGCGAATAGCATATCATCCACATATAGTGCCAAGATTATCAGGCTATTATCCTTAGCCCTTTTAGTGTAGAGGCAGTGATCAATTTCACTCCTAAAACCCTGGGACTGAATGAAAGCATCAAACTTCTGATACCATTCTCTAGGCGCTTGCTTAAGACCATAGAGACTCTTCTTCAGCTTGCAAACTAAATGCTCTTTGCCCTTTTCTTCAAAGCCTTCCGGCTGCACCATGTAAATTTCCTCATGCAAATCCCCATGCAAGAAAGCTGTCTTGACATCCATCTGCATAAGCTCCATATCCTCTGCTGCCACTAGTCCAAGCATGCATCTAAGTGTGGTCATCTTCACAACTGGAGAGAATATCTCATCAAAGTCCACACCCTTCTCTTGCTTGAACCCTTTAGCAACCAAACGGGCCTTGTATCTAGGCACATCATCACCTGTGACCTTCATTTTGTAGACCCATTTACATGGCAATGCTTTCTTTCCATGTGGCAAAGAAACCAAGTCCCAAGTCTTATTCTTCATAAGTGAACTCATCTCTGATTGCATAGCATACTCCCACTTGCGTTGATCCTCACGCATCATAGCCTCTCTATAGCAAGAAGGCTCCCCACAATCAGTAAGCATCACATAGTCTACCCCTGGAACAAACCTATCAGGCGGTCTAGACACTCTAGATGATCTTCTCAAGGGCATTTCAGCTTGCTGTCCCACTTGCATATCAGCCAAATTTGGCTCATCATTTCCACCAATAGATGATCCATCATCTACCCTTGATTGTGTACCTGTGGGAGTACTTGGTGGTACCATTTCTTGCACACTTGGTGCATGGACAGCTTGCTGTCTATCAACATGTGTAGGTGGATTCACATCTTGGAAAGTTATTTTTCTCATTTCCACATCCCTCATGGGTGCCTTATGCATCTTTTTCTCATTGAAGACCACATCATGGCTGCGTATGATCTTCTTTGCTTCTGGATCCCAGAGACGATAGCCCATCTCTCCACTTTCACCATAACCCAAAAAGATGCATTTCCTAGACTTAGGATCTAGCTTCTTTCGAAGCTCTTTTGGCACATGTGCATATGCCTCACACCCAAATATACGCAAATGAGAGTAAGAGGGCTTCTTGCCACTCCATGCCTCTTCAGGAATACCACCATCCAAACTCTTACTAGGTGATCTATTGATCACATGCACTGTAGTCTTCATTGCCTCGGCCCAAAAACCACCAGAAAGACTTGCATTGGAAAGCATGCATTGCAACCTTTCTTGAATGGTACGGTTCATCTTTTCTACAACTGGATTTTGCTCTGGAGTACGAGGGGATGTGAGCTCCCTCTTAATCCCACGTGTATCACAAAAATGCTGAAAGTCATGAGAGAGATACTCTCCACCATTGTCAGTCCGTAGGCATTTAAGCGTTCTACCTGACTGATTCTCAACCAAGGCCAGCCATTTCTGAAATACCTGAAACACATCACTCTTCCGAGCTATAGCATAAGCCCACACTTTCCTAGTTGCATCATCAATGAATGTCACATAGTATTCAGCCCCGCCTAATGACCGTGTAGGCATGGGACCACATACGTCTAAATGCACCAAATCAAGCATTTCAAACTCTTTCTTTCCCCTTCTTTTATGGGCTGATTTAGTCTGCTTCCCATAGAGACAGTGCTCACAAAATTCAAAATCAGAGAAACTCAAATGCGGTACATAACCCAAACGGCATAAGAGTTTCATTCCATTCTGGCTCATGTGCCCCAACCTGCAATGCCACAAAGAAGTGCTTGGCTGCTCGGTTATTGCAACAACATGATCAAATACCCCTGATACATGTAAGGGATACAAAGTCCCACACTTGGCACCCCTAGCCAAAAGCATAGAGCCCTTTTGAATTTTCCAACTTTGAAAGCCAAAAGTGGTGTGAAAACCAGCATCATCTAGCTGACCCACTAAAATAAGACTCTTGGTCAACTTAGGCACATGTCTCACATGTTTCAAAATAAATGCAGACCCATTTGCAAAAGAAAACTTTATGTTACCTGCTCCCACTATGTCACATGCATAGTCATTTCCAAGATGCACACAACCTGTCTTTCCACTATCATAAGGGGAGAACCAGTCCCTATGGGGAGTAACATGGAATGAAGCACCAGAATCCAAAATTCAATCCTGGGAATATGCATCATCTGAAGTGGTAAGCAACTCTGCAGATAAAGTAGACATGAAGAGAACATCATTATCACTATCATGTGTGACTGCATTGATCTCCTCGATCTTCACTTTTCCTTTGTCCTCCATTGGACTCTCTTCCTTTTTATTTGCACCCCAATTTGCATTCTTTTTCTTATCCTTTTGCTCTCTTTTCAGCTTGTAGCAATCCTTTTTTATATGGCCCTTCTTGCCACAGTGGTAACACTCAATGTTTCGTGCCTTGGATTTGCTACAAGACTTCCCTCTTTCTTGGGACTTCCCCCTGAACTGTGATCTGCCCCTTTGCACATTTAAGGCTGCATCCTGCTTGTTGCCATCCATAGACTTCCGTCTGATCTCCTCGGCCAACAAGCTACCCACAACATCATCAAATTTCAGTACTCCACCAGGTGCAGAGTTACTAACAGCTGTACGGAAGGTATCCCATGAGGATGGCAATGAACATAAGAGAAATATTGCCTTAGTCTCTGCATCAAAATTCATTTTTTGAGCCTGAAGCTGGCTAAAAATAATATTGAATTCATTCAAGTGAGAAGCAATGGAGACCCCTTCCTTCATTTGCAGCTCAAACAACCTCTTCATGAGGTAAACTTTATTAGAGGTAGTTTCCTTCTCATAAGTGGCACACAGTTTCTTCCACAAATCTTCTGTAGTCTGCTCATTCACTACTGTGAAATAAATTGACTTTGCAAGATGAAGTCTAATAGTATACTTTGCTAATGCATCCAACTCATTCCAATCATCCTCAGACATATTTGCAGGCTTAGCTTCAATCCCTGCCAAGGGTTTAATCTGCTTCTTTTGAATAAGCACATCCCTTATTTGTTCTTTCCACAAAGAACAGTTTGTCCCATCAAACTTTTTAATGTTGAAAAACTCCTTTTCAGACATGGAAGAGGATGCCATGATGCAAATGATACAAAATCCCAAATGCTAGTGCCTGCAAGAGAGAATCACACCAAATACCAAGTGCACCCAAATGTGTATGCCACAATAGAGTGAAATATCACCAAAACTCAAAGCTCAAAGCATCTGACTCATGTGCATATACTATGCATCCATATGAGCAAATCTGGCCCAAAAGAAAATGCCAATAAGTGCCAAATGACTCAAGCATGAACACTGTCCACTAGCATATGCATCAATAATGTCTCATCCAAGAGAGCATAGCACTATCAATGCATCACCTGCAATGTGTCAAAGCTGTCCCTCAGCATAAAATGGCATCCATGTGCAAAGCGTCCATAAAAATAGCATCCCACAAGGCAATTTGGGCCTATCAGCGCATCCAACAAGGACCGCAATGCATCCAAATGGCCTATAAATCATCCATTGCAATCCAATGCATACCATGAATGAGCGCACACTGCTCAAACTGCAACCAGAGTGATCTGCATAAGCTATGCTCAAGAAATCATAGTCCCACGGTAATGAGCGCTACTGAAAATAGAACCTGAGATGCCTCAAAACATGGGCGCCATTGCATAATCGGAATCAGCAAGAAAATCTGCAAATATCTCTCTTCTGCCAGAACTCCAAAATCCCAACCGATGAGTGAGAAATGGGAGTCAACACTTATCCACTGCCATGTGGCATAAATCTAAGGTTTCAAAACCTTAGAATGAAAAATGCATAACAGAGAGACGAAATCGAATACACAGAGATCTATAACTCTGAAAATCCTCCACCGAATCGTGCAAGAACTGACAGGTAGGGGTTTTTGGGCATCTGAAACACAATGGGACAGACGGTTTTGGAAACCGTGGTCTCAATCACTGGGTCCAACACACGGACTGAAAAACATTCTTGGAAATAAAGCTATCTGTAAACTCCACCGGAGTGCGAATGATGAGTAACATAGAAGTTTTAGGACCTCCTGAGTCCACCGGAACTGACAAATCTGCAAATGGTTGCTCCAAACTTGAGTTCCAACACCCGGGCAAAAAACGCAGAATTTGACACAGTGAGTCAGAAATCCAATGAAATGATCCCAGATTCAAGAATGAAGGTGTTTCCAAGATCCTGAAGTAATGTGGACACCAAAAGCAAGCAATAGTTGCCTCTACAAGTCAATACGGAGTCTTTGTCATCGAACGGAACAGGGAAAAGCTCAAAAAACGACTTTTTCTTTGAAAGCTCTTAACAGGCTCTCAAAACCACTTCGCAAAGCCAAAGTGACTTTTCCAAAGGTTCCTCCAAGGTCTCTGCACACTCGGATGCAAGTAAAGTCACCCACAAAGCTTCCCACAGAGCTTCTCCTTCCTCCCACAGAGCTGTTGAGCTTCCAGCATTCACGCACGCTCAGCTACATCACTCGGGCTCTGATACCAGTTGAGAGTGCTCTCAACGGAAGCAAGAACGGAAGAAGGAGAGAGAGAGACAGAGAGCCACACAAGTTTTGGTGGGTGCAGAACCACCCTAATCTTCTTTTTCATTCATTTATATATGTGTTTGAGTATTGTACATAATCGGGGTTAAGGCACAGTGACCTTTAACCCCCACAAACCTTTAGCCCAATATTTGGGGTAAAGGTAGTTATACTGATGGAGTTTATTATTATGAGCCTCAGAGTTGTAATAAGGGATCGGATATCAATGAGGCAATCCCTCAAAGGTTGATTGAGTTTCAAAAGCTTGATGAAATGAG
This sequence comes from Dipteris shenzhenensis, assembly GCF_047967505.1. Taxonomy (NCBI): domain Eukaryota; kingdom Viridiplantae; phylum Streptophyta; class Polypodiopsida; order Gleicheniales; family Dipteridaceae; genus Dipteris; species Dipteris shenzhenensis. The sequence goes on from NC_141627.1 coordinate 22,025,813, forward strand.
ATTAAGGATGGCGTATGGCATGAAAATTGAGAAGCTACACTGCAAGAAATGGTTTGACCGCAACCTTGAAAACAAGGACTTGAAGAATGTTGATCTTGTATTATTATATAGCATAAGAAACACCAAGTCTAATATGAAGTATCGAGGAATGGGTCCATATTGGTTTGTAGAAATCACACCTCAAGAGTCATTAAGAATTGCAACCCTTGACCGTACCAAAATGGATGGTTACTTTAATGGTAGCAAGCTTAAGCGCTACTACGGCCATTAACCCTTCAATTGCCACAAGCCATCCACCGAGAAAAAGAACTTAAAAAATAAGCCACTCAAATGAAGCAGCAAGTGATAGAAGAAGTGAGGATGTATCAGGCCAAAGCAAAAACTTTAGGGCTCATAATAATTTGTAAAGTGTCCATGGGAGGGTTAAACCCCATGGAAGATCTTACCATTTCCTTTGCAAGGGTACCAGTAGACTTTTAGTTGTGCATAGAAACCATACGCTTGATTGATGCCTTTATCAATCTTGGTGCTAGCCACAACTTGATTTCATACGAGATGTGCACCTGACTTTTGACATTCAAGGTAGCTCTTGAACCTATACCTAACATGGTACATGCATTAAATGGCAAAATCTGCCTGCTATAGGTTGTATTAAAATTCTTTTATCAGCTAATAACCATTGCATAGATTCTATGTTATGCCAGCAAGTGCAATGGATGAACGAGTTATCCTTGGAAGGACATGGTGTTGGGCAGTTAACTCTCATTTGAAAATTTTTGGTTGCATTGCCTATGTCCATGTGCCAGATGAGTTGAGGTCCAAGTTGGATCCAAAAGCTGAGAAGTGCGTCTTTATTGGTTATTCTCTGCAGCAGAAAGGGTATAGATGCTATAACCCTTCTATGTCACGTAAGTTCACTTAGTAGGAATGAGGAGTTAGATTTATGGTTGAGAGCTAACTCTTTATCACCTCTCTTTCTAGCATTACAAGAGGTTAAGGCTTGTAGGGATGCTCTAGAAGATAGACTAAAAACTATAGATAAAAGAAGAGTTTGGTATTATTCTTCACATGAGGAGGGTAAAGGTGGTATAGCCATTGGAATTTTATATCACTACAAGGATGGTATCACACAAGTCATTTAGATGACCACAAAAGATGGGTAATTTTGAAGTGTCTCATGAAGGAAATTAATTTCTCGGTCATTTCTCTCTATGCCCCTAGTCAACAGTGGAAAGAAAAGGATTATGGGAATCTTTCCAATGTGCAGATGGTAACTATATTACTATGTGGGATTTTAATATGGTGGAATGCAAGGTAGATAGGTGGCTTGAAAAGGGGACATGCATCAGAGGTATTGAATTACTATCTTGGGAAGAGTGCAAGGAGCACTAGCAATAGGTTGTGGGAATAGCTGGTGGTGATTTCACTTGGTACAACAGCCAAGTGGCCCCTATCTTTTACTGCTATGGCAAGAAAGTTTGGTGAAAGGTGCTCTCCCCCTACATATCAATGGGGCCATTATCAAATTGATCTCCAAAGAGGGCCCCAACGATGAACTTAAGAACTGGAGACCTTTAACACTGCTAAACAACAGTTACAAGATTTTTACAAAAGCTTTGCTCTTAGGTTACAAGGTAAGATGAAGGAGTGGATTATCTTTGAGCAAAAGGGTTCATTAAAGGACGTCAGACTTGGATAAGGCTTATGATAGATTGGAATGGGATTTCATAATCCAATCTTTACAAGCCATGGGTCTGGCCTTCCTTTGTGTCAAATGTCAAGATTCTTCTCTCACCAATGCCTTAGCTAAGGTTAATGTCAATGGGAAGATGAAGGATCCCTTCTTTTGGAAAAGATCAACCAGACAAGGGTGCCCCTTGGCTCCTCTTTTGTTTGCTATGGCGGCAGCAGATGCTATTGGTTGGCTCCTTAGAAGCCAAATCCAAGAGGGAAGTCTCCAAGGGATTGAGCCTATGAATGGTAAACAACTGGTTTGTCATGAGTTTGGAGGTGACACTACACTGACCCCTAGAAATACTGAGCAGGATGTTAGCTATGTGATGGATTGCCTTGATGTTTTCTGTAAAGCTTCACGATCTTCAATCAACCACTCCAAAATAGGGTATGATACTCTCAGTGGCAAGGAACAAGGGACTCTTCAGCAGTTGGGATGTCTCAAAATCCAAAAGGGCATAATTTTTAGACTAATGGGTATTTCAATGGGTTTTGATGTCACAATGAAGCAAAGGTGGGATTGGGTCTTGCATAGATCAAAGGAAATTTTGGATAATTGGAGAAGCTTCCAAGCAAACCTGGCTAGAAGAAGATTGGTTCTTAACCATTGTCTATACCCCATAGCAATTTTTAATCTTTCTTGCTAGTCTCCATCTAAAATAGGTCTTGATAGATTTATTAGATTGTGGGGGGCTATGTGTAATAGATACTTTAATTGATGTTGCCAAAAAACTATCAACTACTTGGATTATCAAATCTCTATTACATCCAGATGAAGACTGGACTCAAATTTTAATGAGAAATATGAGACACATTAGACCCTACAGGGCTCGCAAATCGAGAAATTATCCTCTTACTTCAGCTAGTTTTAACCTTGAACCTTGCAAGGCCAAGGAAAGCCCTCTATGGAAGTCTATTTAGGGTGCCTTTGAAGAAGTAAAATCCTTTCTACAATTCTATGATAAAGGGGCCTTCATGGCCATTGACTCAGTTTGGGTGTCAATAATATTTAGAAGCTACACATTGACAGATGAACAATTTACTGTGGCAGTTGTGTTTTTAAGAAGGGGATTCAATCTTGGGGGCACTTGTGGAATAGAGAATTCTTCAGATGGAAGACATGGCAGAAAATTAGAAGGGAATTTTCCCTCACCAATCAAAATTAGGGACTGGTCATGCGGAGGTTGGACTTATGGAAGGGAGAAAGTAGTTGGAAAGGAGGCTCAGTCATGTGCTTGCATAAAAAATTCAGTTGGGTAGGATGCTCCTCCTTACTTCCAATACCAACTCCTATAATTGACATGGATGATCTCTTCAAAACAATCAATGTCAGATAGAAATTAAAAGATGATAGTGCTATGTGGTATGCCAGGTTCCACAAAATATGGGTTAAAAGTGTTCCTGAGAAGATGTCATGCCTTACTTGGCTTATTCTCCATAAAGCAATTTGGACTAATGCTAGACGAATCATAATAGGAAAGGGAGATGGCAAGTGTCTGAGATGTTTGGACTCTATGGAGGATATTTTTCATTTATTTTTTGCTTTCCCTCATGTTATAAGAGTTTGGAAATTTACTTAGATTGAGTGTGGAGAACCTATGAATTGGGAAGCTATTCTACTATGTGATGCATGCAAAATAAGGCATGAGCCTTGGCTATTAAAATACACGGTGTAGCAGAACAGAAACTGAACAAAGAATAGAGAGTACACAACAAATTGGAGATGAACAAAATTTTCCTTCAATACTGATGTAGTACAGATGATGGCTCCATCCACCTGTGCACTCCCACAGTGGAGCTTAGATGGCGATCTAGACAGATACTAGGTGAAGAGCTACTAGCTAGAAGATCTCTACTGGAAGATCTGATCTAGTACAATAGACTGGGTAGATTGCCTCTTTATAGCTATGAGGGCGGTAGTCAGATCAACATAGTCGGTGGAACCGACCAGTCAACCTAGTCGATGAAGTTGACCAATCAACCTAGTCGGTGGAACCAACTAGTCATCCATGGAATATTCAAGGAATATTTCCTTGTTAAATTACACGGTGTAGCGGAACAGAAACTGAACAAAGAATAGAGAGTACATAGCAAACTGGAGAGGAATAAAAATTTTTCTTCAATATTGATGTAGTACAGATGATGGCTCCATCCACCCGTTGGCTCCCACAGTGGAGCTTAGATGGCGATCTAGATAGATACCGGGTGAAGAGCTACTAGCTGGAAGATCTGATCTGATACAATGGACTGGGGAGGCTGCCTCTTTATAGTTATGAGGGCGATAGTCAGATCAACGTAGTTGGTGGAACCGATCAGTCAACCTAGTCAGTGGAGCTGACCAGTCAACCTAGTCGGTGGAACCGACTAGTCGTCCATGGAATATTTAGGGAATATTCCCTATACCGTTGCCTCGAGGGCTCTTGCCCCTAAACCCTCACCAAGGGGCCCACTGGCCACCCTTGGACCCCCCAGCTAGAATCACCTTTCTACCATCAACGGTCTCATTAATAGACCTCATCTGACTTGCAAGTCAGGATCCATCCAGTGTCCCAGGCTCACACATGGCTTCTCCTCATATGGGGCCCTTACAACTTGAGCACCTTGGACCACTAGTGGTTACCAGGAGGGTGGGGCATTGAGCATATCTAACATCCCTATACCGTTACCTCGGGGGCTCTTGTCCCTGAACCCCCACGAGGGGGGCCAACTGGCCCCCAAGCCCCAGCAAGAATAAGGGGCTCCCACACAATCACCTTTCTACCATCAACAGTCTCATTGATAGACCTCATCGGACATGTAAGTCAGGATCCATCCAGTGTCCCAGGCTCACACATGGCTTCTCCTCATATGGGGGCCTTACAACTTGAGCATCTTGGACCACTGGTGGTTATTAGGAGGGTGGGGCATTGAGCATATCTAACACCCCCCCTCAATGTCCACCCATAGGTAAACTACCTTCTCGAACCAATGACGAGTCTCTTAAGATGACCCTGAAGTTGATCCTTCCCAAGTGCCTTGGTGAAGATATATGCTCCATTTTGCTTTGTTGGATAGTAGACCAATTCCACGATCTCGTCCTCCATCAAATGATGCACATAGTGATACTGAATCTCTATATGTTTTGTGCACACATGAAACACTGGATTTTTAGCAATGGCCATGCAACTTTGATTGTCGCACCTTAGCACAATTGCCTCATCCTCTTACACTCCCATGTGCCATAAGATCCTCCTTAGCCACACTACTTCACAAGTGGCAAAACATGCTACCTTGTACTTAGCCTTGGTAGAAGGCAATGCCACTATTGGTTGTTTCTTATTGATCCAAGAGAAGATACTTGAACCTAAAGAGAAACAATATACAAAAACTAATTTCCTAGAATCAAAATCTCCAGCCCAATCTGAGTCACAAGGACCAGCCAAGGAAGTGCTTGTACCATAAGTGATGCCATAATCAAGAGTGCCCTTCACATACCTGAGCACCCACATCCTTGCATTCCAATGATTATCTCAGGGCTTATTGGAGAACGTGCTCAAAACGCCAACAGCAAAAATGATGTTTGGTCTGGTGTTGCATAGATAGATGAGACTATCGACCAACTTCTTGTACCTCCTGATGTCTGCTAGTGGTGAGGCATCCTCCATAGACAGTCTCTCATTTACCTCCATAGGTGTAGTTATCTCCTTGCACTTGGACATACCAAATGCCTTTAAGATCTCCCTTGCATAGAGATGAAGATCTTGCCTGGCTCTTGCCAAAATTCAATCCCCAAACAGTAGTGCATCAAGCCTAAGTCTGTCATCTCAAACTCTGTGCTCAACGCCTTTCTAGTCTGCTAGATCATGTCTTCATAGTCAGCTATAATAAGGATATCATCCACATATAGAACAATAATGGCAAATTTTCCACCTTTCCTATACACATACAAGTTAGCATTAGAGGCACATCTTTTGAAGTTTAATTTATGAAAGAATTTGTCTATCTATTGGTACCATGCTCTTGGGGCCTGTTTCAGCCCATACAGAGCCTTCTTCAGCTTACATACCTTGTTCTCAAAATGGGGGGCCTCAAACCTAGGTGGCTAAGCCACGTACACCTCCTCCTTGAGGTCACCATTCAAGAATGTTGATTTAACATCCATTTGATAAACTGGCCACTTTTTATGAGTAGCCACTGATAGTATTATGTGAATAGTGGTCATTCCGGTAGTCGGAGCGAAAGATTCCTAAAAATCAAATCCCTCAACCTGCAAAAATCCTTGTGCAACCAATCTGGCTTTGTACTTTTCCAAAGTCCCATTGGCCTTGTACTTTACCTTCCAAACCCACTTGGTGCCAATAAGCTTTCTGTTAGATGGTCGATCTACCAACTCCCAAGTTTCATTCTTCATGATGCTGTCATATTCTACTTGCATAGCATTTTTCCAATCTCGGTCTACAAGTGCTTCCTCCAAACTCTTAGGCTCCTTTACTTCTGCAATAATCTCAGCCATAAAGGCCATATTGACTATGTGAGCAAAACCCCTCCTTTGCTCCTCGATTCTTTGTGACTGCCTTGGTCCATTTGCATGCTACTCAACAAACATAGGCATCTAGTTATCATGGTCATAGAGTTGCCTTACCCATCATGGCAATGGCTTTTTCGATGGCGTAACAATAGGTTGGTGACTTATACCTTCATCATCTGATATTTCCTCCTCCTTTATAGCTCCTGGGATAGGTCCATAGTGAATTACCTCTTCGCTTAATGATAAAGTGGAAAAGCTCTTCTCTACCTCCACTACATGTGGTTGCTCCCTGAACACCACATCGTGACTCGCTATGATCTTCTTTGCCTCTCGATCATACAACTTATAGGCTTTCTTCTCATCACAATAGCCTAAAAAGATACATTTGGTGCTTTTTGCTTGTAGCTTGTTTCTCTCTTTGTCTGGTACATGCGCATAGCATTCACACCCAAACATTTTGAAATGGGAGACAAATGGCTTCTTACCGCTGTAAGCCTTATGTGGTGTTTTACCTTTGAGTGCCTTTGTATAGCTGTGATTAAGGATGTAAACCATAGAATTGACAGGCTCAGCCCAAAAGTGGTTTGGCAGTCCAGCACCTTTCAACATACACCTCCCCATATCCACGGTGGTTCGCATTCGACATTCAACAATTGAATTTTGCTGAGGCATATGTGGTGTCATCGTTTGTCGCTTGATCCCTTTGCTCTTGCAAAAATCTCCAAACTTTGTAGAAACAAACTCATCACCACCATCCAATCTGATTTTCTTCACTTTTCTCCCTGTTTCATTTTCAACAAGATGTAGCCATCCTTTCAATTTACCAAAAGCTTGAGACTTTTTGTGAAGAAATTACACCCACATCTTCCTACTATAGTCATCGATAATCAATAGAAAATAGGAAGGTCCCCCCAAGGCCCGTGTAGTCATCTTACCGCACAAGTTAACATGCACCAACTCTAGAGGAGCGTTTGCTCTATTCTTGCTTTCTTGTGGGAATGCCTTTCTCAATTGCTTGCCCATCATGCAAGCTTCACACAGTTCTTTGATTTTTGCTACTACAAGGAAGTGAGAAACCATACCTTGCTTCTGCATCTCCTTCAGCACTACAAATTCGATGTGGCCAAATCTTTCGTGCCAAAGTCTACTTATGCCCACTCTAGCGGTGGCTGTAAGAGCACTTAGCTCATATAGGTTATTCCTCCTTACTCCTGTGCCAACAAGATTGCCTGCGCTATCTAGAATTTTTGCTCCTTCCTTGTTGAACCTCAACTCATGGTTAAGGTCGGTTATGGAAGCAACTGATAGCAAATTTCTTTTGATTTGTGGAACATACAACACATTAGATATTTTCTTAACATCTCCATTTACAAAAACAAATGAAACCGTACTCGTACCCTCAACAGGGCATTTTGCATTATTTCCAACCATCATGGTGATGGGTTCCTATAGAGGCTGCATGGAATAATATAGACCCTTCTTGCAGGTCATGTGACAGGAGGCACCACTATCCAACACCCATGAATCAGTGGTTGACGCTTCTTGAACTGAGGAACACTCTTCCTTAATGGCCAGATATAGATCCAACTTTGCTTTTGCTATGTTAGCTGTCTCTTTTGCCTTATCTGTCTTCTTTAGGGTACCATTCTTTTCATCTGCTTTCTTGACCCAACAATCTGCAATCACATGGCCCTTCTTCTTGTAGTAGAAGCATTCTCCCTGAAACTTCTTCTTGCCACCCTTCTTCTTTTTATCACCACTAGTAGAGGAACCACCTTTGCCTTTTGTAGTAGCAAAGAATGCAGCATCCCCATTGCTGCCCCCATCTCGAGCTTTAAGCCTCAATTCCTCCTCCATAAGTAAAGCACAGAACTCCTCAAATGACAATGGTTGGGGTCTCACCTGAGTGTTAAGTGCTGTTACCAGTCCCTCAAACCTTGGTGGACATATCCAGAGACACTACCAAGCTAGCTCTTCACTAGTCTTTTGTATCCCAGCACCAACCATCTGGTCAAGCAGATTTTTCATTCGGGTTATGAACGCCTCTGCTGTCTCTCCTTCATTAAACTTCTTAGCTGCGAGCTGATTCTCTAGGTTCTAGATCCTTGTCTAATTCTACATCTCATACTGACTCTTCAATATGTTCCAGGCCACAATTGCCTTAGATGTATGTTGAATTAAGGTCAAAACACTATCAATAGTACTTGTAACCAGGGCACACAAAGCATCTACATTCCTGCATTCCAAGCTCGTATAAGGTCGGCATTAGGAGGTATCGTACTCCCCGGATTTTTTGGTCAGGGGTTCCTTGTGGTTTTGGGTCAATCCCTAGTATTGTCTTGAGAAGCTCATATGAATCCAAAATAGCAGTAATTTTAAACTTCCACAGAGTGTAGTTCGTACCATCTAGCTTTCCTTCAATGAAGGTTGGTGGGCGAATCCTCAACGCTTGGATTTTTGGTGCAGTTGCAACTGGTGAACTCAAGCCGCTTCCTATTGCCATCACTCCGTATGCTATTGAAGCCCTCGCCTCTCTTCTACTCTTCGATCCCTAGAGCCACCTGGCCTTTGATACCATGTTAAATTACACAGCATAGTGAAACAAAAACTGAACAAAAATAGAGAGTACACAGCAAACTGGAGATGAACAAAATTTTCCTTCAATACTAATGTACTAGAGATGATGGCTCCATCCACCTAGTATCTATCTAGATGGTGATCTAGACAGATACTAGGTGAAGAGCTACAAGTTGGAAGATCTCTACTAGAAGATCTGATCTAGTACAATGGATTGGGGAGGTCGCCTCTTTATAGCTATGAGGGCGGTAGTCGGATCAACGTAGTCAGTGGAACTGACTAGTCAACCTAGTTGGTGAAGCTGACCAGCCAACCTAGTCAGTGGAACCGACAAATTGTCCATGGAATATTCAAATAATATTCCCTATACCACCGCCTCGAGGGCTCTCACCCCCGAACCCCCACCACGGGGGTCGCTGGCCCCCCTGGGACCCCCTAGCCGGGGGCCAACTAGCCCCTAGGCCCCAGCAAGAATAAGGGGCTCCCACACAATCACCTTTCTACCATCAATGGTCTCATTGATAGACCTCATCTGACATGCAAGTCAGGATCCATCCAAGTGTCCCGGGGTCACACATGGCTTCTCCTCATATGGGGGCCTTACAACTTGAGCACCTTGGACCACTAGTGGTTACCAGGAGGGTGGGGCATTGAGCATATCTAAAATTGGCTCCAAATAAGAGCTCATGCTCTTTGGCTCATTTAGATCTCTAGAAATAATTTTTAGTTTAATCATAAAGAACTTTGTACTGATGCCTTGTTTGCTTCATGGTGGGATAAGAGAAAAGACGTCTTGACTTCTTCATTAGTGCCTACAATCTTAAACACTCAAGATTGAATGCAAATATTTCAAGACATAAATGCCACTATTTTATCTCTGATGATCATGCCAAGTTGCCTAACTTCATGCAAAGGAGAACTACCAGAGCTGGTCCTTCAACTCAGACTCCCTCTTTTGCTGTTGGCCCCTCCACTCAGCCTTTTGATGGCCTCTTCACATAGGTTTTCTATGCTTTTGCTGGTCCCTTAGCTCACGTTCCTTCTACTACTGCTTGTCCTTATACTCAAAGCCCCTTTATTGGCCCTTCAACCTAGTTCCCCTTTGCTGCTATTGGCCCCTCTCTGCATCCTAATTTGGTTGGCCTCTTCACTCAGTCTCCCTCTGGTAGTGTGGACCCCTAAGCTCAGTTAGGTACCTCCTTCTACCTCTTGCTCCTACACTCAGGCTCCTTGTGCTAGCCTCTCCACTTAGTTACCTTCTGTTGTTTCTATCCCTTCCTCCTAGTCTCTGTTGTGGTGCTACCTGTTCAGCTTCTATAGGATTTGGATGAGATGTCTATTCACCCTATTTGGGGTGTTTTTGCGGCTCCTACTGGACACTTTTCTGAAGTTACTACTATTGTTGCTGTTGATTGAGTACACACCACTGACTCCAAGGAGGAATCCTCTAGCTTCTCCTTCCATATCTGAGAAGCTCCTCTCAATATCTATTTAGGAAACTACTGGTTTTGGTTTTTGGCACTCTTGTAGTAAGAGAGAAAGTGCATTTGTGAGGAGTGTGTAGTAAGAGATAAAGTGCATTTGTGAGCAACACTCCTATTTTAGATGAGCTTTGAAGATGTAAAAAATAGATTTAAATTAATATAATCACTCTTTTTATGCCCCCAAAAAAAGATATCTTCACAACTCACCAGAGAGCCACCATTGTGTCAGGCTTTGATTTCAAAATCCCAGGTCTCAGATTGTTTCAATTTGCAGTTTGTATTTGATTTTGATTTTGCTTGAGCTCTTGAGCTCATAGATCAACATAGATTAGTATTCACAGCAAGGGCCCTAGCTCGCCCTTTGCTCTAGCCCATTGAGGCTTGTATCAGTCTTCTTTTTGTGCACTTTATCCCATAGGCCTGTGAGGCCTCCCGTGAATGTTAATACATGTGTGTGTGTGTGTGCGTGTGCGCGCGCGCACCCATGAGGGCCCTACCTTGTGGCCTGATGTTAAAAGAATTCTTCTTCTTCTTCTATTCTCTCTCTCTCTCTCTCTCTCTCTCTCTCTCTCTCTCTCTCCCCATCTCCCTCCATGACTCTCCCTATCTCTGCCCATCCCCCTCCATGACTCTCCCTCCATAACTCTCTCTCTCTCTCTCTCTCTCTCTCTCTCTCTCTCTCTCTCTCTCTCTCTCTCTCTCTCTCTCTCTCTCTCCGTCTCCCTCTCCCTCTCTCTCTTACATAATTGCAAGAAATGTGTGCAAGAACTTGCTTGAATATTTGTCTTCTAAAGTAAATCAAGCTCTAACTAATGATATCTATAAAAGATTAAAAATAAACATATGGAGAAACATAACTATTTTCTTATGAGATTGGAGTGCATTACTAAGGTATATAAGTATGATGTTGATCAATTATGCAAAAAGCCATGACTATAGATTCGAGCCTACCAATTGAAAGCAATCCAAGTAAGTTTGCTTTTTAAAAATTTTGACCACACATATACACAATCCCAAAAGGAAAACACACCCAAAAAAAGTTAATTTATATTATTTAAAAAGGTTGCCATGTGGCATTTCAGTCCTCAAAATGCCATGTGGCAAGTTTTTTTTTTAAATTGTAAAAATTTTCCCAACCGTCAAAATGCCACATGGATGAGAGAGAGAGAGAGAGAGAGAGAGGGAGAGAGGGAGGGAGAGTCATAGGGGGAGAGCACAATAGAAAGGGAGATTGGGGGGGGAGAGAGAGAGAGAGAGAGAGAGAGAGAGAGAGAGGGGGGGGGGGGGGAGAGGGAGGGAGAGTCATAGGGAGAGAGACCATGGTAGGACATGAGATGTGGGAATAGAAAGAAAGAGAAGGGGGGTGAAGGGGAGTTTTGTGTGTGTGTGTGTGTGTGTGAGAGAGAGAGAGAGAGAGAGAGAGAGAGAGAGAGAGAGAGAGAGAGAGAGAGAGAGAGAGAGAGAGAGAAGGGGGGGGGAGGGAGGGAGAGTCATAGAGAGAGAGCATGGTAGGACATGGGATGTGGGGATAGAAAGAAAGAGAAGGGGAGTTGTGTGTGTGTGTGTGTGTGTGTGTGTGTGTGCAATTACAAGACAAACATTATCCATCTTAGACTTATCAATCAAGACAATTTGTGATAGGATATCCTCTACCAAGAAAGCTTACAAAAAGATCAAATAATTTTGCTCAAAAAAATAGAAGATGATATTGAAGGAGCTCCACTCACCTGCATCCATCCACAACAAGGACAAGTTAGAACAAGACCCCTTATTTATGGGACTACAGGCTTCAATGCACAGCTCCACTTGTTATCGATGTCACAATATCATAGGTTATTCTAATACAGCAAAATTGAATCGACCTTGGATGGTGGTACACCATTTGGCACCTCAATATTTGAGTCACAGGCATCCAGATGCTCCATGTTTACGGTGTGAGCTCTTCACACTTTCTGAAACATATTTTTACAAATTACCCCAGGATGGAGGATAGAAGAAACTTTAGTCTAGTCTGATATGGAGAAAGTTTTATCTTCATTGAAGCTATAAACAAGATTCCTATAGAGACCAAGGATTTAATCATATAGATTACCATTTGCTGAAATTTAGAAATAGACATCCAGTGGTCCTGATTCATGTTTATAGGAATATGACAATAATATGCTTAGTGAAAAAATCATCATACCTTTAGAAAAAGAGTAACTATGTAGATGTATGGAGTATCTTTGTGCATCCACCTTTCACGTAGAAGACTCCGTTGCCCAATACGTGAAGTATCTGTGTAGCTATCAAGATTGAGCGATCATACACAGCTTAACAAGTTAGACCGCCACTATGAATACTTGTTCGTGGTATGGCTTTATTTGGGTGTCAATCAATGTATACTTGGTTTGATTCCGTTGTAGAAACTTTCCATCAATAGTGAGTGGTCTTCAGGCCTTTAGCTATGCCACGAGATCCTTCCTTGCTTTTGGCGTAAAATTCAATCGTTCAGCCATTTTGTTATCCTATCTCCATGCAAAGGAGAATAGCACGATTTCTATGTGCATGGTTCAAGGCAGAGTTACGCTCAAGAAGTCTATGGGCAATATAACTACTGACTGAGATCAACGAGTGTATAAGAGCCGTGTCTCATCCCTGGACTGAGCAATGATCAGAGTCTTCTTATGGTCATAAGAGCTACGATGTCTTGTGGACGTCCATATCAACAGCTTCTTTCCTTTACAGGGAGTCCACACAGCTTGCCTCTCTCACTATCAATCTTGCAAAGGGATGGACAAGAGTATTGGCAGTAGTATAGTTCAGAAGCTATCGTATGAGCAAGAAAGAGAAACAACCAAGCACAATGCATAACCTTGAAGCTGCATTTTGAATCGCAATGGTTTGAGTGGGAGGCTTTATATAGCCATCAACGTATTCAGGCCGACCCTGTCGGTCTATATTCATGCAACGTTTCACCTTATATGTGCATTTCCATGCAACGTCCCATGGCTAAATTAAAAAACAATATCCCTTAATAGCAATTCCTCACGGATTAGTAGATGTTTGAGCACAAAAGGTCATGGTCTAGCTTTTATGGTAAGTCCAGGATTTACTACTTCTAAAAAGGTACACACACGTGTGTGTGTGTGTGTGTGTGTGTGCGCCCAACCGTCCACCCGCACAATCACAAACCCACACCCTACGAGGGTCACCATATCCCCTCGTAGGGAGGGGATCATGGTGCCCACCTTTAGAACTGAAAGACATCCAAACAAGCCTGGTTTAGATCATGAGTGTTTGATCAATGTTTCAAGAACACCAATTTATGAGAAAGTCAATTATAATCCCTAATCAAATTTTGATTTGAAAAAGTAGAATATATACAAATTTTATTGGCTCCTCGATCGTGATCAAAATAATGCCATGGAAATCTCCCTTGAAAAAGTTACAAACGAGGGTCGCCATGTTCCTCGTAGAGAGGGGTCATGGTGTCCACCTTTTGAAGAGAAAGAACTTAGACAAATAATAGTTTAAGAGCATTGTTTTGAGTGATATCAAATAATTTTTATTAGATCACGAGAATTGATTGAAGTCCCAGGAAAATCACTGTTAAGGAAGTTAGAAACAACCCTCCTGAGTCTCAAGCTATTACAACCATTTTCCGAAAAGTATTTGAAAAGCTTACGAATAAAATAAGCCGCCTGTTTTTCATTGTTGCAAATGTAAATGATAGGCATAATCAGGTTCCTTTGATTTAGCCAATTCCTATGATGTAGGGGATGATAGCAAGCATTCTTTGCTACTATCTATTGCATTGAATTCGGAGTGACCTGTTCCTAGGCAGATATTCATATCAATATAGAGTAATTATTGAAACATCCTATGGTTATTGTTGGCAAGGGCCTTTAGGACATTATGGAAAAGATCTTGTACGTTAAGAAGCAATCATGGTTTTACTATATTCATTATGTTTGGAAAAAATGATTTCCTAATTCGAAGTTATGATTGCCTAATTCTTCTTGTGAAGAAATTGATAAGGATTGAGAATATAGGCCTTAGGATTTTCATTGGATTTTTTACACTTTGGAAGGACTTATTATGCTGAATATCTAGACGTATGGGAGTGCATCATGTCAAATTGTCTAGATGTATGAGATATTATATCAATCAAAACCTATCCATTGATACCAAACTTTTTTATATTGGGCTAAACGTGGTCCTAGAGAGACTATGGAGATGGATAAGGATGCTAGTAGAGGAAGCACTAATTCTCTTTAGATGGATTCATCATTTACACTTCACTTTTGGGAATTGGCTAATTGCAGTAATTTATTGGCTATAACAACAACAACTTTTAGCAGTTTTGTTGCTACAATTGTGTGATTGATATGCTTCCACCCAAAAGAAAATTAGAGCTTGTCCAAAGATCTGAAACTTCTCAGTTCAATTTAGAATGTGATTCCTTATGTATTGGAAGATATGCACCTTGCAATATGGCTGTCCACAAATTTTCGTCACTACTTGAGAAGGCAGTAATTTACTGGCTATAACAACATCAACTTTTAGATGTATTGTAGAGAGTATAACTTTTTCTACAAATCTCTGATTGATATGATTCCAAAAGAAAATTATAGCTTATCAAAAGATCTACAACTTATCAGTTCAAGTCAAGATGAGATTCCTTATGTATCGAAAGATATGTAGCTTATAATACGGCTATCCACAAATTTCCATCACTACTTGAGAAGGGAGCCCTTTGTAAAATTGATTACCATTTTCTTATTTTTGGGTCTTACAATTAATTAAACATGCCAAGGTTTGAATTTTGTTTGGTGTGACATGGATAACAACTGTGCGCCAGATTTGAAGGCTGGCTTCCACAACATGGATGAATGGTTCTAACTTTTGTCTTGTTGTGATGGTGCCAGGTGAGTTGGCACACCTCTCCATCGGATTTACAATTATAATCTTGAGCTATGGAAAAGGATGTTGGAAACCTTAAAGGATACACTCAGGAGACTTATAATGAAAGATACAGTACTCAGACCCTGTTATGCACACTTGCATAAATATAACTATTGGTAATGAGAATAGGAAATTGAACTACCGTATAACTTGCTGAATTTAGAAACTATCTTATGGTTTTTATCATTGGAGAAATTGATGAGAAGTTATTCTCTTGGACTCTTGACAAGAAATGTAGCTAGAGCAATTAGATGGAATTCTTTTTGCTCGGTAATTCTCTTTGCTGCACCCTTAAGAATTAAGTTAAATGTAAATATAGTCATGATGAAACAATGGCTACCAGGGGCCTTTTGAAGCTTTGACTAAGAATGTGGATTAGTGGAGATTTAGATCCATTGATATAGTAGGTAACACACACACACACACACGCCCCTCTTTAAACTCTCTTCTCATATTTCCCATACATGTGCTTAAAAATTTATAGCTTGAAATAGGCCTTTGAGTTGTTACCAAATCCCAAATCTGAGCACACAAGTAGAAAGAGCTTGAAATTATGAGGAATTTTCCTTTTTGAACCACAAGTTATGCATCAGAAGTTATGACCCTTTGAAGTTTTGTATATGTATATGTGAAATGACCCCCAAAATAAGAAAAGGGCCACATGGCATAAAAAGACACGTGTCTTTTTGGATGCCACATGGCACTTTGGCTATCGAAATGGCATGTGGCCATTTTTTAAGGGGGTCCCCTTTCACATATCTTTTCACATATACATAAACAAAACTTAAAAGAGTGATAACTTTTGATGCATAACTCGGATTGAGGTGGTCCAAAAAGGAACATTACTCAAAATTTCAAGCTCTTTCTTCTTGTTTGATCAAGTTTGGGATATGGCCAAAAATATATGTAGTTCGAATTGTTGTTGGCTATACACATGGCCCAAAAATCACGCCAAGTAGAGGAGGGTCCCACTCTCCCTCCCTTCTAGCCATGTTGCCTCTCCCACTCCCCAAAAAGGCCAGCAAGATTGTGAGAGAGGCTCCACGCATGCATTTATATACCTTAAACATTGCAAGCACCCCTGCTTATGGGATTAGTCTCTCCTTCATCCATGTGTCATACAGTGTCTACTCAAGGCATTATTCCTTCAAATAGCCACCTTATCTTATTTGCCACACATATATTTCCTTATGCCTCATGAAGGGGTTTGGGCCACACAACCCACATTCTGACATCCCCCCATGGGCCAAACACCCAAAACAACATCTTGGAATTTTTGTTTTCCCCAAAGAAAAGAAACTTCTATTAATGCTTAAAAAAACCCCGTGCTTCTAACCTCCATAAACAAAGGCTAGATGATAGTAAATAAAATGAAAAGGCTATTAGAAAAGAGCACAACATATAGCCAGGGCACAACTCATTGCCTAGGTTGCCTCAAGAACAGGGGTTACCAGCCACGGAGATGGTCTATACATCCATCAGATATCACCCATGGAGAAAGTGTAAAAAATCCCTGTAGGCCAAGCCTTGCAAAAGCGATCTTGCCTTTTGGTAGTCCCTCTCACTCCTTGGATCTAGAATGCCATGCTCCTAGGTAGCACATAGTGTGAATATTGTATCCTACCAAATGACCACTAGGGTGTCCGCTGGAGTCATTGTCTCTCCCCCCATCACCTGACTGCAACGAGCAACCTAAATGTTCCAGGCAGTGATGCTAGCCACTATCTCCCAAACACTGCCCTTTGGTGAGAAAGAGGGGCATGAGCAAGAAGGCAGTACTGCATCATAGGCCTCTATCCAAGAGACATGTTAACCATGGATACTATAAGCCATGCTACCATCCCCCAAGTGAAGTCTCTCTGCATCCACTGTAACTGGCCACTATTTGAAAGGTTACAAGCTAAATCCTCTACACAGCTATGCAACCCCATAGGCAAACATCATCTTGGCCTTGAAACAAGGGATCTTGACACCACAAAATAACTCCCCACAAAGGTCAACCCATCATAGGGCTACAAGAGCTTACCAACAAATCTAGCCACTCTAGCCAATGCACACGGATTGCACATGCCATCAATCCTATGTCAATGTCTTGAAAATTGTGCTAATCGCTACCTAAAAATGCCTTTCTATTGCTGATAGATGTTAGATATCAATGCTGCACTGTCGTGTAACTATGCGGGAACCAGCTAACTCTACTAGTAAGCCCCCCCTATGAGGAGAAGGCATTTGAGTAGCTCGGTTATCCGGTAGGTCCTGGTTTGGCTGGTTTGGACACCAAATGGGGGCCATGTGTGGCCTGATGGTTGGACGGCTTCAGATAGAGTTGGCACACTACCAACTAGGCTACATGCAAGTGCGGGAAGGCATCCCATGACTGACCGCACTGAGGGTAGATGGCGCATTTCTCGGGGTAGCCCACTCTCAGGCTGCAGGGCCTGTTTGGAGCCCCAAATGATCTAGGATGGCTCTGGGCCAAACGGACTCTGTAGGTCAGTTGCTCTATTCTATGCCATGGTTCTAACATGTGGTCGGTGGCCTATTTCGTCGACCTCCAATCTGCCATTTTGGGCTGACTGGGTTGGTCTCTCAATTGGGTCTAACTGACTATACGACTGGTGGCTATATAAGAGCAAGCTCGTGAAGCCCATCATCATCACTGGCTACAGCAACCCTGATTCCTTAGCATCCAGCCTCCATCCTCTACTATTTCCAGCATGCCATGGAAGCTTCTCACATAGGAGCGCACGGCTGGGAGGTAGCGCCATCTATTGTATCAGTTTTAAAGCAATCAAATTTTTGATTCTCCATACTATCTACTTTTCTCTCTTGCATATGAGATCATGTTATCTGTTGAGCATAGATGTTGTATTGTTTTCTTACAATAGAATCAACCCACAATCTTGCTCTTATGCAAATACTTCTACTTGCAAGCATATCTACTTCATGTTTTTAAGAGTGATGGGTCTCCATCAAAATGAGCACATGTTCATCCATCACCTATTCTCTCAATGACAGAGGTGGATGTGGCCCTGTCTTGTGAGGGGACTTACCCATGATTATGTGAGAATGATAGAAGAAAATCATAGTGTAATTCAAGGAGAGTTTTTGGGATGTGAAGGTGTGACTTGCTTAACTATGATTTATGCAAGAGTCTAATATCTCAAAAAATTACAAATTCTCTTAAGTTACAATTTCTAGTTCATTCCATAGTTGTTCAAGTGTGGATGTTGCTTCATTATAAGTTGAGATATGTCAAGTTTTTGTTTCAAGTGAAAAATTTTTTTTGGCTGGTTTATTATGAATTTTCATGCCAATCCTTAAATGTGAAGGTGAGATCTAATATAATTGTGTGCTTGGAAGAGAGGGCAAAGTGACGGGAAGAGACTGAGAGAATACCATAGTGCAATAACATTGACAAGGAAGATTAAGAGGAGCTGATTGCCATGTGTATCTTGGCACTATGGGCAGCCCTCTCTTTGGGCTCTCATGTGTCTTGGTGTAGAAGATAATGTCTCTATTCTGTATATCTCCAAGAAGCCCCTGGATCAGACTAAAGGGTACCATTACAATTCCACACGGCCATTCTCAACTTGGTTTATGCGTTCATTCCCTGTGCTCAACACCATCATAATTCCCCTTCTTCCGTCTCCCCTTCTTATCCTTCCCTCTCTCCTCTTTCTGCCCTCTCATGGATAATCACCTTCTGGTATTTGTATTCTGATCATTTCCCTTCTGGCCTTGCTATCATATCTTGCACCATCTCTCTCCTCCTATGCTCTTGCTGTAGGAGTGTAAGGTCATCATCCAAGAAAAGCCTAGTGCCCTTTATTGTTGCCCTCATGCTCATGAGGATGGATCTATCTATAGCTATCTGAAAATTTCACTACCATGGGCCTTTTGGTGCCTCTATCTTACCCACACTCTAAGTTGATTCACAGGTGAGGTTGCCTCCCATCTTGACAAAGAGATATTGGACATTTAGCATGGGGGTGTCACCTATTGTTAGGCCTCTAACTGGCACATTTAAAGCCTTGCTACTACACCTCTTTTCTTCCTCCCCATACTTTTAGAGATGTGCTCTTTTTTGGGTGCTATTACACCTTTTTTTTGCACATATTTCCATGCAAGAATATCTACCTTCCCCTTTGTGATTTGCTGCATAAACTTGACATGTTTCCCCTGCATGGCTGTCTGCAAAGCTGCCATTTATTTTTTGAGTTGCTCATTCTCAAATTTTAGCTCATCCATGATTTTGGATCCCTTTGTTGAAGTCCCCTTTGCATCCTTGAGTTGCTTCATTTTCTATTTGATGATGTCCATCTCCTCTTTTGGGGGTGGCTAAATCTGTCCTTCCTCCCAATATGCACCTGCCTCTAGCTTCTCATTCTCATCTTTGAGAGTAGCAACTTGGGCTTTCATTATCTCCATCTGGGAAGCAAGAGGCTTGGTTTTCTCATCCACAATTTGAGCCATATCCTTTGCCCATTTTATTATGATGAATAAGGTGATGATAACTCCAATTGTTAGAGCATTGATGAAACTCCAATTGTTAGAGCATTGATGATTTTTGAAATTCAAGTAAAATTTTGAATTTTTTTTGACAAATGAAGTAGATGTGTTGAAAGTTGAATTGAATTTTGGCATTTCTTGTGGCTCAATTTTTTTGAAAGAGAAACTTAAGAATTTACTTTTAAAAAAAACTTTTTTTGAATATATTTTAATGTAATATGTTATCCAATACTAAATTAACTGTGATGTGTACCATTTTTCATTAAAGTATCACACATTATCGCTAGAGCCAAACTTATGACTTGGAAATAGTAGCTCAAAGAGTTAAGAAGCAATGCCAATGTTTATACTTTCTAAGCACAAGGTTGGCTCTAGTGATGATGTGCACTAGATCAATGTTAGAGTTGTAAATATGGTTTGGATTGATTAAAGTGTGTTATAGTTTGTTATTAGTGCCCATATTAGGGTTTATTGTTAAGGATCATGAAAAATCCAAAAAATCAATTGATGTAACTTGCACACATTTTAATGGTATCATGTATATTTTCATGAGTATGGATTATGTAACTTATAGTTTGTTATTAGTGCCCATATTAGGGTTTATTGTTAAGGATTATGAAAAAATCCCTAAAATCAATTGATGTAACTTGCACACATTTTAATGGTATCATGTATATTCTCATGAGTGTGGATTATGTAACTTGATGTAACTTGGACACTTTTCAATGGTATTATGCATATTCTCATGTAA
Organism: Dipteris shenzhenensis; assembly: GCF_047967505.1. NCBI lineage: Eukaryota > Viridiplantae > Streptophyta > Polypodiopsida > Gleicheniales > Dipteridaceae > Dipteris > Dipteris shenzhenensis. The sequence goes on from NC_141627.1 coordinate 22,046,325, forward strand.
TGTGCTAGTATCTAAAGAGCAAGGATTATTACATGCGTGTGCATTGGTTTTATTATGTGTGATTTGCTAGCATCTTGAGAGCGTGGATTATTACCAATTTGTGCTTCTAATGCATTATGTGCTCATTGGTTTAATGTTTGACTGCCTATGTTGATGAGCCATTTTGATGTCTACATGTTTGCTATAGAAGATTACTTAAATGGGTTTGCTTCAATGGGTTTGATCCAATGGGTTGCTTCAACGTCCAAAAACATTCAACTTGGAAGATGCTATCTAGACAATTCAATGTTAACAACTCAAGACACATTATGCTAATTCCTAAAAGATAAAGGTGGATATATTCAAATGTTGGAATTTATTTAGTTTACATAAAGCATGAGCTAGCTTAGCAATACATTTCCAAGTCCAAAAAACATAGTACAATGATGGTGGAAATCTAGCACAACAAAAAGTGGACACATCCATTCCAAGGAAAATGCTTGGAATGTTCCTAGTAAACATATAAAGTGAAACATATGCTCACAAGATGAGCTTAAGAGTGCATCATCATTGCCCACTAGTAGCGCCTCCATGGGAACATGTAGGTTTGTAGGATAGGGACATATAACCATCACATTTCCACAAAATGTCCCCATGCAATGCTACTCTTTGATCAATGCAATTTTTCCATAATGTTATAGACCATGAGGAATTTTTCTCTTTTCTTATCACCCAACTGTGGGTCTTTCAAAGCTGCTACTTCTCTTTTCTATGTGAACTTCCCTTGAGTTCTTCCTTTATTTATTCTTCTTAGTTGGAGATCCCAACAACCCTCCCTCCAATCCTATTGCTTAAATTTTGTGTTACTCACTCCCATGGTGCCATGTGTATTTCAAAGGACTTATCATACTAGCCCTCTAATGGGATGCCCTATGCACCCATTCATTAGTGGCAAGTATACTCTTAGGTTTTATCCCAAGTTGTTGTGGCAAGCACTATCAGGCCCTCTTGTTTCCCCTTGTATCTTTTCCAATTCTCTTAAAGTATTAGTCCCACAATACCTAGTTTGCACTTTTACTCATCTTTAGGGTAATTCTAGAACCCTAAGATAGAATTTTTCATTTTCTTCAAACTCCAACTTTTTTTTGGTGCGGTTTGCATAGCTTCTTGCTCTATCTTGAGCCTTTATAATGCTATCATTAGCTAGCTTAAGCATTTGATTCATATCTTCAAGAAAGTATCCGGTTGCTTGAATCTTCTCTTTTCAAGTCCCACCATAATTAGGGCTCTAGATTGAAGTCCATGCATCACCATGGATAGACTAAAACCTTTTGATGAATGTTTGGCACTATTGTATGCAAAATCTAATATGGGTAAATAGTGCTTCCAATTATTTTGCCTTTTACTTGCATATGGTCAAAGCATATCCTCAAGGACTTGATCCTTTTTTGTTTGACTATCACTCTATGGATGATCCACAATGCTCATAAACTATTTAATTTCCAACCTCATAAAGATGACCCTCCAAAAATGGCTACTAAGTTTTCTATCCTAATCACTAAAAATAAGGATTGGTAGCCCATATGACCTACATACTTGAAATTTGTAGAGTAGGTGGCCACCTTCAATACTATACTTCATCCATTTAAGTCCTTTATCATACCAACCTATGGTGTGTCACCATGAGCATGTGTCTCCTCAATTTGTTGGGTAGTTCCTCATATTTTCTCTTCATATTTAAGAAAGTGAGGATCAAACTCACATTTTCCTTTTAGGGATTCTAGGAAATTGTTTTCAAATTGATTAAAAATCAGCTCATTAACCATTGGCATTTGGCTTAGGGAACCTACTACTAGATTTAAGCTCCCCTTCTAATATTGAATCAAGCTATGGCTGACTACAATCCCTAGTTGATCCTTTCTTGGTAGAAAATGATCTCAAATTTAGCACCATATAAATAGTGCCTCCATTAGTTAAAACATAAACTATATCCTATTTCTCATATACCCAATAATTCTCTTGAGTGAAATCTAGCTGTTTGTTGGTCAATTCTTTTGTAAAATTACCACCCAAGAGCAAAATCAGTGGTATCTATTTTGACCACAAATGGCTCGTTGAGATCCACTAACTCTAAGATAAGATCTTCAGCTACTATAGCTATTTTTAACTTTTCAAAACTCTTCCTTTGAGGCTCATCCATATGAAGGTACTTCCATTCCTCTTAAGGTAATCCATCATCAAAATGCTATCTTAGCATACTATTAGATGAATCTTTATAAAGTTTAGGAAAACCTAAGAATATCTATGATTCCTCTAGGTCTATAGGATGTGACCATTACAATATGGCTTTTTTGGGATATAATGTGTTCCAAGTACCATACGTATTTTGCAAAGAATTCACTTTTTTTTTTCAAGAAAATTACTTCATTAAGTATGAATGAAAACCGCAAGAGCAAGCTCAAATGCAGGAGTACATCATGCAATGCATGAGGAAAAAAACAGTTCAAAGTGAGCTAATAAAGAACCAAGGTGGAGTGTTGAGGGGTATTTAGGCACCTAGGCTAAGTCAAAGTCATGTGGAAGTTGGAAGGTCACAAGTCATATACATGAGTGGTAGTTACAAAGAACCTTAGTGGGCAGTTATAACTCCTTTTAGGATCTTCTTTGTAACAATTCTTGATATGTAACAGTCAGACTGCTGTCTCTGACTGCATTCAGCCTACATATTTCCTTTTGGCAAGCTGATCATATGCGGATTGAGAGGACATTTGTCCATGTTCTTGAATGGAAATGATGTAGCTTTTGCTTTTATTCCAATGTTGAATGTTGTTCTTTAATGAAAAGCTACATTTGGATTGCTCTTTGTCTTCCGACTATGATCTGACCATCATCTAACTGTGTATGGTTGTGCTTGCTTCAAGTTAATGGTTGGAAAGGTGAAGTTCTAAAATGTTCAAGGCTGAATGTCTATGAGGGGCTGAATGTTCAGGACATTTGTCCATGTTCATGAATGGAAATGATGTAGCTTTTGCTTCTATTCCAATGTTGAACGCTGTTCTTTGATGAAAAACTACATTTGGATTGCTCTTTATCTTTCGACTATTATCTAACCATGATCCGACTGTGTATGCTTGTGCTTGCTTCATGTTAATGGTTGGAAAGGTGAAGTTCTAAAATCTTCTCCTGTCCCTGAGAATGCTCCCCACCAAGTGGACTCTATAAGTGGCATGTCATCTATGTCATCCACTCTGGTGGAATGGCTGCCTATATCTGTTGTATCCTAAGTGCACTCCCTCTAAGGTGGCCAACTGCTAAAAGTCTTTGATCCTCTAGAAGTCTCATAAAGGCCTGCCAAATGCCTATAGTAGAGGCAGGTCCCCTCTCCCATCTAGACCACTGCATATAATGTGACACTCCAAGTGGCTTGCCATGATGATCCAAAATTGAGTCATTCCACATGGCTGGCTGCCTTTGAATCTCTTCATGAGAAGTGGATGGAGCTCTGTGAAGTGTGTTTTTGAAGCAGCGCCAAGCTTTCAGAATAGCAGCCATGAGAGGGGAAAGGGGGGATTTGAGATGGGCTGAAGTAAAGATCCATTTGCTGCTGTCCAACCAATCTCCCCCATGAGAAGGGGTGCAAGACTGAATGCTACATGAGAAAAAATCCTTCTAGGGCTCCTGTCCAAGCATCAATCCACGTACTACAAACTTGTAGAGCAAGGCCATACACTACAAGCTCGGGTCAATAATATTGAGACCCCCTTCTCCTTTGGGAAGAATGAGGGTCTCCCAAGCCACCTTGGCTACAACATCTGAGGTGCCATCTAAACCGCTCCATAGGAAATTCCTGATAGGTCTCATGAGCTGAGCGATACAACCTCTAGATCTGTACCAACATGAGTAGACAAACCAAGCAGTGGCCAACAATACCTGGTTCACAACCACAACTCTGGATGCAAGGTCAAGTTTGGTTGAACTCCAAAAGATGAGTTTCCTCCTGATACTCTCCAACACGGGAGCAAACTGTTGCACTGGAGAGATGCCCAACCCAACCTGGCATCCCAAATATCTAGCGGAGACTCGACTATGAATCCAAGTGAACCCTCGATTCCCCAGATTGGAGTGTCCTCACCACTGATCCAAAAGACATTAGATTTGTTCTAATTAATGTGTGCACCTTCCGCAATGCAAAACAAAAATCCAATGTTGTCCTGAATGAATTCAGTGTGTGTGGAGTGGCATCCAAAAATACAATCGTGTCATTTGCCAACTCACTGTCTAAGAGCTCATCCTCCTACCTCAAAGGAAGCCTGAGCCCTACAATTCCTGATTGAGCTCTAATGTAGTAGCTCATAGCCTCAGCCACAAAAAGGAATAAAAAGGGGGCTAGGGGGCATCCCTGATAGGCTGATCGTGTAATCTCAAAGCTATCTCCCTTGACTCCACTAATAGAACCTAGCTGACACCCTTCTAATCCATGCATCTGAGAAGCTAAAACAAGTAAATGTGCCCTCCAGAAAGCCCTAGTCCACCCTGTCATAAGCTTTCTCAAAGTCCAAAAGTAGAATGGCCCACTTGTGGCCATTATGCATGGCCCAATTTGAAGCCTCCCAAAATGAGAAGATGTTATCAAAGATGCTCCTGCCATGCACAAAACCCATCTGCATATCTTGGAGAAGTTGTTTCTAAGCAAGTGGAACACTTTTCTCAAATACTCTCTATGCTACTTTTTGGTTTACTATAGATAAGGACATCATCTAAAAATGATTTGGGAAAGTTTCCTAAAATTTTCCTTAAGACACTATTCCTAAGTGTCAAAAAGGTTGCTAGACATTAGTTAAACTGAATGGCATTACTTGAATTGATAGTGCCTATACGTAGCACAAAATGATGTCTTAAATACGAACTAACTATTTATCTCCTTGCAATTAATCAAAGAGCTCATCATTGTGAGGAATAGGTTGTTTATTTTTTATTGTGATTTTATTTAAAGACCATTATTTATGCATGCAAACATAGTACCATTATCTTCTTCACTACTAATACTCTGAAGGCCAAATTCAACCACTTGGTTGACTTTGGACTTTTCTAAGATATTTACTTAGTTTTCTTTCTACCTCACATTCTTTGTCTTGGCTAAGTCTATTATTAAGTTTACATATAGGGGTAGATTCAAGAAATATATGATCTACTTCTCTCTTAGGAGGTAAAACATAGGTAAGTCAAATGGAGAATCCTCATTAAATTTGACCATTAAATCTTTAAAATAAGCTTTGTGCTTTTTAGCAAGTTAGCTAAAAATTTATTTTTTTTAAGATGCAAAAGAAATACATTCATCAACAAAAATGAGTTCACAAACACATATCTTGCATTCTTGTTAGTGTAAAGCTCATTCCAATTCCATGACAAACAAGTGGAGAATTAGGTAGATCATGTTCTCCTTGAATCTAGAAGACTCTACCTTGTTTTTCAAAGATGATGGCATTATTTAGATAATTCCATTTGCAAGCTATGCCTAATATTGTAAAGCCATTCTCGAACCAAAACCACATCTATTCCTTCCAGATGCATAATTTTGAAATCCAAAGTATCTTAATAGCCTTGAATTGTTCACCTCTACAACATGCATCATCATGTCCCAAACTTACTTATCATTTCCCTTTGCAATAAAGGTCACATATTTATGAGAACTTGGACTCGGATGCAACTTCAACTTCTTAATTTATGAGTAGTTTAAAGGTGTGTTGGATCGTGTCTAGCAAATGTTGTGGAGGTGTAGTGTCAATCTTCTAGATGTGCTCAAAGCATGCACTAATTGCATGATTATGGTCCTCTTATTCTTGATCCTTCTCATGTGTAATTGGTCTCTTACTCGCTCTTTTGGATTTTCATCAAATGGTGGCTTGTCTCCTTTTGACATTTTATTAGGTGGTGTGAAGCTAGGCCCTAGTTGGCACATATATCCATGATCATCACAATTGCACCATGCATGAAGTGCAATGTGTATTTGTAGGCAAGGTATTTTGCACACATAAATTCAAGAATATGGACAAATATAAATTCATTACATGGAGAATAAAACATTTCACATTTTAAATTATGACGCATGTATGTTTAATTTAATTACATGTGCAAGTTTTGAAATGTGCAAGCATGAAGCAACACTATCAACACACTATGAATAGACATGAATGTAGATGATGCTACATGATATGATGTACATATGATGCAACATGACAATGCTACATGACTATGTAACATGAAAATGTAACATGATATGATGCATGGTAGGATGCAATAAAGATGATACATGTACAATCAATTTAATGCTACTTTTAGGAAACTAATCTTAAGATGGACAAACTTGTCTTGTATTCTAAAGGATAATTTGTTTAAGTTGGAAAATAGGTTACTAGTTCATGAGCTTTAGTGTGAGATTCATCTCTTGGATGGCCCACATGACTGGCTCCCCATCATAACCAAATGCCTTGATAGCTCCTATTGCAACTTCACATGTTTTCCTCTCCATCGGACTTTTTGTAAGCTGTCCATGGCGAAGTATGTGAACCACTGGTAGAGGACACTCCAGGTCCACTGATATGTTGTGATTGCTGCCGTGCATTCTGTGCAGCATTACCATTTTGTGCATCTACATCAATCATCACATTTACTGGTTTATACCAGCTGCTCATCTCATTAAAAACAACATCTCTGCTCATTGTGAACTTACGTGTAGAGGGGTTATAGCATCTATACCCTTTCTGCAGCAGAGAATAACCAATAAAGACGCACTTCTCAGCTTTTGGATCCAACTTGGACCTCAACTCATCTGGCACATGGACATAGGCAATGCAACCAAAAATCATCAAATGAGAAATATCTGGTTTCCTACCAGTATACATCTCCTCTGGCATCATGCCATGTATTGCTGCAGTGGGAGTCCTGTTCATTATATTTTTTTTTTGAAAAAGAAGGGCTAATTATATTACTTCGAGACAAGGCATACAAGAGACTCAACAGCAATGCTGGAGCACAGGGATAACTCCCACCTGCGAAACTACAAGCCACACAGGGCCAAGCAAAAACTGTTGCAAAATGCAGTCAAACCAAAAAAACCCTAGTCTGGTCTTCTGAAAACCAGTAAACCACGAAACCAAAAAAGCTACGGATCCCTGATGAAGTGAATCCTGGAAGTACTAGAAAGTCTTTGAGACAGTGAATCATCAACTGATATGACTCCTCTGAGTCAACATCCAACAATCGAGGCCGACCAATAATCCCTGATGAAGTGAATCCTGGAGATACTCGAGATCCTAGCATGTATGGATCCCTCCTCCGCTGAGTTCCCGTCCATTGTGCCCGCCCGAGGATGCCAATAGGAAGAGACCTGCCAGCGTGAGCAACCACCACCTGACGGGGGGCGAGTCCGCACTCCAGTAGCCCGCTCCACGCACTTGCAGGCCTCAACCCACATGGGGAGCCTCCTGGTACGACAAGAAGAAGTAGAGCCAAAGGAGAAGGGATCCCTGAGGAAGGAGTCGAGGGCCGCCGCCCTGTGGAAAAAGAATCTTCGAGAAAAACTCTGAGTCTTGAGAAGCTTGGAGACCCAAGCAAGGAAGCCACCAGCCGACGCGACCCCTCTGGGTTGTTGTCCAAGGGCCAGGTACATCCAGCTCCAGTGCACCACTCGCGGCCAGGAGATGCTGATGGGACGAGGGCAACACAACCACCACCACGGGGAGGGACGAACTGGACTGCTGGGGGATGGCCATGGCCGATGTCGCCAGGGCAAAGCTGCGAGGAGAACTCCAACTCCGGAAGAGCAGGAGAGTGCAGGGCAAACCTCCTTCCGCCAAAGAAATGCCACCGGAAAGGGAGAGACGCTTCTTGAAAGATGAACCTACTGCTGCTGTGAAGGTGCAAATGTGGAGGACCGCCAGGGCAAGGGAGACAGCTGAAGCCGAAGATACTCCCCTCCGAAGAAGTGCAAGGCCCCATGCCACAAGTGGCTCGACACCTCCAAAAGCCTGAACACCCCCGACCCAGACGCGTTCTACTCCACGGAGAGGGAGAAGGGTGCAAAAGACCAGCCTGGAAGACCACACTGCCACGGGAAGGGAGCCACCAACAAGCAGGCCAAGGCTGGGGATGCGCCATCCTGGAGAGGCTCACGGCTGGACCGGAGCAGGGGGGCAGCCAGTCAGCAGGGGGAGCACTCAGCCAGCGGAGGGGGCGCGCAGCAAGGCGAGCAGGGCGGCGACCAAGGTGCGAGGGGAGGGCGTGGGGAGAGAAGAGTGGGAGTGGCAGGGCGGAGCCTAGGCAACGCGCGAGGCGAGGGCAGCAGTGGGCGGGGTGAAGGTCGCGTCTTTCCTTCCTCCGCCTGGCTGACCTTTTTTCTTTTACGATCTTCCTGTTCATTATATAGACTGCTGTAGCAACTGCTTCAGCCCAATAATAATCTGGTAGATATTTTTCATTTAGCATAGCCCGAGATACCTCTCCAATATGCCTGTTTTTTCTTTCTGCAATTCCATTTTGCTGTGGGGTATGGCTGCATGAATATTGTTGCTTTATACCATGCTCCAGCAAGAACCTTGCAAACTCATTTGAGAGGTACTCTCACCTGCCTCCTTCTCTAAAGATATACAAATTTGCATCAGATGGGCTCCTCCTGAACCCGTTTTGTAGAAAGTAGGCATCAATTCGTTGGTACCATGCTCGTGGGGCCTGTTTCAGCCCGTAAAGTGCCTTCTTCAGTTTACAGACTTTACCTTCTGAACTGGGGATCACAAAACTTGGCGGTTGTTCCACGTATACCTCCTCCTTGAGATCTCCATTCAGAAAGGTGGATTTTACATTGATCTGAAACACAGGCCAACTTCCTTGGGCAGCTAACGCCAAGACACTACGAATTGTGGTTAGTCAAGCTGTGGGAGCAAAAGTATCCTGATAATTCCAGCTATTATTCATGGGCAGTGTACCAACCGCATCTGCAACTAACAGATCGGTGACATAAATGCACAATGGTCACCGTGGCATATCATGAGTGGAGCTTGGTATCTCAACAACCCTAACCCTAAATGGGACATTTTCAACTAAATCTAGTGTTCAATTAGTCATTTGTGGTGTGCCCTCTCTAGATGTATCAGAGCATCCTTGCCTTTCGATGAGGCATTGCGATCCGCTTATGAGAGTGTGAGAGAGTGATTGAGAGATTGAGAGATCTTGCATGATTGCGAGATTTACATTAATCTTCACTCCATTCATTTACGTTCTTCAAGAGAAAATTTCCAACCAGTGAGACATTTCAGTTCCAATTTGAGAAAGAGAGAGACCTCATTTCCTTCTGTGATATTGTGAGAGCTATTTTGTGATAGAGAGTTTGAGTGTGGAATCTCTATGGACCATAATAAAATCAAACTCATCTTGGAGTTACCACCCCCCACCAATGTCAAGGGAGATTAACGATTTACTGGCCACACAGGCTATTACAGGAGATTCATCTTGTTTTATGCGAACATAGCCCGCCCATTATACAAATTGCTAGTATCATTTGAATGGACTGAGAAATCTGAGTTTTCCCCTTGGGTCCCTCAAAACACTGGAATCTTCAACATGATGAAACACAAAAAGAAAACACCAAGATCCAAACAATATCCCAAGTAAGATCCAAACAAGATCCCATAGAGCCTTAGTATACCAAGACCAACTTATTATGCATAACCACTTGTTGAAAACCCTCACAATGTGATCCTCAACCAAATCTTCAAAAATAAGTGACCAACCAATACCGTGAAAACATTGTGTATACATGAATTCAAGAATCACCCTTCTCACAATTGGAAATGCACATAACAACTTCAAGATATTGTACTCTTCATCATTTGCATAGGAAAAGAAGTTGAAAGCATTGAGATTCACCATTCCACTGTTATAGTAAAAAAACATTCAAAGACTCAACTCTTCTTCACACCAAGCTACAAGTGCATGAATCAATCCCCAATCTATCATTGTGCTTGATAGCATTGTCAATTCACCAACATATTCAAGAGTGCAAACATAAAGTATATGATCATGATGACCATGCAAATAGCTTGAGCATCACCTTCACAATCTTCTAGTTCTCTTAAACGGGTTGCAATATCTTCTAATGAAGTTCTTCCAGGCATCCTCTTTATCACATCAAAAAACACATGCCTATACTAGGTACAACATGTAATCCATTACACGTGAGACCATTTAGTAAGATGTCAAATGTACCCAGTGTCCACCAAAAGATGTGACATGAAGTTGGGGGTAATAAACTTCACGCACCTCTTCACTTCCTACTGCTTTTGAACTGAGTGATAGAGACATTTATCACTAGGAAATGGAAAATATTTTATGCTAATATACCACACCATATGTTCCTCCCTTATATGAGAATGAAGATGGTAACATCCCAAGTGATGTTGTACTCAAGCATAGGTAGAAGGAAAGGATCAGCGGAGGCCATAATCTCAGTAAGCCAATCTGCACCAAAGAGAAGAGTGATACGTTGTTGAAAGAAGATCTT